>NC_052057.2:58027740-58653053 GCF_903992535.2 Arvicola amphibius | reverse complement strand
CAAGCAGGAACACAAACATCCACTCTCATAAAAGCCAATGAAATGCTTTAAATCCAGAGTTTGCACTGGCAGCACTGCCCAGGAAGCCGTGTTTTAAAATGGTATGGCTTTTTTTCTGTGGCTATTGCTGAAACAGGAAATTTCTCTACAGCACGTCTTAGCAAACATCAAAAAGCTGTGTTAAACTCTCTTTCCCTTATTTTTAAGCCCTGTCAGGTTTTTAAGTGGATTTAGTTACCACATTGGGGCCCACTCTGTAGTGAAAGGAGCAGCAGGCTGCGGCCCAGCTACCGGCTAGCTTTACCCAAAATAATTACATGGAAACTATTGATTTAAACACTGCTTGGCCAGTTATATATAGCCTCTTCTTGGCTAGCTCTCACATCTTGCTTTAATCCATATCTAGTAATCTGTGTATAACCACGGGGTCATGGTTTAACAAGAAGATTCTAACCTATGTCCATCTTGGGCCAGAGCTTCATGGCATCTGCCTGACTCTGCTTATTTCTCCCAGCATTCTCTTCAGTCTACTCCACCTATCTAAATTCTGCCCTATCGAAAAGCCAAGGCAGTTTCTTTATTAACCAATGAAAGTAACACATAGACAGATGACCCTCCTACAGTATTTTTCTGTAACATGAATTCCGGCTTGTTGGGGTTTCTGTCCCACCCAGTACCCCACAGCTGGCAATCCCCAAAGAATATCACACAGAGATCTCCATAAGTTATAAAATTGATTGGTCCATTAGCTCAGGCTACTTATTAGCTCTTGTAGCTTATATTAACTCATTATTCTGATCTATGTTAGCCATGTGGCTCAGTACCTTTCATCCAGGCAGGTTACATCTTGCTTCTCAGTGGTCTGGCCTGGAATGGGAGCAATGGGCTTCCTCCTTTCCAAGATTCTCCTGTTCTCATCATCCCACCTCTACTTCCTGTCTGGTTGACCTGCCTATACTTCCTGCCTGGCCAATCAGCATTTTATTAAAATACATGATTGACAGAATACAGATAATTCTCCCATAACACTTCCCCCTCTTTTTTATTTTTATTTTTAAAACAAAGGAAAATATCCATAGTCCCTTTATGGGAATGTGGGCATAGTTTTCCAGGCTACTTTAGGCTGGTTGGGGGCACTGATAATCTTATGGGGACCTAAAGAAAATTTAGAATTATGATCAAGTTCTGATTGGAGTATCCTGTGAGTCTTGATCACCTCAGGCAGTAGTCTTGAATCTGATCTGGATGTAGAACTCAGACACCTGGGCCATCTGTTCCTACTGGAGATTTCTCAGGTGGCCTTCCTTGATTGAACATGATTTTTCTTAATTCAGAATGAACCCACAGTCTTTCATTTCCTGTGGAAACAAAAGCAAAATCTCTTCTCCAAAGTAACAAACTTTTTTACTTCAATTTTGAAGTCAAGGTATTTTCAAAATATCTATCTTGGATTAGTTCAGCAGCATTTATAAAAGCAAATATATTTTAGCAGCTGTTGCTTCTTCCTCAGCATTCAAATAATTCAAAGATAGCATAATAGCACACAGCATGAAGATTCTCTGTGTATTTTCCATCTTTATGTGGCTTTATTTTAATCTCTATTTCTTTTATTTTTACTTTTACTTTTTGAGACAGGTTCTCTGTATATCTTTGTCCTGGAAAAACTCTGTAGACCAGGTTGTCTTTGAACTCACAGAGATCCACCTGCCTCTGCCCTCCCCAGTGCTAAGATTAAAAGTGTGTGCTACCATACTTTGAACTGACAGAGATCTGTCTGTCCCTGCCTCCCAGGCATTGAGATAAAAGGTTTGTATCACCATACCCTACTACTCTCTTTCTTTTTTTTTTTTACTTTTAGAACTTTAACCTTTAGCCTGCATATATTTTTAACACAAAGTAAACCATTTAGAAGTTTTCTTCATCTCTGAATCTTTCTTTATTGTATATCTCTCTTTTTCTGACTACATGAGTCTTTATGGAGAGGATTAAAGCCATGGCTTTAATGGCTAGATCCAGCCTATTCCTTAACTTTCTAGCCTCATGGCGGAGGTACCAGCTGTAGCCATTTTTATTGCCAGAACTCTATGGTGTTTCAAGGTTCCTGCCAGCAAGCAAGCTGCAGCATTCTGCTCACAGACCACACTCAAATCCTCCAGAGTCAGACTGCCTGCCTGAAAGAGTATTAGTTTGCCCTGGAAGAATGTCCCAGAAAGCCATCATTTTAAAATGGCATGGCTTTTTTTTCCTGCTATGGCTGGAAACTGAAAAGCATGTGTTCAGCTTTTCATCAACACCATTTAAATGTTTTGTGGCAGGACCTCTTAAAAGAGATGCAGGGTTTTGCAGCTAAAGCTGAGTCAGGAAGCCTCTCTTAGATGAGAGCACTTGCTGGCCTCTAACAAGCACAGCAGATCTGAGAAATTGCCGCTACCAAGAAACCATGTACAATGCTGTACTTTTGTTCTAGAATTACTTCCCAAGCTGTCTCGGGCTTTATATGGATGCAGTTATCCATGTTGGGCACCATTCTGTAACATGAGGGCCAGCTTGTTGGGGTTTCTGTCCCACCCAGTACCCCACAGCTGACAAGCCCCAAAGAAAATCACACAGAGATCTCCATAAGTTATAAAATTGATTGGCCCATTAGCTCAGGCTACTTATTAGCTCTTGTAGCTTATATTAAACCATTATTCTGATCTATGCTAGCCATGTGGCTCAGTACCTTTCAGCAGGGCAGCTTACATCTTGCTCTATAGACTACAGCCATCCTGTCTGCATATATTTAGGATGATCAGCCAGACTGTTTCACTGTTACTGTCCTGACTTCACCAATCTCAGTCTGACTTTTTTATGTGTACTTGGTCACCTGGTGAGTGAGCAGTGGCATGCCTTACTAGAGTGGCCCAAGATGATGGGCTAATGATCAGTTTTATAAACCCCACTACCATAATTTAGGGACCTGGGTGACACTCAGGTTCAGTTTCCTCTGGGTTTTTCTTTTAGGCCTGTTCTTACTAATGTTTCATCAGGTCATTAGTCTTTCTCTGGCAAACAAAAGACCTGTATAAAAATACCAAATGGTTTTCTTTTATCTCATCAAGGATATTGAAACACTTTCATTGTCATTTTAGTTTACTAAAGTGATTTTAACTTGTCATTAGGACTGTAGATGTAACCGGAATCTGCTCTTTTGTTTCTTGGCTGTCCAGACCTGAATAATAACACAGAAACTGAATTAAATACAACATTGCTTGGCCAAAAACTTAGGTTTCTTATTAACTAACTTCCTATTTCTATTCATTTGTGTATCACCACAAGGCTGTGGAACACCAGGTAAAGTTCTGTCTGGCATCTTCCTGCTTCAGCAGTCACATGGTGTGTTTATGACTCCACCTTCTCTTTCTATATTTGTTTGTTCAGATTTTGCACCTGGCTTTGCTCTGCTAAGCCATTGGCTGAGACAGCTTCATTATTAACCAATGGTAATAAAACATATTCACAACATACAGAGAAGAATCCCACATTATATAGATCCAAAGGCCACCAGTTTTCTTCACTCTGTTTTTTACCACAGAATAGTACCTGAGCTAGGTAGTAGTGGAGGAGGGTTTTCAAGTCCAGAGAAATGATGCTGCTTTTATCTAGATGCCATGAGGTAAGGTGCAGAAGTGATTTCTCAATCATAGATTCTGAACAAAATACAGGCTCTGCCTCCATGCCAGTGTTTTAAGGATTTGCAGCTCTAGAGTTCTAACAGCTTCTTAAAGACTACCATGGCTATGCTCAATAATCTAAAAGGAAAATTGAATTGAGGTTTAGAAATAAGATACAGCACAAGTTTGCAAACTTGGCAACCACTTTGGAAATCAGTGTGACAATTTCTCAGAAAACTGGGAATTAACCTACCTCAGGATCCAGCAATACCACTCTTGGAAATATACCCAAAAGATGCTCAATCATACTACAAAAGCATTTGTTCAACTATGTTCATAAAAGCATTATTTGTAATATTCAGAACCTGGAAACAATCTACATGCCCTTCAACTGAAGAATAGATAAAGAAAGTGTGGCACATCTACACATTAAAGTACTACTCAGCAGTGAAAAAATAATGACATCTTAAATTTTGCATGTGAATGGATAGAATTAGAAAACACTATCCTGAGTGAGGTATCCCAGACCCCCCCAAAAAAGAATATGGTATGTACTCACTCATAAGTGGATACTAGGCATAAACAAAGGGCATGGAGCCTATAGTTCATGATCTTAGAGAAACTAAGTAATAAGGTGAACCCAAAGAAAAACATATATGGTCCCTACTGGAAATTGGAAACAGACAAAAATTTGGGAGCGTGGGGCAGTGGATAGAAGGAAGGGGAGAAGGGGGGGTTGAAGAGAACTTGAGAGAATGAGGTAGTCGAGATAGAGGAAGGACAGATACGAGAGCAAGGAAAGAGATATCTTGATTGAGGGAACCACTAGGGAGTTAGCAAGAAGCCTGGCTAGAATAACGCCCAAAACCCCACAGGGATGGCCCTAGCTAAGCAATAGAAGAGAGGGTATCTGAACTGGCCTTATCCTGTAGTCAGATTTATCTTAAATATACCTATAGAACCTTCATCCAATAACAGATGGGAACAGAGGCAATGACCCACATCATAGCACTGGACTGAGCTCCCAAAATTCAGTTGAAGAGTAGAAGGACTGAGCATATGAGCAAGGAATTTAAGACAATGAGGGGTTCATCCACTGAGACAGTTTGCTTGAGCTCACCAACTCCACCTGGACTGGAAGTCAGCTCTGAAGGTGGTTGAGATTTGGGGCAGACTGAGGGGCCTCTGATAGTGACACTGGGATTTGTCTCTATGTCATATACTGGCTTTTTGGGATACTATTCTCTTTGGATGGAAGCCTTGCCCAATAAAGATGTAGTAGGGAGGGCCTTGGACTTTCCACAGGGTGAAATGCATGACCCTCTCTTAAGATTGGAGATGGTGGGGTGGGAGGGTCTGTTGAGGGAGGGGAAGGGGAGTTGGAGGAGAGGAGAGGAGGGAGTGAGAATTTGGATTGGTATTTTTAACTTCTAAAATTAATAATAATAATAATAATAAGAAGAAGAAGAAGAAGAAGAAGAAGAAGAAGAAGAAGAAGAAGAAGAAGAAGAAGAAGAAGAAGAAAGAAATAAGATATAGCAGCAAATTCTTTAGCATATCCAGTACAAGCTATGTCCAATTCCATTTTAAATTTTTTTGATACTTCAAACATTTGGTAAATAATTAATTCTCAATCCTAGGGGCCAGGTCAGAAATGCAAGCACTTACTTAGCATGTAGGCTAATCTTCCAGTCATGCTTGAGTTAGGCATCTCTACTCTTTTCTTACTGCTATCTAAATACAGTTGTATTGTTGTACGTTCCCTTAATAAACAGTAAAGAGACCTCAAACCAATTCACATGGGTGTAATTAAGTAAGCTTAAGTGTGCTTAGCTGCTTCTTCTGACTACAAAGAGTTCTGAGCCTGCTTGTCTATCAAAGTGTTACCAGTGCATAGGAAGAAAGAGAAGACAGAGGGAAGGTAGAAGGAAGGGAGTGAGGAAGAGAGAGGGAAAAATAAATAGAAAAAGCCAGCAGAGAGAGATAGAGAAAGAGAGAGATTTAATTTTAAAAGGCATTAAAATTCATTAATTTATTTGGTGACTTTTACTAAATACAAGCTAGATGGTTGGTGAAACTACCCAGGGGATAGTAACATAAAAAGGACAAGTAAAAGCACAACTAATCAAAATTTTTAAAATGTGGCTAATTGTTTTAGTCAGTATTCTACTGCTGTAAGGAGACACCACAAACAAGGCAACTCTTTTTATTTTAAAGAAAACAAACTATCTTTTTTTTTCATTTTACATACCAATCTCAGTCCCCACTCCCACTCCTACTCCCGTTTTCTCCTGTCCCCCTCCCATCCCCACCACTCCTCAGAGAGGGTAAGGCACATTGCTTTAGGGAAGGCCTAAGGCCCTCCCTACTATATCAAGGCTGAGCAAGGTATCCATCCAAAGAGAATGGGTTCCAAAAAGCAAGTCCAAGCAGTAGGCATAAATCCTGATGCCAGTGCCAGTGGCTCCACAGTCTGGCCCAGTCATAAACTATTACCTACATTAACAGGGTCCAATTTGGTCCCATGCTGGTTGCTTCCCTGTTTGGCTGGAGTTAGTGAGTTCCCATTAGCTCAGGTAAAGTGTTCAGTGGGTGTCCCTATCATGGTTTTGATCTCTTTGCTCATATTCTCACTCCTCCCACTCTTCAACTTGCCTTTGTGAACTCAACTCAATGATCCTCTGCTGGTTTCTGCCTTTGTTTCCAACAGTTGCTAGATGAAGGTTCTATGATGACATTTAAGATATATAGTCATCAATCTGACTACAGGGCAAGGCCAATTCAGTCACCCTCTCTACTATTGCTTAGGGTCTTATCTGGGGTCATCCTTGTGAATTCCTGAGAACTTCTCTAGTGCCAAGTTTCTTTCCAGCCCCACATGGATCCCTCAATCAAAATATCTTTTTTTCTTGTTCAACATCTCTGTTCCTTCTACATCTTGACTATCCCATTTCCTCATGTTCTTCCCTCCTCTACCCTTATTCCCTTCTGCCCTCTCTTCTATCCCCATCCCTGTGCTTTCAATTTTTTCCAGGAGATCTTGTCTATTTCCCCCTCCCAAATGAATCTATATATGTTTTTCTTAGAGTTCACCTTGTAACTTAGCTTCTCTAGCTCCTTGTTAACCTTTGCTTTATAGATAGTATCCACTTATGAGGGAGTACGTACTATGATTGTCTTTCTGGGTCTCGGTCACTTCACTCAGGATGGTTTTTCTAGTTTCATTCATTTGCATGCAAATTTAAAATGTTATTGTTTTTTACTGCTGAGTAGTACTCCATTTTGTAAATGCACTGGGGACTTGTCTACAGTTTGAGAAGGTTCATCTCTATCATCATAGTAAGGAACAAAAGACACAAAGACAGGAATAGGGCTGGAGAAGTAGCTGAGAGATTTACATTTTGATACACAACAGACACAACCAGAGAGAGAGAGAGAGAGAGAGAGAGAGAGAGAGAGAGAGAGAGAGGGAGAAAGAAAAAGGGAGAGAGGAGACTGAGCATACTGTGAGATTTTAAAACATCAAAGCTCACTCCCCATGACACATTTCCTTCAATAAGGCTGGACCTCCTAATCCTTCAAAGCAGTTCAAGCAAGGATTAGGCATGCAAATATATGAATGTATGAACTATGCTCATTCATACCATCAAACTAATAAATAGTCTGTTCACTTGCCTGAACTGGTATCGAACCTCAGAAATGTGTTTTCTAAAGAGAATTCATCTGGGGAAAGGGTGAGCACCCTGTGAACCTGCCCTACATAGCTCCATATGAGCAATCCATTTAGATAATGCCTGTGAGAATCATAACAAGGAAGTTAAAGTTTCATTACCAGACATCTTTTAAAATGCAAGCAAAAAGAAAGCATTTTCCTGCAAATCACAAGATCCAATAGCTTTTGAAATGAACTATCTGTTACATGGAAGGGAAACAACAACAAAATCTGTAGGTTGGTGATGAGGATCTTAGGATCCATGACGTCTTTGTTTACACTAGCAGTCTATCCAGAGCAAATCGTAGACAAATTGTTTGAGTCATGATGCAAAGCTTGGTCCCTGCAGTAACTACCTATGATTAATCTATGCATCTACTTGAGTCCATTTCCTATTAATAGTGTTTTCATCATAGAGCTATGTTGAAAGGCTTAGCTTTTTATCTGATTTGTAAACACATTTAATACATTTTGCCAATATAAGTTTTGGTGCATTTAATAAAATGCTCTATAAACCTTATTATTAATGTATAAATTTCATAGATAGCTGAGTAGAGACTACATCTCCTATCTAGGTCATATTTTAAACAATTTATAATGATTTTTAATGTGTTATTTAGTTGCCTTTGGAATGTGGAATGAGGGTTTAAAATGAACCTACAGCCTCTTCAAAGCCTCTCTTGAAATCCAAGGTTTTAAGTAGATCTGGATGTATGGTGTATAATTCTTTTCTTTGAAATAAAAATTATGAACAAATTAAAATTTGTCATGTTCCCTCATAACACCTAAGTTACGAGATACTTCTGCTCCAGCACACTGAACCGTGCTATATTAAACAACTAATCTCTTTTCTTGCCATGTGCTCTAAGTGTGAGAAAGATAGTTTAACCTATATAGCAATCCATATATATGTGTCTGTTGTAAAAAATTCATCACATAGAAAACCACACTAGGAGGCTGGCCCATTAGGCCCACCTTATTCTTTGTGTTCAGATACCCGAAGGCATTTGCTTTTACACTGCTGTACTTGGGGTTTTCCTATTAGTAAGCTACTAAACTACAGATGTATTTAACCTAATAACCTATTTTGTAGAGTTATGGTCTTACCACCTCCATAAATTCAAATGCCTCAGTTTAGTGTTAGCAAATGCAGTGCTGTCCTAAGTCTTTGTTAAAAGCATATATGTACTCCATGGTGTCAAGGCAAACTGCATTGCATGAACATTCTTGTTTTCAGCATTGTCAGCTCCTTGTTTTATTTGAATCCTCTTGTTGCAGACTCATCACTGTATACTGCATGGTACTTGCTGGCTTGTAAGATTATTAATTTTGCTCCCACTTCAACTTCAGGGAATATTCTGATTTGGATGAAACACTGTTTCATATCCTCATTGTTGAACTGAAACCTTTTCTTGTGCTCTGGCTGAGTGATAGAAATGATGCCTGAGTTTGACCTCTTACCTCCACATGAATACTTAAACATTAATACATAAAGAAAACAGATTATTCTCTCATTTTGCAGTATATAAATTTAATTGCAGTGTTATTATGCCAGATGTTTTTGGTACTTTCTCAGCCTGGTTATTATTCTTCCTATAATATTTTCTGCTCATTTTAACATATTTTTTTGTATTAGGAACATTAGAGTATAATGATTTAACCACTATAGTATTACAAGTTAATTCTTTTAAAATTATGAATCTATCTATCATCTATCTATCTATCTATCTATCTATCTATCTATCTATCTATCATCTCTCTATCTATCATCTCTCTATCTATCATCTCTCTATCTATTATCTATCTAGCTATCTATTCTGTAATTTAGACAGAGAAAAAGATGATTTACTGCACAGGCTTTAAACTTGGAGACAAGTAAAGGCAGAATTTGTCCAGAATTGTTCAGAATTGGACCAGAATTGGTCCAGGGCAGAGGGCCAATGTGGACCAGTCTGGTTGTAAGACCATCTCAGAGATGGTCTCAGTGAGCAGATGGTGAAGTTACAGTTCCACTGGACCTTATTACTGACAGCGGTAATGAGTTTAACAGCTTGTACCATCTCCTTGAGCTTTCCTGGGTGCCCAAGAAAATTTACTGCCTCATCATTCTTCCCTTGTGTTTCTTCTATTCACATTCCTTTCTTTCTCCCTCTGCTCAAATGGTACAAGAGTTTCAAGGATGATAGCTCTAAGGCTGAGAGCAACCAAAGTTCTTTTTTTTTCTTTTTTTTTTTTTTGGTTTATTTTTTATATTTAAAAATTTCCATCTCCTCTCCTCTTCCTCCCCCTTTCCTCCCCCCCCCCCCCCACCCCTCCCCCTTCCCTCCCTCTTCAGACCAAGGAGCCATCGGGGTTCCCTACTCTATGTTAAGTCCAAGGTCCTCCCAACTCCCCCCAGGTCCAGGAAGGTGATCAACCAAGCTGACAAGGCTCCCACAGAGCCTGTCCATGCAGAAGAGTCAAAGCTCAGTGCCTTTGTCCTTGGCTTCTCAGTCAGCCTCCACCACCGTCGCCCACATTCAGAGAGTCTGGTTTGGTCTCATGTTCCATCAGTCCCAATCCAACTGGAGTTGTTGATCTCCCGTTAGTTCTGTCCCACCGTCTCCATGGGTGAACGCACCCCTCGCCGTCCTGACTTTCTTTCTCATGTTCTCTCTCCTTCTCCTCCTCATCAGGACCTTGGGATCTCAGTCTGGTGGTCCAATGTGGGGCTCAGTCATTTCCTTCATCTATCGCCAGGTGGAGGTTCTATGGTGATATGCAAGAAATTCATCAGTATGGCTATAGGAACTGGACTTTTTGGGCTCCCTCTCCTCAGCTGCCCAAGGAACTAACTGGGGGCATCTCCCTGGAAACCTGGGAACCCCTCTAGGGTCAAGTCTCTTGACAACCCTCAGATGGCTCCCTAAATTAAGATATATGCTTTCCTGCTCCCATATCCACCCTTCCTGTATCCCAAGCATCCCATTCCTCCGAGCTCCCCCAATCTCCCCTTCACGCATTTCTCTCCCCATCTTCCCTTGGCCCCTTCTCACCCCACCCTCAAGTTCCCAATTTTTGCCTGGCGATCTTGTCTACTTCCAATATCCAGGAAGATTACTATATCTTTTTTTGGGTTCACCTTCTTATTAACTTCTCAAGGATCCCGAATTATAGGCTCGATGTCCTTTAATTATGACTAGAAACTGATTATGAGTGAGTACATCCCATGTTCATCTTTTTGGGTCTGGGTTACCTCACTCAGAATAGTGTTTTCTATTTCCATCCATTTGCATGCAAAATTCAAGATGTCATTATTTTTTACTGCTGAGTAGTATTCTAACATTTTTGTATTCCACAGTTTCTTCATCCATTCTTTCACTGAAGGGCATCTAGGCTGTTTCCAGGATCTGGCTATTACAAATAATGCTGCTATGAACGTAGTTGAGCAAATGCTTTTGTAGTATGATTGGGCATCTCTTGGGTAGATTCCCAAGAGTGGAATTGCTGGGTCCTGGGGTAGGTTGATCCCGAATTTCCTGAGAAACCGCCACACTGCTTTCCAAAGTGGTTGCACAAGTGTGCATTCCCACCAGCAATGGATGAGTGTACCCCTTACCCCACAACCTCTCCAGCAAAGGTTATCATTGGTGTTTTGGATTTTAGCCAATCTGACAGGTGTAAGATGATATCTCAAAGTTGTTTTGATTTGCATTTCCCTGATAGCTATGAGGTTGAGCATGACCTTAAGTGTCTTTTGGCCATTTGAACTTCTTCTGTTGAGAATTCTCTGTTCAGTTCAGTGCCCCATTTTTTTAAGTGTGTTAATTAGCAATTTGAAGTCTAGTCTCTTGAGTTCCTTATATATTTTAGAGATCAGACATTTCTCAGTTGCAGGGTTGGTGAAGATCTTTTCCCAGTCAGTAGGCTGCCTTTGTGTCTTACTGACAGTGTCCTTTGCTTTACAGAAGCTGCTCAGCTTCAGGAGGTCCCATTTATTCAATGTTGCCCTTAATGTCTGTGCAGCTGGGATTATACATAGGAAACGGTCTCCTGTGCCCATTTGTTGTAGAGTACTTTCTACTTTCTCCTCTATCAAGCTCAGTGTGTTCAGATTAATATTGAGGTCTTTAATCCATTTGGACTTGAGTTTTCTGCATGGTGATAGATATGGATCTACTTTCATTCTTATACAGGTTGACAACCAGTGTAGTGTGAGGCTGCGTCCTGCCACCTGGCTGCCGGCTAATTTTACACCCGAAATAATTACACGGAAACTGTATTCTTTTAAAACACTACCTGGCCCATTATCTGTAGCCTCTTATTGGCTAATTCTCACATCTTCCTTTAACCCATATTTAGTAATCTGGGTAGCACCACGAGGTGTGGCTTACCAGGAGAGATCTTAACCTGTGTCCATCTCGGAGAGGCGCAGCATGGAGACTCACTATGGCGCCTGAAGCATCTCCCCACTCCTGCTACCCCTTTTCCCACAATTCTGTTCTGTCTACTCCACCTACCTAATTTTCTGTTCTCTTAAAGGGCCAAGGCAGTATCTTTATTAATAATGAAAGTAACACATAAACACTCCTCCATCATTTCCCCTTTTTCTGTTTAAACAAAAAAGAAAGGCTTTAACTTTAACATAGTAAAATTACATGTAACAAAACAGTTATCAAGCAAGAATTACAGTTACAATATTTAAATCTATTTTATCTTATATCATAACTAAGGAAAACTATAACTATTGAACCATTCTTCAACTCCATCAAAGACTCCAGAAGGATATAAGACTACCTAAGTAAACAAGAAATATGCAGCTTTCAAACTCTAGAAATGAGAGACAACTTGCTGCCTGGACAGTCACCCAAAGTTCCTCTGTACTGTTGGGGCATCCATCTTCGGCCTTCAGGCCCAGAGTATCCAGCAGACATTTCCATGAAGCAGGAAATTCCAAAGACAGTTCAGTTACTTTCTGCTGTGTCCTGCAGAACGTCTCGCAGACTCTTTCATGAATCAGGAACCCTGAGAGACCATCTCACCTTTAGGCAAGTTCAGCAGTCCTCTTTCTGTGGGTTCTTTGTGTCCAGTTTATGCAACAGTCCAGGCAATAGCAGTTTTTTGCCCAAATGGCTATCAAACTCTGTAAGGAGCCTCTTCGATGCCCATCTTCCTCTTGAAGTAGATTGGTTTTGCCAGGAGCAGAGGTGTCTCATTGTCATGAAAAACCCTAAGTTATTAAAACATTAAATGCCATATTCTGCAGTCTTTGAAAGATATGAAGAATGTCTATCTAACTGAAATATATCTCTACATATCTAGAAAATCTAATAACATGACTACAAGCTTAACTATTATCAATGATTATCCATTAACAACCTATATTTCCTAATTATACATTACTTTTTTAAATGAATTACACAATTACAATATCTTAATCAAGATCAGAAATACATATACATATAACAAATTGACCTTAAAATCCATACCATTGCAAATGATTCATCTCTATATCATCTCCCCTTTAAATGTAAAAGAACATTTATAAACAATATTTGGGAAAATGGGCGCAGTTATTTCTCTCCAAACTGCTTCCTGCTGAATAGGGGCGCTGTTATTTAGGTCTTTCATGGTATAACTTGTGTGCTGGGTTCCTCTCGGTTGGCAGTTGAGTGAAGTAATTTTTTGAAGATGTTCACAGTAACCTTTCAGGAGGGCGTGGTCTATCATACCATATTGGGACAGAAGCAATCCACAGAGTCTCGTCCTCTGTGAAAACAAAAGAAGAAACTCTTTTCCAAAGCATCATGTTCTTAGATCCAAATCCTGAAGTCATACCGTTAAGATGTCCATTCTGGTCTAGCCTGACAGCCCATATAATGAAATGTCTCTCTGTACTTAGCTCCTTTACAGTCAAAAAAATCAAAGAAAACACAACAAAATACATAATCCAGACTCTCTGTGAATTTTCCATTTTTACGTGGCTTATTTTTACTCTATCACTTTACTTCTTTTAATCTATAACTATCTGTACTCTGTCTCTTTAAAGACTTTAACCTTTTTTTTAAGGCATTAACTTTATTCTCTATATTTTCTTTTTCTCTCTTTTAAGCCTACGTGAGCCATTTAAAGGCCTTCTATGTCTGAATCTTTTCTATTGTGAATCTGTAATTTTTTTACTGTCGAGAAACTTGTTTGATTTGAGCCTTTACATTGCTAAGCGCTTAAGACTCTAAGCTGTGACATTCCTAGGTCAAAAACAGGTACTGCGACTTGCCCCGCCCAGTCCAACATGGCTGAGCCGCTTGTGTGTGAAGCGGCAGGGCTGCATCCTGCCACCAGGCTGCCGGCTAATTTTACACCCGAAATAATTACACGGAAACTGTATTCTTTTAAAACACTGCCTGGCCCATTATCTGTAGCCTCTTATTGGCTAATTCTCACATCTTCCTTTAACCCATATTTAGTAATCTGGGTAGCACCATGAGGTGTGGCTTACCAGGAGAGATCTTAACCTGTGTCCATCTCGGAGAGGCGCAGCATGGAGACTCACTATGGCGCCTGAAGCATCTCCCCACTCCTGCTACCCCTTTTCCCACAATTCTGTTCTGTCTACTCCACCTACCTAATTTTCTGTTCTCTTAAAGGGCCAAGGCAGTATCTTTATTAATAATGAAAGTAACACATAAACACTCCTCCATCAAACCAGTTATGCCAGTACCATTTATTGAAGATGCCCTCTTTCTTCCATTGTGTACTTTTGGCTCCTTTATCAAAAATCAGGTGTTCATAGGTTTTTGGTTTAAGATCCTGGTCTTCTATATGATTCCCTTGGTCGACTTCTCTGTTTTTATGCCAATACCAAGCTGTTTTCAATACTGTAGCTCTGTAATAGAGTTTGAAGTCAGGGATGGTAATGGCTCCAGAAGTAACATTATTGTATAAGATTGTTTTGGCTATCCTGGGTTTCTTGTTTTTCCATATAAACTTGATTATTGTCCTCTCAATATCTGTGAAGAATTTGATGGGACCTTGATGGGGATTGCATTTGAATCTATAGATTGCTTTGTAGAATTGCCATTTTTACTATGTTGATCCTCCCAATCCACGAGCAGGGGAGATCCTTCTATTTCTGGTATCCTCTTCAATTTCTTTCTTCAAAGACTAAAGTTCTTGTCAAATAAATCCTTCACTTTCCTTGGTTAGAGGTACTCCCAGATATCTTATGCTATTTGTGGCATTGTGAAAGGTGATACTTCTCTGATTTCCCTCTCTGCTCTTTATCCTTTGTGTATGGGAGGGCGGCTGACTTTTTTGGCAGTTGATCTTGGATCCTGCCACTTACTGATGGAGTTTATCAGCTGTAGGAGTTCTTTGGTGGAGTTTTTGGGGTCGCTTATGTACACTATCATATCATCTGCAAAATAATGAAGTTTAACTTCTTCCTTTCCAAATCAAATCCCCCTTGATTCCCTTATGTTGTCTTATTGCTATTGCTAGAACTTCAAGCACTATATTGAAGAGATAAGGAGAGAGTGGACAGCTTTGTCGTGTCCTGAATTTAGTGGGACTAGCCTTGAGTTTCTCTCCTTAATTTGATGTTAGCTGTTCAGTTGCTGTAAATAGCTTTTATTATATTTAGAATGACCTTGTATCCCTAATATCTCCAAGACCTTTATAATAAAAGGCGTGCTGAATTTTGTCAAATGCTTTTTCAGCATCTAATGAGATGACCATATGGTTTTTTTTCCTTCAGTTTATTTATATGATGGATTACATTGATAGATTTTCATATGTTGAACCAGCCCTGACATCTCTGGGATGAAGCCTACTTGAGCATAGTGGATAATTTTTCTAATGTGTTCTTGGATTCGGTTTGCCATATTTTATTTAGAATTTTGGTCAATGTTCATGAGGGAGATTGGCCTGAATTCTCTTTCTGATTTGAGACATTTGTGTGGTTTAGGTATCAGGGGTAACTGTAGCTTCATAGAAGGAATTTGGCAGTGACTCTTGGTTCTATATTATGAAATACCTTAAGGAGTATAGGTGTTAGTTCTTCTTGGAAGTTCTGGTAGAATTCCGCATTGAAACCATCTGGTCCTGGGCTCTTTTTGGTAGGGATGGTTTTCTGATAACAGTTTTCTAATTCTTCGCGGACTAACAGGACTATTTAGAGCATTTACTGGTCCTGGTTTAACTTTGGTATATGGTATTTATCTAAAAACTGTCCATTTCTTTTACATTTTCCAATTTTGTTGCCATAAAGGCTTTTGTAGTAAGATCTAATGAATTCTCTGAATTTCCTCTGTTCTGTGGTTATGTCCCCCTTTTCATTTCTGATCTTAATTAATTTGCTTTTTCTCCCTCTGCGGTTTGATTAGTTGGCTAAAGGGTTTGTCAATCTTGTTGATGTTTCTCCAAGAACCAGCTTTTTGTTTCATTGATTCTTTGGATTGTTTTCTGTGTTTCTATTTTGTTGATTTCTGCCTCAGTTTGATTATTTCCAGTCTTCTACTTCTCCTAGGTGAGTCTGCTTCTTTTTTTCCAGAGCTTTCAGGTGTGCTGTTAAGTCACAATGAGTGCTTTCTCATTTTTCTTTAAGTGGGCACTTAGTGCTAGTGAACTTTTCCTCTTAGCTACTGCTTTCATTGTGTCCCTATAGGTCTGAGTATGTTGTGTCTATTGTTTTCATTAAATTTCACGAAAGACTTTAATTTCTTTCTTATTTCTTCCTTGACCCAGGTGTGGGTCAGTTAGTTGACTGTTTCAGTTTCCATGAGTTTGTGGGCTTTCTGGGGGTAGCAATTGTTGTTGATTTCTAATTTTAATCCATGGTGATTCCGATAAGACACAGGTTGTTACTAATATTTTTTGTAACTGTGGAAGTTTGCTTTGTTACCAAGTATATGGTCAATTTTCAAAAAGGTTCCATGAGCCGCAGAGAAGAAGAGTATATTCTTTCCTATTTGGGTGGAATGTTTCTATAGATTGTCTGTTAAGTCCATTTGGGTCATTACCTCCATTAAGTCTTTCAATTCTCTGTTAGGTTTCTGTCTGATTGACCTGTCCATTGGTGAGAGAGGAGTGTTGAAGTCTCCTACTATTAGTGTGTGTGGTTTGATGGCTGCCTTGAGTTCTAGAAGTGTTTCTTTTACATAAGTGGGAGCTTTTATATTAGGGGCATAGATATTCAGGATTGAGACTTTATTCTGAAGGATTTTTCCTGTTATGAGTATAAAGTGTCCCTTTCCATCTCTTCTGATTGATTTTAGTTTGAAGTCATCTTTGTTAGAAATTAGTATGGCCACACCCGCTTGTTTCTTATGTCCATTTGCTTGATAAACCTTTTCCCAACCCTTTACTCTGAGTAGGTGTCTGTCTTTGTGGTTGAGGTGTGTTTCTTGTAAACAGCAGAATTTTGGATCCTGTTTTCATATCCAATCTCTTAGCCTGTGCCTTTTTATAGGTGAATTGAGTCCATTGATATTAAATGATATTAATGACCAGTGGTTGTAAACTCCAGTCATTTTTTTTTTTTTTTGTAGTAGAGTTTGTGTTTGTTTCCCTTCTTCTAGTTGTTGCTGGTGAATGGTCGCTAGACGCCTGAGTTATTGTGGGCGTTGTTGGAGCTCCTTGGTTGTGATTTTCCTTCTATTACTTTCTGCAAGGCTGGATTTGTGGCTGCGTTATTGTTTAAATCTGTTTTTTTGTCCTGGAATATCTTGTTTTCTCCAGTCGATGGTGAATGCAAGCTTTTGGAGGGTATAGTTAGTCTAGGCTTGCATCCATGTTCCCTAGTGTCTGTAGCATATCTATCCAAGCTCTTCTGCTTTCATGGTTTTCCATTGAGAAATCAGGTGTTAATTCTGATAGGTTTCCCCTTTATATGTTACTGACCTTTTTCCTTTGCAGCTCTTAATATCTGTTCTTTAGTCTGTATGTTATGTGTTTTGATTATCTATAGGCATGGGGATGCTTTCTTTTGATCCAGTCTATTTGGTGTTCTGTAGGCTTGCTTGTACCTTCATAGGAACATCCTTCTTTAGGTTGGGGAAGTTTTTCTTCTATAATTTTGTTGAATATGTTTTCTGGGCCTTTGAGTTGTAATTCTTCTCCTTTTCTCTCCCCAATTATTCTTAAGTTTGGTCTTTTTCATGGTGTCCAGATTTCCTGGAGTGTTTGTTGTTAAAAATTTTTTATATTGGTTTAGTTCTTTAATCTGTGAATTTACTTCCTCTATAGCACCTTCAGAGTCCAAGATTCTTTCTTACACATTCTTGTATTCGGTTGGATTATTACTTGTCTCTGAAGTTTCTGTTCATTTACTCAGAGTTTCCATTTCCAGTCTTCCCTCAGATTGTGGTTTCTTCAATAACCTCCATTTCATTTTATCAGGTCTTGTACTGTTTCCCTTACCTGTTGATTGTTTTCTTGTTTTTTCTTGTTTTCTTGGGTATCTTTGAGAGATTTATTTATTTCATCTACCTTTTTGTTTGTCATCTACATTTCTTTATGGCAGTTCTTTACCTCCTGTTTAAGGTCCTCTATTATTTTCATAAAGTACTGTTTAAGGTCGGTTTTTTCTATATCTTCTGGGGTAGGGTGTTCAATTCTTGTTGTTTCAGGATGTCTGGATTCTGGTGATGTTATGTTGCCTTTCATTTTGTTGGAGGAGTTCTTGCATTGGCGCCTGCCCATCTCTTCCTTCAAATGGAGCCGGGAGGGGCTTGGTGTCTTAGACCAATCTTTGCTGTGACTGAATCTGGTTGGATCTCCCCAGAGCCAGAGCAGGACCTATTCCTTGTGGCACAATCTGAAGAAGCCTGCACTCCCTTGCAGGAATTCTCAGACCTGCCTGGAGGCCAGAGTCTGACCCTTTTGGGTAGATGGCCTTAGTACAGGAGCAGGACACCTGAAAACACTAGGGAAGGCTTGGGAGAGGCAGGGATAGGAGAAACAAAGACAAGCCTGCAGAGGGAGCTGGGGGAGGGGGTCTGTGCTGTCTTCCAGGGCAGGTTGCCCCAGGGTCCGCACCTACTCACCAATCCAGATGGAAATCCAGGGCACAGGATCAGGGATTCCAGGCAGCCCAGGGAAGCTGCCCGGACAAAAGGGCATGGGGGCATGGCGGGATGGAATATCACACAGCTAACCTGGCAGAACAATCTGAAGGAGCCCGCACTCCCTTGCAGGAATCCTCAGACCTGCCTGGAGGCCAAAGTCTGACCCCTTTGGGTGGATGGCCTTAGTACAGGAGCAGGACACCTGAAAACACTAGGGAGGGCTTGGGAGAGGCAAGGATGTAAGAAACAAAGATAAGCCTGCAGAGGGAGCTGGGGAGGCCATCTGTGCTCTCTTCCAGGGCAGGTTGCCCCAGGGTCCGCACCCACTCACCAGTCCAGATGGAACTCCAGGGCACAGAATCAGAAATTCCAGGCAGCCCAGGGAAGCCGCCCGGACAAAAGGGCGCAACCAAAGTTCTTTTTTTTTTTTTCTCATTTTTTTATTCAAGATTTCCATCTCCTCCCCTCCTCCTCCCCCTTCCCTCCCCTCCCTTCCACCCATACCCCCACTCCACCCCTTTCCAAACACAAAGAGCCATCAGGGTTCTCTTCACTATGTTTAGTCCAAGGTCCTCCCAGTTCCCCCTAAGTCCAGGAAGGTGAGCAACCAAACTGACAAGGCTCACAGTGAGCCCATCCATGCTGTAGAGTTCATGTTCATTGCCATTGTCCTTGGTTTCTCAGTCCTTCTCCACCGTCAGCCACATTCAGAGAGTCCGGTTTGGTCCCCTGTTCCATCAGTCCCATTCCGACTGGACTTGGTGGTCTCCCGTTAGATCTGTCCCACCGTCTCAATGGGTAAATGCACCCCTCTCGGTCCTGGCTTCCTTGCTCATGATCTCCCTCCTTTTGCTCCTCATCAGGACCTTGAGAGCTCAGTCTGGTGCTCCTATGTGGGGCTCTGTCATTTTCTCCATCAAATGCCAGGTGAAGGTTCTATGGTGATATGCAAGATATTCATGAGTATGGCAATAGGATCTGGACATTTCTGGCACCCTCTCCTCAGCTGCCCAAGGAACTAGCTGGGGGCGTCTTCCTGGACACCTGGGAACCCCTCTAGAGTCAAGTCTCTGCCAACCCTAGAATGGCTCCCTTAACTAAGATATATAATTCCTTGTTCCCATATCCACCCTTCCTATATCCCAACCATCCTATTCCCCCAAGCTCTTCCCATCCTCCACTTCACACTTTTCTCTCCCCATCCCCACATCCCTCCATCCCTCCCACCCCCATATTCCCATTTTTTGTCCAAAAGACACTTAAGGGCATGCTCAACCTCCTTAGCAATCAGGGAAATGTAAATCAAAACAACGCTGAGATACCACCTTACACCTGTCAGAATGGCTAAAATCAAAAACACCAATGATAGCCTTTGCTGGAGAGGATGTGGAGTAAGGGGTACACTCATCCATTGCTGGTGGGAATGCAAACTTGTGCAACCGCTTTGGAAAGCAGTGTGGAGGTTTCTCAGGAAATTTGGGATCAACCTACCCCAGGACCCAGCTATCCCACTATTGGGAATTTACCCAAGAGGTGCCCAATCATATTACAAAAGCATTTGTTCAACTATGTTTATAGCAGCATTATTTGTAATAGCCAGAACCTGGAAACAACCTAGAATCCCTTCAGTGAAAGAATGGATGAAGAAAGTGTGGAATATATACATATTAGAGTACTACTCGGCGGTAAAAAACAACGACATCTTGAATTTTGCATGCTCAAAAAGATGAACATGGGATGTACTCACTCATAATTGGTTTCTAGCCATAAATAAAGGACATCGAGCCTATAATTCATAAAAAATCCTAGAGAAGCTATATAAGAAGGTGAACCCAAAGAAAAACATATAGTTATCCTCCTGGATATTGGAAGTAGACAAGATTGCCGGGCAACCAAAGTTCTTTAAATCTATTGCCATCATAACTTAGACAAGCACCATAAATGTAGTCTCTTTCCTCACACTTACAAACCTACTTACCATTTGATTCTGTTGAGCAAAGACTTGCTGAAAGTTATATCTTGGTAGAAAAGTAGTTGTGCTTATGATTGAAGGTGCTTGCAATTTTATTTATTCTACTTGAATTAAAACTTTAAAACTACATGGTTTTGCTTGTAAAATGAAATATACATGAGAAAAATGAACTATTCATCTTCAATATTGCTATCTGTATTTCTCATTATAAAGTGTAGCATAAAATTATATATCTCAGAATATCTGTGACCAAGAGACCTACAAACTGTAATTAGCATCTTTGCAAATCCTTAATTTAAATTAAGAGGAAATGGTCAGGAAAGTCTTATTCTGATGTCTAAGAGTAGACCCATATTAAGCAAGGCACATACTTCAAGCAGCAAGCAGCGGGACCTGAACAGCACAGCTTGCTGCTCGAGCATGAGTAAGTTGCGAGGCTCAGTTCTGAGAGCTGCAAAAACAAAATTGACAAGAAGGAAAATCTTCAGATTATAAAACCTTTTTCTTTTAAAACCAGATAGACAGAAGTATTGAAATACATGATTATTTGTTCAGAGAACTCTAGATTGCTTTGTTGATGCTACAAATGAGACAGCTTCGGAAGATCTGAAATCAAGAGCCCTATTTTCCTTCAGTCTTTGAGCATTTCTGAAAGAAAAAGTTTTACCTCTTGATGGATTTTGGTTTGCATTACTTGTCATGTGTGTGTGTTCATTAATATCTTTTCTGGTACTATGCACATATGTGTGTCTGTAGGGAAACAGAAGGCAAATTCAAGTTTATTCACCTTAACCACCCTCATTGTTTTGTGACACAGCTTCCCTTACTGGGACCTAGACTCACGGATTACACAAGGATGATTGTCATTAATATACAGTGCCCACCTACCTTCTCCTCTTCTCTTCACAATTAGGAATATAGTTTTTTGCTTTTTAGATGAGTAATGAGGATTAAACTCAGTTCTTCATCCTTGGCCTTAAAGCAATTAACAGCCCTAAAAAAGTCTTTTTTATTTTTTAACAGAACAATGATGGGTTTTATTTATGTATTATCTAAAATGATGGAATGTCAATGCTACATTAATATGAAATTGTACAAATAATTAATAGTGTCAGACTTTTAGAAATAAGTATTTTCACTTTATTAGAGTTTAGGTCTTATGAACTATTAATGTGTATGTATATTAAAATTCTTTGATCAATAATAGTCTTTTTTTTTTTTAGGATAGGGTTTTTCTGTGCATCCTTGGTTGTCCTGGAACTTACTCAGTCAACCTGTCTGAGTAAGAGGTCCTCCACCTTTCAGTTTGATTACTAATATTTTTACATTATTTAATAATGTTAAATAATTTTACTGTGTTTGGATTAATATATAAAAATAATAAACATTGTACTAATGACTTTAAGAACTGGTAGTAACATTACCATCATTTGCATAAAGTAGATACACATTAATATAATCCAAAGTTAATTACAAATTATAAGCCTGGTTTACATTACTTAGTAGGTATGGGTAAGTAATAAGAATCTGCTAATTTGTATATAGACAAATGGGAATTCTTAAACCACAATAAATACACAGAGAAACAAATGGGATTAAATATATGATGAGAGATAAAGGGTGGTGATTTAAAAGATATGCTCTTGATTTAATTGACATATCTCACAATGGTAGTGAATGGGAATAATTAAATTAATTAATTATTATTTTTTTCTCGAAAATTTTCATGTCTCATTTGTACAGTGTTGTAATATCCAAGCCCAGATTTATTCTAGGAACTGGAAAATTTTATAACTGCTTGTATGTGTTTCAGATTTTTTCATTAAAGGACTTTTTTCTTCCTTTCACATTGAAAAGTATGTGACTAAATTTGAAGTATTAACTCTTGTGGAAAATTTAATAGTTTTGTCAAATTTCAGGAGAAATAAAACCATTCTTACTTTGCTTATCAAGGATGTAAATGAGAATAGAATTTATTACCTTGATTCAAATATTAATTCTTGTCAACATATAAATTTTCATTGAAAAAATTTTCACATTTCTTTCCAAAAATCATTTCTACTTCCACAGTTTCTCTTACAGAATGTGCTCAATAGTTATCTGTTATTTAAGAAAATATTATCTTATTAAGTGTCACAGTGTTCCTGTGCCTTCCCCAAATTTATTTATAACAATTTGTTTATAAAATTTACTATACATATTCAATTATTTTAATAGAGTATTACTTTGTTCATTTCCCCCAATATAAATGATCATAATATTAAATTATTTAAATGTTTTAAGATAGAAATAACAATAAAATATTGTATAAATATGAATAAATTTATATAAAATATTATATAAATATATAAGCAATAAACTAAAAACTAAACTGATTCTCTTTTATTTTCCTTATTTTCTTTGTTTTGATTCATCAACAAATAATCAATTTTATGTCCACTCTTGTTAAAAGTGTCAAGACATACTTCTGAGCTCTAGGCTCCTTAAACAGAAATGAAAGTTGGGGCTGAGCATATAAGAATCATGCTTCCCATTTAAATTAACATTATCTTTTTTCTTGGAGAGTTGAGTTTCTGTGAAATTGAAGGTGAATTTTTTAGAAGCAAGTTATATTCAAAGTAATACAGACTAGAAACAATAGATATTTCAGAATACAAAAAAAATTCTTGCCTATAATTATGACTCATTCACATGTAAAGAGACTTCTCTAAGAGTTTAAACAGTTCCTGTCATGTAGTCATGGATTACCCCTGTGGTTCACCCCTACTGTACCACTGAAGTAGCTGAAATGTGGGCATTTTACCATACTTGCTCCAGATCATTCACTTAATATTGACTAATTCTTACTCTGATACAAGAACTCTAGTTCTGAACTCTGGGAAATTCATTATAATCAGAACAAGAATGTTTAAATTGATGTAATTATCCATATTTTTAATATGAAAAACTCAGAGCAAGAAGGAGTCCAATTAAACTTTAGGCTGGCATTCAAAACAACAATATGATTCCAAAGCCATGCCCTTCATATTCTTCCATAAGTACAGAACCTAAGCTCAAATAAATAAGAAAGAGAAAAATAAAACGCCCTTTGTAGGGTTCCCCCTGATTCACTATCACCTTCAGGTTGAAGCTTCTCAAAAGAAGGCAATAAGATTTACAATCATTTTGTCCCTAACTTGCTTCTGAGGTGCCACACCTCCAAAAGTTTGAAAACATCATGTTGTGCTGCTAGGTCCTAACAGATCCCTCAGGAGAGGGGGTTAGAGGCATGAATTTAGCAGCACAGACACCAAGAATCAGGTAAAAAAAAATAGCAGATTCATTTATTCAGCAATGTGGAAAGCCTTATATACTGACTCCCAGAACCCAGGCTACATTCTGATCTGTTGATATTGCATTGTTTCCCTTCATTGACTAGGCATGATCAGGACATCTGACAATGCTTATTCCTTGACCCTCAGGAAGATTGGAAGTTAGCTCATCTCTCAGCCTGATAAGCCTTGTCTTCCTACATATCTACCCTTTTTATTACACGGGTGGGGTGCTCAGCAGGAGTTCTTTGTTCGGGGCCTTCTTGATCCCACCTCTGGAATGCTCAGCAAGCAAACTATACTATCTTAGATGGGCCTGCTAAAGAAACTTTTACCCATCATTGACTACAGTCTTTGAAGAGCATTCATTCCTGGAAGGCTGCCAGGGTTGAGGGACTAGACAATAGCCTTTTGAATGTCAACCAAGCATGCATAACCTCCTGCTGAGGACTTCAAAAGGAATGTCTAGGAGCCATTAACACCTAAAGAGTCACCTCAGTTGCTGCCCACTCCTGTCAAATATGCTACAGGAAATCTTTTAAAAGAATAAGGATTAAGACATATGTGAGCATTCGGAAAGGATTAAATAGACTTTTTATATTATGACAAACCTTTCAGTTTGTTGAATAAGATTGTAGACATAAGCTCAAGGGTCCTGCAGGGTGATTGCCTTAAGATCTTTGAAGGTTAGTAGGCTTGATTGTAGATCTGTGCCTGATGGAAGTGATGGACATAGTGAGTTTGTCAAGGGTCACTAGGACATTAATTAAGAGGTTCATTCATGTTTGAGCATCTGCCTGATCATTGGAAGCCAATTTCCAGCTAAGAAAAGAGGTCAATTTCATCACAGCCTTGAGCAGGCTACACCAATCAAAGTAAGTCTGCAATTGCATTGCCTATTGAGTGAGAGCCTGTTCAAAGTAAGGTAAATCTGGCCTGCCTCATTAGCAGCCTTCTGGATGAGGGAGGGTTCAGCTACAGGCATGGGAATCCAGGATTAATTAGCAGCATTTTGTCCCAGGCTGATCAGAAAGGCTTCTGGCAGTCATTGAAGCCTGACATGGTGGCAGGGAGTAGAGATTGTGGTGGCTGGAGGGTCATACCTTAGTGTGAGGTAATTTCTGTATTCAGGGGCAAGTGAAGGGGCACTTCACTCCAAGAGTACCACAGCAGAACCATAGCCTCCCATAGCAGGAGTGGGGCTGACAGGGAAACAGCACTTAACTGTGGCCATACTCTCTTCAGTAGGTTTTGTGGAGTTTGAACTGTCTGTCTCCCCATCATTGGATGTAATAGACAGACCAGACATGAAAGGGGTTGAGGTGAAGGAGAAGTTATCATTTTACCTAGGGAGATGTATGGAAAATTGTGTCAGACCTTTATGTCTTATGGTTAGTGGGGGACTTCTGTGGTTTGTAAGCCATGGCCATGTGATTCTCATGGGACGAGGACCACACTTCCCAGAAGGATCAGTTTCACCCCGCTGGACCGGAAGACTACATTTCCCAGGAACACCGCAACAGACAACCATGCCTGCGCAAACCCCTTTATATATCAACGTTTCTCCACCCCCCTTCCCTTTTTCCTTCCTCGCTCCATGCCCCCCCACTGTGGAGCACTCCCTTCCCTTAATAAACAACCCTCCCACATACGTGGTCTCCCATCCAGGGCCTTCTTCCTCCAACTCTGCGGTAGACACAAGCCAGAAAGAAAAACAGGCCATATGCCCACATGGTGTTTTCAGGTGAGGGATGGGAATGTAGGAATCCCCTATGTATGTTATAAATACGTTATATTGCAATTGGTTAATAATGAAGCTGCTTTTGGCCAAAGGCTGAACAGAATATATTCAGGCTGGAAAAGATACATAGCGACACCATGAAGCTGCTGCAGGAGACAGATGTGCCAGAACATTGCCAGTAAACCACTAGCATTATGGTAAAATATAAAATAATAGAAATGGATTAATTTAACATACAAGAGCTAGCTATAAAGATGTTTAAACTATTGGCCAAACAGTATTGCAAATAATATAATTTCTGTGTGCTTATTTCTTGTATGAGTGGCTGGGAATGAACAAACAGCCTCTGACAACAAATTGGAGCCAATGTGGTCAACTAAAATCCACTTAAAAAACCTGAGAAAGTAACAAGAGAGCAAACACTGAGGAAGTTAGCCAGAACCAGAAACCTCTGCTGTCTGCACATGAATCTGGGAACTTCAAAGGATTAGGCCTGATCCAGGACATCTCAGGTCTGGGCCTGAGTCTGGAACCTCAAAAGGAGTAGGCAGAAACCAAATATCTCTATGGGTCCAAGTATGAGTCTGGGACCACCAAGAGAGTAGGCCTGATCCAGGACATCTGCATGTCTTGGCAGAGGGAGTAAACCAGATCCAGATCCTTTGCAGGACTAAGTCCAAATTGAGGACATACATAGGAGTGGACCCAGACCAAAGACATTTACAGAAAGACCACTGAGCCAGTGACCTTGGTTGGAGAAGACCTGAGACAGCAAACTTCGCAGGAGCAGATACAAGAGAGCAAATGCTGAGGGAGTAGGAAAGAATAAGAGACCACTTCAAGTCCAGGGTGAAAAATCAATAGCAGCCAAGGGAGTAGACCTGAGCCAGGACTTCTGCCAGAGAAGTCCCAGGGTAGCAATTTCAGCAGAAAGAACCCTAAGCAAGCATTCTCTCTGAACGCATAACCAAACAAACCCTGGTGTTGCAGAGCAAATCCCGGGAGCACCAAGCAACCTCCTGGAACATAGAGTGACTTATGGGGTGACTGGAACTGTGCCCCTGACTGCACCATGAGGAGCAACAATCTGAGCCTTGGATCCACTGGCACCTGGAAGATTGATCACCAGAGTTACAGACAGCCCCAACTACATCAATCAGAGGAAAAGATGGGTAGACATTTCATATTAGTCACAAGAAAAATCCATCAAGAAGAAATCTCAATACTTAACATCTATGCCACAAATACAGGGGCACCCTTATAATGTGGGATATCCCTCTGTATGTTGTGAATGCCACTGCTTAATAAAGGAGCTGTTTTGAGCCTGTGATAGGGTAGAGCAGAACAAGGCAGGAAAGGTAGGCTGAATGCTGAGAAAGATATAGCAGAGTTCAGGAGAAGTCACAAAGCTTCAGATGGGAACAGACATGCTGAAACATTGCTGGTAGTTTATGACCTCATGGTGATGCACAGATTAATGGAGATGGGTTAAATTAAGATGTAAGAGTTAGTCAATAAGAAGCTAGAGCTAATGGGCCATGCAGTAATTTAAATAATACGGTTTCTGTGTGATTATTTCAAGACTGAGCAGTTGGGTAACAAACAAGTGGCCCTCTTACAATGCCTTCATATGTAAAAGAAACACTTCAAAAGCTTAAATCATATATTAAACCCCACACACTAATAATGGGAGACTCAATATTCCAATCTCACCACTGGACAGGTCTGTCAGACAAAAATTAACAGAGAAATAAGGGAACTAACAGATGTTATGATTCAAATGGACTAACAGACATCTATAGAACATTTCATCCCAACATAAAATAATATACCTTTTTCTCAGCACATCATGGAACTGTCTCAAAAATTTACCCCATACTAGGTAACAAAACAATCCTCAACAGATACAAAAAAAAAATGAGATAACCTTATGTATCTTACTGGATCACCATGGCTTAAAATTAGAATTAAATAGCAACACTACTTCCAGGAAGCCCAAACACATGGAAATTAAACAATGGTCACCTGAAGCACCAATGGCAAGGAAGAGATAATGGAGAAATTAAAGACTTCCTAAAAATCAATGAAAATGACCACACAACGTACCCAAATTTATGGAACACAATAAAAGCAGTGTTAAGAGGAAAGTTTGTAGCACTAAATGCCTACATAAAGAAGGTGGAAAAATCCCATATGAGGGAATTGACAGAACATTTGAAAACATTAGAACAAAAGAAAGCAAACTCACCCTGGAGAACAAGATAGCAGGAAACAATCATATTGGGAGCTGAAATCAGTAAATTGAAACAAAGAAAACAATACAAAAATAAATGAGAAAAAGAGTTGTTTCTCCAAGAAAATCAACAAAATAGAAAAAGTTTTATCAAACTAATTAAAAGGTAGAGAGAGACTATCCAAATTAACAAAATCAGGAATGAAAAGAGGATCCACATAAACAACAGACATGAAGGTAAAGGTCCAGAGAATAATTAGGTCATATTTCAAAAAAATCTGTACTCCACAAAAATTGGAAAAGAAATGAACAACTTTTTAGATAAATATCACTTACCAAATGAAAACAAGTCCAGATAAGCAAATTAAATAGATCTATCACTGCTAAAGAAATAGAAAACAATCATTAAAATCTTCCAACCAAAAAAAAGCCCAGAACAAGATGGTTTTAGCTCAGAATTCTACAAGATTTTCAAAGAAGAACTAATAACCAGTACTTTTTCAAATTTTTCCACAAACAACAGAGACAGAGGAAAACCTTGCCAAAATCTTTTATGAATCTATAATTCACCTGATATCTAAAACAACATGAAAACATTACTAAGACAGTGAATTACAGAATAAGCTCACTCATGAAATATTGATGCAACAACTACTCAATAAAATACTGGCAATCAAATTCAAGAAACATATCAGAATCATCATTCACCATGATCAAGTTAGCTTCATCCCAGAGATTCAGGGATAGTTCAAACATACAGATATTGGTCAATGTAATCTACCATATAAACAAACTGAAAATTAAACCACATGATCATTTCATAGATGCTGAAAAGGCTTTGACAAAACATAATATCATTTTATGATAAAGGTCTTGGAGTGAGAGCAGGGATACAAGGAACATACCTAACATAACCAACAGCCAACATCAAAACTAATGAAGGACAAACTCACAGAATCCCATTGAAATCAGGAACAAGACAAGGTTGTCCACTCTTGCCATATCTATTCAATATAGTTCTTGAAGTCATGGAAGGCAATAACGCAACAAAAGGAGATTAAGGGGATACAAATCGAAAAAGAAGAAGTCAAACTCTCACTATTTGTTGATGATATATAGTCTGCATAAGCAACCCCCCAAAATTCCACTTAGGAAATTCTATACCTCATAAAACACTTTCAGTAATGTAGCAGGACTACAAGTTTTAACTCAAAAAATCAGTAGCCTTCCTTTACACAGATGATAAATGGGCTGAGATAGACATTAGAGAAACATCACCCTTCACAATAACCACAAATAGCATAAAATCTAACCAAACAAGTGAAGACCTGTATGAAAGAACTTTAAATCTTTGAAGAAATAAGTTGAAGAAGATACCAGAAAGTGGAAGGATCTCCCTGGCTCTCGGGTAGGTAGAATTAACATAGTAAAAATGGCAGTCTTACCAAAAGCAATCTACAAATTCAATGTAAGTCCAATCAAAATCTCAACAAAATTCTTCACAGACCTTGAAATAATGGTACTTCAACTTCATATAGAGAAGAAAAAAAACCCAGGATAGCAAAAACCATCCTAAAACAATTATGGAACTTTATTTTCCATTTATAATTTTTTACAAGGAAGTATTGTAAGTGTGTGGATTAATATCTGGGTCATCACTTCGTTTCCATTGGTACTCCTGCCTGCTTTTATGCTAATACCAGGTTGTTTTCAGTACTGTAGCTCTGTAATAGAGTTTGAAGTCAGGCATCCCAATTAAAATGGAAAAAAGAAAGCATATTTCACTAGTGCTGCTTGCATCATTGGATATCAACATGTAGAAGAATGAAAATAGATCCATATTATCACCAAGAACAAAACTCAAGTCCAAATGGATCAAGATCTCAACATAAAGCCAGCCACACTGCACTTTATAGAAGAGAAAGTAGGAAGTACACTTGAACACATTGGCACAGGGGACCACTTCCTAAAATATAACCCAGGAACACAGACACTGAGGAGAAACAATATAAATGGGACCTTCTAAAACTGGAATGCTTCTGTAAAGCAAAGGGCACAGTTAATAAGATGAAATGCCATCCTACAGAAATGGGAAAAGATCTTTACCAACCCCACATCAGAGTACTGATCCCCAAAATATACAAGAGACTAAAAATTGGCAATCAAAAGAACAAATAATCCAATTAAATGGAGATACAGACATAAACAGAGAACTGAGAACTCTCAACAGAGAAATCTAAAATGGCTGAAAGACACTTAAGGGAATGTTCAACATCCTTAGTCATCAGAGAAATGCAACTCAAAACAACTCTGAGATTCCATCTTACACCAGTAAGAATTTCCAAGATAAAAAGCACTGATGACAACTTATGCTGGAGAGGTTGTGGGGTAAAGGGAACAGTTCTGCATTGCTGGTGGGAATGCAAGCTGTTACAGCCCCTTTGGATGTCAATGTGGCTATTTATCAGAAAATTAGGAAACAACCTTACTCAAGACCGAGCAATACCACTTTTGGGTAGTTACCTAAAGGGTGCTCAATTGTACCACAAGGACATGTGTTCAACTATATTAATAGCAGCATTGTTTGTCATAGCCAGAAACTGGAAACAACCTAAATGCCCCTCGACCAAGGAATGGATAAGGAAAATGTAGTACATTTCCACAATGGAGTACTACACAGGAAAAAAAATGACATCTTGAAATTTGCAGGCAAATGGATGGATCTAGAAAACATCATATTGAATGAGGTAAGCAAGACCCAGAGAGACAAATATCAGAAGGACTCACTCATAAGTTGTTATTAGATATAAAGCAAAGAAAACCAGCCTATAAATTACAATCTCAGAGAACCTAGATAACAATGAGGACCGTAAAAAGAGAACATGCATGAGTTTAATCTACATGGAAAGCAGAAAAAAGACACAGATCTCTTGAGTTAACTCGGAGTAATGGGGGCCATGGAGTGTTGAAGGGGAGAGAGGAGAGAAGATAGAGGGGAGCAGAAGAAAAATGTATAGCTCAATAAACCAATAAAAAACGTGAGTGAGCTTGAAAATGATTTCTAGACTCAGGAAAACACAGAGTTTAATTCAGGTTCTGACTGTTTGCTGGCAGAAAGCTGAGATACGGTTCTTTTAAGAGGTTTCCTGACTCAGCTTCAGCAGTAAAACCTGCATGGCTTCTTTAAAAATGACAGCTTCCTGGTTTGCTAGCATAAATGGCTTAGACTCTTTCTAGAGGTCCAGCTACAGACAATTTAAGTGAAGTTTGTGATCAGAGTGCTAAACTTTTAAATGGCAACATAGACCTGTGTATCTGATAATGGGGCTGTGAGCATGGCTTGCAGAACTGGTTTGGAACAGACTTCCGCCATTTTGTACTGCTTAGAGCCAAAAGGCAAAGCAGGCTTTGTCCTAGCCATGCCGCTTTACATTTTTTTGTTTTTTGTTTTTTGTTTTTTTTAAGAAAGGAATAAGACAATTTATTCTTAAGAGGAGATGTCATCAATTCACAAAAGACCTTAAAGACTCCAACAGATAGCTGTGCATGTACAATAAATGTTAAAACACTATGGAGTTCTTTGAGTTCATGTAAATAAAGAGCTATACAAGCCTTGGATATGTACACAAAGTATATCTAAAGATTTTTTTTTGAATTTTTACATATTTATTTATTTTTTCTCCTTTTTTATTAAAAAATTCCATCTCCTCCTCCCCTCCTCCCCCTTTCCCTCCCCTCTCCTTTACCCCTACCCCCACTCCCCCACTCTCCAGGCCCAAAGTTGCCATCAGGGTTCCCTACACTATGTTAAGTCCAAGGTCCTCCCAACTCCCCCCAGGTCCAGGAAGGTGAGCAACCAAACTGGCAAGGCTCATGCCAAGCCCGTCCATGCCATAGAGTCCAAGCCCATCGCCATTGTCCTTGGTTTGTCACTCAGCCTCTACTGTCAGCCACATTCAAAGAGTCTGGTTTGGTCGTGTGTTCCATCAGTTGAATTCAGATTGGTCTTGGTGATCTCCCATTAGTTCTATCCCATCGTCTCTGAGGGTAAACGCACTCCTCACGGTCTTGACTTTCTTTCTCATGTTCTCCATCCCTCTGCTCCTCAATCAGGACCTTGGGAGCTCAGTCCGGTTGCTCCAATGTGGAGCTCTGTCTCTATCTCCATCCATCACCAGGTGAATGTTCTATGGTGATATGCAAGATATTTATCAGTATGGCTATAGGATCTGGCCTTTTCCGGCTCCTTCTCCTCAGCTGCCCACGGAACTAGCTGGGGGCATCTCCCTGGACACCTTGGGACCACTCTGGAGACAAGTCTCTTGACAAATCTAAGATGGCTCCCTTAATTAAGATATATGCTTCCCTGCTCCCATATTCCCCTTCCTATATCACAAGCATCCCATTTCCCCAAGCTCTCCCAATCCTCCACTTCATGCTTTTCTCTCCCCATCTCCACTTGACTCCATCACACCCACCCTCAAGTTCCAATTTTTTTTTCTCATTTTTTTTATTCAAGATTTCCATCTCCTCCCCTCCTCCTCCCCCTTCCCCCCCCCCCCCTTCCCCCCATACCCCCACTCCACCCCTTTCCAAACACAAAGAGCCATCAGGGTTCCCTTCACTATGTTGAGTCCAAGGTCCTCCCAGCTCCCCCTAAGTCCAGGAAGGTGAGCAACCAAACTGACAAGGCTCACAGTGAGCCCGTCCATGCTGTAGAGTTCATGTTCATTGCCATTGTCCTTAGTTTCTCAGTCCTCCTCCACCTTCAGCCACATTCAGAGAGTCCGGTTTGGTCCCCTGTTCCATCAGTCCCATTCCGACTGGACTTGGTGGTCTCCCGTTAGATCTGTCCCACCGTCTCAATGGGTAAAAGCCACCCCTCCTCAGTCCTGGCTTCCTTGCTCATGATCTCCCTCCTTTTGCTCTTCATCAGGACCTTGCGAGCTCAGTCTGGTGCCTCCTATGTGGGGCTCTGTCATTTTCTCCATCCAATGAGGATTCAACATAGTAAAAATGGCAATACTACCAAAGGCAATCTATAGATTTAATGCAATCCCCTTAAAGATCCCATCAAAATTCTTCACAGATATTGAGAGGACAATAATCAACTTTATATGGAAGAACAAGAAACCCAGGATAGCCAAAACAATCTTATACAATAAAGGAACTTCTGGAGGCATACCATCCCTGACTTCAAACTCTATTACAGAGCTACAGTATTGAAAACAGATTGGGTATTGGCATAAAAATAGAGAAATCGACCAATGGAATCGAAGACCCAGATCTTAACCCACAAACCTATGAACACCTGATTTTTGATAAAGGAGCTAAAAGCACACAATGGAAGAAAGAAAGCATCTTCAACAAATGGTGCTGGCATAACTGGATGTCAACCTGTAGAAGAATCAAGTTCCAATTTTTGCCCAGCAATCTTGTCTACTTCCAATAACGAGGAGGAAAACTGTATGTTTTTCTTTGGGTTCACCTTCTATTATCTTCTCAAGGATAACGAATTATAGGCTAGATGTCCTTTATTTATGGCAAGAAACTGATTATCTGTGAGTACAATCCCATGTTCATCTTTTTGGGTCTGGGTTACCTCACTCAAAATAGTGTTTTTCTATTTCCATCCATTGGAATGCAAAATTCAAGATGACATTGCTTTTTATCGCTGAGTAGTATTCTAATATGTATATATTCCACAGTTTCTTCATCCATTTATTCCACTGAAGGCATCTAGGTTGTTTCCAGGTTCTGTCTATTACAAATAATGCTGTTATGAACATAGTTTGAACAAATGCTTTTGTAGTATGATTGGACATCTCTTGGGTAAATTCCCAAGAGTGGAATTGTGGGCGGGGCTGTTTAGCTGGTAGTTTGATTCCAAATTTTCCTGAGAAACCACCACACTGCTTTTCAAAGTGGTTTGCATACCAAAAAAATAATAAATTAATTAAAAAAATAGGTAGCGGGCGATGGTGGCGCACGCCTTTAATCCCAGCACTCAGGAGGCAGAGGCAGGTGGATCTCTGTGAGTTCGAGACCAGCATGGTCTACAGAGCTAGTTCCAGGACAGGCTCCAAAGCCACAGAGAAACCCCTGTCTCGAAAAACCAAAATAAATAAATAAATCAAAGTGGTTGCCACAAGTGTGCATTCCCACCAGCAATGGATGAGAGTACCCATTACCACAACAACCTCTCCAGCATAGGCTATCCAATGGTGTTTTGATTTTAGCCAATCTGACATGTGTATATGGTCATCTCAAAGTGTTTTGATTTGCATTTCACCTGTCATCACTAAGGAGGCTGAGCATGACCTTACGTGTCTTTGGCCATTTGAACTTCTTATGTTGAGAATTCTCTGTTCAGTTCAGCGCCCCATTTTTTAATTGGTTAATTAGCATTTTAAGTTAGTCTTTTGAGTTCCTTTATATTTTAAAGATCAGAACTTTGTCAGTAGCAGTGTTGGTAAAGATTCTTTTACAGTCAGTAGGCTGCCTTTGCGTCTTAGTGACAGTGTCCTTTGCTTTACAGAAGCTACTCAGCTTCATGTGGTCTCATTTCTTCATTGTTGCCCTTAGTTTCTGTGATGCTGGGGTTATATTAGGAAGCGTTCTCCTGTGCCCATATGTTGTAGAGTACTCCACTTTCTCCTTTATCAGGTCCATTGTGTTCAGATTAATATGAGGTCTTTAATCCATTTGGACTTGAGTTTTGTGCATGGTGATAATATGGATCTACTTTCATTCTTATACAGGTTGACATCCAGTCATGCCAGCACCATTTTTTGAAGATGCCTCCTCTTTCTTCCATTGGTGTACTTTTAGCTGCTTTATCAAAAATCAGGTGTTCATAGTTTTTGTGGGTTAAGATCCGGTTTTCTATTTGATTCCATTGGTCGACTTCTCTGTTTTTATGCCAATATCAAGCTATTTCAGTACTGTAGCTCTGTAATAGAGTTTGAAGTCAGGGATGGTAATGGCTCCAGAAGTAACTTTATTGTATAAAATTGTTTTGGCTATCCTGGGTTCTTGTTTTTCCATATAAAATTGATTATTGTCCTCTCAGATCTGTGAAGAATTTTGATGAGGACCTTGATTAGGATTGCATTGAATCTATAGATTGCTTTTGGTAGAATTGCCATTTTTACTATGTTGACTCTCCAATTCCAAGAACAAGTGAGATCCTTCCATTTTCTGGTATGCTCTTTAATTTCTTTCTTCAGAGAATTAAAGTTCTTGTCAAATAGATCCCTCACTTCCTTGGTTAGAGTTACTCCCAGATATCTTATGCTATTTGTGGCTATCGTGAAAAGAGATACTTCTCTGATTTCCCTCTCTGCTTCCTTATCCTTTGTGTATAGGAGGGCAACTGATTTCTTGGAGTTGATCTTGTATCCTGCCACGTTACTGAAGGAGTTTACCAGCTGCAGGAGTTCTTTGGTGGAGTTTTTGTGGTCGATTATGTACACTATCATATCATCTGCAAATAACAAAAGTTTAACTTCTTCCTTTCCAGTTCGAATTCCCTGGATCCCCTTATGTTGTCTTATTGCTATTGCTAGAACTTCAAGCACTATATTGAAGAGATAAGGAGAGAGTGGACAGCCTTGTCGTGTTCCTGAATTTAGTGGGATGGCCTTGAGTTTCTCTCCATTTAATCTGATGTTAGCTGTTGGCTTGCTGTAAATAGCCTTTATTATATTTAGGAATGACCCTTGTATATGTAATCTTTCCAAGACCTTTATCATAAAGGGGTGCTGAATTTTGTCAAATGCTTTTTCAGCATCTAATGAGATGACCATATGGTTCTTTTCCTTCAGTTTATTTATATGATGAATTACATTGATATATTTTCCTATGTTGAACCAGCCCTGCATCTCTGGGATGAAACCTACTTGATCATAGTGGATAATTTTTCTAATGTGTTCTTGGATTCGGTTTGCCAGTATTTTATTGAGAATTTTTTGCGTCAATTTTCATGAGTGAGATTGGCCTGTAATTCTCTTTCTTGATTGAGTCTTTGTGTGGTTTAGGTATCAGAGTAACTGTAGCTTCATAAAAGGAATTTGGCAGTGACTCTTGTGTTTCTATATTATGAAATACCTTAAGGAGTATAGGTATTAGGTCTTGGAAATTCTGGTAGAATTCCGCATTGAAACCACCTGGTCCTGGGCTCTTTTTGATAGAGAGGATTCTGATAACAGTTTCTAATTCTTCGCGACTAACAAGACTATTTAGAGCATTTACTGTTCCTGGTTTAAACTTTGGTATATGGTACTTATCTATAAACTGTCCATTTCTTTTACATTTCCAATTTGTTTCATAAAGGCTTTTGTAGTAAGATCTAATGATTCTCTGAATTTCCTCTGTGTCTGTGGTTATGTCCCCCTTTTCATTTCTGATCTTATTAATTTGCTTGTTCTCTCTCTGCCATTTGATTAGTTTGGAAAGGTGTTTGTCAATCTTGTTGATTTTCTCCAAGAACCAGCTTTTTGTTTCATTGATTCTTGGATTGTTTTCTGTGTTTCTATTTGTTGATTTTTGCCCTCAGTTTGATTATTTCCAGTCTTCTACTCCTCCTAGGTGAGTCTGCTTCTTTTTTGCCAGAGCTTTCAGGTGTGCTGTTAAGTCACCAATGAGTGCTTTCTCCGTTTTCTTTAAGTGGGCACTTAGTGCTGTGAACTTTCCTCTTAGCACTGCTTTTAGTGTATCCCATAGGTTTGAGTATGTTGTGTCTTTATTTTCATTAAATTCAAGGAAGACTTTAATTTCTTTCTTTATTTCTTCCTTGACCCAGGTGTGGATCAGTAGTTGACTGTTCAGTTTCCATGAGTTTGTAGGCTTTCTGGAGGTAGCATTGTTGTTGAATTCTAATTTTAATCCATTGTGATCCGATAAGACACAGGTGATTTTTAATATTTTTTGGAACTGTGGAAGTTTGCTTTGTTACCAAGTATGTGGTCAGTTTTTGAAAAGGTTCCATGAGCCACAGGGAAGAAGGTATATTCTTTCCTATTTGGTGGAATGTTCTATAGATGTCTGTTAAGTCCATTTGGTTCATTATCTCCATTAGTCTTTTAATTCTTTTTTAGGTTTCTGTCAGATTGACCTGTCCATTGGTGAGACAGGAGTGTTGAAGTCTCCTACTATTAGTGTGTGTGGTTTGATGTCTGCCTTGAGTTCTAGTAATGTTTCTTTTACATAAGTGGGAGCTTTTATATTAGGAGCATTTATATTCAGGATTGAGACTTCATTCTGATGGACTTTTCCTGTTGTGAGTATATAGTGTCCTTTTCCATCACTTCTGACTGATTTTTGTTTGAAGTCAACTTTGTTAGAAATTAGTATGGCCACACCCACTTGTTTCTTAGGTCCATTTGCTTAATAAACCTTTTCTCATCCCTTTACTCTGAGTAGATGTCTGTCTTTGTGGTTGAGGTGTGTTTCTTGTAAACAGCAGAATGCTGATCCTGTTTTCGTATCCAACCTCTTAGCCTGTGCCTTTTTATAGGTGAATTAATTCCATTGATATTAAGTGATATTAATGACCAGTGGTTGTTAACTCTGGTAATTTTTTTAGTACAGTTTGTGTTTTTCCCTTCTTCTAGTTGTGCTGGTGAAGTGTCGCTAGATGCCTGAGTTATTGTGAGCATTGTTGGACTCCTTGGCTTGTGATTTTCCTTCTATTACTTTCTGCAAGGCTGGATTTGTGGCTACATATTGTTTAAATCTGCTTTTGCCCTTGAATATCTTGTTTTCCCCGTCGATTGTGAATGCAGTCTTTGCTGGGTATAGTTGTTTGGGCTTGCATCCGTGTTCCCTTAATGTCTGTACCACATCTATCCAAGATCTTCTGGCTTTCATGTTTTCCATTGAGACATTAGGCTTTGAGACATTATGATAGGTTTCCCTTTATATGATACTTGACCTTTTTCCTTTGTAGCTCTTAATATCTGTTCTTTATTCTTTGTGTTTTGTGTTTTGCTTATTATATGGTGTAGGAATGCTTTCTTTTGATCCAGTGTATTTGGTGTTCTGTAGTTTTCTTGTACCTTCATAGGAATATCCTTCTTTAGGTTGGGGAAGTTTTCTTCTATAATTTTGTTGAATATGTTTTCTGGGCCTTTGAGTTGTAATTCTTCTCCTTCTTCTACCCCAATTATTCTTAAGTTTGGTCTTTTCATGGTGTCCCAGATTTCCTGGATGTTTTGTGTTAAGAATTTGTTGAATTTGTTTTGTTCTTTAATCTGTGAGTTTATTTCCTCTATAGTATCTTCAGAGTCTGAGATTCTTTCTTTCATCTCTTGTATTCTGTTGCTAATACTTGTCTCTGTAGTTTCTGTTTGTTTACTCAAAATTTCCATTCCTAGTCTTCCCTCAGATTGTGTTTTCTTCATTACCTCCATTTCATTTTTCAGGTCTTGTACTGTTTCTCTTATCTGTTTGATTGCTTTTTCTTGTTTTTCTTGGGTATCTTTGAGAGATGTATTTATTTCGTCTACCTTTTTGTTTGGCATCTCCATTTTTTTATGGCAGTTTTTTTTACCTCCTGTTTAAGGTCCTCTATTATTTTCATAAAGTACTGTTTAAGATCGATTTCTTCCTTTTCTTCTTGAGTCAGGTGTTCAACTCTTGTTGTTCCGGGTGCCTGGATTCTGGTGATGTCATGTTGCCTTTCAGGTTTTTTTTTTTTTTTTTTTTTTTTTTTTTTTTTTTGGTTTTTCGAGACAGGGTTTCTCTGTAGCTTTGGAGCCTGTCCTGGAACTAGCTCTTGTAGACCAGGCTGGTCTCGAACTCACAGAGATCCGCCTGCCTATGCCTCCTGAGTGGTGGGATTAAAGGCGTGTGCCACCACCGCCCGGCTGCCTTTCAGGATTTTAGAGGAATTCTTACACTGGCACCTGCCTATCTCTTTCTTCAAATGGAGCCAGGAGAGTCTTGGTGTCTTGGTCCAGTCTGCTGTGACTGACTCTCTAGGTGGATCTCCTCAGTGTAGGATCAGGAACAGTTCCTGTCCCTCTGGATGAAACCCCTCAGCGCTGAAACAGGGATACCTGGTATTCCAAGGCCACCTGAGACACACAGGCGGATGTGGGGGCAGGGAAGGGCAGGGTCAAGTGGAACAGAGAAATCATGCAGCAGGAGCTGGGTTGGGGGCTGTGCTCTCTTCCGGGACAGTCTGCCCTGGGATGGTACCCACTCACCTGCCTGGATGAAACTCCTCAGCCAAGGAACTACTCTTGCCTGGACTGCTTGATGTTATGCTGAAAGAAGGATGCTTAAAAGAAATTCCACACTATCTCAGAATTGAGAATAATAGATGGTTATTTATTTAGGGGTAGACTAACAAATCAATATCCTTTGCTGAAACGGAGAACAACAATCAAACCCCACAGCCAAAAAAGAGATTAGATGCACACTTTACATCCGCATAAATATTGTAAGAGTCCATGCACCAGTGGGCAGGTATCTTGAAGACTACTGGCTATAGGATTTCCTACAGCACTTTCCCCTTTTATTTAAATAAGAGATTACTAAGCCTAAGTCAAAATTATATACAATAAGAACAAATATATTTAATAATTATCCTATCTTGATGAGTTTAAGTTTTGTGTAATAAATAACTTGGCCAAAGCATGAGAGGAAAGTAACTACAACTATCTAGTCTTCAACCCCATTGAAGATCCAAGAAGGGAAATAATATTACTTGAGTAAGCAGCAAGTGCAATTAAGCAACTTCCAAAATGTTCAACAGATGACAGAGAGAACTAGCTACCTGGGCAATCACCCAAATTCACACTTGCAATGTTGGAGCAATCAACTTTGGCTAAGACCTAGAGTAACTGACAGACCATTTTCAGAGGCAGGAAAGTTTAGAAAACAATCTTAACCTGTCTTGTCAAGATTTAACAGTATTTTTCCTTGTGTCCTGCTTATCCATTTTCAGGTACCACGTACCTTGTCAGTGGTTGAGGCATTATGTATATTATTGTGTTTTCTTTGAAATTTTTGACTGCTAAGCAGCTAGGTACAGAGAGACATTTAATTGTGTGGGCTGCTAAGCTAAACAAGAATGTATATTATAAAGGTATCTTGACTTCAGAATTTGGGTCTAATAACATGTTGCTTTGGAAAGAGGTTCTTCTTTTGTTTTCGCAGAGGATGAGAACCTGTGGATTACTTCCATACTAATATGGTTTCATGGACCAAGACCCCCTGAAAGGTCACTCTGAACACCCTAAAAATTACTTTGCCAAACTGCCTACTGAGATAAACCTAGCACACAGGATACACCATGAAGATTTGATTAACAGCACCCCAAACAGCAGGAACCACTATGGACATACATATGCCCATATTCCCAAATATTGTTATATTTTTTTTAACATTTAAAAGGGGATATGTTATAGAGATGAATAATTTGCCTTAGTATAGATCTTGGTTTATTGATACAAATTTAAGGTTAATTTTGTTATAATGTATATGTATATTTCTGCACTTGACAAAGGTATTGTGTTTGTGTGGTTCATTTAAAAATGTAATTTATAATTAAGCAATATAGGTTAATAGATAATCATCTATAATAGTCAAGATTGTAATCATGTTAGGTTTTCTAGACATATAGACATATATTTCAGCCAGTTAGGTATTCTTCAAATCTTTGAGAGACCTTTAGAATATGGCATTTAAATGTTTTAATAACTTAGGACTTTTCATGACCGTGAGACACATCTGCTTCTGACAGCACCAATTACTTCAAGAGGAACATGGGCACCAAAGAGGCTCCTTATATAGTTTCCTAGCAATATGGACAAGAAACTTTCCTTGCCTGAACTGCTTTATCCACAGAGAAATGACTGTTGAAGTTGCCTAATGGTAAGATGGTCCTTCAGGGTTTTTGCTTCATGAAAGTGTCTGCCAGACATTCTGCAGTACACAAAAGAAAGTGACTGATAACTGCTAGTATAGGTGGAACTGTCTTTGAAATATCTTGCTTTGTGTAAAAGTCTGCTGGATACTATGGGCCTATAGTCTGAGGATGGATGCCCCAATGGTACAGAAAAACTTTGGATGACTATCTAAGCAGTGAGATGTCTCTGTCAATTCTAGAGTTTTGGAAGTTGCTTACAATGCACTTCCTGTTAATACAGGTACTATTATATACCTCTGGGATCTTTGATGGAGTTGAAGAATAGATAGTTATGATTATAATTTTCCTTACTAATGAAACCTGTGTTGCTATATGTAATTTTACTATGTTAAAGTTTAAACCTTCATTTTTATTTGAATGGAAAAAGGAGAAATTATATGGGAAGTCCTTCTGTATATGTGTTGTTTTCATTGGTTAATGATTAAAGCACTTTCAGCCAATGGTCTAGCAGAATAGAGCAAGGTGGGAATTTTAAGCAGATAGAGGAAGAAAGAAGATGGAGTTAGGTAGAAGCCATGTAGCTGTTGCAGGGGACAGATGCCTGATACCAAATGAAATTTTACTGTGGTCAGAAAAAGAACAAGCAGCCTCAACTAACAGGATGGAATTCAGGAACTGAGCCTTTGTTCTGCCTCCGGGGGGTGTCAGCCCTTATGTGGAGGTTCCAGGTGAACTGAAACAGAAACATAAATGACCCTTTCTAATCAGATTTGCAAACAAACATGACAGACAATCAAGAAAAGGAAAGAAAGGGGGTCGCAATGCTTTCATTTCAAAAAGATCAAAAACACAACACCTTCTTGATGAAATCCACAATCTTGTAGACACTCTCCAGCTCCACGAGTGAGAAGAGCAGAAGACTAGAACCTGTTCAGGCTCCAGATGTTACTGGGTCCTAACGGCTTCCACAGGGAAAGGGGTGAGAAGGCACAACATCGAAAGCACATTAAATTCAGGTAAAAGGAATACAGCAAACTCATTTATTCAGCAATAGAGAGTCTTGGATACCTTGCTGTGGCACCCAGGCTGCATTCTGATCCGTTGGCATTGCATGGTCACCCCTCATTGGCTAGGCATGATCAGTACCTGTTGCTAGGACCTCAGGAAGAATACAGGTTGTGCTCTTTTGGCCTTATAGGTCTTATCTTACTACAATGTTCCTCATTATTTCTTCCTTCTCTGGCAGTCTTTATTTGACTTAATTGATTTTATTTTTAAATATATCAAACTTTGGATCTGTTCAAGTATCACATGCTTAAATACATCAATGAAAATGTTCTTTCTATCCACATTATCTTTCAAAAGTTGTCACAGTCTCCTTCACTGCTGTACTCCTTCAGCTATATGCTAGTCCTTCTACACTAACTTCTTCATATCTTACTTTCCAAATCAGTACTAAAGTGGGATGTACCATACAGCATGTCTTGATGAATTCTCCAGTATGCTGAAGGGTTATGATTTTGTTTTTCTTTATAAGAAAACTTTTTTTCTACTTTTTTTAAAAGTAGTAGCTTTTACTACTGTACTGTGATTACATTCTGGTCTGTATGACTCTTTGGCTCCTTTCCTTCAACTCAGTAGAGAATATACAAAGCCCTTCAGACCTGAGTACTGGGCAACCTCTTCTAAGATTATAAATTTATAATCTAAATTTCTCATTCTGGTGATATCTTCTAAGTATCAAATATGAATATCCAAATACACATTTTGTGTCTTTAATTGCTTAATATTAACAACAATGGAAGTCATCCCATTTACATCCTGGATTCATATTTTCTCCCAAGTCTCAAATCACTAGTATGCCATAGGTTTCACTAACATCAGAAACATTTTGTGACACCTTTTAAACAACAGCTTTCAGAAATCATTCTTCCCTAGGGTTGCAAATTTTCGGTTGAGGGGGCTTTATAAGCCCCACTTTTTTCGGTGTTTGATGCTAATTTATCAAACCTCACATTAGGGAGATAGCCCTGTCTGACAGAAAGTAAAGTTTACAAGTTTGCTTTATTTGGAAAAAAAAGTCATTCTTGTCACTTATTTCTTAGCCTCCAAAATACAAGTGCTCAACACATCTTGTTGAACTGACAATACCGATGAGAAACTAGCACCAGGCCACACATACAGCAACCCATCTATTACAATTAGAGGGCCCTGACTCTTGTGACTTTCTGTAGCTATGCCATCCCTGAATCAGCCATCATTTGGCAAACCTCTTTCTTCACAACACATTTGTTGAACTGACTTTCTAAATCCCTGGGCACATTTAAACCATAGTTCCCATGATAAACTATTCACCAATACCCTATTTTTGCTATATTTTTCTTCACAAACCTTCATATGAAAATAGCTTTATTCTTATGGTGTCATACATATGAGCAAAGGCACCATTTTCTTTGTAGACCTAGTTATTTTACTCCAGTATTTAAGGAAGCACATACACACAATCATAACAATTAAGCAAAATATCCTTTCAGACTTATAGCCCACACTTTTACAATCTATGTTTTGTGCAAGTTAAGGGCTTCAAATACAGATGTCAAGCAATCTTCAGTATATCACATCACTGTTGCCTAGGACACTGAGAGGCTGTTCATGAAAGGGTACTGACTGCTGTATGAGGTTTCCCTATGTGTTTTCTTCTTGAAACAAAATTATAGACATATTGCTGAAATGATGGAACATTATGTAATTGACCTACTACTTATATGACCAAATATAAGTCATCAAAATTCCAACTGTATTTCAAATTACCGATCATTGTGTGGCAGATGAGGCTGAAAATTTGGCATTACTCAGTTACTCATTCATCTCATTTTTGATCTTTTCTCATCTTAGCTTTATAGTATTCAAGAGTCACAAGACTTGAGTGTTAAAATGTTTCCCTAAATATGAGTGGATCAGGATTGGAGGGGGAAGGAAATATTGGAAAGAGTAGAGGGGGAAAAGCTGTAATTAACATATACTATGTGAGAAAAGAATCTATTTTTCAATAAAAGGAAAAAACTTTACATATTACATATTAAATTACCTGTGTTATAGGATTTTTTGGTACTTAGTTACTAATATGATTCTTAGTGTCTTATTCAGACTTTCACATTGTTATATTTTATCTCCTGCTTCATTTTACTCTGCTAATTCACTGGCCAAAACATCTTCTTTATTAGCCAATGTTAATAAAACATATATTCACAGCCTACAGAGAGGAGTCTTACATCAAGGTCAGTTCTAGTTCAGGGATCTCTGAACTGTGTTTCTGAAGTACATGGTGTCTTCAGCAATAGGAACTTATCTTCCATCTCTGGGGCTTAACTGGATGGAGTAATAGTAGACTATGTTTGGGGAATCTCTTACACAGTCCTGAATGAAAATCAAAAGTGAGTATCTTGTGTGTGGTGTTAGAGTTTTTGTTTGGTGGTCTTTGTCTCTTAGGAGTGCCATCTGCCCAAATGAGAAAAGATTTTTAGAGTTATACATGCATATTCATACACTGAATTACATTCATTAGAGGTTTTTTATTTCTTTTATTAAAAATTTCCATTTCCTCCCCTCCTCCTCTCCCTTCCCTCTCCGCCCTTCTGTCCATACCCCCACACCCTCCCTCTCCAGGCCAAAGAGCCATCAGGGTTCCCTTCACTATGTTAAGTCCAAGGTCCTCCCAGCTCCCCTCAGGTCCAGGAAGGTGAGCAACCAGACTGACAAGGCTCACACAGAGCCCGTCCATGCCATAGAGTCCAAGCTCATCGCCAATGTCCTTGGTTTCTCAGTCATCTTCCACCATCAGCCACATTCAGAGAGTCCGGTTTGGTCGCATGTTCCATCAGTCCCATTCCAGCTGGGCTTGGTGATTGATCTCCCGTTAGTTCTGTCCCATCGTCTCAGTGGGGGAACGCACCCCTCACAGTCCTGACTTTCTTTCTCATGTTCTCCCTCCTTCTGTTCCTCATCAGGACCTTGGGAGCTCAGTCTGGCGCTCCAATGTGGGGCTCTGTCTCTATCTCCATCCATCACCAGATGAAGGTTCTATGGTGATATGCAAGATATTCATCAGTATGGCTATAGGGTCTGGCCTTTTCCAGTTCCCTCTCCTCAGCTGCCCACAGAACTAGCTGGGGGCATCTCCCTGGATACCTGGGAACCCCTCTAGAGTCAAGTCTCTTGAAAACCCTAAAATGGCTCCCTTAATTAAGATATATGCTTCCCTGCTCCCATATCCACCCTTCCTATGTCCCAACCATCCCATTCCCCCAAGCTCTCCCCATCCTCCCCTTCATGCTTTTCTCTCCCCATCTCCCCTTGCCCCCAACCCACCCCACCCCCAAGTTCCCAATTTTTGCCTGGCAATCTTGTCTACTTCTAGAATTCAGGAGGATAACTGTATGTTTTACTTTGGGTTCACCTTATTATCTTCTCAAGGATCACAAGAGGGTTTTTGTAAATAGTTCATAGTATGATTCCTTGTGGAATTTTCAGTCACCCATATTTTTATTTTATTTGTCTTCCTCTCCTTTATTTATCTTCACCCCTTCCCTAATAACCCCTTTTTCATATCTCTGACAAGATCACTGTATTCTGCTATTTACCTTAATCCTTTCTCCCACTTTCTTTATTATTTATCCCCCTCCCTGTTTCTAAGGAGCTCCCATTTTTCCCATTTTCCTTATCAGAAAACAAATATTTCTGTCTTATTCATTGTTCTATTCCTGAAAAAAAAAAAAAACCGCCATGACCATAGCAACTTTTATAAAAGAAAACATTTAATTTAAGATGGCTTACAGTTTCATAGGTTTGTCTAGTGTGATCATAGCTGGTATCCTGGTGCCGTGCAGGCAAATGTAATGGTAGATACTTCTCTGAGAGTTCTACACCCTGACACACAAGCAGAGAGAGGGGGCAGAGAGACATAGAGACAGAGAGAGAAAGAGACAAAGACAGAGACAGAAAGAGACATAGAGAGAGGGGGCTTGACATTCTCACTCTACTGACACAGTCCCTCTCAATCCTTATGATCTTACCAAACAGTTCTACTCCCAGGTTTCTAAACATAAAAATATATGATCCTATGGGAATCATTCTTATTCAAACTACCACCTTTGCCCTCTTCTTGTTTTCTTTCTTACCTTCTGCTCTGCTTTCTTCCCTCATCCTTGCAAAGTGTTTAGAACTGTTTTATGTTTATTAAAATTGAGAGAAGAAATGAAAATTCCAGATACCCATTCCTACCTACATCGTATCCCACTATCTTAAGGCACATCCTATTATACCATTAATATATGGCACTCACTGAATAGCTATTGGAAGATTTACAGTAGTACATATTTATCTATATAGATGTATAGTTTATATTGCAGTTAATTACTGAGTTGCATATTTTATGGATTTTGAAAACTGTATGTACACACACACACACACACACACACACACACACACACACACACCTTACTGCTATACTATTAATCAAGGTTTTTTTCATGGTTGTAAACTTATTCTGTGCTCTAGGTGCTCATTCTTTCTACCCCTAGAACACTCTACAACCACTGTCTTTTAACTTTCTTCCCACCTTTTCCTGTTCTCAGTGTGTCAGATAATTGGAAGGACATCATAAGTTGTTTTCTCAGATTTCCTTCTTCTGTTTTTACGTGTACATTATTTAAGAATCACAGACCTTTTCTTAGAACTCTGAACTGTTACCTTCTCTTTACAGACTTCTTATTTTCCATCCATTCACTAATTCACGCCCAATCTCCCTTTCTTCTTGTGTTGTCTCAGTTTTCTCCTGTATGATGTTTTCTGCTCCCTTTCTTCCCTGTCATTTGTCAAAATGAATAGTTATTTTTGGGATGGTAACTTTCTGTATCATGAAGCATTTGCATACTGTGCCTAGATTTTAGGAGCCAACTTGACAAACATTTAAATTTTCTACAGTTAAAGCAAACAATATCTAACTTATAATCATCTGTATAGAATCCATAATATATATAGACTTTTAACTCATAGAAACTGATGAAGTGTCATTTGTATCTAGTAGAGTAAAGGAGAGCCAGTCATTTAAATACGTACAAAGAGGAACAGAAAGAAGACATCAAGTTGGAAGTATGGCCTGAGAGCTATGCCCAGGAAGAGCAGAAAATAACTAAACAGACACTTTTTTTTTTTAAGAAGGTAGGAAGGCCTTTGGTGATTCTAATGACTTATGTACTTCCCCATGGAACACTGATTCTCAACCTTCCCAATGCTATGGTTTTTTAATACAGTTCCTCATAGTGTAGAAACCAGCAACCATAAAATTATTTCATTGTTACTTCATAACTGTAATTTTACTACTGTTTTGAATCATGACTCAAATATTTTGGGAGATAAAGGTTTAACAAAGTGGTTTCAACAATAGGTTAAGAATCGCTGCTCTAGAAAATTTGATTGATTTTAATACAGGAGTTTGTATCTTTGCAACTTTCATTTATATTTTTATCATCTTCTAGTTTCTTAGTAGTTAAAGGTTGACACTAAACCAAGTTACTTTCTATGAAGTCAGAATGGCATAAGAGAATTCAAGTTTCTTTGTATGATGTCTCTCTAAGAGTGCTCATCCCTAATGGTTTGAAATATGTTTGTGGGGATAGCCCTGGTGAAAACAAAGGGAATATGTGTGCCAGAGACCTTATAAACCTAGCATGAGTAGTGTGTAAACATCTTGTTTGTCTTAAAAAAGAAGACATTTAATTTCATAGTGCTTTAAAGTCACTCTTGTGGATGCTTTTATGAAGTATTGACAACTAGGTCATTGTGTAGAGGTCTCCTACCACAACTCCTACCACAGTGACAAAACACTGGTCCAGAGAACTTTTTAACTTCCTTCTTAGTGGAATCTTATTTATATCACAGTTTAAAGAAGTGAACATATTATATTTAACATCTAGACACAGCTTTTATTTTTCTTGATGAATAGGTCATAATAGCCTGAGGCAAATTAACAAGGTATTAATACAAATTGCCATTCCCTTCTAATTAATGTTATATTTGTGAGGCAAAGCACAAAAGAAATAATTATATGCCTGATCTCATTTTCATGGTGAATAATTGGTAAAATTCTGGCTGATATTAGAATACCTGTTTAACCTTTATATACATATATATGTATATAGATACGTATACATGTGTGTGTATATAAAATTAGGTATCATAGTCTCTCTATATATGTGTGTTTATGTAGTCTCTCTATATACATATATGTATATATGATGCCTAATGTTTAAATTCTACTTTCAAGAATTATATTTAAACACTAACTTAGAGTCACATATTCCCTACAATGCTTCTCAGTTACTGTAATAAACACCATGACCAAAAGCATAGGACAAGGAAAGGGCTTGTTTTCATCTACAAGTTACAGAGTAGCATGAGGATAAGTCAAAGAAGGAAAGCAAGAGAGTCATAACTGAAGCAGAAGCCATGGAGGAATACAGCTACCTAACTTGCTTCCTTTGCTTGCTTAGCCTTTATACAGCACTGTCCACAATGGCCTGGGCTTCCCTGCATCAATAAGAAATCTAGAAAATATCTTCCCAGCCAAACCCACAGTTCAAACTTATGAAGATTATCGTCTATTGAGATTCTCTCTTCTAAGTCATGTGTTGGTGTGTATAAGGTTAACAAAAGTTAATTTTGGCAGAGAATGACATAAGTATATGACCAAGATGATGTGGATGTTTTTTATTGCCAAATTAATCAGTCTCCGGCTCAAATTGTAGCTGTTTGTTCTTCTTGTGTCCAACTTGGAGGTTTGACCTGGGTCCTATGCATTGCAGGCATGCACTTCTGGTAGCATGACTATGTTTATAGCAGGTTTCAGTGCATAGTTCACAGTCACCTTCACTGACATACAATATTTCAGCATCACTGTTAGCAAAGTCTTCAGTGGGTCTATAAAGTTCATTCTAATGTGATCTGGCAGAAGATCAGGCAATTTGATTTGCAATGACATGAAGGCCCACTTGAGGCCCACCAAATAACCCTCTGATGTAATCATCACATCTAGTATTGGCACTTGGTCCTAGATCATTCTCCCAAAATGAACAAATAGAGCCATGGGGAACAGTGCATCTTGGCAATACTTTGAACTTAAATGGTGACAACAGTTGGTTCAGCAGATGTTATTAAGATAATGCAACATCTGTGTTCTTTATTTTAGGGCAAAACATATTTTTTTTTTATTTTTGCCATTTAAAACTTCCGCCTCCTCCCCACTTCCCATTTCTCTCCCACTCCCCCCACTCCTCCCTCCCTCTCCAGTCCAAAGAGTAGTCAGGGTTCCCTGCCCTGTGGGAAGTCCAGGTCCTCCTCCCTCCATCCAGGTCCAGAAAGGTGCACATGTAAACAGACTAGGCTCCCTCAAAGCCAGTACATGCAGTAGGATCAAAACCCAGTGCCATTGCCCTTGGCTTCTAAGTCAGCCCTCATTGTCCACCACGTTCAGAGAGTACGGTTTGATCCCATGCTTTTTCAGTCCCAGTCGAGCTGGCCTTGGTGAGCTCCCATTACATCAGCCCTACCGTCTCATTGGGTGGGCGCAACCCTCACAGTCCTGACTTCCTGGCTCATGTTGGCCCTCCTTCAGCTCCTCATTTCAGTACTTCAGGCCTTGGGAGTTCAGTCCAGAGCTCCAGTGTGGGTCTTCGTCTATCTCTATCCATCGCCAGATGAAGCTTCTATGGTGATATGCAAGATATTCATCAGTATGGCTATAGGAAAGGGCCATTTCAGGCTCCCTCTCCTCAGCTGCCCAAGGAAATAGCTGGGGACATCTCCATGGATACCTGGGAACCCCTCTAGAGTCAAGTCTCTTGCCAACCCTAAAATGGCTCCCTTGAGACCCTGGGGGAATGGGATGGTTGGGATGGAGGAAGGGTGGATAGGGGAACAGGGAAGAAAATATCTTATCATCTGTCTTCTTAATGCTGGAACTATGACTAAATTCATATCTCTAGATGTTCTAAAAACATATTAAAGGAAATTTCAAGTAAAATTGAGAAATATTGGATTAAATTAAGAGGTAATTTATTAATATGATAAAAAGTAATTCCAGTTTTGCCAGTCATATATCTCCAAATTGTAACCAGTTTTACAAATTTTAAGTCTTATCCCAAAGGACATTCAATTTTGTCTCACAGACTTGCTAATGCAGAATAGTTTAGATAAAGTAAGTACTGTATAACAACTAACTCTTTTAGACTATGGAAAATTTAATGTTTTCTGTTCTGCTAAAGCTAACTTTTAATTAGAATATACTACCCTATAGAAGTAGTTTTTAACTATAGAAAACCATTTTTTTAAAGAAGTAGCAATGGCTTCTCAGATTTGCTTTTGAAAATGTGTAAATTATTGAAAGTGTGTTTGCTGTCAATATTGATAAAAATCTATTGTATTTAATATTATTCAGTATTAAATTGTTTGTGTTCCTTTCTGCCCTCCCATCCTTCCTTTCCTCAATCCTTGGTTTTGTACATTTAATGATATTATCATTCTTGGAGTATTCAAATCCTCTCTTTCTGTAATTTGTTTATTTCTTCCTGGTGATTCTTCTTACATTAAGTTAAATTGATTATGTTAATTTGCTTAAGTGATTGAATTTTGTAAACATTTTTTATAGTTTTATGAAATTATCATTTTGAGTTATGAGGTCCATGCCTTTTTATCTGATGTGATTTTTTTCAGCAAATTCAATTCTTCAATAAGTTATCATTAAAATGATGTGTTACTCTTTATTAAATGTCTAAAACATGAATTCAATCTTTTTATTAAAAGTATACTACCACATTGACTGACATCTTCTCCTTCCTTCTAACTCTCTGTTCTTGCTAATCACTATACCAGTCTTTGATCAAGTTACTTACAATTGTCTTTGCTTAATTAGAACACACCATTTTTTGGTTTGTTTTGTTTTGTTTCTGTCTACATTATTTCATTCAGTTTTCCATGTCTGGCACACTCTTATGTTTAACCATGGTGTTTCAAGTGAAAGTATTCTTTTCTTCTTCAGGCTAATTAATATTTTATTAATTAAAATCTAGGAATATAGCCACACACATTTGTCTACTATTTAAAGTTTAAATTGTTTCTGTATTTGGGTTATTATGAATATGACATTAAACAGAAAACAGCAATTCTCTTCAAGGTATTGATTTCTTTTAGGATATGGTTGGAGTACATGGTTGACATAAAACATATATCCACAGTGTATGAGTTTGATCCATAGATACCACTTCTAAGCAGTTATATAGAGAAAGAAGTGTGCGTCCTTAATTATGTTTGAATATGAATGCTAATAGAAGGTTTGTGTATCATTTAAAATAACACTGAAGGCTGGGATTCACTTATGGCATAACTACTTACTGCACAACTATGAAAACTTTATTTCCATCCAAGGACCCATGTAAAAACGGGAGACACAGTCACACATGTCTGTAATCCCAGCATTATGGGAAGCATAAGCAAGAGGATAGATTGTGTGTGATAAGAAGCCAATTCATCTAAAACTATTGGACCCAGGTTTAGTAAGAAATCCAGCATCAAGTGAAAAAGACAGAAAGAGAAGAAGAAGAAGAAGAAGAAGAAGAAGAAGAAGAAGAAGAAGAAGAAGAAGAAGAAGAAGAAGAAGAAAAAGGAACAGAAAACCAAATGTCCTTCTTTACCACATAAAACAAAAATGTTCACCCCCCCCCACATACACACACATACACTAAATAAGTACATAAATAGGAACACAGGTCCCTCACATCTGAGAATATCTATCAATGTATTGACTGAAAAAATTGGATAAATTCATGGTTAGAATGTTACCCAAAACGTAAAGGAATATAATCTTGTTATATTTATTAACAAAGCAAATCCCCCAAGTCAGCTTTTCTTTATGTTTATTTACTTATTATGCATGTTTTCAATATTGCATGCATGTCACAGAGGTCACTTTTAAGGAATGTGCTTTCTGTCACATTGTCATTGTGTCAAATATGTTCTGCTGATTCAACTAGGGTTATCAGGAATCTTTGAGCAAAATAGTCTTTGCAATAAAAAATGTGTTATGTTTCTATTATATAAAAATGATACAATGTTCAAACCAATATCTAATAATTGAAAACAAAACAGTGGAGCGGGGCGGTGGTGGCGCACGCCTTTAATCCCAGCACTCGGGAGGCAGAGGCAGGCGGATCTCTGTGAGTTCGAGGCCAGCCTGGTCTACAAGAGCTAGTTCCAGGGCAGGCTCTAAAAAAGCTGCAGAGAAACCCTGTCTCGAAAAACCAAAAAAAAAAAAAAAAACAAAAAACAGTGTATTTTGATTGTTACATACCAGAGGAATTTGTGACAAAGAGAAAAAGACATTCATGAAAAGCCAGAGGACAATAATTTGCAGTTGTCAGATTTGATCATTATTTTTTTTTTTTCTCATGGTTTATTTTTTTTTATATTTAAAAATTTCCATCTCCTTCCCTCCTCCTCCCCCCTCCCTCCCCTCCTTCTCCCCTTTCTCTCCCCTCCTTCTCCCCCTTCCCTCCCCTCCCCTCCACCCATACCTCCCCTCCCTCCCTCTCAAGGCCAAGGAGCCATCAGGGTTCCCCACTCTATGCTAAGACCAAGGTCCTCCCAACTCCCCCCAGGTCCAGGAAGGTGATCGACCAAGCTGAGAAGGCTCCGTGAGGGAACCTCCAGCTGGCGACAGATGGGGAAGGTGACTGAGCCCCACATTGGAGCACTGGACTGAGCTCCCAAGGTCCCGATGAGGAGCAGAAGGAGCGAGAACATGAGGGAGAAAGTCAGGAACGAGAGGGGTGCGTTCACTCATGGAGACGGTGGGACAGAACTAATGGGAGATCACCAACTCCAGTTGGAATGGGACTGATGGATCATGCGACCAAACCCGTCTCTCTGAGTGTGGCCAACAGCGGGGGCTGACTGAGAAGCAAAGGACAATGGCTCTGGGCTCTGATTGATCATTATTTTCAATGTAGAGTTAGCTTCATGTTATGATTTTTGATAAAGTGTCAAAATGTACATTTAAATTTTCTAATTTTATAGCTAGAAAGTATTCATAAAATAATTTGTCAGGTAAAACTTAAGCATGTAAAAAAGAAATTGAAGCAACTCATTTTGATATGTTTCTAATCACACAAGTCTTTCAATACAGAATTAAAAGTTGTTGTAGTTAGATGATCATAGGTGTGAGAGAACAGATAGTGGAATGAGAGTGCAATCAGGGGTGGCATATAACTATAGAAAGTCCCAATGGACGGCCAAGGCCCTGTGGCCAGGATGGTTGAGTTGCTGGCCCACACACAGTCTGTTGAAACCCTCCCATCAGTATAGTCATTCTTCAGCTTGGAAACACTTATGCTCAGTGCCCATCATCCCACTTTTTTCTCCTATCCAAACTCTAAGCCTCTTATAGGAAGTATTCTTCTTACTCTTGTGTTTAAATATTTAAATAATGCCCTTTAATAATTTATTGTCCTTAAACATTGGAACTTCAATTTATACATAATCACCAATACCTCAAATTTTGATATTTACTTTATTTATTCATTTTATAGAAGAATGATGGTGCTATTGCTTGAAATTTTACCTCAAGGACTACTGCAGAGAAAGAATTTTACAAATTAGAAATGACATAGTTACTGAAAACATAACAGGATGACCGAACATATAAAAAGGAATAAGTTCAAATAATGATTGGAACTTGATATTTTAAAGATAACTACTTTAAAAAGTAATATAAATGCTCCTCTGTTTGTTAGAACTGCTGTCTTTATGACAGAGACCAATTACTTCTTGTTATCTGTATCTATGATGACCACTCTGTAACCAAGATAATGGCATAGTGTCACTTTTAATGCTTCACACCAGCATCAGTAAGTCATCTGGCATCAGTTCTGGCCTCACAGAGAGAGACAAGGTCAACTCAGAGACATGACCTCAGTATATTTAACACTGATACAAAGGGAGATCCACAAAAAATATCTCAAAAATGAGCTCCTGTACTTTCTCTCACGTGTCACTCATTTTCTACAATCTACCTGGAAATATTATATTTTTATAGCTAGCTTTCCTTCACAAACTCTGGGAAATTTCTCTTAAAATTGAAAAATGACTTGTGTTACAGAATGGTAGGAAAAAAGGGAGGAGAAATCAGAATGAGAAATAACAAAGAATCTGCTAAATCAGATGATGGCAGATTGTCAAATTGAAAAGAACATTCGGTGGCCCTGAGCTGTGAGGAGCAGACTCCATCATCCTCAGCTGACTTCCTAAGATTACACACACACTTAAAAAATATGTTAATTATTCCTTCTATGAGGCTTCTTCTGTTTAAGGTGGTGAGTTTCTACACCTCATGCTTCTGAGGAGATCAAAATGAGATACATAGTTAAGTGCTCCCAAGTTTAGCAAATACAAGTTATTGCTCAGTGATAAATGCTGAAACACAAATGCTACATATTAATGAACTGTCTAAGCACAATGCAGGATATGGCTTTATGTTTCTAGTTTGGGGTCACTAGTATTACTTCTTTTGCAGTTCAAGGAAATGCAATATAAGGAATTTTATTCTTAGTGCTAGACAGCAATGCTGAATTTTACAATGCTGCAGACAATAGAATTCACTGCCACCATTTAATGAGATCACAATTAGAAGAAACATAGTATCAATCAGTGTTTCCAAGGGTCCCTGACCTGGTACAAGCTACTTATTTAATAGATTTCACTGATCCATTATGTAACATTGAATGGTGTTTGAAATGACTTTCAAAACAATATTTTGAAACTACGATTTGTCCTCTGTGTGGTCTTTTTTATATACTAATCTTTCTGGGAATGGGAGAAGAGGGCTAGTAGTCACAAAAAGTTTCCATTTTGAAATGAAATTATTATATGTGTTTATTAAATATCTGTAGTGAAGAGATGTGAACAGGCCTGCTTTTCATCCCACACAGATCCCACATGGCTAGCTTTACATGTGAAATAACAACACACAAATTGTATTCTTTTAAACACTGCCTGGCCCATTAGTTTCAGCCTCTTATTAGCTAATTCTCACATCTTGCTTTAACCCATATTTAGTAATGTGTGTAGCACCACGAGGTGGTGTCTGACCGGGAAAGATTCAGCATGTCTGACCTGGTGGCTGGCTCCAAGGCATCTGACCCAGAGAGGAGAGGCATGGTGATTGCATCACTGCTTTCTCAGCATCCTGTTCTGTTTACTCCGCCTACCTAATTTTCTGTCTTATCAAAGGCCCAACTCAGTGTCTTTATTAACCAGTGAAAGTAACACATAGGCACTCTTCCATCAATATCTAAGACAGTGAACATAAAATAACAAGAACTATGAATCATAGTTATTTAATGGATGACCACCAACAGTGATAATAACACTGAAAGTTTAACAACAACACAAACTGTAAACAGTGAAATGGTATCTCATATGAAAGGCATATTATACTATGTTAAAACTCTATGTCTTTCTCATTTGCTCTTAGACTTATTGAAATTGAGTAGTATCACGGGGTTTTTTCTTTCAATAAATTACAGTTAGAATATTTACTAAGAGTTATTCTAAAGACTTCAATTATCCCACAGATTATGCCCCCAAATGTTCATCACTTTACTTCTGAACCCTTTAAGTACTTTAATCAATGGAATAAATCACTATTGGTGATTTTGATAACCCACAATTTAGAATACAATATTGAAGAACAACTTTGTAAAAGTCTTTACAAAATAGAATGTGATATAATAGGATTGTGAGACAGTTAAAAAAAATGTCATTTTACTTTTCAGATAAGTATACAAATTTGAGAGTGAACAATATGTTTCATGCCTCTTTGTACAAAAGTTTATTTTTGTAGATTAAAGAATGTTTTAGTGGAGTCAACATTCTTTTGTGATTATTATTTGTTTAAGAGCTTTGGTTTTTCAAATTGGGTTGTATAATGTATCCCATGATAGCAAATAGCTTTGAATTTGTGACACTTGGGTCTCAGGCTCTCAAATACTGGTATACACGTGTATATCTCTAAGTCTGTGTTTAGGCATTGATATGGCAATGATAGTTTCTTAGCCTCATGAGTCTGCTATGTAGATATGCTCTCTGAATTACATCAAGACTAGATTTGCCTCTTTAAGTCTTGGTACCCTTTGAAGAATTTTAAGTCTAACTTTATTTTCTGAGGCACAGAGGGATTTGAACTGGAAAAAGAAAAAAATAAATAAAATTAAAAACATTCATATTATTTCATGCATATTCATGAGAACATAGATGAAATTATTTGTATAGGTATTGGTATTTAAAAATCTATGCCTTATGAACCTCTCTTCAGACATTCCCCAATACCTCTAGCATTTACCATATTGCTTCCAGGTTCTTAGCCCTCCATGATAAGAATCAGAACATTGAGGTCCCACTCTATGATGCTTTCCTTCTGGTAAATGAACCACCTTTATCATTACGGTCTCTTCAGTTGTCTAATAACATAGAATTTCTATAGGTAAGCCTTGGAACTTATGTTTTCAATAGCCATGTTCCTCTGGCATTGAACCCTTCTTCCTGGTCAGTAGATAATCAGTGGATATGGGGGCACTGGAAGCAAAATAATTATTTCTTGTTTTTCTCCTCTTTCCCTCAGAAGCAGAAAGTAGTCTAGATATATCCCTTACCTCATGAGAATTATACAATCCTTTCAGCTCAGAAATTAATGGATTAAAGAATATAAAATTAACTTATTTTCAAGCTGTAAAAAAAGTTTATGCTAGCTAAATTTTTAAATAGTTGTCTCAATTATTACAGAAAGCAAAAAAGGAGACATTTTAAATACACCATACATATTTCTGACTTTGTTTTGTTCTTTTGGTTCAGGCCACAGTGTATATTTTAGTCAGCTCTTCACATGCACAGTTGCCTATGACATGTCATATGTTAACCATTCCTCATAAATACTTCCATGGGTCCTTTGTCAGCTTTTTGTGGTTCAGAGCACTAAATAATTGATCTTATATATATTGGACAAGCACTTTCTTACTTAGCTGCATTCATAGCCTTTCTTAGTTCTGAATAATAAAAATGCATATCATATTTAAAGGAGATTGTCTCAGTATTTTCTCAAATAAAAATTTAAATATCCTATAATTGATTTTTTTCCTACATACCAAATACTGCAATCGCAATCTCATCTAGACATAGAAATGTTGATTCCTAAACACATCTTATGTATTTTATCCATGCTCAAGGGCATTTCTTCTCTTTTCAGTCTTTGGATTGCCACTATTGAAAACAATAGGCTATAGTACTTAGATATTCCACTAATATAAATACTTTATATCTTATTAAATTTATACACATCCTAATAAATTCAAACAACAAGTTAACATATGAGAAATTCAGTATTCAGAGGTGTCAACTAAAACATCCACAGTTCTTGTCCTGGTGAAAATGAAATCAAGTTCCAATAGTTTTGCTTTTAAATTTTACTTAAACACACTTGCTACTACTATCATTGAACCAGCTTTCAAGAAAGTATCTCTACAACTTTCTGATGTGATAAATATCCTTTGATTTTATCAGCATACACTCAAGGGCCAATATATAAAATGTATAATACAAAAACAGATGTATCTGTTGTTGCCTGTGTTCAGTTTATATTTTGGCAGTCATGCTGTTGAGACTACTGTTAAAGGTTCTGACATATTGAAAGACAGTCTCACAGAAAACTCACTGATCCTCCAGATCTTTTTATTTTCATTTATTTCCTTTATTCTTCTCCCATACAATACATCCATACTGCAGTCACCAATACCTCCCCTCTTTCATGCCTCCCCATCTACCTTTTCCCCATGATCGGTTGCTCCTCTGTTTCCCTTCACAAAGGAGCAGTCCTCCCAGTGACACAAGGCATAACAAGATGCAACAAGACAAGGCAAAAAGAAAAAAATCCTCATCAAGAAAAACCCAGTAGGAGGAAAAGGGTCTCAGGACCAGGCAAGAGTCACCCCAACTCCCACTGTAGGAGTCCAACAAAAACCCCAAGTTAAACAACCACAACATTTAAGCAGAGGATCTAGGTCAGACCCATGCAGGTTCCATGCTGTTGCTTCAATCCTCTGGCTCTTGTCTTTCCACACCCTCTTCTGCAATGTTCTCTGAGGTTTAGATGTGAGAGTTATTTTGTAGATGTATCTATAAGGACTTGACTCCATAACTCTTAATTAGATTAGCTGTGGTATTCTATAAAGGTTTCTATCAAGAAAAGGTTCCTTGATGAGAGCTGAGGACTAACACATGTCAGGTTAGAAAGACAAATATTTAGAATATAGTTATGGATTATACTGGTGGTTGTAGTAGGGACTGCTATAAGAACTGACTTCAAGATTGGTAACTTCACCAACACTGGACACTTGGTTAGGTGTTCAATAAAAACCTTGAACTCCTTCTTATTGAGGGTGTCTCATATCAAATTACAGAGCTATTGTTTAACACCAAGTTGTTCATGGCCTTACTGCACCCTGAGGGTTATTGTGTCATGCTGGTTCTTGATGTAGTACAGAGGCATCAAAGCTAAGTAGAACTTTTCTACTTTGGCAGCCTCTATGGTGCTTCCTGATACCATGAAGCTACTCCTTAGAGAGGATTTAGGTCAATTCCTGCTGAGGAACATCTGGGTTCTCTGTCTGGAGTGCATGTTGTCTTCAGCAATAGGGACTTAACTGACATCTCTGTGGGTCAACCAAAGAAAATAAAAATAACATGACATTTGGGGAATATGCTTGATTAGCAAATCAAAAGAGAACATTCCTATGCTTGGCATTAGAAATATTGGTAAATGGTTTTGGCTCTTGGAGAGAGCATTGTCATCCCATATAATAAAATTTCATCTAAATTATATGTTTATTTGCACATACACTGTGGTGATATTCTGCTTGTGATTGAAGAAAAAAGCTTGCCTGAAGATCAGAGTGTAGAGCTAAGCCACTAGTTAGCCATAGAGGCCATGGTACACACCTTTAATGCCAGCACTCAGGAGTCAGAGGAGAATGTATCTCTGTAATTTCAAAGTCATCCTGGACCACAGGAGATTGATTCAGCCTAAAATAGAAACAGAGCCTGGCGGTGATGGCTCACATTTTTATTTCCAGTACTTGGGTGTCACATGCCTTTAATTCTAGCACTAGGAAGGTGGAGACAGGAAGAGATATAATAGGCAGAAAGAGGAATATAAGGTCAGCTTAACGCATTCAATATAAAAATTCATAGGGACAAGACCACCCTTTTGGTCTAGGATTCAGTAAAGATCAGTTAGAATTCATGCTATATATACTGCCTGAATTGGAGGTTATTTTAGTAGATAATTAAAAGTATGATGTCTTATGACTTTTTAAGAGACCCTTATTGTTACTTTTCCCTCTTATTTCCTTTTTCTGTGTTTGTCTTATGTTCTCTCAGTAATTAGAATCCCCCTTTCTACATTCCCTACAACAATGTTTGTATCCTGTTATTTCCCTCTCTACTGATTCCTTACAACCACCCCAAAACTTGGCAATGGTCCCTTTTGATTTTTCTGGTTTTTGAAGTTATTCAATTCTTTGTCTTCACATCTGAAGGTCTGAAGCATTGAATCTCTTATGGGAGTGAATATGTGACATGATTCTTTCTGAATTCAATATGATTTTTTTCTAGGTCCATCTGGTTACCTATGCTATTTTTATTTACAAATGAATTGTACTATATCATTATCATAATAATGCATTATCATTACATACATAATGATATAGTTATATTTTCATTATACATTTATCAGTTGAAGGATATTTATGTTCCTTTAATTTTCTAGGTATTATGTATAGAGCAGCAACAAAAATGGTTGAGGAACTATTGTGGAGTAGGATACAGATTTCTTTGGGACTATATTAATGGTATAGCTGAATCATTTGGCAATTTTTTTTCAATTTTTGAGAATTTTCCAACCTTATTTCCACCTTGACTGCAACAGCAATGACATGCTAATGTGAACAGAAGAAAGATCTAGAGACTTCAACACTACAGAAAGAATTAGAGTGACTTCAGAATGGGAAAAAGTTTCCTCCAGTGAAAAGCACATATATAATACAAAATTGGCAACTCTGATAGAATACATAAAAGTAATATCATACAGACTGAGCATGTAGTTTTTAAGCATATATAATTATAAGTATAATACCCATGAATGTAACGATATACAAAGAGAGCATCCATGAATACACAAAAGAGCAAGAACGGACATATGAGAAGTTTTAAAAAAGGAGAATGAAGGGGGAAAAGCTGTAGTTATATTTTATTCTCAAAAATAAAAGAGTAATAAAGTAGATATTTAAAAGAAAAACTTCTCTTGAAAAGTAAAAGATGTGTCTATTTTATAAAAATCTATTGATTTCTCTATATTTGGGGCAATAAATTTTGATTTAAAGAAACAGACACACCTACATTTTTAAAGCCAAGATACTAATAATAACCCTGACTGAATAGAGTCAGAATTCACTGATTAGTAATAAGGTGGCAATGATGTTATGTAATAACTTCCGGGCTACTGAGCCTCTGATTATACTAATTTTTTTGATCTAAGTGTTTATTACCTTTGCATTCTCACTTTATGGAAGTCCACAAGGTCACTATTCAGCTCACACAGTCTCACTTCTATGGTGTTTTATTTTCAAGAAGCCACAGATAATAGAATGAATTTAGTAGATTATAACTAGAAGGTGAATTCTGACAACACTGATGTTATTAACACTATCAGTGTTAAACATTCTCATCTTCATTCTTTATTTCACTGAAGTGGAAATTGTTATGCACTTCTGTTTGCTGTAGCATGAACTTGTCTCTAGGTGAGCATTGCCTTATGTGCTACCTTATGTGTGTTCTTAAAATGAACATTTGATATCCCAAGTTACTGGAGAAGAAACATATCATGAATTTTTCTATTTCCCTCATGAACATTTTATCGACATTTTCATCATAAAACACATACTTGCGTACACATCCACACACATATATGCAAAATTTCTGTAATGTGAAGTAATCATCTCTAACAAAGCATATTTATGTTCTTGTATCATTAGTGTGTTTTTGCATTACAGGAAGAGTATACCTAATATGGAACCTGAAACATAAAATGCTTCAAAACCCCAAGGTTTTTTGGTCATAAAGTGATATGAGAATGCTTTGGATGGTGAGAAATTTCATAACTCCTGTTTACTGATCAAGATTTTTCAACCAGCAAAATCTACGCAAATATTCCAAAATGTAAAAATCTCCAAAATATGAAGTATACATCATTCTCAACAATAAATTTGTGTGTTTATATATATATTTGTATATTTGAGTATATATATTCAAATATACATATATATGACCTATAACAAATAGTCACTGCTATTGTCTGACAATGTCTTCCAAAATTCTATGTGGTGAAATCTTGCTGATATGATAGTAGTGAGAAGTATTGCATTTAGGAGTTAATAAGGTGACGAAGGTTCTGGCTAAAGAATGGGATTAACATCCATACAAAAGAAGCACTGACATTTCTTCCCACTCAGCTCTTTAGCCTCTGAGTGTCCTGAAGGGGATACATCAGGAAGCAAAGTGTGAGTCACCATCAGACAAGGAATTTAACTTTTCAGCTGGACTCCCCAGCTTTCAGAAGCTGCGGGGTGTGGGGGGACTGCTGTGACTTTTAAATTCCTCAAGAAAGTGAGTTTTCCACAGCTGAAAAGGGAAAAGATGGATTTGCGTTTTGTTGTTGCTGCTCTTAATTTTTAAAAATTATTTCATTTTATAGGTATTTTTGCCTGAATGTGTGTTTGCATACAATGTGCATGCCTGTTGCCCACAGAGGCCAATGGAAGGTGTCAGATTATCTGGAACTGAAATTGCAGATGGTTGTGAGCTGCCATATGGGTTCTGGAATTCAAAACTAGGTCCTCTTAGAAAGCAGCCAGTGCTTCTAGCCACTGAGCTATCTCTCAAATCCCTGTAGCTGTTTTTACACAAGTTCTCAACATGTCCCATACCAGCTGTATTATATCTCCTGGAGTTTGATGTTATAGACATTCTCTATCATTCTTTTTTCTCAACTTGAACAGAAAAGTGTTCATTTTTCTTACAGTTTACTACCTATCATTGAGGGAAGACATGGCAGAAAAGCAAGCAGAGATGGCTGAGGACTGGTACTTAATAGTTTGTTTCATCTGGTGTGTTCAGCTACAGTCCATACTTCTCAGAATCACAGACCCAGCTATGTCACCTCACAGAGTGGGCTTGGCCGTCATATATCTATTGGCAATTATGAAAATTCCTGACAGACTTGCTTACATACCAGACAGGTGGAGGAATTCTTCAATTGAGGCTCTTTCTCCTCAGTTATCTTAGTTAGGGTTTTTATTGTTGAGAGACACCATGACCACAGTAACTCATATATATATATATATATATATATATATATATATATTCATATTCAATTGGGGTACTTTACATTTCACGAATTTTATTTCATAAGACATGGTGTAGTGTAAATAGGCATGGAACTAGAGAAGTGGTTTAGTGCCAAACATCTTGGCTTGCAAGCAGCAGGAAATTGTCTAAGACACTGGGAAGTATTTTGAGCATATTTGAAACCTCAAAGTCCACCCACACAATGACACACTTCAGCCAACAATACCACACTTACTTCAACAGGGCCACACCCTTTGAGTTCCATTTTCTTTCAAACCACCACATTTCACTCCCTGGCCTCCAAAGGCTTGTAGCCATATCATGATGCAAAAATGCATTAAGACCAATTTCAAAGGTCTCTATTATCTATAACAATCCTAAACTCACTCAAAAGTCTAAATTTCAAAGCCTCTTCTGAGAGTCATTCAATCTCTTAACTACAATCTCTTGAAAAATCAAAATATAAAAGCAGATCACATGCTTTCAACATATAATGTCATAGGATATATTACCATTTCAAAGTGCAGGGAAGGGAGCATAGTAAGGAAGACTGGATTAAAGCAAGACCTAAAACTAGCTGGCTAAACTCCAAACTCTGCATCTCCATGTCAGATGTCAAAGAGCTCTTCAGATTTCCAACTCTGTTCTTATTTGTGGACTGTGAGAGACTTCTCTCTTCTTTGGGCTGATCCCACTCCCTTTTTGCAGCTTTCTTTCTCTGGTATCTCCAACATCTTAGTGTATCCAAGGTAATCTTGGCTTCAAGTTTTGTTTTACACTATGGCTACTCTAGGCCTTCATTCAGGAAAACTCCTGACATATGTCTGTCCTCCGTGGCTTTCCATAATCATGAAGGCAAATTCCATAGCCTCTTTCTTCTTTGCTTAATTCTAAAGCAAAAACCATGTGGCCCTATCTGCCAAGTGCTGTTGTTTAGCTGGGACTAGAACATGGCCCTCTCGTTCTATTTCATCTTCACCAGCTTTCTCGTTTTTATGGTTTCTTTCATTATCTAAGCTGGGCTGTTCTGGAATTTGTTCTGTTGACCTGGTTGGCCTGAGACTCAGAGATCCGCCAGCCGCTGCCTTCTGAATGCTGAGATTAAAGGCATGAACCATTACAATGGCTCTAAACTTTTCTTTAATTTCATTTCACAAGCTGGGACTTGGTTGGGTGGGATTTTGCCCTGAAGTTACCACTCCTTTTTTTCACATTTCTTAATCTGTTTAAATTTCAAACATAGAATTTAGGAGTATTCCACATTTTTGTGATCTTTTCCTCCTTAAATTTTACATTTTACAATTTACCCTCCTCAGCTTTCTCATTTTCACTATAAATCTTCATTAGAATTACCACTAATAGCCAGAGGAGAGAGTCAATACCAAGCAGCTTTGAGATTTCCTCTGCCAAAGAAATTAATCCAAAAGTCTTCACTTTAGCCTCAGGCAGACTTTTCACACAAGGGTAAAGGATAACACATTCTTCACCAAAATATTACAAGAACCATCATTAGGCAATATACTAACAATTTTCTCATCTAAAATCTCTTAATATCCACCCAGCTACAGTTCAAATCACAACCAGCATCACTGTCTTCTATGTTTCTACTAGGATGGTCCATTAAGTAGCACTTAAAGCATCCCCTGCTTTTCTAATCCATTGTCCTGCAATCCATATTCCTTCAGGGAAAAAAAAAAAAACCTAGCCAGGCCTATCATGCCAATACCATGTATCTGGTCCCAACTTCTGTCTTATGATTTCTGCTGCTGTGAAGAGACATCATAACCATGATAATTCTTTAAAAATGTGAATTGATGCAGCTGACATTTTCATAGGTTTACTCAATTATTATCATGGTGCAACATGGGGGCAGACAGACAGACATGGTACTGGAGAAATAGTCAAGTATCTACATCTTGGCTTGTAGGCAAGAGGAATTAGTCTAAGATATGGGCAGTGTCTTTAGCATATATGAGTCCTCAATGCTGGCCTCTCCAGTGACTAATTTCCTCCAATATTATCAACCTACTCCAACAAGGCTTCACTTCCTAATATTGCCACTCCATTTGGGGACCATTTTCTTTCAAACAAACACAGGTTTCAAATAAGTCACTAGGTGACTCTAGTTTATGTCAAATTGACAGAAATTGGCAAATAAAATTGACCTTTTGTTAACTTCACGCAGAAACACATCAATAATCACACATAATCATTCTTTTCTTGCTTATATTGAAGATCACATGTAAATATCACGATGCAATATATAGTCCAAATTTGAAAATTCTCCCAACATTTAAAACTTTGAGCACTTTAAAGTCTATGTTCCTCAAAATCCAATGTCACTTAATGATGGGTCCTGTAAAAGCAAAAATAAGTTACATATGTATAATTTCAAGAAGAAAACCCAGGGCACAAATAAAATCAGATTGAAGCAAAAATCAAAATCCACCAGTATCCAAAGCTCATTTTTCCATATGTGGAGCTCACTCCCAGTCTTCTGAGCTTCAGACAACTCAGGCAACCATGCCTCGCTCGCTTTGTCCTCTGCAGCATACACCCCTTTTCTCCTATGATCAATGCAGCTCTACTCACTCTACATCTGTTGAACTTTTTGACATACAACCCAGTCTTAAGTCTCCATTGTGCTGGAGTCTCCACCTTAATTGAGACTGCACTTTTATGAGTGGTCCCTCCTGGCCTTCATATATGACAAATCCTTAATTCCCACCATGACCACTTCCTGCTTTTGAAATCAGTACCATGTGGAAGGCTTCCGTGTTACCAAGTTCTTCTAGCTTGAGATATATCCTTTTCCTCAACTATGTGTTCATCCTGAAAAAAAATTCCTAGAAGACTTCACCATATTTATTAACCACAGTTGACTTTCTAGCCCCAGATAACCAGTATTGATCATTCCAGGTAAGTAAACTTTTCACTTCATTAATGGTTGTCTCTTGTTAATCCTAGCTGACACTTCAATCCAAGATTACCAGAAACACTCGATTAACTTTATTCTTTGAGATATGGTTTTACTATGTCACTCAGGTTGTCTTTGAACTCCCTATGTAGACAAGCCTGGTATTAAACTTACAGAGGTCTGCCTGCCACTACCTCCCAAATGCTACTATTAAATACATGTACCACCATGCCCACCCAGATTCTTAATTCAAACTTTAACATAAATGAACCCAATAGAGTTTTAATCATTCCTCTGATTTTTCACAAACCAGGTCTCCTTTGTCTATATTTGTCTAAGCATTATCTTGAGTGTTCACACAACAGTACACTAAGCTCTGAGCACTTAATGCCCTTTCTATCTGGAAGCTCCAAAATCCTTTACCTTCTTTCCACAAAACTTTCCAAGGCATATAAGCATGTATAGTCAGTTCCATCAAAGTAAGACCCCACATCTGGCACCAATTTCTACCTTAATTGCATTCCTATTGCTGTGTTAAATATTATAGCCAAAAATAAAAAGTGAAGAGCATGGGTTCATTTGGCTTAACATTTTCAACCTATCCTTGAAGCAAACTAGAAAAGAATATTAATCAAGAGTCTCTTTAATCCCAGCACTCGGGAGGCAGAGGCAGGCGGATCTCTGTGAGTTCGAGGCCAGCCTGGTCTACAAGAGCTAGTTCCAGGACAGGCTCTAAAAAAAAAAAAAAAAAAAAAAAAAAAAAAAAAAAAAAAAAAAAAAAAAAAAACCAAAAAAAAAAAAAAAAGAGTCTCTAGTCAGGTCCTAGCATCACAGCAAGGAACTTACTTTACTGGAATGCTTATTGAACAAGACTCTGGATTATTCAGCTTCTTTTGTTATATAACCTAGGAATGGCAAAGAACACAATGGTGAGGCACCCTCACATCAATAAATGATTAAGAAAGTGTCTTCCAGACATGCCCACGCTTCAGTCTGATGCAAGGAATTCTGTGGCCTAGGTTTCTTCTCCCCAGGTGACATTAGAATTTGGAGTGTGTAAAACATAAATTTTCCAACCTCATCCTCAGTACTCTCACACGATAAAAGCATTTCTAGATTTCTGTAAGACTGGAATAATGCATGAATTTTTTTCAGTTATCCATAAAATTGTGTTCCTCAATATGGTCATTTGAGTAAATTGAATGTAACAAAAATCAATGTCAAAGCCGGGCGGTGGTGGCGCACGCCTTTAATCCTAGCACTCGGGAGGCAGAGGCAGGAGGATCTCTGTGAGTTAGAGACCAGCCTGGTCTACAAGAGCTAGTTCCAGGACAGGCTCCAAAACCACAGAGAAACCCTGTCTCGAAAAATCAAAAAAAAAAAAAAATCAATGTCAAGTTTTGAAACCAAGAGATTAGAATTTCATACCAACTTCACTGTTATTATCAAACAAAAATTCCAGAGCAAGTTAAGGGATCCTGAACTGATATTTATGATCTTTTAGTGTCCATATGCAAACTGAGGACAAAACAGTAGCAATCATAACATATAGAATATATTAAGTAGGTAAGACATCCCAGGTACTGTTAAATAATTGTGGATCATTTGCCCCATTTAATACTCACAAAACCTTAGGAACTTTGTGCCATATCTTATCTACTTTATAAATAATAAAAGGCAGAGAAGAAGCAATATTAAATAGCTGTCAAGGCAAAAGCCTTTTATATGTGGGATTCTCCTCTGTATAATATGAATATGTTTTTTTTACCATTGGTTAATAAAGCAGTTGCTTTGGCATATAGCAGGGTAGAATATAGCCAGGCTGGAAGAAATATTCAGAGAGAATAGGTAGAGTGAGAGAGACGCCATGTAGCTGCTGAAGAAGGCAGATGCCATGGAGCTTGCCAAGAAGCAAGAGGTAACAAACCATAAAACTTGTATAATAGACATGAGTTAATTTAAGATATAAGAGCTAGCTAGAAAGATGCCTAGGCTATTGGCCAAAGAGTGTTGTAATTAATAGAGTTTCTGTGTCATTATTTGGGTATGGGCATTCAGGAAATATACAAGCAGTTGCTGTTTACATCTTTTGCCAAAACTAGTCTGATTTAAGAAACCATACACTAAATTCATTACTGTCACTGGTATATTGATAATGGATGAATAATTTTAAAATGGTATGTTCTAAATAAGTCATGACTACTTTATTTCATGCTGGACACTATCTTTGTTTTTATTAGTTGGAAGAATGATTGTTGTAGAGCAATATCTATAAATTATTTATAAATATATGTATCAATGTATGTATAAATTATTTATATATGAGTGTATTAGTTATTTACTAAATAATTTAGTGATGTATAACATGATATTTACTTTAATTTTAGACTTTATTATTAAGGTTCTAAGATATTATTAAAAACAACAGCACAGTTAATTATGACTTCTTTGTAATAAAATAGAAGTTTTAGAGTATTTTAGAAATTTACAGAATTTTACATAAGGAATAAAATATACAATTTTATTGAAGTATACATAAATGTGTACAATATGCAGAATTCCATATGACCAAAACTCTACAGGATGCAATATTATATTATTTGAACACATCAGTAATTAATTTGTGAAGATATTCCCCCTCCCTCTCTCTCTTCTCTCTCTCTATCTCTCTATCTATGTCTCTCTCTGTCTATCTCTATCTCCCTCGCTCCTTCCCTTCCTCATGTGTGTGTGTGTGTGTGTGTATGTTCTGTGTGTCTTTGTATAGATAGCTATCTATGTCCCTCTATAACAAAGATTTATTTTTTTTTTTTATTTCCTGGCTGTCTTGGAAGTAGTTCTGTAGATCAGGCTGATTTCAAACTCAGAGATCCACCTGCTTCTGCCTCCTGAGTGCTAGGATTCTGGGTGTGCATTGACACTATCTGGCAAATTTTAAATCTTCCCCTTATAATTCAAAATAGCTTTACTTTAGAATGCAGTTCAGTTGTGGGAAGCCACTTGTTCATTTCCTGGCTGCTCAGACTCCTAAAATAACCACACAGAAACTGTATTAATTAAATCACTGCATGGCACATTAACTCTAGATTCTTATTGACTAGATCTTATATATTAATCTAACCCATTTCTATTAAGTTCTGGCATCTGTCTCCAATGGGGTTACTTGGTTTCCCCTCCTTCTGCCTTCCTTTTCCCAGCATTTTCTCTGCCTAGCTCTGTTCTGTACTACCAGGCCAAGCCAGTTTCTTCATTAAACAATGGTTTTCACAGCATGGAACCCCACATCATGGTTCATTTGAAGAAATGGGTAGCTGCTCCCTGTTCCTCTGCTATTAGAAGCTATCAGTATCCTCTGGATAACAGATGTTCATTAGCTTCATCATGCACAAGCCAAAATAACTTCAGAGAATAAAGGTTATTTCTCTTGTTTCCTATCATCTGAGCTCTGACACATTCTGTGTTAATGCTATTTTACCTAACTGGAAACTAATGGGTTTTTAATTAATTAAAGCTAAAAAAATTATGATTTTTTTCTAAAATATTCATGTGTGCCAAATTTTATTTTATTAGAAAATTAAATATTCATATATTTTTGCTTAAATAATTTCTCCTTATTTTTATTTGAATTGCACTTGTTGGTAAGAAACTTCAGTCATAAAATCACACTGCACAAATTCATCAATGCTTTAGAGAAAATGAAGAAAAATTCATGAGATTACATGTTTGTTCTTCCAATTTGAAAGTTTAATACAGCAATATCCAGAGTAACTGAGAGCTGATAGATAACCCACTGGCACCTTAATAATATTAGGTTTTTAGTCTAACATGTGGAAGAAACAGGCACCATGCCTGCTTGAAGAACTGTTGTCAGCCTACCTTTAGGCACCCAGGTTCCTAGGAGCCACTCCTAGTGGGTGCAGGTTTATCCACATCTCTACAAACACCAACCGAATAACGGAGTTTCACTTCCGACAATCTGTCTGAAGCCCAGGAAAATCACTAGCAATTTTGCTAATGATCATCTATTACTTACATGAGGCCCAGATAATTAAAATTGTCTGCGTCTTTGATTTGATACTGAAGGAGATAGATAAGAGAGATCTATTACAAAATGACACAGTCACAATTTCATTACTATCATCATGGGAAACCATTTGTCATTTTTGTTGTATTTTCTTATAGGCTCCCATTTGCTAGATATCAGATGTAGAGTTTTAGAAAGTAGGCTTACACCCCATGGTGATAATCAACAGTAATCACAAGCATGAGCATTTTCTGGTTCTCTGTTATGCAAGCCGGTGTTCAAATGGAATTACTAATTTGTATCATAATTTCTGCAAATATGATGGTAGTACAAATTTCGTAGGACAGAAGAATTGAAAGGCATTGAATTAATTGCTCATGGTGAACATAGGAGATTTTTGTAAAAAATTAGAATAGGGTATATCCACAGAGCTAAAGACTCTTCCTTCTTCTGAGGCTTATTTATTTCAAGCCTAAAGAAAGAATTTCATAAATTACAGTTCTTTACCACTTCCAAAGCTAACTTTTTGCTGTAATAAAAAGATGAACACTACATCAAACAAGGAAGTAAAGGAGTATACAGGAGGCTTTGGGAGGAGGAAAGGGAAGGATGAAATTATGTAATTTTATTATAATATAAGTAAAAAAATGAAAACTAGCAAAACACATATTGTAACTCATGAGAGCAAATTGATCAACAGTAGACCAGAAATAACTGGATCCTCTGTGAAACTGATAGGCAAGCATTTAATCCCAGAAACTTAAGTCAGTGCTACATAGAATATATTGAAAATATAGCAACATGTAGTACATGGAAAGGCTGGCTTATCCCACATTTGCAAATATGAACATACAATATTTACAATTTATGATGCCATCTGTGAATCATAATGGTAACAGAATATTTTCCATCAGGCTGTAACTTTATCCATAGGAAACATACTTCATATAGGCCTTGTATAGAGTCATGGAGTGCATACAGAACAGAATGTTGTGCCATGCAAATATTTTGGGAAAAGTCTAAGTAATTTCAGAAAATACCTCTAAAATATAACCCTAAATTTCATCCCAAATTAAAGAGCTAATATACCAAATAGTTATTAATACATGGATATATTCATATATATTCACTAAAATGTATCAGAGGAAATGGAAAAATATATTAAATAGTCCTCAATAACAGATATTTGCTTTCTTTTTATATTATATTTTATCATATTATATATGTATGTCAAAGTTATTCATTTCTTTAGCTATTGTAAAATGCATTATCAAATGAAGAAATGTCACATACATATTTCCAAGTTCAAAAAAATGTAACAATGACTATGATTTAGATGTGACTCATTTCAGTTTTCTTTGGTTGGTTTCTTGTGTTTTCAATTCTGTTTTGTTTTTCTGTATAGGGAAATCAGTCCCAGGGATTTTTGTATCTTGGACATTTATATTCTCCTCTCTTAAATCATTAGAATCTAATAGATTTAAGTTTTATACTTCGTAGGAGCAAAATTCATGATTAAGAGTATTTCAAGCTCAGATAAAATTTGATTTTCTCTTGTACTTTATGAGCATTATAATGGCTTGCCTAAGTACAATTGTGATTTTCATTTCCTTGTTCTTTATGACAATTGCCACACTTTATGAAATTAAATGTACAGCTTGTTCCAAGAAAAAAATAAGACTTATATAAAAGAAGAACTTGGTCCATTAGTAGAAAATGAAAGTTGGAACAGACTTTTGCTTAATCAAGGCAAACTAAACATTAAAAAAAGCTGATCATAGAAATGGTCTGCACTCAACCATAATCTTCTATTTTTTAAACTTCAAAGATTAAACATTTAGCCTCAAATAAAAGATTGAGGCAGACACAGCAGCAGCTTCTCTTCTTCCATTACCACACACAGTGCCCATTCCCTGTTCTCCATTTCATCCTCTTCCATTACCACACACAGTGCCCATTCCCTGTTCTCCATCTCCTCCTTTTCCATTACCACAACCACACACCGTGCCCATTCTCTGTTCTCCATCTCCTCCCCTTCCATTACCACAACCACACACCGTGCCCATTCTCTGTTCTCCATCTCCTCCCCTTCCATTACCACAACCACACACCGTGCCCATTCCCTTTCTCCATCCCATCCTCTTCCATTACCACACACCGTGCCCATTCCCTGTTCTCCATCCCATCCTCTTCCATTACCACAACCACACACCGTGCCCATTCTCTGTTCTCCATCTCCCCCTTCCATTACCACACACAGTGCCCATTCCCTGTTCTCCATCTCATTCTCATTATTGCATCCTCCCTGCAAAACATATGTGCTGATCCAACTTTAATTACTCACAGGACTGATATATTACTCACTCTAGTCTACAACTATTTCTTCAATGTAGATTTATATCCTTTCACCAAATAAAAAAGTATCACTATTAGTTATAGTAACCCCAGCTTAAAAGTCTAATACAAAGACAAAATCCCTTCTGCTGCTGGAATTCTATATAAAATCTAGCCAAATACTGTCTTCATGAGTAATCTTTACAAAGGTGACATCTTAAGTATCTATCAGTGACAGAGAACTACATGGAGATTTTGCAGTATACTAAGAAAGCAGAAAATTGGACAGGATAAAAAAACCTAGAGTAGCCGGGCAGTGGTGGCGCATGCCTTTAATCCCAGCACTGGGGAGGCAGAGGCAGGCGGAACTCTTTGAGTTCGAGGCCAGCCTGGTCTACAAGAGCTAGTTCCAGGACAGGCTCTAAAAAAGCTGCAGAGAAACCCTGTCTTGAAAAACCAAAAAAAGAAAAAAAAAAAAGAAAGAAAGAAACCTAGAGTAAATAATGAAAGGCAAACTTGTTAGGTTTATTCTCTACAGTTACATTTACACATGAATCTGTGGAGGTGAAATATTTCCATAGAGGCTTTCCTGGCACATTGCTGTGAGAGCATTGTCTTTTAAGATAGGAATTGTGAACTCACCTTCCTTCCTACATTCCAAGCTCCCCACATCCATTGCCTTGCAACACCAACCTCTCCTCGAACCTCCACTTCCTTTTCTCCAACTGCTCTCTGAAAGATACCAAAAGGCTCAGAAAAAGTATGTTTAAAATTACAATTCTAAGAGAACTTCGCTGACATTATTGTCCCACACTATTCTCAAACACAAGAGGCTTTGATTAACTCCGACTCTCCCCCCTCACATTTACCCATTTTACACTAAGCTATTTGATCTTCTCTCCAGTGCTTCCCCAGTACCATGGACCCTGCTGTCTCAGGCCACTACAAGCTCTCAAACTTTCTTTCATGTCCACTGCTGTGCTTGCCACCTGTACGACACAAGTCTCTTGTGTGTGTCTGTGTTCTCCATGCTTTTGTTTTAATCTCATATTATTAAGTAGCCAGAATTCTCTAAGTTTTAATTCTCCTTGTAATTGAGCCATACAATATTTCCCTCAGCTCTTTCACGAATGATTTTCTGTTCTTCCTTTATTTAGACCCTGAACTTCTGCATGATTCAGCAGATGACAAAATATTTTTATTTAATATTTAACTCCAAAATGCTTTTCTGCTTAAAGTTAATGATTATCATGAAGTTTTCATTTCTTCTTTCATATTTTGACTTTCTAAAAGATATTATAGGTTTTGAAAATATGTGTATCGTGGGTACATGTATATTAAATGTCTCCAAAGATATTGAGAGGTAATTTAGGTTTATTTTTTTCCAAATGGTGTGTGTATGTGTCGGTGTGCATGCATGTAACTTGGAGGCCAGTGAATTTGGAACCCTTTTGAGTTGGACTTTAAGGCAGTTCTAAGTCACTTCATGTGAGTGATTGAACTGAATTTGGGTTTACTAGAAGAGCACTACATGCTAGTAATCATTGAGCAATCTCTGCAGTTCAAGTTTTGTTTCACTTTCTTTGGAGTCATTAATTTGTTTTCTTCTTTGTTTTTCTTAATATCTTTATTTGTTCTGTGAAAATTCAGATGATATTGTTATTGAATGTCCTTTGAATGCTTATCCATTTAAAGGTTGGTACCCAGAGAAGCATTGTTAGACATAGATAGTCGCGAGTGTTGAGGTTAGTGGGAATTCTTTTTTTTTTTTTTTTTTTTTTTTTTTTTTGGTTTTTCGAGACAGGGTTTCTCTGCAGCTTTTTTAGAGCCTGTCCTGGAACTAGCTCTTGTAGACCAGGCTGGCCTCGAACTCACAGAGATCCGCCTGCCTCTGCCTCCCGAGTGCTGGGATTAAAGGCGTGCGCCACCACCGCCCGGCTTAGTGGGAATTCTTAAGTCATAGTTAGTATACCCTTAAAGAGTATTATGATGCCATGGCCCCCTCCTCACACTTTGGTTTTGGTTTAGAAACAGGTGGTATACTTCTGTATTCCTAACACTTTGACATTGAGACAGGAGATTATGATCAGCCAGCAAAAAATGTAACAAGTGGAATGCCAGTCAGAGTTACATGGGAAAATTTGGTCAGGAAACAAAAGCTAATTCAAATAAAAGTCTATGTGTTGATTATTTTCTTTTTTTATTAGAATAACAGAAATCAGAGAAGCACATTTTTCTCTTTTGCAGAATAAATTTAAAAAAAGACAACTATACATTTTGAATACATGAAGTGATCAGTGTTTGATGTGGTATTCCCCTCTGTAGGCTGTGAACACCATTTGTTAATAAAGAAACTGTCTTGGAACTGTGAAGGGAATAGAGGTAGGCAGGACAACCAAACTGAATGCTTGGGAGAAAGAAGAAGGAGAAGCCATGTAACCTTGCCGGAGACAGATGCAAGAACTTTATCCAGTAAGCCACAGCCATGTGGCAATATACAGATTAACAGAATTAGGATAAATTAATATATAAAAGATAGTCCATAAGAAGCTAGAACTATAACTTATTGGCCAAGCAGTGATTTAATTAATATAGTTTCTGTGTAATTATTTCCAGGTTGAACAGCCCGAAACCAACAGATGGTCTCCTACAAAAAAAAAAAAAAAAGTTCATTTTGTGATTGTTCATTGAGCTCCTAGGTAGCTAGTGTTTAAAGATATTTTAGGATTTCTGCCCAGGATTTTCATTTTAGTATAATTTGATTCCCCAGAAAGCACATTGAGATTTTTGAAAGGTAGATATAAATATACTTAGTGTAAATGATTAAAAAGGAGAACTTGAAAGCAAATTACACTTTAATTTATAACTATACAATTTAATTTTTAACTATACAATTTATTCCTTACCCACAAGGCTGTGTTACCCTAAACTGTGTTTCATCTGACTTTGTGCAGAAATCTTGAGCTTTGTGTTCTCCACAGAGAAAATAGCCAGGGATCGTGCCTTGTTAAAATAGATTTAGGAGATACAATTAGTTTCTTTCTTTCTTTATTATTTATATTTTCTTTTTTTCTATTTATTCTTTGTGTCTTTCACATCATGCAACCCTATCCCGCCTATCTACTGTTTCCTTGCAACGCCCCTCTTCCTTCAAAAAACCTAAATTAAATAAAAATTATTCAATAAAATACTAAATAAAATTTAAGATAAAGAAGAAAAAATCTTGTCATTGATGCTGCAGTGTGAAGCAGTGAGTCATGCAGTATCCATACATCTGTTTTCTTCTTTGTTTAAATTTTATTGTTTTAAATATAATTTTTCGTTCATTTTGCATGCTGATCACACTTTCCCCTACCTCCTCTCCCCTCTTCCTCTCTATCTCCTCCCCATCCACTCCTCATCTGTGTCCATTAAGAAAGAGGCAGTCCTCCCATGGCCCAGAACAAAGCATGGCACATCTAGTTGAGGCAAGACCAAGCTCCTCCACTTGCCTCAAGGCTGCGGTGGGCACGAGCAGGCAATTCATAAATGATGAGAAAACCCAGAGAGTCAGATGACATGAGCTCTTGGGAGCTCATGGACTCTGGAACAACAACCAGGGAGCCTGCATGGAACTGACCTGGGCATTCTGTATGAGTGTGACAGTTGTGTAGCTTGGTTTATTAGTTAGGCTCCTAGCAGTGAGATCAGGACCTGTCTCTGGCACTTAGCTGGAAGATCTCTTGAGCAAATTGGGATTATGAGGACCTTGAGAGAGAGTTGAAGGGGAAGGGAGAGGCAGGGAGGGGAGCAGAGAAAAATGTAGAACTCAATAAAAATCAATAATTAAAAAAAAGAACCTAATCCCCATACTGGATTGTTCATACATCTTACACGCAGGCCTTCATCACCAAGAATCATGGGTTTTGTTGGAAGCCCCAGGTCTCTGCTACTCTGTTGACACTGAGTCCTCACTGGAACTCTTTCAGGAAATCCCATTGCTGCCCTGTGTTCTGGAGATCCTGTAGCCCTAAGTTTGCTCCAGCAGATCACAGATGGGGTTGATGTTTGGGATAACATTTAAGTCTGGGTGTGGGTAGTCAGCCTGCCAGCTTTAAAAGATAAAATTTAAATAGCATTGTTTTTCACTCATCTAACAAATTTAATTGAATTGTGTTTACACAATATGTATAGAATTATGTAAGTATTATCATTAATTTAGAATGTTTTGTTTCCCTCAAAATAAAAGCTATATACTATGCTCATACTATTTATTTCTTATAGTACGTCATCTAAAATTCTGACATGGCTAATATGCTCTCAGTAGTTACTATACACTGGCCATTTTATAACAATATGTTGGTTCACTTACTTTCTAAGTTTTACCATGCTGTCATATATAGTAGACCTCTTTTTCCTTTATTGCTGAATACAATTCCATTCTGTTTTTTACTAATAAATAGTACTTCCTTGTTAAGTATTATCTCTAATATTGATATTCTGTTAACGCTCAAGATGAATGAAAGGAAGTTGTTTAGCACTGAGAACTTATTTGAATGTCTTACTGTTTCTTAATCAGAAATCTAGAAAATAAGCTCAACGATCCATATATATGGTGCTACAATTATTTGAAACTTCTAAATGAATTTGTAGAATGAATCATGTCATACTTTCCAACCTTCATCTTGTCTCTAAGCCGTGGATTTCTGAAAAAAGTTATCATACACAAAAACATGACTTTTACTTCACTATTTGGCTAGTTTCAGTTTTAAAATTTAATCGTTGTCTTCTATTTCACCATTGTAGAATATTAATTTCTCATATACAATATGTTTACTGTCATTTTAAGGCTCACAGAAGGCACCCATATAAAATCCTTTATGTGATAATTGGCTCTTACTTAAATTCTAAATGGGGTGAAATTTGTACATGCAGTTCTAATGTATGCATGAGGTAGAGTATGGGTATATACTAATTCACATTCTGTAGATACATTTATTCAAGTATCTCTATTGCATTGATTCTATTTCTCAAATGTCTCATTATACTTTTCAGTGTTGAGTAAAGCCATCATGTGCACATGATTGCATCATTATTTATGTAAACTAAAATTACCAGGAGCAAAAGTAAATGATAATCTACAATTTTTAAAACTCCCTGAAGTATTGAGTATTAGCACATATTTCTTTATTGTCAAAGAGCTATTTCTTTTTTACCAAGCTTAAAATTGTGAGTGGAAGAAACATGATTCCAAGAAACTAAAATTTACCAAATAACTACAAGAAAATAAAAATGTATATTTGCATTTTTAGCTTTTGATTAGTAAATAAAAATTATGAATATGCATGTTTCCTTAAGAACATGTTTAGAGATCAGGGTGCCACAAATTCATTCATACTAATATCCTTTTGTAAATACACAACTTAACTTCTAAGTTTCAATTTCACCCTCCATAGAATTTATATTGATTTGCAAATAAACTCATTGCATAGCTTCCAAAACAGGAAAATTACACTGACCCATGCCATCATTATTGAAGAAAGCTAATCATTGGCTAAATGTTGACTGCCTTAGTGAGAGACATACAACATACTGTGCACTCATGCCCTAGAAAGAAAGCCTTTAATTGTCTGTACTTTTCCCTGAAAGTATGCAAATGTGGCCACCTCAGTGCTCTAATTCTACAAGACAAGATTTCTATTTTATAAAATTGGGATGGTAATATATACTCCATGAGACTTTATAGAAACTTAAATAAATACATTTGTGTAATTTCTTATAATGATAGAGTAGTAAACTAATGTAAACTAATATTCAAACATAATTGTTGTGTTTGCTAAGAAGATTTGAGATGAGACATCCATGTTTAAGGAACACAAATTATCTAATGGACTTAGGAAAAATTGAGCGACTTACTGCTTATATGATTTAAACTGTGTGTGAAAATACATATGGTTGGCCCTTCATTCACAGTTAGTTGTAAGGCTCTTGGGAAGACATGAACAAATGTCTATTGACTCCACACAGGGTGCAACAACAGAGCAAAGAAAAAATGTCATTAAGGTTCAACTTGAAGGAATAGTGAGCTTATTGGTGTATTTAAGGAACATGGATGAGGGATACTAATATGAGAATGGGTGAGTCTGAGACAACTACGTCATCAAAACTCTCCACATAGGCAAGGAGGATGTCTCAAAAGATCTGTAGCACTGACATTTCCTTCTCAGTTTGTAAGTAATTCCATTCAGGGACCTCCCCTTCTTCCCATTCAATTTACTGTTAGAATCACAGTGAGGGGCCTGGGAACCTTGTAAATTTCATGAGCTTCTTGAGATTGAGTTTCCTTTCAATGTTGCAAGCTTTCATCCTACCCCCAGAAGAAATGCATCACTTGAAGCTAGACACAATTCATTCAATAATCAGTAATCATTCATTTGATAAGTGTGATGTATAAAAAGTTGTTCAATGTAAGCTAGGAAATTAATGGCAAGCATATTACTTAGTTTACTAAGTAATTACTGTTTTTTATTTTTACTAAATAATTGCTGCTTTGAGAATTAAATAGATTGATTCGGTATGAAAAACAGAATATAACACGACTTCCAGTTAATCTTATCTTTTAACTTTTAGTTGGCCCTGTTATAATTAAATTATGCTATAAAAATGTAAAATAAGCTAGAGAGATACCTCAGTATTTTAGAGCAATGATTATTCTTCCAGAGTACTTGAGTTCAATTCCCAGAAAACTCATGGCAGCTCAAACTGTTGCTAACTCTAGTTCTACGGGTCTGATACTATCTTCTACTCCTCAGGACCCTTGTATGCACACGGTATATATAAACTTATGAAAACACATGTCTCTCTCTCTCTCTCTCTCTCTCTCTCTCTCTCTCTCTGTCACACACACACACAAACACACATACATCACACACACATATCTCACACACACACACACATATCTCACACACACACACACATATATCACACATACACAGCAAACATACACATAAGAAATAATGTGATGCTAGGCATGGTAGCATACACTTTTAATCTCAGCACTGAGGAGGCAGAAGCAGGAATATGATTGAGTTTGGGACACTCTTGTCTACCCAGTAAGTTCCAGTACTGTCATGGCTATGGAGAGAGACCCTGTCCCCCCTCAAAAAAAAAAAAAAACAAAGAAATAAAGCAGAACAAATTAAATAAAATTTGTAATACAGTGAATTTCCTCCAGTTTTAAGAATGGATATTAATAATTGAAAAAGAATCTAATAAAACTTATTTTTATTTATTTTCTGAGAATTTCACACCTTTTATCTTATTCTTTTCTTTCTCAAGCTCCTAATAAAATAAATATTTTAGTGCAGGAGCTCTAGCAAAGCACAGATATTGCACTTGATATTTCAAGTGCAACAGAATCTCAAAGGGCAAGCAAAGATTTTCAGCACATCAGTACCATTCTTCAAGAGAAACATCTATAAAGCAGGCATCTGTAAAACAGGTGTCAGTCCATATAAGACAGATAATGCTCAGACATTTCTATAAAGGATTTGTGGAAAATATGTTAGTGTTTATGGACTGCGTAAAGGCCTACCTAGTTCTGAAGTCATTTTTAAAATGAGTGTTTTAAAAGTACAGACATGAATTTTAGTCAACAGATCAGATTATGCCTATCTGCCTCCCGTGTTATATCTCTATTTTAGATTGATTTATTTTGCAGACAAGTCTCCTAATAAAGAATGTTCCAAGCATGGTTAAAAGCATCTCTATTTTCTGAATGACATTTATTAAATCATCCAGTCAGTGGCATGTGTTCAGCATTCATTGGTGGCCCTTGACACTGTATATAATAGAAATATAATGTTACATGGCATAGTTTTCATGCTTCAGTGAAGGGTCAAATGTGAACAGAAATATGTGACTCAGAGGTGACACCACTAATATATGGATTTAGAAAGAGCTAATGAGCAATAATAAATGACTCTGTTGACTTGCCTTGTTATTGAGGCAACCATGATTATTTCTGGAGGAAATTATGTTGAAATGAAGATGGAAGGATCAATAAATAAGTGAAAGGTTCATGGAGTTAAAAGATGTAGAAAGTGTGTGGCATGTTCAAGAAAAGAAAAGAAAGGAAGGGAGGTGAGCTGAAGAGTAAATGAGTTCAGACAGTTAAACTCGAGTTGGGAGGTTATAATAGAATTGACTAACTTGCTGAGGATGGGAACACTTACCTTTAGAAAGCTATTCAAGAAGAGACTGAGAATGAGAGATGTTTAAAAACAGAATTGATAGGCCTCCATGAATTTGGGACATGTAGGAAGCAATCTCCTGACAGTGTCACTATGTTACTCTTGCTTCACTGTCACAAACATGACTCACACTCAATAGTTCCCTTCTTTGCTCAGGGTCTTTCCCTTTAAAGAATGCCATGTTGACCTGCACCAGCCTCTGTATCCTAGCTCTTATATCCAATTCAATTGTTCAGCCTTTAAATAGGCAACTTTTCTTTATATTTCTCTTTCATTTGTTCCTTAATTACATAAAACAATGAATAATAGTATTAACTTGTACTTTCTTAATTTTGTTATACTCCCTCAACAGGGAAATAACCAAATCCACAATTAAGTATGTATATTCACTCCTTGATGTATGGTGTGCTCAAGGTCTATGTTTAGATTAACAGATCCACTCACAAACATTCTTTAATGCAGTGGTTCTCAACTTTTCCAAAGCTGCTACTATTTAATACTGTAGTATTATTGCACTGTATATTGTAGTGACCCCAACCATAAAATTATTTTGTTGCTACTTCATAACATCAATTTTCTACTGTTATGAATCAATGTAAATATATGATATGCAGGATATCTGATATGTGATGTCCAAAGGTGTCATGACCCACAGGTTGAGAAACACTATGTGAATTAGTTATACAATTTTCCACAGACAGGGATTCTGAAATATTATCATAGACTAATGCATTATCTCTAAAACTTCTACTAAGAATATTCTTTCTCACCAAAATCTTCCCTGTGTTTTTCAAATTCTGGCTCTTTGTCCTTTCAAGACAGTTAGCATACTACTCTGCCCTGGCTAATTTTTTGCCAACTTACTCAAGCAAGAGCATATGAAAGAAGTGATACTCAACTGATGGAGGAGGGTCATCTGTCGATTGTGTTACTTTCATTGGTTAATAAAGAAACTGCCTTGGCTTTTTGACAGGGCTGAATTCAGATAGGTGTAGACAGAACAGAATGCTGGGAGGAAGAAAGCAGAGTCAGGCAGAGGCCATGCTTCTCCTACCCAAGACGGATGGTGGTTAGACTCATGCCGGTAAGCCACAGTCAAGTAGCAATACATATTAATAGAAATGCGTTAATCAAGATGTGAGAGCTAGCCAGTAAGAGGCTAGATATAATGAGCCAGGCAGTGTTTAAATGAATACAGTTTCTGCGTAATTATTTCTGGGGCTAAGCTAGCCATGCAGGAGCTGGGCGGGAAGAAAAGCAGTCCTGCCCGCCATTCCTACACTCAACTGAAAAACTACCTCCAAAAGATCCAAGTGTAGGACATTTTCTTTTCTTTCTTTCTTTTCTCCAAATAGGATCTTTTTTATTTGTTTTTTTGTTTGTTGGTTGGTTGGTTTGTTTTGCTCATTATACTCACATATACTATATCAGATCACACCTTCCCCATTCTCCAATTCTTCCAAATCCCCCCATGCCTTCCCTCTTTCTCAGTTCCACTGCTCCTGCTTTTACCTTCAGAAAAAAGCAGGCCTCTTATGAATATCAGCAAAACTTGCTATAACAATAAGCAGTAAATCTAGGCAGAAATCCTCATATTAAGGCTTGAGGAGGCAACCCAATAGTAGGAAAAGGGTACCAGGAGGGAAAAAGAGTCAGAGACACCCCCATCCCTATTGTTAGGAGTTCACAAAAACCTCAAGCTAAAGAACCACAACTTACAGTCAGAGGACCTAGCACAGAACCTTGCAGACACCTTGATTGTCTATTCAGTCTCTGTATGTCCCTATGAGTTCTGCTTAGTTGGTTCTGTGAGCCAGGTTCTCCTGGTGTCCCTGACACTTCTGACTCTTACATTCCTTCCCCTCTGTCTTTCAGGGGGTTCCCCAACTCTGCCCAATGTAGATCTCTGTAACTGTTTTAATAAATTGCCTGATGAAGCCTCTATGATAATAACTGGCTTAGGTACCAATCTATGAGTATAGCACAATATTATTAGAAATCATGTCACTTATTTTAAATCATCATCATCATCATCATCATCATCATCATCATCATCAATCATCATTATCATCATCATTAATTATTATGCCAGTCTTGCTTAGGATCTATGTCTAGAATACAAAGATACACACATTTTAAACAAACATTACTATAGATTAAATCATACATTGATCCTTACACATTGATAGTGGGAAGCTTCAATACCCCACTCTCACCAATGGACATATCATTCATACAAAAACTAAACAGAGAAATATTGGATCTCACTCATGTTATAAACTATATGGACGTGACAAATATATACAGAACAATTCACCTTCCCCCAAAGTATATATGCTTTCAGTCTTTCTCATAATTTTCTCCTAAATTAACCATATATTCAGTTACAGAGCAAGTCTCAACAGCTACAAGAAAATTGAAATAACCCCATCCATCCCCTCAGACCACTATGGGTTAAAGCAGATTTCATCAACAGAAACAAAGTCTACAAAACTATGGAAGCAGAAAATTTTCTTAAATACTGATTAATGTGGGAGAGCCAAGGCCATTGTGGCTAATTCATCCCTGGGATGTAAGTCCTGGGTTCTATAAGAAAGTAGGCTGAGCAAGCCATGAAGCAAGCAGTAACTTTCCATGCACTACACATCATCTCCTGCCTCCAGGAGCCAGCCCTGCTTGAGTTCTGGTCCTGACTATGTTCAATGATGGGATTTGATGTTGAAGTATAATCTATATAAAACCTTTACTCCCCAACTTACTTTTGTCCTTGGTGTTTTATCAAAGCAATAAGCCTTAATGAAGATGTGCTCCTTTTGACTAAAAAGATAGATCACCATCTTTCTAGTTATCTATATGCATTGACATATTCTCTAGTCCATCTTATTCTTAATTTTGATGTTATCTTTTGTTTAATGGATGCTGTTTCATAATGTTGCTTATCTTTTCAGTGCTGCACTGAATGGAATCTGAAATCTGAGCCATAATGAGGAATTATTTCATAAATGTCTTGCAATTATTTCAACTTTATATTAAGTCATGTGTGAGTATTTGCAGTTAGGTGTCACTTATTTTCCTGCTTTCTTAGTCTCAGGATCCTTACCTCACTTGATTCTGTGCTTGCTTTATTTCTTGAATTACCAGTCCCAAACATCTGTGTATCCATCAACCCTCTTAGAAAATGTTAAATTCTTTGAAGGTTTTCTCTGGTATTCTCAGTTCTAAGACATATTTCAATTGTTGTATACACTTTGAGATTTTTTTGTTAATATTTATGTATTTATTATGTATTCAATAATTTGTCTGTGTTTATGCCTGCAGGCCAGAAGAGAGCACCAGACCCCATTACAGATGGTTGTGAGCCACCATGTTGTTGCTGGGAATTGAACTCAGGACCTTTGGAAGAGCAGGCAACAGCTCTTAAACTCTGAGCCATCTCTCCAGCCCACTTTGAGAGATATTTTCAATTTTTAATAAATGTGGTTTACATGTCATTTTGGGGTATCCTTAAATTAGAAAAAGCAGGGATTCTAACAAATTAATTTTTGTTCTGCCCTCCTGCCATAGGTGAAGCTTCTGTGTCCTCTTTTTATTCCTCTAACACATTCCATGAGTACCAGGTGTTTCTGTGACAGCTATGACAACCTTCCAGCACCTTTTAGCACAGTGTTAGAACATGACAAGTGTTTTGTCAGTCTGTAGTCTTTGCATAAAGAATAATTTAATTGTTTTAAATTCTGCCAAAGATATTGGTAGCTGCATGGTATAAATTTACTAAATTTATAACTATGAATGTACATAGTGAGAAACAATTACCCCAAAAGTAAAACATTGTCATTTAGTGTAATAAATGTTGCTGGGATTTTCCCAGATCCATAGGCATTCTCTTTCAGCCTCCAATTATTTTTAAAGAACTCCACTTGCCTCTACCTTTTGAGGACAATAACAGAAACATGACATGACATGGTAAGACATGAAATCAAGTTTCAAATTTAAAAGTTCAGAATTAACATTCTGTATCATTAGAGTTGTGTTTAAATAGTTGCTCTTAAGTTTGTTTTTGGTCTGAGTAATAATAGCATTAGCTATTAATCCTCTTATGTTTTTAAATTAAGGGTTTCTTTAACAAATTAGAAAATGAAAGAGAATAAAATGCACCCTGTGTTGTAATTTCATTTCACAGCATGGCAGTTCTGTTAAAAATATTCTGACTTTAGCATCATCTAAACTGTATTTTAAGGACTCTGATAATATGTTCAATATGAGCAAAAACAAGATTTCAAAATTTGAATGATGTTTGTTTAACTGTGGATTAAGATAATGCTTCTTAACTTTCCTAATGTTGAGACAATTTAATATACTTTTCATGTTGTAGTAACCTCCAACCACAAAATCATTTCATTGCTACTTCATCTGTAATTTTGCTACTGTTATAAATTTTAATGTAAATATTTGTGTTTTCCGATCATCTTAGGTGATCCCTGTGAAAGAGATGTTTGACCCCCAAAGGGTTACAATCTCTAAAGGATCTGAAAATGGCTGGAGTAAGATGAAATTTTCAAAGTGAAGAACAATAAAACTTACTTATAAAGATTTTGCTTATTTTTTTCATTGTTTTGATATTCCTTATAATTTCTAAGAATAATATTTGATTCTAAATGTAAAATTAATGAAACTCAGTGAACTATTAATGAAGTGTTGCTTGCTTCAACAATATACACTTAGTCTTTCTTTCATTCAAAACCAGCAGTAGATGACTGAGGGGTATGAAAGAGTTTCATTGCACCCTGGGGTAAATAAAATATGAATCAATGAGAAAGACAAATACAGACAGGACAAAACCAAATACCTTAAAATCAAATACCAGTATTTACTTTGTACAAAATGTTAAATTCTATATCTTAAAATAGGTCTTTGAATAAAGTACCAAGACTTGAAAAAGTAGATTCATCATGTGTAACAAAGTGCTGTAATAAGTAAACTAATGAAATATCAACCAAGAATTTTGGTGTGGTGTTTAGTTACATCTGTACATAAGAGTACGTGTATAAACCTATTAATCCCCTTCGCTTTTAATGTTGATAAATAAGGTGAATCACTATTTTATTGAGATTTTTAGTATTTTGAGAATGTAACACATTAGTGCTGTATGAATATAACGTCAACCTTTCCAACTCTTCCCTCAACTCCGTGTATATCTTCCTAGACTTCTCCAATTCATGATCTCTTCTTTCTTCTTTAATGATAATTGTTACATGTAATGAATAAACACACCCATACTATATATATATGTGTATGTATGTATGTATATATATATATACATACATATATATCCTACTGACTCCATTTAGTGTTGCTTATATGTGCTTGTGTTTATGGTTGACCACTTGGAATTGGATAAATTATAAGGGGCTTGTTCCAGGAGAAAATGGGATCTTATTCTAGCACCAGCCATTAATTGTCAATGGCTGTTTATCTAAGAATAAGAAATTATGACATTTCTCCCATCTACATTGACAAGTCACTTGATGCTCTCATTATGCAAGTCTTGTCATTTTAGGAGATCATGCTATTGAGGTTATATGAGTACAGCTTCACTATCTCATATATATATGGCCTGGACTTATCTGTATATTTTCATTAAGCATAAAATATATTTTCCAACATGTTTCAAACATTATTAGTATTATTTTCACTGCTTCATCTCTCCCTTATTCTGCATCATTCTTCTTCTCCTATCCCCAGTTCCTCAAGTTTTTTTCCATATTCACCTTAATAGTGCCTGTGTCCTGGTGTCCTCCATAGAGCTCCTCTCCATTTTACTTTCTGGTCCCTTATGCTTTCCTGGCTTTTGGAAAATACTATACGCTAACTGAGAAAACCCAGAAAGACAAACACCACACTTTCTCTTGTACTTTTGAATCCCAGCCCCAATGTATAGCCTGAAGTAACTCTCATGATTGTAGTTTTTATTCAGCAGTTGCAGATTAAATATTTACTCCAAATTATATTTTAAATTTAAAAGTGCAACTGTCCATGGCCTTGAAATACAATTTAAATGACACCAAAAGTCTATGAAAAATTACTGAAATGTACCCCATATTTATTTAAAGGAAATATTTAATATGTAGACTCATTAAGTAATAAGAAATATCCTAATTCCCTATCAAGATTCCTTGTCAAAATAAAAAAAGAATATGTTTGACAAGGAAATAATCATATTATTAAATTAATGAGCAATGTATTTCTGGATAAATGGATAATTAACTCTTTAAAATGAATTTGTTTTTTAAAAACATTATTTATTTGTGACTGAAAACATGCTGAACACAGATTAGGATACAGACATAATATCTCCTGGAAAGACAAAGACTATATCAAGATTTTCAAGAAAGAAATAATTTTCCCTAGGGAGAGATAAAAATAAACAAAATTAGCAGTACAATTCTCTTTCTTTGATAGAACTATATATGTAAATGCTGATGTAATGCATAGCTTTTTCCAAATGGAAAATAAGAGATTATTTCTTCTGAGATAAATATATATGACCATGTTTCAGGTTACCATGAATTTATGAGGTTCTAAAATCATAAAGTAGCATAAGATAGTTGATATGTACATGTATATTCACAGAAAAAGACAGTCATAAATCAATAAAATTACTATCAAGTTGGCAAGTTATAAAGAAGTGGATAACATTCTCTGTGGTGTTTGAATGTGATTGACCTGACCCCAATAAGCTGATAGGCAATGGTACTGTTGGGAAGAGTGGTTTGTTAGAGTAGGTATGGCCATGTTGGAAGAAGCCTGCCACTGTGGGTGCCAGATTTGAGGTATCTTATATACTCATGCTGACTCAGTATCTCATTCTATTTCCTGTTGCCTTCTGATAAATATGTCTGCCTGCATGTTTCCATTTGCTAGCATGACCTAATAAACTATACCTCTGAAAATGTAAAACACCTCTTATTACATATTTTTCCTTTGTAAGAGTTGTCATGGCTTCCTGTCCCTACCCAGCTTGCACCCAGAATCCTCCCCCCTCCCCCCCTCATCCTCCCGTCTTTGGGGCCACAAAATCCCACAACTCAGCCTGTTTGGGCGCTGGGGACCTGTAATTGAGTGCACCCAGGCCAGTGGGAGGTCCCCTCCTACATTAGCCTGCCTGCGGCAAGGTAGGCCTTTGTCAGAGAGCTGCTTGGCCTGCAAGGGGACCTGACAGTGTGCAGGAGGATCCATCATTCTTTGGGGTGAGTGAGGAGTGAGTGCCCGAACCGCGGCAGCTGCCCGGAGAGGGACCACCGACATTCCACAACTCCCCCTGCCACCAGCACACTTCCTGCTCTTCCTGCAGGGGTTATTCTCCCCGGATACTGCCTCTCTCTTCCTGTCCCCTTCCAGCTTGCACCCAGAATCCCCCCCTCATCCTCCCGTCTTTGGGGCCACAAAATCCCACAGCTCAGCCTGTTTGGGCGCTGGGGACCTGGAATTGAGTGCACCCAGGCCGGTGGGAGGTCCCCTCCTTCATTAGACTGCCTGCACCAAGGTAGGCCCTTTGTCAGTGAGCTGTTTGGCCTGCAAGGAGACCTGACAGTCTGCCAGAGGATCCATCATTCATTGGGGTGAGTGAATTTAATTCATTGGGGTGAATTGAACTTCTAAAAGAAGACACAAAGGGGATTATTAAGAGGAAGAAATGGGCAGGCGCCAATGCAAGAATTCCTCCAACAATTTGAAAAACAACATGAAAGCACCAGGACCCAGCGAACTTATAACAGGAGGACTTGAACACACTAATCAAGAAGAAGAAGAAAAAATTGACTTTATGAAAATAATAGCGTCCCTTAAACAGGAGGTGAAAAACTCCCTTAAGGAAATGGACGAGAAGAATAACAAAAAGTTTGAAGAATTGAGTAAATCCATAAACGATATCCTAGGAAACCAAGAAAAAACAATCAAACAGATAATGGAAACAGTGCAAGACTTGAAAACTGAAATGGAGGCAAGGAAGAAAACACAACCCGAGGGCCAGCTGGATTTGGAAAATCTATGTAAACAAACAGAGACTACAGAAACAAGCATAACCAACAGAATACAAGAGATAAAAGAAAGAATCTCAAATTCTGAAGATACCATAGAGAAAATAAATGCACTGATCAAAGAAAACAGCAAATCCAACAAATCCTCATCACAAAACATTCAGGAAATCTGGGACACAATAAAAAGACCAAACCTAAGAACAATAGGCGTAGAAGAAGGAGAAGAAATACAGCTCAATGGTTCAGAAAATATATTTAATAAAATTATAGAAGAAAACTTCCCAAACCTAAAAAAAAGATATTCCTATTAAGGTTCAAGGAGCTTACAGAACACCAAACAGACTGGATCAAAAAAAAAAAAAACATCCCCTCGCCATATTATAATCAAAACATAAAACATACAGAATAAAGAAAGAATATTAAGAGCTGCAAAGGAAAAAGGTCAAGTAACATATAAAGGTAAACCTATCAGACTAACACCTGACTTCTCTATGGAAACCATGAAAGCCAGAAGGTCCTGGATAGAGGTTTTGCAGAAACTAAGAGACCATGGATGCAAGATCAGATTACTATACCCAGCCAAGCTTTCATTCACTATAAATGGAGAAAACAAAATATTCCAGGATAAAAACAAATTTAAACAATACATAGCCACAAATCCAGCCTTACAGAAAGTAATAGAAGGAAAATCACAAACAAAGGAGTCCATCATTGCCCAAAATAACTCAGACATCTAGCGACCCTTCACCAGCACATCGCAAAGAAAGGAAACACAATCTCTACTACCAAATAAAAAATGACAACTGGAGTTAACATCCACTGGTCATTAATATCACTTAATATCAATGGACTCAATTCACCTATAAAAAGGCACAGGCTAAGAGACTGGATACGAAAACAGGATCCAACATTCTGCTGTTTACAAGAAACACACCTCAACCACAAAGACAGACACCTACTCAGAGTAAAGGGTTGGGAAAAGGTTTATCAAACAAATGGACCTAAGAAACAAGCCGGTGTGGCCATACTAAATTCTAACAAAGTTGACTTCAAACTAAAATCAATTAGAAGATATGGAAAGGGACACTTTATACTCATTACAGGAAAAATCTATCAGAATGAAGTCTCAATCCTGAATATCTATGCAACTAATACAAAAGCACACACTTATATAAAAGAAACATTACTAGAACTCAAGACAGCCATAAACCAAACACACTGATAGTGGGAGACTTCAACACTCCGCTTTCAACAATGGACAGGTCAATTCAACAGAAACCTAACAGAGAATTAAGAGACTTAATAGAGGTAATGAACCAAATGGACTTAACAGACAACTATAGAACATTCCACCCAAACAGGAAAGAATATACCTTCTTCTCTGCGGCTCATGGAACCTTTTCGAAAATTGACCACATAATCGGTAACAAAGCAAACTTCCACAGTTACAAAAACATATTAGTAACCACCTGCATCTTATCGGATCACCATGGATTAAAATTAGAATTCAACATCAATGCTACCCCCAGAAAGCCTACAAACTCATGGAAACTGAACAGTCAACTACTGAACCACAAGTGGGTCAAGGAAGAAATAAAGAAAGAAATTAAAGTCTTTCTTGAATTTAATGAAAACAAAGACACAACATACTCAAACTTATGGGACACTATGAAAGCAGTGCTAAGAGGAAAATTCATAGCACGAAGTGCCCACTTAAAAAAAAAAATGGAGAAAGCACACATTGGAGACTTAACAGCACACCTGAAAGCTTTAGAAAAGAAAGAAGCAGACTCACTTAGGAGGAGTAGAAGACTGGAAATTATCAAACTAAGGGCAAAAATCAACAAAATAGAAACACAGAAAACAATCCAAAGACTCAATGAAACAAAAAGCTGGTTCTTGGAGAAAATCAACAAGATTGACAAACACGTTTCCAAACTAATCAAATGGCAGAGAGAGAACAAGCAAATTAATAAGATCAGAAATGAAAAGGGGGACATAACCACAGACACAGAGGAAATTCAGAGAATCATTAGATCTTACTACAAAAGCCTTTATGAAACAAAATTGGAAAATGTAAAAGAAATGGACATTTTTATAGATAAGTACCATGTACCAAAGTTAAACCAGGACCAGGTAAATGCTCTAAATAGTCCTGTTAGTCGCGAAGAATTGGAAACTGTTATCAGAAACCTCCCTACCAAAAAGAGCCCAGGACCTGATGGGTTCAATGCAGAATCCTACCAGAACTTCCAAGAAGACCTAATACCTATACTCCTTAAGGTATTTCATAATATAGAAACAGAAGTCATTGCCAAATTCCTTTTATGAAGCTACAATTACCCTGATACCTAAACCACACAAAGACTTAACCAAGAAAGAGAATTACAGGCCAATCTCACTCATGAACATCGATGCAAAAATTCTCAATAAAATACTGGCAAACAGAATTAAAGAACACATAAGAAAAATTATCCACTATGATCAAGTAGGCTTCATCCCAGAGATGCAGGGCTGGTTCAACATACGAAAATCTATCAATGTAATCCATCATATCAATAAACTGAAGGATAAAAACCATATGATGATCTCATTAGATGCAGAAAAAGCATTTGACAAAATTCAGCACCCCTTTATGATAAAGGTCTTGGAGAGATTAAAGCTATTTACAGCAAGCCGACAGCTAACATCAAATTAAATGGAGAGAAACTCAAGGCCATCCCACCAAATTCAGGAATGCTACAAGGCTGTCCACTCTCTCCTTATCTCTTCAATATAGTACTTGAAGTTCTAGCAATAGCAATAAGACAAAACAAGGGGATCAAGGGGATTCGAATTGGAAAGGAAGAAGTTAAACTTTCATTATTTGCTGATGATATGATAGTGTACATAAGCGACCACAAAAACTCCACCAAAGAACTCCTACAGCTGATAAACTCCTTTAGTATCCTGGCAGGTTATAAGATCAACTCCAAAAAATCAGTCGCCCTCCTATATACAAAGGATAAGGAAGCAGAGAAAGAAATCAGAGAAGCTTCACCTTTCACAATAACCACAAATAGCATAAAATATCTTGGGGTAACTCTAACCAAGGAAGTGAAAGACCTATTTGACAAGAAATTTAAGTCTTTGAAGAAAGAAATTGAAGAGGATACCAGAAAATGGAAGGATCTCCCTTGCTCTTGGAATGGGAGGATAAACATAGGAAAAATGGCAATACTACCAAAGGCAATCTATAGATTTAATGCAATCCCCTTAAAGATCCCATCAAAATTCTTCACAGATCTTGAGAGGACAATAATCAACTTTATATGGAAGAACAAGAAACCCAGGATAGTCAAAACAATCTTATACAATAAAGGAACTTCTGGAGGCATTACCATCCCTGACTTCAAACTCTATTACAGAGCTACAGTATTGAAAACAGCTTGGTATTGGCGTAAAAAATAAAAATAGAGAAGTCGATCAATGGAATCAAATAGAAGACCCAGATCTTAACCCACAAACCTATGAACACCTGATTTTTGATAAAGGAGCTAAAAGCACACAATGGAAGAAAGAAAGCATCTTCAACAAATGGTGCTGGCATAACTGGATGTCAAGCTGTAGAAGAATGAAAGTAGATCCGTGTCTATCACCATGCACAAAACTCAAGTCCAAATGGATTAAAGACCTCAATATCAATCTGAACACAATGAACCTGTTAGAGGAGAAAGTGGGAAGTACTCTACAACATTTGGGCACAGGAGACTGCTTCCTACGTATAGCCCCAGCAGCACAGACATTAAGGGCAACATTGAATAAATGGGACCTCCTCAAGCTGAGCAGCTTCTGTAAAGCAAAGGACACTGTCACTAAGACAAAAAGGCAGCTGGGAAAAGATCTTCACCAACCCCACAACAGACAAAGGTCTGATCTCCAAAATATATAAGGAACTCAAGAGACTAGACTTAAAAATGCTAATGAACCAAATTAAAAAATGGGGCACTGAACTGAACAGAGAATTCTCAACAGAAGAAGTTCGAATGTCCAAAAGACAATTAAGGGCATGCTCAACCTCCTTAGCAATCAGGGAAATGCAAATCAAAACAACGTTAAGATACCATCTTACACCTGTCAGAATGGCTAAAATCAAAAACACCAATGAGCCGGGCGGTGGTGGCGCACGCCTTTAATCCCAGCACTCGGGAGGCAGAGGCAGGCGGATCTCTGTGAGTTCGAGGCCAGCCTGGTCTACAAGAGCTAGTTCCAGGACAGGCTCTAAAAAAGCTGCAGAGAAACCCTGTCTCGAAAAACAAAAAAAAAAGAAAAAAAAAAAAAAAAAACACCAATGATAGCCTCTGCTGGAGAGGATGTGGAGTAAGGGGTACACTCATCCATTGCTGGTGGGAATGCAAACTTGTGCAACCGCTTTGGAAAGCAGTGTGGAGGTTTCTCAGGAAATTTGGGATCCACCTACCTCAGGACCCAGCAATCCCACTCTTGGGAATTTACCCAAGAGATGCCCAATCATATTACAAAAGCATCTGTTCAACTATGTTTATAGCAGAATTATTTGTAATAGCCAGAACCTTGAAACAACCTAGATGGCCTTTAATGGAAGAATGGATGAAGAAAGTGTGGAATATATACATATTAGAGTACTACTTGGTGGTAAAAAACAACCACATCTTGAATTTTGCATGCAAATGGATGGAAATAGAAAACACCATCCTGAGTGAGGTAACCCAGGCCCAAAAAGATGAACATGGGATGTACTCACTCATAATTGGGTTCTAGCCATAAATAAAGGACATTGAGCCTAAAATTCGTAAAAATCCTAGAGAAGCTATATAAGAAGGTGAACCCAAAGAAAAACGTATAGTTATCCTCCTGGATACTGGAAGTAGACAAGATTGCTGGACAAAAAATGGGAACATGGGGGGAGGGGGGATGGGAGGAGGGGGGATGGGGCGAGAAAAGTATGAAGTGGAGGATGGGAAGAGCTTGGGGAATAGGATGGTTGGGATATAGGAAGGGTGGATATGGGAACAAGGAATTATATATCTTACTTAAGGGAGCCATTCTAGGGTTGGCAGAGACTTGACTCTAGAGGGGTTCCCATGTGTCCAGGAAGTCGCCCCCAGCTAGGTCCTTGGGCAGCTGAGTAGAGGGAGCCTGAAAAGGCCAGATCCTATTGCCATATTCATGAATATCTTGCATATCACCATAGAACCTTCACCTGGCATTGGATGGAGAAAATGACAGAGCCCCACATAGGAGCACCGGACTGAGCTCCCAAGGTCCCGATGAGGAGCAAAATGAGGGAGATCATGAGCAAGGAAGTCAGGACCGTGAGGAGTGCGTTTACCCATTGAGACGGTGGGACAGATCTAATGGGAGACCACCAAGTCCAGTTGGAATGGAACTGATGGAACAGGGGACCAAACTGGACTCTCTTAATGTGGCTGATGGTGGAGGAGGACTGAGAAACCAATGACAACGGCAATGAATGTGAACTCTACAGCATGGATGGGCTCACTCTGAGCCTTAACCTTCACCTGGCGATGGATGGAGATAGAGACAGAGCCCCACATTGGAGCACCGTACTGAGCTCCCAAAGTTCTGATGAGGAGCAGAAGGAGAGAGATCATGAGAAAGAAAGTCAGAACCATGAGGGATGTGTTCACCCACTGAGACGGCAGGACAGAACTAATGGGAGACCACCAAGTCCACTTGGAATGGGACTGATGGAACATGCGACCAAATCAGACTCTCTGAAAGTGGCTGATGGTGGAGGCTGACCGACGAGCCAAGGACAATGGTGATGGGCTTGGTCTCTACGACATGTACGGGCTCTGTGTGAGCCTTGTCAGTTTAGTTGCTCACCTTCCTGGACCTGGAGGGAGTTGGGAGGACCTTGGACTCAACATAGTGTAGAGAACCCTGATGGTTCTTTGGCCTGGAGAGGGAGGGAGTGGGGGTATGTGTGGAGGGGAGGGGAGGGAAGGGGGAGGAGGAGGGGAGGAGATGGCAATTTTTAATAAAAAATAAATAAACTGGAAAAAAAAAGAGTTGTCATGGTCATGGTTTCTTTCACAGAAACAGAAATCCTAACACGACACCGTGCTGTAGTTTTCAGATACTCTAGGATTATATTCTTAGCACTTGGGTTGGTAGGAATTAGTAGTCTGCTAAGTATGTATTCCAAATATTTTATCTGTCACTCTACAGGTAGCCAGATACAGAGATGGATGATAAACTGCTATAAAGATACTGCGATAGTTTGAATGCAATTGACCTCCAATGTTCACAGGGATTGACGCTATTAGAAGGTGTGGTATTGGGGCAGCTGGCCCAATCCCTGCGTTCAAGGACGTGGCTGTGCCAGAGCAGAGGGGTACCTTTATAAAGAACCGGGTGGGAGAGAGACGCCCTGTTTTTTATCCCCGCATCACCCTCTGCTTCGCTGGAGCCTTGGCTTGGTAAGTGTCCCTCTTTCTCCTTTTATTAAAACTGATTTATTCTAAAAGGACTATTTTTGGTTATTTCAAATCTCCTGCATCATTTTGGCGCCCAACGTGGGGCCCCCCCTTTCTCCAGGGGCCTGCAACTCGCCGTTTCCTGGCTCCACGTGTCCACGTAGCCACCAATGCAGAGGAACTCCCGCGGGGTTGTCCGCGGCAGTTTTTCCTTTTCTTTTTGTTTTTCTTTGAGCTGCCTGCATCTTAATGTGGGAAATCAAACCCCGCGAGTGCCAATCTAAGCAGCGCTGAGATTGTATTTCCCCTCCCCCCTTACCTCGGCTCAGCTTGTCCCGAGTGCTCAGCCCCGGCCACCCGCCCTCTCTCCCGCCAGCTGCTTGTGCAGCTTTTCCACAGATTCAATGTTGATTTTAAGCCAGAGGATCGTCCTGCCTGAGCCTCCCTGTCGCCGCCATTTCTCCAGCTGCTGGGAGCTCTGTGCACCCTAGTCCAGGAAGCCATCTTTGGTTTCCCAGAAACAAGTGAACCTAGGTGCACTGCGCCATCTCCTGGCAGATAACGGTAATTACAGGTAATTTTTCTTTCGACTGAAATTAAACATTCAGATTAAAAATGTCTGATAATATCACTGTTAAAGGATTCTACAATTTGTTTAATTACACGATGACTGAATTTTGGAGCGATACAGATGTGGTTTCCTTTGGCTGGATATTTACAGGGCTTGGTATCTTCTTTATTTTTATTTTTTTCATTACAACGTGGTTGGAAGATAGAAAAGTGATAGAGTCCTTACAGGCAGGAGTTAAAAAACTAAACAAGGACATAACTGGTTTGAAAAATAACTTCCGCCACACCAATAAACAGTTTGAAGAGATGTTTGCAGCTCTCGAGGAAAGAAATAATAGAGCTTCCTCTGAGATGGCTTTGTCAATTGAAAAAATATGCAAGAGATTTGTAAACGGCTTAAAGCTCTCAAGGAGAGGTTTAAATCTTGTGAGGAAAGGAATAACAGATCTTTCCCTGAGATGGCTTTATCACTTGAGAAAAAAATGCAAGATATGGAGGCAGGAACAGCTGATTTGAATCATAAATTACAATCCTTGTCGGTAGGAACTAAAACATTATCTGAAAAGATTCAAACCATTGAATGTATTAAGAAGACTTTATCAAAGGGCTATAAAAGATTACTGGACAGAATTTCAATACAAGATGGCACCATTCATGCCATAAAAATTCTGTCCAAGGATGAGACATTATCGGTGTTGGACCAACTTCATACCTTTGAATCCTCTATAAAGGCCTTGGAACATAATACTGGGCAAGAGATTGAGGCATTGCAGAAGGCAATGGTAAACAGATTTAAAAAGATTGAGGAAATTATAGACTCTGATAAACAGGAGCAAATAGTATAAAAGAAAATCCCGACCCCATCGGTAAATAGAACTCTCCGGGATAGTTTTAACAAGACTCTGCCTATTTTTCCAGTGATAACAACAGATAAGATGACTGGTTCTAAAAACCCTAAGGTCACCAAGGAATATACATGGGAACCCATCCATATAAATGATCTGAAAGAAATTAAACAAGCTGTTATAAATTTTGGGATACATAGCTCCTTTGTTAAGGAGATGCTAATGTCTTGGTCCATAAATATGAACCCTACACCAAGGGACTGTATTGACCTAATGTCGGCAGTTCTAGAGAGCGGATCTCAATTAAGCTAGAAGTGTATGTTCAGACAAGAGGCTAGGCTTTTAGAACAGCAGGAAAGATCAAAGGGAGTTGACATTACCCTAAATCAAATTCTGGGTGAAGGACTTTATTCTGATCCTCTAGAACAAGCTAATTATGATAAACACACTTTATCCATATGTACTACTGCAGCCTTAAAGGCTTGGGACAGGGTTCAAGACCCAAGACAGAGAATGGAATCATATATCAGAGTTAAACAGGGTCTGAGAGAACCATTTATTGACTTTTTACATAGGCTAACTAAAGCTGTACAAATAGGGATATCTGTCCCAAAAGCAAGGCAGGTAATAATTGAGTCCTTGGCTTATGAAAATGCCAATGTAGAGTGCAAAAGGATTTTGATGCCTCTAAAGATCAGATCAGCACCTCTGGATAAATGGGTCTTACATATAATAAATATTGAATCGGCTGATTTTAATACGGAGGCCTGGGTGTAAGAAGCCATTGCCAATGGTAAAAAAAGACATCAAAATACCAAATGTTTTAATTGTGGCATAATGGGACATATAAAACGGAATTACAGACAAAGGATTTACAATAATAATAATAATAATGCCTCTTCCAGAAATAACAGGAACAGGAGGCCTCAGCCTTCAGGTTTATGTAGGAGATGTGGAAAAGGTAGACATTGGGACAATGAATGCAGATCGTCAAGAGATAGGCAAGGAAATCCACTGCAAGTGGGAAACGCCATGGGGGTCTCTCGCAGGCCCCCATGGTGAATGTGGTCAAGTCATTTCCTGTTACAATGGAGAACATGCCTTGTCAGGACAATTAGAAAACCCCATGTCTGCTGTTAAAAGCAAAAACGGCCTAAAAGATGAATTACGTGTATTTTGGCAAACCTCTATAAGTGATCAAAGAACTAAGTTAAGAGTGTGTGTAAATGGCATTTTCATTACTGGCCTGCTGGACACAGGAGCGGATGTAAGTATCATTACTCCAGAATCTTGGCATCCGTCTTGGCCTCTACAGGATGTAAATGTTCGGCTCTTGGGAATTGGAACCCTATCTCGAGTAAGACAAAGCACGAGATGGGTTGAATGCATAGGGACAGAAGGACAAATAGGAAAATTAAGGCCATATGTAGCTAATATTGCAGTAAATTTATGGGGTCGTGACCTATTGCAGCAATGGAATACTCAAATTAACATTCCTGCTGCCTCTAGAGCATATAGTTCTGAGGAAAACATCAAAAGGTATTACAGATGGCAAAAACCAGCCATTCGGGCTGTACAAGAACACAAAGCAAAGGATGCCCCTCCAGAATCACCAATGGCCCTACCTCTAAAATGGTTGACTGAGAAACCAATATGGACAAAACAATGGCCTTTATCTGAGGAAAAGTTGCAAGCTTTAGAACAGCTGGTACAAGAGCAATTGGATGCTCAGCATATAGAAGAATCTACCAGCCCTTGAAATTCTCCTGTATTTGTGGTTAAGAAAAAAATCTGGTAAATGGAGAATGGTGACAGATCTCAGAGCTATCAACAAGGTTATTCAGGGCTCTCTGCAATCTGGACTTCCTCTGACTTCTTTATTACCAAAAGGAGGCCTCTCATAGTTATTGATTTGATTTCTTCACCATACCTTTACAAGAAAAAGAGAAAAGATTGCCTTCACAGTGCCTACTTATAATAACTCTCAACCTACCAAGAGATACCAGTGGACCGTCTTCCCACAGGGCATGTTAAACTCTCCCACCCTGTGCCAATACTTTGTAAATCAACCATTGCAAATAATATGCAAACTGTTTCCCAAGTCTATTATTTATCATTACATGGATGATATTTTATTGTCTGATTCAAACATGGATACCTTAGAAAGACTATTTAAAGAGGTGAAAATAATTCTACCTAAATGGGGATTATATATTACTCCTGAAAAAATTCAGAGAGGAGATTCTGTTGATTATCTAGGTTATATAATAGGCTTGCAAAAAATTAAGACACAAAAGGCACAAATTAGGAGAGATCGACTACGGACTCTTAATGACTTTCAAAGGTTGTTGGGAGACATTTCCAGCCTTCGACTGGCTGTTGGGATAACACCTGATATGATAATTCACTTAAATAAAACCTTAGATGGGGAAAGAGACTTAAACAGTCCCAGAGAATTAACAGCTGAAGCAGAAAAAGAACTGACAATGGTTGAAGAATGATTGCAGGAAGCACATGTGGATAGGGTGAATCCAGAACTCAGTTGCATTCTCGTCATATTGCCTTCAAAAATTTCTCCTACAGGAATTTTAATGCAAAGAGATGATATTATCTTAGAGTGGATCTTTCTACCTCATAAGCCAAGTAAGAAAATAAAAACCTATGTGGAAAAGGTTTCTGAACTAATCGTAAAAGGCAAATTGAGACTTCATCAACTAACAGGCATGGACCCAGCAAAAATCATAGTGCCTTTCACCACTGATGAGATAAGAAAATTATGGGAAGATAATGAACCATGACAAAGAGCTTGTGCTAACTTTTTAGGAGAAATTAATAACAACTATCCAAAAAGCAAAAGGCTTAACTTTATAAAGAGAATTTCTTGGATTCTTCCTCGAATCATCCGTGATGCTCCAATAACTGGAGCCCGCATATTTTATACTGATGCTAATAAATCAGGGAAGGCAGGCTACAAATCAGAAGACTTGAGTAAGGTGGAACAAAGTCCTTACGATTCTGTCCAAAAGGCAGAGTTATTTGACATTCTTATGGTGCTAAGGGATTTTAAAGAACCTCTTAACATTATTACTGACTCACAATATGCAAAAAGAGTTATCTTACATATTAAAACTGCTGAATTCATACCTGATGATACTGAACTAACCTCATTGTTTATCCAGGTACAAGAAATGATCAGCAACAGACTTTGCCCTATATATATAACACACATCCGATCCCATATGGGTCTGCCAGGTCCTTTAGCACAAGGTAATGCAGATATTGATCAGTTATTGATTGGTAATGTGCTGCAGGCTTCCAAATTTCATGAAAAGCGTCATGTCAATAGCAAAGGCTTAAAGAAAGAGTTTTCTATTACAGGGCAACAAGCTAAGGAGATTGTAAAGAAATGCCCTACTTGCTCTTTCTATAACCAAGCACCACTGCCTACAGGGACTAATCCAAAGGGCACTAAAAGGAATGAAATCTGGCAGATGGATGTGTTCCACTTCGCAGAATTTGGAAAATTAAAATATGTACACCATACCATTGACACTTATTCAGGCTTCCAATGGGCAACTGCTTTAAGCTCAAAAAAGGCCGATTCGGTAATCACTCACTTGTTAGAAGTTATGGCCATCATGGGTATGCCTACACAAATAAAGAAGGATAATGGTCCAGCTTATGTCTCTAGAAAAATGAAACGGTTTTTTGCTTATTACAACATTAAGCATGTTACAGGTATGCCCTACAATCCTATAGGTCAAACAGTCATTAAAAGATCAAATAGAACTATAAAGAATATGTTAAACAAACAAAAAGGGATGAAAAATACCCCCCAAAATAGATTACATAATGCTTTACTAACCTTAAATTTTCTCAGTGCTAATGAGAAGGGGACAATGGCTGCAGAAAGACATTGGATAATAGAAAAGTCTGCTAATTAAATCAACCAGTTTATTTCAAGGATGTGCTGACCTCACAATGGAAGCCAGGGGATATGCTGCGTTGGGGAAGGAGATTTGCTCTTGTCTCCACAGGAGAAGAAAAATCGTGGATACCATCAAAGTTAATAAAGGTTCAGTTTAAAGAGGAAAAGCCCCTTAGAAAAGGAAAATAACAATTCATACACAAGGATGATGAACATACTAATGGTAAGAGAACTATAGTTTGGGGACAGGGTTCTTTTCTCAGCTCTACAAAAAGACGCTCACTTTCAAAGGATCGGAGGGACTCTGGATATCTTAAATACTGATGGATGGAAACCAGTTGCAACCCATCAAGGATCAACATTAACACTGGGTAAGCTCCGTGAGTATGAAAAACAATTTTTTAAATGTGTGTCAATATACATTTCTTTATAAATATTTAGAGCTGGTTTTTTGGAGTTGGACTCTGGCCCAGTCCCTCTCCAATTCCAAGCTTGTTTATAAAAGATTTCTCAGATTTTCTGTCTCAGGTCAGGAGCCATATTATGAGACAGAATAATTATAATAATAACGCTAATAATGATACTAATATATTTGCCTTCTTTGCCTTCCCTCATATCTATGTCTGTCTTTAATGCACCTTTCATTGAAGATATGCACGTATATGTCTGTATATGTCTTTGTAGATAATGCTTATCTTTCTCTTAACAAACAACAAATTTTTTCTTCAATAATCTTTGCAGTTTCCAAGATGAAGACGGGGCCCCGCAACATCAACTCCAACTGGTTATTATGACGTCATGTTTTTGTAGCGCTGATATTTGGCCTGTTTTTTGGTACCAATTGCACAGAACACTTGAATATTGCACATTTTTGACAACATTCTGGCCGGGTCTCCTCAAAATATTCAGAGGCTAGACACATTCTTCCTAGATGAAATGTTACCCTGGGCATTTTACCATCATTTGCTTTCACAGGACCCCCTGAGAAGAAAAGTTGCCCCTATGTCAGCTGGAAGCAATCTTAGATGACGACGCCCCCCTCCCAACAAAGTTTACCCTCAGGTTTAGGGACACTAATTGGTGGCTGGTATAGGGTTGAGGGGTTGAGGAAGGCTTTATATGGACTCAGGGATATAAACTACGTATATGTATATATTTATTTCAAAAAAAGGGGGAGGAGGGATTAACTGGTGGTCTGAAGGAATAATTGATTTTTGTGAGTTATTGTTTTTTGAAAACTATATGGGTGTTGATTCCTGTATATTGATATATTGAACATTGTATGAGAGTATGATCCTACATATCTGTTTGAAACAATTGTTATATTGAGATATATACCATATTGCAATGTACATCTCTACCTCTGATATTATTTATGTAATGACATTGTATACCATATTGCAATCTACATCTCTACCTCTGGTATTATTTATGTAATGACATTGTTTACTATATTGCAATGTACATTTCTACCTCGGATATTATTTATGTAATGACCCTGTTTACATTTGGAAATCATTGTCTTCATTTATTGCACAGTCGTCTATTCTATTAGTCATACAGTTAGATAAGTGTTGAGAACTATATGTTTGTCATATTTATATTTAGGATAATCAGGTTTTTTAAGACACATGGAGATTATATTTAGTATAGATAGCATAATCTTCGACCTCTTTGAAGATCTGTAGAACATGGCCTTTAATCTAACCTAGAATTTTGTACTTATGAGACACAATCACTCCTGGCAACAATGCTCTACTCCCAAGAGAATGTTGAGCACCAAAGACACTCCACTGGGAGTTTGTCTTCTTCTTGGCAGAACTTGCCTTTGGGCAAAGAAAAGCCCATACCTCCACTACTGACTAAGCTACAAAATATCCATAAGTGGATAAAACAGATAAAAAATTGTCTTATCTTGCCAAGACAGGATAGGATAGTTCTACTAAAGGTTCCTTGCTGTTGTATAATGCTATGTCAGGTAATATCAGGCCTCAGCCAAAGTTGGTTGCCTCAACATTGCTAACAAGATTTCATGTGGTTGCCCAGGTAGTCAATTGTCTCTGTCTTCTGTTGCACATTTTGGAAGTTTCTCGTTTGTGCTTCCTGGTTGCTTTACTAATATTACTTCCCTTCTCAGATCTTTGATGGGGTTGAAGATTAGATAATTGTAGCTACCTTCTACATTATTTAGACTTCCTGAAGTAGAATGTTTAGTAAATTTTTTTTTGTTATATGTTCCTCGCCTAATATTGTTTGCTTCTTGTAATTCTATATGATATATTCCCATTGTATATAGTTGTATTTGGTTTCTGAATCTGCCTTATTTAGACAAAGGGGGGAGATGTTGGGGCAGCTGTCCCAATCCCTGCGTTCAGGGGCGTGGCTGCCCCAGGGCAGAGGGGTACCTTTATAAAGAACAGGGTGGGAGAGAGACGCCCTGTTTTTTTCCCCGTGTCACCCTCTGCTTTGCTGGAGCCTTGGCTTTGTAAGTGTCCCTTTTTCTCCTTTTATTAAAACTGATTTATTCTAAAAGGACTATTTTTGGTTATTTCAAATTTCCCGCCTCAGTGTGGTTTGTCCAAGCAGGTGTGGTCTTGTTGGAAGAAGTGTGTCATGGTGTGGGTAAGATTTGACTTCCCCTTGCTCAAGTTTTATTCAGTCTGACACTCAAACCACTTCCTGTTGCTTGTGTATCAATATGTAGACCCTCAGATACTTCTCCAAGCCCCTGTCTGCCTGTATGCTACCATGTTACACCAGAAAGATAATAGATTTCTGAAAATGTAAGCCACCCCAATTAAATTTTCTTACTTTGTATGTGTTGCCATAATCATGGTGTCTCTTCACGGCAATAGAAACAATAACTAGACATAAATATTGATTTGATTGGTAACTTTTCTGTTCAAATGTATGGGCATGTATACTTGGGTTTTCATGTTTTTGCAGGTGCATGGGTTTATGAAGATTCATATGCCTGTGTGTATGCATGTGAAGCTCAAAGTTCATTCTTAGGTACTATTCCCCAGCATGGCTGTCCTATTGTTTTAGAGACAGGTTTCTGGCTCAGTTCTGGAGTTCAATGACTCAGCTAGGTTAAGTGACCAATGAGTCCCAAAGAACCTTCTATGTGCAACTCCTTCAAAAATGGATAGGTGTTTACAAATGCTTAAAGTTGTTTCATCAAGTCTTTATTTTCAAGTGGGTTTTAGAATCTAACTTAGATTATCCTTGTACAATAAGGACCTCAGTGACAGAGATATCTCTCCAGCATACTCTATAAAATTTATTATTCCACCATGATAGATGTTCTAATAAATCAAGAATTCTTCACTAACAGAGGCATGGTTTCTTAAGGAACCCATTTCACAAAATCTTATAAACATTCATGAGAATGGTTAACATTGCTCAGAGTCTGTAATTACTGACCAGAGAAGAGGATGTGAAGACTTTAAGAAGAAAAAGAAGGTAATCAATGAAAGAATAAATATTGTCGTAATAGGCAAGAAGAATGCTGGAAGCTTGGTTATTAAGTGAAGAGTGCATGACAAACGAAAACAGACAGCATCTGGTTGTCAAGCACAGTGGTAGGATACCTGCCTAAGCCTGAGGGACCTGGATCCTATCCTCAGCATAGGAAAGAAAAATTACTGTGTCTTTTTTCATACAGATTATATTATGCACACAAACATTCACATATATAAAAATCATTCAGGAATTGAATTAAAATTCTGATTCTTAATTTGTGATACTTGGGCTAAGTACAAAGGTGCATTCCACACTGACATTTAGGCTTATTTTGGGCTCTAACCAAATTGAGTCTTATGTCACAAAAGAGTTTATAATACATTTCAAAAATTGTGGTATGCAAAATATTTGCTATATCCTTGATTTTTATTCTATTGAATCATTCCTGATAATTCATAGTAAAAATTGTTACTAGATAACAACAGCCTACTTTCTTTCTTATCTCTTTAATTACAGTTATAGCTTTAGTACAGAATCAAGGCCTCTCTAAACAACATACTAACCCCTGTAATCATTGACACCCCACACCTATCATTTGTTAAGATATGAGTCTAAGCATTACATGGACTTCTGAGTTCTCTTCTGTATTTATTTTGAAGTTTATCCCTGAGGGCACAAACAGTCCTAAGTTCTTTATATGGAATAAAAATGGCACTTCATATGATTTTTCTCATCTTTATTCTTTACAGATTGAATTTATACCTCATTTTAGTCAATAAATCTCATTCCAACTCTTAAGTTCCAGCCCTGGTGAATAAAAATGCTTTGTATCAGCAGCATATTGTCTCACTTATGAGTTTTAAAAGTTAAAAATTCCTCCATCTTTTTGGTCTGAGTTTTTCATTCCTTCTTCAATGAAGTGTAAATGGAAACCTACTGCAACTGGCAGACTCATGGAGGAAAAGTACAGTACACAATGGCATTTGGGAAGAAAGAATTTTCTGCTAAAAATTAATATAGAATTGTTCCACTTTAAAATAATTCAACATGAAAGTGTTCCCAGATTAGGCCAGTAGATTTAGAATTGATATAATAAAAGAATATTAGAAAAATCCATAAAAACTAGATTTATAGATAATACCTAGCTAGTTAGCTAGATATGTACATACACACATAAATACCTAGATACACAGATAAATATATTGATAGATAGAAAGATGAAAAGGTGATAGATTGACATATAGATTATATAAATATGTTTGCATATATACTCTATGACATATTACCAAATGTATAAGTTGCATTTATTTATTCTCCATTAAATTTTTCTTTAAATGTTCATGATGAAAAATACGTTAAAGAATTCTTATGGTTCTGAAACTTCCATTGTCCTTTTCTTTTACTCCATTAATTCCAAAAAATTTGTGGATTGTTAACTGCACAACCATAATATATTTCACTTTGAGACTTAGTAAACTTGTATTCATTTTAAATTCGCCTCAAAATGTTACCTTCTCACACAACATTCCTTATGGTTGATCCAAGCAACTCATTAAATTTATTATATTAATTTAATGTGAAATTATATCCAAATATAAACCAATAAATTTTGATGAGTTTGATAAAATATTATAGAAAGATTTTAGGTAGGTAGATGACAGATAGTTGGATTTGTAGATGACAGACAGACATAGCTCCTCCTCTATTATGCTCCATCAGCCTTTCTTTATACTTTATCATCTTGCTCTCCATACTAAATCAGGTTTTTTCCTACTCAGCAGTGTCAAACCCTTAATGACAAGGGTAGAATCATCTCTCTATTTACCTAAGAGATAATAGAGCATCTTTGTTTTTATCTAGACAGAAGGAACATCTTCTTGCCACAGAGTTCAGGGCATTTAGAAAATGCCACGAAGCTGAAAGTCAAGAGGACTCAGAAAACACTGCTGCCTTTGTTTTGTGGAGTATTTGATTCCAAAGCCTTCAAGAACTCTTAAAAGTACAGAACTGAGGTTTCATAAAAAAATATTTCCTTTTAGGAGACTCAGATTATATCAGAAAGGCATGGTAATGCTGCTTTTATGGATAGTGGATTCAAGCAATGCATCACAAAAGAAACCTATCATATTCAAAGCAAAAGTCAACCCCCAAAGTCTGATTTAGGTTCCTTGTGTATCACATCCAGTGTATTTTCTACTGTACCTTTTTGTTTCTAAGCTGTATGTGTTGGATTAAAGAATTGATAATACCCCAACTCCTCAAGAACACATTACAAGTTAGTCACAAACACTATTAGGAGCAAACAGAATAGTTCTCCACTGCCTCCCGGCAGAGCATTTTGTAGTTCAGTATGAGAGAAGTAGGGCAAGGATGCAGTGGAAGTCAGTGGTGCAAAGCAAAATATCCTAGTGTTTACAGCTTTTGAAACAAGTATCCCTTTTAAGCTGTGGCCAGGGTTCATCACAACTTTTACTTGCCTTAGGAAACTACACTGGGTCTGAAATCAGGGATCCTGGGAAGGACTTCGGAGACATACATTGGGTTTCAGTGTGAGAGGTTGATTTTGTAATGTGCATTTTGCACCACACTTACCCTAAAAGCAGCTGGCAACATAGCCATGCCTTTCTGATCAAATCTGAGTCTCCAAAAATGAAACGTTTTACATAACACCTCAATTATGTACACTGGTGAATTCTTGTGGGCTTGGAATCAATTTCTCCATACAGCAAAATAGAGCTTAGGTGAAAAAGATGATAAATAGTGTCTACCCAAAATATGCTTCTTTTGCAATTTTTTACATTTTGAAGAGTATAATATTGGCCCATCTGAAAACCTTTATAGACAAATTATGAAGAGAATCACAACTCTATTCTGCTCGGTCATAGGCCCAAGTAGCTTCATTATTAACCAATGACTTTCACAGCATACACAGGGAATCCTATGGCAATCATCTAACCAGTGATGAGAGTTTCATTGAAACTTTTAGAGCATTTTATGAATATACATGTGCCTAAGTTTACTCCCTGAACAGTTTCTGGTAGTGGTGGTGTTTCTAAGTTTGTGTGTGTGTGTTCCTCACATGTTCTGAACAGACCTGACAGCTATTATTGTGCTTCACTGATAAGTGGTAAATCATGCCAAGTCCCAGGCTTCTTTTATTTGAGAGAATCATAATGTCCTATAGTACTTTGTCATATTTCACACGATACTGTTTTTTTTTTTAAAAAAAAAAAACTGATATTGTCTTAATGGCTATGACTGGAATTAGCTCACAAAACTTCTCTTCCTCATTCTACTGAAAAGATATAACTAAATGGATTAACTCAATGGAAAGCCTCCCCTAGACATTTGCTTATACTTTTACCTCAGCATTGGTGATGGCATGATACATTCCTTCACAAAGTCCTCTAAATTTTTCGCAAGTTCCTGAGACTCCAATGTCTCTCGAGTTCAGAAAAATATTTTCTCTCATATTTTTTTCCTGTTTTGTTTCTTTTTTTATATTTCACTTTTTAAACCTTTTTATTTTTATGTGTACAGATGTGTGTCTGCATGTGTTACAGCTACTGGAGAGGCTGGAAGATGGTATAGAACCACATGATATTTGAGTTACTAGTGTTTGTGAGCAGCATGATCTAGGCACTGGGAACTAAACCAGGGTCCTCTGTAAGGGCAGCAAGTGCTCTCAGCTACTGGCTTTTCTTTCCAGAAATTCTCTTTAAAAATACACTTCTTGAATTGAGACACTCCAGAATTAAGTCCTGAATGGTACTGTCTTTTTGAGTAAACTTTGGTCTTGTTTTGATTCTACAACTAAAGTATGACTCATGAATTGATAAGTTGATGGTCTACATCTATTTCAAACTTCTAAGGTCTTCAGATCTTTATTTATTTCCTTACTTCTCAAAATAAATTTATTAGTAAAAATCCAAAATTACATGATTTTTTTACTTAAGTGGAAACTTCAAGTTCTGATTCTAAGGTCTATGTGAGATGATTCTCAAACATGTATAAAACTTACTCATATCGAAACAACTTTGAGATACTATCTTACACATGTCAGATTGGCTAAAATCAAAAACACCAATAATAACCTTTGCTGGAGAGGTTGTGGGGTAAGGGGTACACTCATCCATTGCTGGTGGGAATGCACACTTGTGCAACCACTTTGAAAAGCAGTGTGGAGGTTTCTCAGGAAATTCGGGATCAACCTACCCCAGGAACCAGTAATTCCACTGTTGAGAATTTACCCAAGAGATGCCCAATCATACTACAAAAGCATCTGCTCAGCTATGTTCATAGCAGCATTATTTGTAAGAGCCAGATCCTGGAAACAACCTAGATGCCCTTCAGTGGAAGAATGGCTGAAGAAACTGTGGGATATATACATGTTAGAATACTACTCAGCGGTAAAAAACAATGACATCTTGAATTTTGCATACAAATGGATGGAAATAGAAAACACTATTCTGAGTGAGGTAACCCAGACCCAAAAAGATGAACATGGGATGTACTCACTCATAATTGGTTTCTAGCCATAATTAAAGGACATCGAGCCTATAATTTGGGATCCTTGAGAAGATAATAAGAACGTGAACCCAAAGAAAAACATATAGTAATCCTCCTGGATATTGGAAGCAGACAAGATCGCAGGGCAAAAATTGGAAACTTGGGGGTGGGGTGGGATGGGTTCAAGGGGAGATGGGGAGAGAAATGCGTGAAGGGGAGAATGGGGAGAGCTCGGGGGAATGGGATGCTTGGGATATAGGAAGGATGGATATATGGGAGCAGGGAAGCATATATCTTATTTAAGGGAGCCATCTGAGGGTTGTCAAGAGACTTGACTCTAGAGGGGTTCCCGGGTTTCCAGGGAGATGCCCTCAGCTAGTTTCTTGGGCAGCTGAGGAGAGGGAGTCTGAAATGGCCCTTTCCTATAGCCATACTGATGAATTTCTTGCATATTACCATAGAACGTCCACCTGGCGATGGATGAAGAAAATGACTGAGCCCCACATTAGAGCACCGGACTGAGCTCCCAAGGTCCTGATGAAGAGCAGAAGGAGGGAGAACATGAGAAAGAAAGTCAGGACCGTGAGGGGTGCATTCACCCACTGAGACGGTGGGACAGAACTAACGGGAGATCACCAATTCCAGTTGGAATGGGACTGATGGAACATGCGACCAAACCAGACTCTCTGAATGTGGCCAACGGTGGAGGCTGACTGAGAAGCCAAGGACAATGGCGATGGGCTTGGATTCTATGGCGTGGACTGGCTCTGTGTGGGCCTTGTCAGCTTGGTTGCTCACCTTCCTGGACCTGGGGGGAGTTGGGAGGACCTTGGACTTAACATAGAGTAGGGAACCCTGATGGCTCCTTGGCCCGGAGAGGGAGGGAGTGGGGGTATTGTGGAAGGGAGGGGAGGGAAGGGGAAGGAGGAGGAGAGGAGATAGAAATTTTTAATAAAAAAATAAACCATGGGGGAAAAAAACCAAATGATTAAGCACAAATCAAGGAATCAATAAACTTAAAGATGGAAATCCCATGACCATCTTGATTGATGGAAAAAAAACTTACTCATATTTTGTTATTTAAACCATAATATTATTAACTTAGAATCTTATAATAACTTGCATGTGGCTATGTGTTACCTGAAAATCATTTATAATGCTTTGGTTATGCAGATAAAGTGTAAGAATCTAAAAATTAGAAAGAAAATTGTTTCTGTTTAAGAAAGTTTTAAGTTGATTTCTATCCATCTGAACATTTAAGTTATTAATTTGAGTATATAATGATATCTGAACTTGATTATACTTTCAATGAAAATGAACTCTACAGGCTCATACACTTGAATATTTGGTCTCTAGTTGGTGAACCTGGTTGGACAATGTGGCCATGTTGGAGAGATGTATCACTGAGCATAAGCTTTGACATTTCAAAAGCTCTTGCCTTTCTATGTTGCTCTCTCTGCCTGGCGGTTGATGTCTCAGCATGTATGCTCCCACCTACTGCTCCAGTGCCTGTCTACCACCATGTTTCCAAGCATAATGGTCATGGACCCATCTGAAACTGTAAGCCAATTAGTTTGGTATGTATGTATGTACGTACATACATACATACATACATACATAATAGAAAGGTTACTTTTACCATTTGGTCCATATACACAACAGACAGTCTAGTTTATGTCAACTTGACACAAGCTAGAAGAAATGTCAGTTGATAAAACTCAACCTTTATGTTGGTTTTGTAGGCAAGTCTCTGGTGTATTTTCTTTATTAATGATTTATGTAGGACTTTTCATTTCACTGTGAACAGTGAGCTGTCCTGGATGCCACTACTGGGAAAGTGGTTCTTGGTACTATAAGAAAGCAGGCTGTGCATGTCATGTATCACAAGCTATTAAGTAACACTTCTCTGTGATTTCTAAATCATTTCTAGCTTTAAGATCCTGCACTGGCTTCCTTGAATGAACTACATGTTGCAAAGTGAAATAAATTCCTTTCTCCCCCAACTTGCTTTTGATCATGGTATTTTTCATAGCAATAGAAATCATAACTAATGAAGGAGTTGGCACCAGATCATGGGGTATTGTTGTGACAGAATAGACTATTTCTAGGGAGAAATGTGAGAGGGCTCTGGGCTAGAAAACCACTGACTGTTCAAAAATTAATGGGCTGTTGTGGCAACTTAGAAGATACTTCTGAGAGCAGTGCAGATGGTAGAGGCCTGGCTTATAATGTTTCAGAATTTAAAAATCTCACAAAGACTCTATTGTGGCTATTTGATATTTTGTGTTAAGAACTGCTACAATGAAATATTTACTTTGATGCAATAATTGATTCTCATCATTGGAGCTGAAGAATCAAATGTGATTAAGCAGAGGCCGATGTCATGATGCAAAATTTTCTGAGATGTGTTTCTTCATGGTCAGCACAGAAAAAGAGCCATGGATGTGTCTTGTGCTTTCAACAGAACTACATAGTGTAATAATCACTGAGGTGTATTGATTTTGGGTGTTTGAAGGAGTCATGGAGAGAAACCAGCAGTCACTGGGGAAGCAAGATGTGAGGTAAAAAGCCATGAGCCTCATGGTAAAATTTATAATAATAGAAATTGGTTAATTTAAGTGGTAAGAGATAGGTAATGATAAGGCTGAGATAATAGGCTAGACAATTTGTAATTAATATTAAACCTCAGGGTGGTTTATTCAAGAATTGAGGGGCAAAAGAGAAACCTCCAGTAATAAATGGCATATCAATGTGAAGCTCTCAAAGTTACTTAGGGCCCGAGAAAGCTCTAAAAATAGTTCTAAACACACAGAAATGGAGCAGCAATGGGTGTCCAGCTCTTACAGTCTCATGGCACCAGCAGTGTTGACATGCATCATCACCCAACAGCTGCTTGCAAGATGCAGCTTGCTGTGAGCCATAAGAGCTAAGCAGCATGGAGGGTTTGCACAGTCACACACAGGCCTCAGTAAGAGAGGCTAATCAGACCATACTATGTGACAGATTTAACATTTACTTATACAAACAAAAATGGTTTGTAGGCAGGCTGTGTGATACCTGTTGTCAGCATTGGGTGGGATAACCCCTAAAGTTTCTTGCTAACTAAACCATGTTGAAAAGCCAACATAGGCAGAAACAACAGCAAAAGCAGCTACTTAGGTCATAGACATCCCTGCTTACCAATGTAAAACAGTGATTAAAAAAATATGACAGATACACAATAAAAACAGATTCAGAGAAAAAAATCTATAAATGGTTCACAGTGTGTTTTTTATGTACATAGGTTTGGGAGAGAAAAAGATTATAGACAGTCATAAAGAATAAGAGCTTTTATTACTTTTTATTGTATTTTTAAAACAATCTTTTTCATTTTCCATGCCAATCCCAATTCCAACTCCCTCCCCTCCTCCTACGTGCACCACTTTCTTCCCACCCCACTTTACATCCATTTCTCAGAGAAGGTGAGGCTTCACATTGGGAGTCAACAAATCTCTCCTATCACTTGAGACAAGACCAAAGCCCTCCCACCTATATCTAGGCTAAGCAAGGTATTCCTCCATAGAGAATGGGTTTTTCTAGGCAAAGGCTGCTTGTTTGTTTCCAGACACACAGATCTGAAATACTCAAATAATCACACAGAGCCTATATTAATTAAAATGCTGATTGGCAAATAGTTTAGGGGTTTTTAGCTAAGACTTATGTCTTAAATGAACCCATTCCTATTATTTTGTATTTTGCCACGAGACTCATGGTTTACTGGTAAGATTCTCAGCCATCTGTCTCCTTCAGAGGCTACATGTCATCTCTTTGACTCAGCATTCTTTCCTTCTTTATCTGTTTGGAATTCCCGTCTTACGCTTTTCTGCCCTGCCATAGGCCAAAGCAGCTTTATTTATCAACCAGTAAAAGCAACACACATATAAAAAGACTTCCCACACTAGGCTCCAAAATGCCTGTTCATGAATTAGGGATAAATACTGGTTCTATTGCTAGGGGTCCAACAAACTGCCCAAGCCACAAAGCTGTCACTCACATTCAGAGGGGCCTAGTTTGGTCCTATGTAGGTTTCCCAGCTATCAGTCCAGAGATAGTGAGCTCCCACTTACTGAAATCAGCTATTTCTGTGGTTCTCCCAGTCTTGACCCCTTTTCACATATTATTGCTCCTTGCTCTCTATGACTAAAGTACAGGAGCTCAGCCATTACTTAGCTGTGAATTTCTGCATCTTCTTCCATCAGTTACTGGGTGGTACATACTGGTACCATGATGACAATTAAGGTAGTCACAAATCTGCTTACAGGGGAAGGGCAGTAAAAAGCACCCACTCCACTATTGCTTAGATTCTTAGCTGGAGTCATTTTTGTGGATTCCTAGAACAACCTAGTGCCAGGTTGTTCATTAATCTTGTAATGGCTCCTTCTATCAAGATATCTATTTTCTTCCTCTGCCCCTCTGTCCTTCCCCCAACTCAACTTTCCCAATCACTCATGTTATCCTCCCCTCCCCATTTCCCCATGCCTACTCCCTTTTAACCTTCTCTGCTCTCTCCCACTTTACTCAGGAGAACTTGTCTAATTCCCTTCCCAGGGGGCATCCATGTATGTTATCTTAGGGTCCTCCTTGCTTTCTTGCGTCTCTGGCATTGAGGGACCATAGGCTTGTTATCCTTTGCTTTACATCTAAAACCCACTTATGAGTGATTTAATACTGTACACATCTTTCTGGATCTGCATTACTTCATTCAGGATTGTTTTTATAGTTCCATAAATTTGCCTGAAAATCTCAAGATGTCATTGTTTTTTTTAAAGCTGAGTAGTACTGCATTGTATAAATTTACCAAATTTTCTTTATCTAGTTTTTTTTGTTAAGAGGAATTTAAGTTGCTTCTAGGTTCTGGCATATTTTGAATAATGTTGCTAAGAATATAGTTGAGCAAATATACTTGTGATATAAGTTTTGCATCCTATGGTATATGCCCAATAGTGGTGTCACTGTGTCTTGAGGTTGATTAATTTCCAATTTCCTGAGAAACTGCCATACTCATTTCCAAATCAGCTATACAAGTTTGAATTCCCAGCAGCAATAGAGGAGTTTTCCTTTTATTCCACATCCTTTCCAGCATGAGCTGTCTTTAGTGTTTTTTGATCTTAGCCATTCTGACAGGTGTAAGATGGTATCTCAGAATTGTTTTGATTTACAGTTCCTTGATGGCTAAAGATGTTGAGCAATTCCTTAAGTGCCTTTCACACATTTGAGACTTGTCTCTTGAGAATTCTGTGTTTAGATTCCTACCCCATTTTTTTGGTGCAGGAGGTCCTTCTGTCTATGTGTTGCTTTTATTGGTTAATGAATAAAAAACTGCTTTGAGCATATGGCAGGGAAGAACAGAACTAGGTGGGGAAAGCTAGGCTGTATGCTGGGAGAAAGAAGGGTAGAGTCTGAGAGAAGCCATGGAGCCCCCTGGAGACATAAGCTGGGAACTTTACCACTAAGCCACAGTGACATGGAGATATACAGATTAATTGAAACATGTTAAATTAATATGTAAAAGTTAGCAAATAAGAAGCTAGAGCTAATGGGCCAAGCAGTGATTTAATTAATACAGTTTCTGTGTGATTATTTCAGGTCTAAGCTATCTTCTAAGCTATCTGGGCAGCCAGGAACCAACAAGCAGCCACCTACTTCCTACAGTTTTTTAATTGGATTATCTGGTATTTTGATGTCTAGTTTCTTAAGTACTTTGTATATTTTGGAGATCAGCCTTTTGTCAGATATAGGGTTTGAAAAGATCTTTTTCCATTCTGCATATTGCCATTTGTCTTAATGACTTGTCATTTGCCTTAGAGAAGCATCTCAGTTTCAGGAGGTGCCATTTATTCATTGAGGATCTCACTGTCTATGCTACTAGGGTTATGTTCAGGAAGTGGTCTCCTGTGCTAGTGTGTTCATGGCTACTTCCTCCTTTCTCTTTTATCAGGATCATTGTGGCTCAATTTATATTGATGCCATTGATCCATTTGGACCTGAGCTTTGTTTATAGCAATAGATATGGCCCTGTTTATGTTCTTCTACATATAAGTATTCTGTTATAACAGCATCTTTTGTTAAAGATGCTTTCTTTTTCTTCATTGTATAATTTTAGCTTCTTTATTATAAATTAGATGTTTATAAAGATTGACATCAGGGACTTGGATTCAATTCCATTAATCCACCTGTCTATTTTTATGCCAAAACCAAATTGTTCTCATTACTATAACACTATAGCATAACTTGATGTCAGGGATGGTGATGTCTCCATAAGTTCTGGTATTATACACAATTGTTTTGGCTATCCTAGGTTTTTTATTTTTCCATATAAAGTTGATTATTGTTCTTTCAAGGTCTGTGAAGAATTTGGTTGGGATTTTGATGGGGATTGCATTGAATTTGTAGATGCCTTTGGTAAGATTACCATTTTTTAATATGTTGATCCTACCTATGCAAGAGCATAGGAGATCTCCATTTTTCTGAAATCTTTATTTTTTTCTTCAGAGACTTAAAGTCATTTTCATACAGATCTTTTGCTTTCTTGGTTAGAGTTGCCCCAAGATATTTTCTCTTGTTTGCAGCAATTGTAAAGGGTAATGTTCCTCTGGTTTCTCTGTCAGCCCATTTATCATCTGTATAAAGGAGTGTTATGGATTTCTTTTGAGACAGTCTTGTATCTTTCCATATTACTGAAGGTTTTTATTAGCTTTAGGAGTTTCCTGGTAAAGTTTTTGAGGTCGGTTATGTATACTATTATATCATCTACAAATAGAGAAAGTTTGACTTCTTCCATTCCAATTTGTTACCGTTGATTTCCTTTTATTGTCTTATTGCTCTAGCTACAACTTCAAGTACTATGTTGAATAGATACTGAGAGTGGTGACAACATTCCATTGTTCCTGATTTTAGTGGAATTGCTTTGAATGTCTCTCCATTTAGTTTGATATCTGCTGTTGACTAGTCATATATTGCCTTTATTGTGCTTAGTTATGTTCCCTGTATCCCTGATCTTTCTAAAGCATTTATCATGAAAGGGTGTTGGATTTTGTCAAATGCTTTTTCAGCTTCTAATGAGATGATATTGTGTTTTTTCTATTTCAGTTTGTTTATGTGATAGATTACTTTGACAGATTTTTGTATGCTTAACCATCCAGGCATCTCTGGGATGAAGCCTACTTGATCATGGTGGGTGATTTTTCTGATATTTTCTTGGATTTGTTTTGCCAGTATATTATTGAGTATTTTTGCATCATTGTTTATGAGGAAGATTAATGTGCAGTTCACTTTCTATGGTCAGATTTCTCCAGGTTGTTTATGTAGGTGCTTATTGCTATTGTTCTCTTAGCATTGTTCTCAAGGTGTCCCATAAGCTTGGGTATGTTATTCATTCATTTTCATTGAATTCTAATAAGTCTTTTCTTTCTTCCTTCTCTTTCTTTCTTTCTTCCTTTCTTTCTCTCTTTCTTTCTCTTTTTCTTCTTTGGTCCACGGGATATTCAGGTGATCATTATTCAATTTCTGTGAGTTAGTGGGCTTTCTGCAATTAGTGTTGTTGTTGAATTCTAACTTAATCCTTGGTGATCTCACAAAATACATGGGGTTATTTCACGTTTTTTATCAGTTGTGGTTTGTTTTGTTACCAATATATGTGTCCTAATTGAGAGAAGTTTTCATGAGGTGCTGAGAAGAAGGCATATTCTTCTGTGTTTGAGTGGAATGTTGTGTAGATGTCTGTTAAACCCAAATGATACATAACATCTGTTAATTTATTTATCTGTTAAGTTTCTGTCTGGCAGTCCTGTCCAGTGGTGAGAGTGGGATATTGAAGTCTTCCACTATTAGTTTGTGGGGTTTGATTTGTGATTTCAACTCTAGTAATTAGTCTTTCAAAAATGGGAGTGCCCTTATATTTGTGACATAGATGTTCATAATTGAGACTCTATCTTGATGGATTCTTCCTGTGGAAAAAAATGAAATGTCCTTTTTCATCTCTTTTGATTAATTTTAGTTTAAAATCTATTTTTTAGATATCACAGTAGCTTGTTTCTTCAGTCTATTTGATTAGAATATCTTTTCCTAACCTTTTACTCTGAGGTAGTATTTTTCTATGAAATTGAGGTATGTTTCTTGTATGCAGGAGAAGCATGGATCATGTTTCATATCTACACTATTAGCCTGTGTTTTGTATATGTTAATTGAGATCATTGATATTAAGAGATATTAATAACCAATGATTGTAAGATCCTGTTAATTTCATTTTGTTGATGGTGGTGGTTGTATTTTGTTTTGTGTTTCACTTCAGTGGGTTTTGCTGATGTGGGATTACCTATCTCCTGTGTTTTAGTATGTGTAGATAACTTCCTTGGGTTGGAGTTTCCTTCTAGTTTTTTTCTAGGACTAGATTTATGGATAGGTGTTGTTTAAATATGGTGTTATCATGGAATTTTTTTTCTCTGTCTATGGTGATACAAAGCTTTGCTGGGTTTAGTATTATCCTGGCATCCATGTTCTCTTAGGTTCTGTAGAATGTCTATCTAAAACTTTCTGGCTTTCATATTTTCTGTTGGTAGTGATTGACCACAGAATGTGCCTGCTGGGGCTAGGTCTAGAAAACAGGAACCTCTAGCTGGGAACACAAACACTTACCTTTCTAGAATTAGTGAGGGCCAAGACTCCATTGGTCACTGATGAGGTGGGGGACACTTGTGAGCTTGAGTATCTCTGATAATTGTTTGGTTGAGATAAGGTGCAGAAAGTGTCCACAGGGGATATGGCCTAGAGAGCAGGGACCTTCAACTGGGAACCCAAACACTCAATGCTCCAGGATTAGTCAGGCCTATGGCTCCTGAAATAAAGAGTTTTAAAAATTAAAACAAAGTCTTTAAAGAGATAGTAAAAATAATATAAAAGAAAAAAAGCCATGTAAAGAAAGAAAATACATGGGGAGTTTGGATGCTGTATAATATAGTGTTGATTTTGAATATTTTTTTGTTATTAGAAAAGAAGCGGTCTCCTGTGCCCAAATGTTGTAGAGTACTTCCCACTTTCTCCTCTAACAGGTTCAGTGTGTTCAGATTGATATTGAGGTCTTTAATCCATTTGGACTTGAGTTTTATGCATGGTGATAGACACGGATCTACTTTCATTCTTCTACAGGTTGACATCCAGTTATGCCAGCACCATTTGTTGAAGATGCTTTCTTTCTTCCATTGTGTGCTTTTAGCTCCTTTATCAAAAATCAGGTGTTCATAGGTTTGTGGGTTAAGATCTGGGTCTTCTATTCGATTCCAGACAGTTGCTGAGAGACATGGTATTGAAAGAGAAACTGATAAAATATACCAACCTAAATATTTTACAATCCCCTAACATTAAAACAGAAGTAAAAAAATATATTTGTAAAATAGAAATTAACAGATACATTGCTTTGGATAAGTGATTTTGCTTTCATTTCTCCTGGAAACAAAAGTCTCTGAATTACTTCCAGGTTAAGATTGACCAGTTTTGATCAAAGGAGAACTGAAACTTTACAGGTGATATCTATCAAAAAGGGTTACCACTTGTCCTTCCAGGACTTGGTCATTTTCTCAAAATTATTTCAGGAATCCTAAAGATACTTTTTCCACAGAGAGCAAGAAGAAGTTAGAAGAAAATGACATACATATTTCCAAGTGTTTTGGGGCATATGAATAGTCTTTGCTTAGTTAGTAGATTATATGTGTTTGTTGTATTTGGTGAATGTGGGATAAAAAGTCAACTATTAATCTCATATATTTTCAAGTGATATGGATATTGGTATAATGATGCAAATTTAAAGTTAATATTGTTACATTGTATATATGTTTCTGTCCTTGTTTATAGAATTTTTGTATGTTAATTCAAAATTAAAACCAATTTATTATACTGTATATATTTCTACTCTAGCTTAAAACATTATGTTTGTACAGCTTATTAAAAATAAAACATATACTTAAAATGCAAATTAATAGTTATCTGTAATAGTCAAACTTACAGCCATGTTAGTTAGGTTTTTTAAATATGTACAGATATAGTTCAGAAGTATAGCTAATCTTCAAACACTTTAAATAACTATAGACTATGCCATTTAAAATGATTTAAGTACTGAGACTTTTCTCACTAGTGAAGCATGTCTTCTCCTGGCAGCACCAATTACTTCAAAAAAATGATGGACATCAAAGAAGCTCTTTATGGAATTTGCTTTCAATGTGGCATGGATAGTCATTTGGACAAGAAACTGTTCTTACCTGAAATGTTTGGCAGTATCCTGTATAAACTGGACGTGCAGGGCCCACAGAAAAGTGACTGCTGAACTTACCAAAGCAAGATGGTCTAGTCCTTCAGGGTTCCTGCTTCATGGAAGATTCTGACAGACATTCTGCAGGACACAGAGGAAAGTATCTGACAACATATACAGAACAGTTTCAAATTTTCTGTTTTACTGACAAATCTTCCAGATACTCTAGACATTTTGGCTGAAATGGATATCCCAATATTATAAAAGAACTTTGTGTGACTGTTCAGGCAGGAGGATATCTCTGTCATTTCTAAAACTTTGGAAGTTGCTCACAAGGCACTTCCTAGTTACTGAGGTTATATTATATCCTTCTGGGATATTTGAGGGAGTTGAAGACTAGATAGCTATAAGTACAGCTTTCCTTAGCTATGATAAAAGATAAATTAGATACAAAACTTTAAGCATACGATGATAAAATACAAATAGTCTAAATATTGTAACTGTAATTCTTGCTTGATAACTGTTTCCTTATATGTAATTTTATTATGTTAAAGATAAAAATCTTGCCTTTTAGTTTGGCAGAAAAGAGGAGACTTGGGATGCTCCCCTCTATGCTGTGGGATAAATAAGGTAGAGTCTGGGATGTTCCCTTAGCTGCTGCAAAAGTAAGATGTGAGGTAACAAACTATGAGCCTTGTGGTAAAATATACAATGATATATTTGGACTAATTTAAGTTGTAAGAGCTGGTTAATGCTAAGCCTGTGCTAGTAGGTCAAACGGCTTATAAATATTAAAGTTCAGAGTGATTATCGGGAACTTGTGGCCTGGAAAGAAACCTCCTGTTATAACTGTGATTTTGGAGACATTGACTATTTTAGAGAGGCTTCAGCTTTGAATGTTATAAGAAAATAAACTTTAAAATGATTGAATTTGTAAAGATTGGTACTTTTGAACACTGGGGATGTTTTATATTGTCATATTAATTTTAATAAAGAACTTGGAGATGAACACAATAAGTGATGACTAACAGTGGTGTGTTTGTGTGTTAAACTGACAAGAAAACAGTCATGCTGGAGCTTGTTTTATGTCAAGTTGTCACACATAGAGTTATTTTAAGAGATGCGATCTCAACTGAGAAAATGCTACCCCTATACTGGCTATGGGTGGTCTGTGGGGTATGAATGATATAGGAAGTCCAAGCTTACTGTTTTTAATGTGTTCTGCTAATGTCTTTCTGTCTAAACTAAATCATGCCTACATCATAAAAATAAAATTGATAATAAGCTTTGAATCTCTAGTTTTATATTGCCCACTCTATATATCTTATTTTTTTAAACTCTTTAAAAACATATCACATTGAATGTAACTTTGTCTCCTAAATACTCTAGTTAAAAACTGAAGGTAACAATTTAAAGACAGTGACCTTGTGATATATTCGTCAAGTAATTCCTATAGATATAAAAGTTCAAAACATAACATTTCCTATGTTTTCAAAAATAACATCTTTATCCTCTGTTTTACTGTTCCATATCATAGTGTGTCAGTCTTTTTCTATCAAAACTTTTCCCACATTGCAACCAGATAACAAGTGTCATTCACATGTGGCAAACTCAACACTGATAACAATAATTTCTTTATTTGTATGAGTTGCATTAAGCACCAAAGACCATAGAGAATCAAAAAAAGTTCTTTTTAAAGGACAAAAAGCTTAAGTAGTCTTCTTATTGATTCAATAACCTTCTCTACAATCCCATAGGAGCACGTTGCAATCTCTCTTCCAGAAACCAAAAGGAAAAAAACAACTTCAGCAACAAATATGTACAAACAACTCCTCTTAGAAAGTTTGTGCCTAAAAATAACTAACCACATTTATTTACCACAGGCAATCATGTAGATAATCCATCCTCCACCCATTTTAGGTGATGCCAAGAAACACAGCATTCATTTCTGTACAACTGATGGTTAGAGGAAGAGGAAAGATGGAACTATATTTGATAAACATCATGTTACTAACATCACTACCACAATTTACAGTTTTGTGTTGGTGATAATACCAGTAATCTTCTTATACCATTTTTTATTATGCTCACACAGTGCATAATATGAAATTAGTACCTTGTAAATTAAGAGAACAAGTAACTAAAACAGTATGAAATGAAAATAGCAAGGAACACACATCCCATTGGCAGGATTATTTTCATGATTTAGTCTTTATTAAGAAAATCATGTTTTCACAAAAAACACAGAAACTTTGTATCCAAATGGAAAGTTTATATCAGTGACAAATATAAGAGACAATGGCTCAGAAACACAGATTTCAGGTAACCCATAATTCTGTTCAAAAGTGGTAACAGTTTGATGAAATTTTAGAGTATCAAACAAAGTCATACATAAAATCATTTTTCAAAGATATTGATAGATACATTAGGTAGATGGTGTGAAACATTGGGAAAACTTGTTCCATGCTTCAGATACTTTCTGAGAATAATTTTAGTTTTGGGGTTATTGGGGAAAATAGTGCTCTGTTCTATATTCCAAGTGGTTTTCCATATGGTCAAAAGCTACAGAAGAGGAAAAAAGGTAGTGAGAAAGAGAACAAAAGATGACTCAATAAACCTCTTATTAAGAATCAGACCTGTCTTTGTTAGTAGATAGCAAGATCTATACATAAATACACAGTTAATAATAAAAGAATGATGGAAGAACTCAATAAACCTGTTTACAAGTTGTAGTAATAAAAACATGTTGTTGTCACAAATATAAACATGATAATAAATAGAATAAAATTAATAATCTAGACAAATTCCACATACCAATAGCTATTTGATATTTTAAATAAAGAAAGCAGAAATATACATTAAAAAAGACAGAATCTTAAAGAAATGGTAATGTTAAAATTGGAATGGATGAATGTAGAAAAAACATAGAAACATCCTAATTAACCTTCTCAAAACTCAACTCCAAATCAGTCAAAGACCTCAACATAAAAGCAGATATATTGTACCTGATAGAAGAAAAAAATGGGGAATAGCAGAAAAACTTTCTTAAGAGATCACCATTAGCACAGTAACTAAGATCAACAATTAATAAATGTGATGTCATGGAAGTGAGAAGATTTTATACAACAAAAAATATGGTTATTCAGACAAAGAAGCAAACAAAAGTTTGGAAAAAGATTTTTACTAGTTGTCCCTCCACTAGACAGCTAATATTCAAAATATATAAAAGACTGATGCTGGCATTGGATTCAGAGTCAAGTGTAACATTAAAAGCATTTAAGGTGGAGATGAAATCATGTTCTTTTTCTTATTCTTAGTGTACTCTTGTGGTTACTGACACGCACATACACACTTATACACACACAGGAAAAGAGGATAAAAGGAAATAAATTCTACAGTATTTATTAATGTGGTACATTTACACAAATGGAGTATTACTCAGTGGTTAAAAAATGACATCGTGAAATTTTCAGTCAAAAGGGTGGATCTAGAAAAAGATCATATTGAGTGAAGTAACACAGACTCAGTAAGAAAAATATAGTATGTTCTCACTCATAGGTGGCTTTTAGACATAAAGCAAAGAAAATCCAGCCACAGAGAAGATAGACAATAGGACCCTAAGAAAGACATATGAGGATCTTAATAGGAAGGAGAAAAAGAAAAGATCTAAGTAAATTGGAAGCATGGGGGTCATGGTAGAGGGTAGAAAGTAAGAGAGGAGAAAGGGAGGGGATCATAGAAGAATGTATACCACAATAAAAACAATAAAAAGAAAAAAATATTTGAATGTAAATCATATAATATATAGACTAACAATTACTTAAGTATAGGAAATCATTACTCATTGAATAAAATATTTAGCTAATTTTTAAATTTAAAACTATTATTAAAGGTTGATTTCAGTAAACTATAATTAAAAAAATATAAAACATATATATATATATATATAATTTAAAAATCTAGATATAAAGAAAACTAATGATCCAGTAAAAACATAGTCAAAGAACATTCAAAAGAGGAAATTCAAATGTCTGAGAAACACTTGAATAAATGTTCACTATTCTTAGTTATCAGGGATGTGAAAATCAAGACTACTCGACACAAACTGACAGCAATGTCTTATTACTGAAGAAAACACTCAATAAAACTCATTGAACATGAAGAGGTGTGGCTGATGACCTCATAAAGCCCCATATGATTGCATTTTAGTACAAGAATTTACTCTCTGCATGCTTCTAAGGAAAAAAATGTAAATACCACAAACTTTTTTATCTATAATAGTTCCTGTCTCTAAGATACACAAGAGAAATAGTGTCATAAAGCTTGTGGGAGTAAGCAACCAATATTTAATTTCACTTATGGCTCACCCCACAATATATAAACAATGTCCTACAGTGTTTGGATAACTTAGAACCTGATATTAGATATTCCAGAGACCTAGAGTAAAATCAAATTACTACTGTGTTTTTTTTAAAAAGCCAAAAATATAGCAATAAAATAACTCTTAATGACATTCTGTTATACTCAGTACCTTGCTCAACCATGATCTGAGAAGCTTGCTTCCCTACCAAATGGAAACTGATAGAGTGAGCCATTATGCAAAGAGTGAGAGGTCTTGGAACACTCAACCCTATTTGGGATGTCTCTATCAAATTTGTACATTCAGAACTCATAGAACCCAACAGTAGAAGAGTCAGAAAGAATATAAGAGACAGAGGGGATGGAGGACACCAAGGAAACATGGCACCCTATATCATGATCAAAACTCATAAAACTCATAGATTGAGGCAGCATGCACAAAGCCTGCTTAGGACATTTTTGTATATAATTATGGCTTCCAATTTAAGATTTTTAGTGGGATTCCTGAGTGTACAAAGGAGTGAGTCTCTGATTCTGCTTCCTTCTCTTAGACTTTCTTCCTTCTTATGGTTTGCCTTGACCAAGTTTGATGTAAAGTTTTCTTTTTTATCATATTTTAGTATAGTACAGTATAGTACAGCACAGGACACTGTTATATATTGTTATCTATTAAAAGCCCTTTTTCTAATGAGAAAAAAATGGAATTGATATAAATGGGAGAGGAGGTCTGAGGAATAGAGAGAGGAAAAATCCTAATCAATATACATTATTTTTAAAAAGTATTATATGTATTGACTTATAAGTGGGTGTTAGACATTAAGTCTTGAAGCAGTCTCCAATTACGTATGGAGATATTTGTAGGGTCCACTTCACTCTATAAAGAGAAATATAAGAGAAATTTCTGAATGTATGGCAGACAGATTCAATAGGAGTATCAAACATGAAGATGGAACAAAAAATTAGGTGAGGGAGGAAATATAGGGACAGCTAAAACTAAGGGTTAATTTTTATGTAATATAGAATCCTTATAAAATATCACCTTCTCAAGCTATATGCATATATGGAGGTTATCTAAATTTAATCATCAAATAATGGAAGAGACAGAGACGTAACTGGACATCACTTCCTCACTAAATGAAGCATTTATTTCCAAAGATAATGTTTATCAAATCAAGCTTTGGAACAAATGGGCCACTAAATGGAAATCCCCAAGTAACCTAGGATATTGCCAACTCTGTTGACTGCTCTCCACAAACTGACATTAAGGCTCAATTGAAGAAAACACCTAAAAATCCATTGAATATGAATAAGTCAATCTGGCACATATCTAGAGCCATCACCACTTCTGAGTAGTGTTTATAGTATTGAAAATTACTTTGAATGCTACCAACTAGAAAATGTAAACACTAACCCAGCTACTTAAATCTACAGGGGTGATCTGTCCAAAATATAAACTAGTTCAATAGTGGTAAAAACCATGTGGCATGTGGGAGTAACCAAACAATATCTGGTTTTAGTTAAGGCAAATTCAATAGATGGAACCATGGAAATGAATATATATATATATATATATATATATATATATATATATATATATATATATGTATATATGTATATATATACATACATACATATATATATATATATATTCCTAATTGTAGCAAAAAATTACCAAATCAAAGTAAATACTGTTTTAGGTTTTCCACTTTTTAATTTTGAGGAAATGATTGTAATTTGTAGTACACAGAGAAAGTTCTGTTTACCTTAAAGCTTACAGAAATCATGAGTATTATTACATTAATTTTCCAATATAAAATTCAAGGTAGAATTTTTCCTATGCAAGGTGGGTCAATATAATGGAATTCAAGTTCATAGTATTTTATCCCTGCACAGGAATAAAGCTTCTGTTAGATAAAAATAGAACAAAAATAAATCTATTGCATTTGTTTTCTGATAAACTGAGACTCTTAGATAAAATCTTAAATATACCATGAATCCATAGGGAGAATACAGATCTTTAAAACTTGGTCCTCTGATGGAAGGAATAATAAAGCAATAATCACACCAACAAACTCACTGTGTATTGAAGCTAACAGGTTTATCCAGCCTCACTAAAATGTCCCTTCATTATTGCTGAAACAGAAGGATGTCAGATAAGTAGAGAAATTAATCCATTAGAGTGAACATGTTTCCATTTCAAAGTATGTTGATTTTGTTCTTATTTTGTCAGGATTAATTTGTCATTGAACCTACAATAGGATAATTGTTCCAGCATTTAAATTCTTATATGTTATCAAGGTTTTCCCCAGCTTTACAAAATAATGATTAGATGCCAGTGATGCTGCTTAATGTATCACATGTTAACACACTAAAACTTGAATCCCAACATGTCAAATTAAAACAAAGCATAAGTTATTTCAAAGATACTCTCAGTTGATATTTTCTCATTATGTAGATTTTGTGTGGAGTCTCTGAAATGTAACCTAAAAATAACACAAAGTATGCTTTGCCATAGAACATCATTTCATATATTTTATGCATTGGTAGATAAGGTATTTATATCAACTATGAATATTACTTACAAAATTATGTAGTAGATTTCAATTTTCTTCATAAATATTCAAAATGTAAAAAATATTTTCATTTTTAAAGCTATTAACATACATTAGTCAACTCTTTGTATAATATTACTGTCAGATAGAAGGAAGAGATGTGTAGAACATAGGGCAAAGATATATAAATTCAAAGACCAGAGAACTGGTGTCAATGTCATTTTATGGAAGCTATAGGTCACTAAGAATTTACTTGAGTGCATTGTTTTTATCCAACAATTCTAATGTGCTCAAATTTTGTCTGATTTTTTTTTCTGAAAGCATCTTAACCTTTTTTTGGAGCTCTATGCAGTGAGACATATTACTGAAAAAATAATTTGGAATCTTCTTTTATTATTTTTTTAATGTTTTTCATTTATGTTATATACTGACCACAGTTTCCCCTTTTTCCTCTCCTCCAATTTCTCCCATCCACAACTGCTATCTACCCCCCTTTCTCCCCATACACTCCTCCTCCATCTCCTTTCATAAAGGGGCAGGCCTTCCATGGGCTTGAACAAAGTGATGGATCAACTTGAGGTAGGGTGGAGCTCCAGCCCCTCCATCAAGTTTGGGAAAGATAAGTCAGCATGGGGAACCAATTCCTAAAAGCTAGCTAAGCACCAGGTGCTGTGGGAGCACATTCTGATTCTTCAGAATATATAGTCTTTAAATATGAGCCCACTTGGGCATGGTCTCTTATACTATAAAAGCAGCGGTAACCATGTGCTCACTCTCTTGCTTCCAGCTCCTGTTTCTGGTTGCTAGACTCTGTTCCTGTTCACTCAGAGGGTTATTGTCTAGGACAGGGATCTGTAAGTTTTCCCCTTAAATAACAATTTTATTATCCATAATTATGAACTGGTGTGGGATTGTTTGTGACTTATGACTTCATCTTGTTCCCAACATTTGGTTTTAGAACCCCTGCCCCGCTCTACAGCCCACTGCCAGCTCGGAGTGCATCTGGCTAAGCACAAGCCCTTTCTCAGCTGGCTATAGCCTGTGTGTGGACCCAGCAGTTTATTTGGATATAGAATTCTCACAAAGTGGCTGCTTTTCTTGCTGCAGATTAGCCATGGTTCTTTATAATATCTCATTACTTGCCTCAGAGTGGCTTCCAGTCCCCGGGCACTAACTCCAGATCCTAATGCCACACATACATACTGCATAGAAATTGAGATGGGGTACAGGCTTTCCTGGGTGCCTTTCCTGTTATCTTGTTATCCCTGTGCTCCTGCAGCTGCTGACCAATCAGGACCCACTGTGGTACATACAGTTTGTGATTTCTATTAATAACTATTTTTTGATCTAAGCATATCTTTTAGCATTTCATGCTAAAATCAGATTCATACCAGTCCCATGACTCCAACTGTGTCCAGGCCCAGCTGTGTTAGTTTTGTAGGTGGCCCACAACACCTAGTGGCAGGTTACAGTTATTGCAACTAATCCAGATAATTAAACTACAGGTAAGATTTAATATCCTAAATATAGATCATAATTTGCTAAAATGGCAATATGCCAGACAACCTAACTGTCTAAGTTTTCAATAGCCTCTCTACTTACACCATGTGCAAGGTTAAAAAGACTTATATGATGTCCCTTCTACATCACTATTCCTGATTCTGGGGATTTGTCTTGTCCTCAATATATTTTTCTTATTAATATGATTTGACAATATGGCTAATAATGAGGCATTTTTAGAAATGGTACAGTATTTTCAGACTGAAACCACACTTCTCAGGAAAGAGGTTGGAAATCTGAAGAAGGATATGACCAATTTAACTAACAAATCTTGGCCAACTGAGATACTTTTGGAAATGGTACAGACTGATGATAATTTATTGAAAGTAAGATTGAGCACTGGAGAAGGAAACAGCCAATTTGGCACATAAAACCCAATCATTGACTGTGGGTGTTGAAACATTATTTGAGAGAATTCGCACTGTTGAAAGTATTAATCAGACTCTGTCAAAAGGGTATGACAGATTGATTGATAGAATGTCTCTCCAGTAAGGTAATATGCATGCTATAAAGATTATGTCCAAGAATGAGACAATATCTCTTCTGGATAGACTTTATACCCTGGAATCCTCAATGAGGGCATTGGAGCAAAACACTAGACAGAAGATCCAGTGGTAAACACATTTAAAAAGATTGAGGAAATTTTTGAATTTGATTACGAGGAACAAAAAGTAAAAAGGCAAAACTTAACTTCATCAGTACGTAAAAATCTCTGGGATAGCTTCCCCAGAGTTCTGCCTGCCTTTTCAGTAATAACATCAGAAAAAGTATCTGGCTCCAAGTATCCAAGAAATATACATGGGAGCCCATATATATGACTGATATAAAAGAAATTAAAAAAGCAATTGTAGCTTATGGACTACATTCATCATTTGTTAGGGATATGGTTAAAATGTTATCTTTCAGTAGCAAAGCCACGCCTCAAGAATGAGCTCACTTAATCTCAGCAGTCCTACAAAGTGGATGGCAATTGATTTCGAGATGCTTTTTAAAAGAGGAAGTGAGAATTTTAGAGCAAAAAGAAAAACCAAAAGAACTTGAGATTTCCCTAGATCAAATTCTAGGTGAAAGATATTATTCTGATCCTCAGGATCAAGTTCTTTATGATGACCACACATTGTCCCTATGTACCACAGCAACTTTACAGGCTTGGGACAGGATTCAGGAAGTAGGAAACAGAGTTGAATCATATCTTAAAGTTAAACAGGGTAAGGGAGAACCTTTTAGTCACTTTTTGGAAAGACTATCTCGGGATGTACAAATAGGGGTAACTGACCCAGAAGCGAGATATAAATAATTGAATCCTTGGTTTATGAGAATGCCAACATTGAGTGCAAATGGATCCTTGGGCTTTTAAAGATCAGATCAGCACCCATGGATGAATAGGTCTTGCATACAATGAATGTCGATACACTTGACTATGGTACTGAAGCATGGGTAGGAGAAGCAATTTCCAAATGTAAGAGAAGACATCAAAATAACAAAAGTTTTAAATGTGGTAGAATGGGAAGGGATTGTAGACAACAGATTTTTAGGAATAATACCTCCTGTAGGAATGGCAGAAATAGGAGGACTTAGCCTTCAGGAGTATGTAGGAGGTTTGGCAAAGGTCGACATTGGACCAATGAATGTAGGTCAATAAAAAATAGACAAGGCAACCCAATACAATCAGGAAGTGCCACGGGGAGCCTCTCACAGGCCTCCATGATGAATGCTGTCCAGTAATTCCCGGTTACAGTGGATAACATGTCTCACCAGGAAAATTAAAAAATCCAGTACCTGCTGTAAAAAAGCAATACTGGTCTGAATGATGGGTTAAATGTGGAGGATGAGTAAAAAACTCTAGTAGGACAGAGGAAACATATTTTGGCAGACTTCTATAAATGATCAAAACCAAAGCTAAGCATTTGTATAAATGGCATTTTAATTGAAGGCTTATTAGACACGGGTGTGGATATAAGTATCATTACTCCAGAATCTTGGCATCTTGATTGGCCTCTACAAGAGGTAGATGATGTGTTCCTGGAAAATTGAGAATGGTGACAGATCTTAAATCTATCAACAAGGTCATTCAACCTATGGGCCCTCTACAATCTGGAATTCCTCTGCCTTCTCTGTTACCAAAGGGATGACCTCTCATAGTTATTGATTTAAAGGATTGTTTCTTTACTATACCTTTACAAGAAAAAGATAGAGAAAAGTTTGCATTCAGGATGCCTACTTATAATAATTCTCAGCTTCCTGGGAGATATCAGTGGACCATCCTCCCACAAAAAAAATGCTCAATTGCCCCACCCTGTGCCAATACTTTGTCTGTCAACCATTGGAAATAATACATAAGCAATTTCCTACATCTATAATCTACCATTATATGGATGACATTTTGTTATCTGATTAAAAAAGATGTTTGAAGAAGTAAAGAAAGTAGTGCCTAAATGGGGATTAAAAATTGGTCTACAAGAGCTAGTTCCAGGACAGGCTCTAAAAAAGCTGCAGAGAAACCCTGTCTCAAAAAAAACCAAAAAAAGAAAAAAGAAAAAAAAAAAGAAAAAAAATTACTCCTGAAAAGATTCAAAGAGAAGATGCTGTTAATTACCTAGGTTACAGAATAGGTTTACAGAAAATTAGAACACAAAAGGCAAAAATTAGGAGAAACCTGTTGCTGACTCTTAATGTCTTTCAAAGATTATTAGGAGATATTTCAAGGCTGTTGGGATAACACCTGATCTAAAGTTCATTTAAACAAATCCTTAGATGGTGATAAATATTTGAATAGTCCCAGAGAGTTAATAGCTAAAGTGGAAAAGGAATTGATGCTTGTTGAGGAGAAATTACAGGAGGCACATGCGGATATGGTGAATCCAAATCTTAATTGTGTACTAGTCATATTGCCTTTCAGAATTTCTCCTACAGGAATTTTGATGCTGAGGGATGATAATATCTTAAAATAGATTTTTGTTTTACCACATAAACCAAGTAAAAAATTAAAATCCTATGTGGGAAAAGTCTCTGAATTAATTACAAAAGCTAAATTGATACTTCATCAATTAGCATGTATAGACCCTGTAGAAATCATAGTGCCTTTTACTGATGATGAAATGTCTGCCTTTATGCCACCATGTCCCAGCATGATGATAATGGACTGAACCTTGAACTGTGAGCCAGCCTCAAGCAAATGTTTTCTTTGAATAAGAATTGACATGGTTATGGTGGTTTTCATAGCAGTAGGAACCCTAACTAAGAAAAACATATAATATACAACATATATTGCAGTCATGCTCTGTTTTTCAAAACTTCTGAGTGAATAAAGGGCATTTCCCTGCATGATCAGTCTAGAAATTTCTAGATGAACTACCTTCTCCAGTGGAGGATGTGACACATAATTCCTGAAAACTTAGAGAACCATCATATGTCCCCACAACCAGCTTCTATGTGTCTTGTTTCTAGCCTTACTTTGTTAGTATCTGCCCCACAATCTGAGAACCAGCCAAACACATACAACAGTAAGAATGATTATCAGAGAATATGTGAAAATTAGTTTTTGCTGATGTGTTACTAAGAAATGATTTCTTATAAATAATAATGTATTTTAAATTAAATGGAAATTTAAATTGATATAATAAGTAAAAACTGTCATCTTAGAGAATTCCTGTCTTTCAGCCCAGTCCTGGTAAGAACAGAGATAGAAGCATTAAGATGCATGCATCATTTCTGGGCTGTTTTACTCTAAACTCTTATCTTCATGGTAAAGGCAATATAATAAAGAGACAATTTTTGGGAAAAAATTCATGAGTTTTCCTCAATATATCTTCAAAATCTTTTTAATTACACTATTTTTAATCACTCTTGAAATTTGCTTACATGTTCCCAAACTAATGTTTTTACTTAGAAAATTTTGGGTAAATATTATATATTGTGTTTGGGCATAAAAAATAAAAGGCAAATAGCAAAATATCAATAAAGTAATAAAAATAAATTTATAGATCTCAGATGTTAGTATAGATCTAGACTATGTTTGGATAGTATGATTTTCATTTCATATATACTAATATGTGTAAGGAATACAATGGTTGGACAATGCTTCAAAATATCAATAATATTGTATGCATATATATGTATATATACAATGTTTTATTCATAATATTTAAAATTACATTTTATCTCTGAATGAATAGGTAGCAGGATATTTATGAGTTCAATGCCAACTTGGGTCTACCTGATAAGTTCTGGCCAACCAGAGCTACATAGTTAAACCTTGTCACAGAGCAAATAAACAAATGCAAACAACCTCACTTCAAAACAATCTTTTCAATGTAGACCTATTTATAAGTAAATCAAAATAAGGAATGACTAAGGTATATTTGAACTGTAAAATCAATTATTTTGGCAAATAAACTCAATTTACATATTTTGGTTTTGTATTATTTTTATAACTGTTATGTTGAAAAAACAGAGGAATTATAAATTGGAACAGGATTTCATGATGTGTCATAGAATGAGATCATACAGAGCAATTTTGAAAAGTAAAAATATTCTATTTTGCAAATATATGTATATATATGCATATATTACCTATCTGTAATTTACTTACTGAAAGGATAATATATATTAAAGAAATAATGAGATTATAATAATAATGCTGTAGAGAATATTTGATATATTTTAAAATAATTTTCCTCTCAGAAGCTAGCATTCATTTTGAACTGTACTGAGACATGAGCTGTTCTTCTTTAAAGAGTTTGTCCATGGAAAAGGGTGAATATTCACATTGTTTTTATGCAATTGTACCTACACTAGCTTTGTGCTTATTTGATATGGTAGATTTCATATTTTTATAATTTTTTCTGATTCAGAGTTGTGCACATCAGGTTTTTTTCATTTAACTCTCAAAGCTCTTCATCTCTGTGATCAAAATACTTGAGAGAAATAATTTCAGAGACAAAAGGTTTGTTTTGTTTCATGGTTCTAGGAGTGCATGGGAGGTCAGATTCTATTATGGATATGAGTGACAGCCATGAGATTATTTGTTGGAGGAGACTATCTGCATCTGGGAAGACAGAGAAGTAAGTAATTTTACTTGAAAGGTACAATGTACCCATGAGAACCAACTACTGAAAATCTACTTCACACAATTAGGATACACCACTTACATGTTCAATAGCTTTCCTAAGACTATCACTATTGGGGACACTGTTATTATCAGGGGGCTAGCTATTTAAAATAGAACTTGCAAAACATTTCATATTCAAACTGCAATAATAGTTAATAAACAATTTCTTTAACAAATATTAGAACCCTTTAATTTCCAATATGCTCTCCCTTTTCTTTCTTAACACTTAGAATGTGAGTTTTTATGTTATCTGAGCCAGAAAGGCTAAGGCAAAACAAACAAACAAAAACAACAGCAAATATTGGCATGGATATGGGGAAAGAGGAATTCTCATATGTTGTTAGTGGGAATGTGAAGCCTGATACAGTCACCAAGGAAATCACAAGGTTTGCATATTACGTTTTTTGTACATTGACTTCTGTGGATCATTATATAATCATTGTTAATTTCGTTTTTCAAATTTAAACCTATATTTCTTGATAAAATATCCAGACTAATAATCAGTTTTTTTAAAAAATTAGGAATTTGAAGTTATTTAATTTTGATTGAAACACAACAGCCTAAAACTGTCTTATTATTCATACTTTATCTTTCTTTATTAGGCCTGTACATGGGCCCAGAAATTCAAAAGCAAATAAAATATGTGCCTTCTCTTGAATTCTGTCTGGAATGGTCTCCACCTACTCTTTAATTTGAAATTGCTTAAGAAATCCTGAAAGTATTCTGTCCTTTGTCTTAAATGATGGTGATTGGTTAAAAAATAATTAGACAGATTTGAATAGTCTTCTTAGATCGATCATCTCACAGTCTGACCCTAAGATAGGGAGGGATAAATGTCAACAGGGAAAGAAATCTAAGATATGGAACCAAAGCTGTCAATGGGCAGCCTTCTTATAAGGAACACTATCCACACGTTAGTTTTTAGAATTGTCTGGATTCCTTGTACACTGCACATTTGTGATTGCAAGGAGACATGTTGCCAAGTCACTAACACTCAAACATTTTTAATGCATATTATAGTCCATATCATCATGGAGAGAAGTATGGTAAAGTGATGAAAAGTGGAAGACACAGGGTTGTAGACAGAAAATTCATCTCTGCCTATTCCCTAGCCATTCAGTCCCAAAGAAACACAAAGAGGCTTATATTTATTATAAATTGTTTGGTTTATTAGTTCAGACTTATTATTAAGTAGCTCTTACAACTTAAATTATCCCATAATTCTTGTCTATGGTAGTCACATACTTTGTACCTTTTCTCAGTGCAGCATTCTCTTTTTATTTCCTGTGCATCTGACTGGTGACTGACTCTATGCCTTTCTTCTTCCCAGATTTCTCATAGCCTGGTTGCCCTGCCTATATTTCCTGCCTGTTTACTGGCCAATTAGTATTTTATTAAACTAATGCAAGTGACAAATCTTTATAGTGTATAAGATCATTATCTCACAGCATTGCTGAATAACCAGTTTCAAGAGTTGCACATGGTATAAAATTCTAAAAATTCTAGATAACAAAAAATTCCTTCCCTGCTAATTGTATCTTCTTACTTCCCCAAAGATAGAAAAATGGACTGTTCTTACAAGCACACCACTGGCTGATCAGATGTGATGTGCCAAGCATTCACAACTAATTTAAGTATGTTGACATGTTTTAACCAAATATCTCTATTTATTTACTCAGTAAAGGAGGATTTTTGCTAATTAAATATATATTTAACGTTAAGATTTTATTCTGAAACAGAATGAGAAGTTGGGCATATATTTTTAATTCTATTCTTTCTAAAAATAACTAAGGAAAGATAAGTGAACATTCAAATTACAATGATACTGAATTAATGAACAAGGAAAAAACAGATCATTTTTCAGATATTATAAAAAAATTGAAGAATGGTTGGGAAGAATGTCAAAGATGCAGGTTAGGATAAGTAGAAGATCACAGCCAACAGGCAACAGATCTATTTTATGGATTAGGTGGAGGTCAGGGTCAATCTTTGAAGTGTCACCTTAACAATAGGAGTTAGGCAGGAAGGGGTATTAATTACAAATCAATAGGTCCAAAGGGTGACTAGTCACTTATCTTCATTCCAGACATTTAACAGCATTTGCTTATTACTGAAGAAGCTGAATGTAGTCTGGGAACAGAAGCCAGTTAGTCACTATGATTCACAAAATGATTAGTCCAGATTTTGGTATCACAGTACACTCAACCTTTAAGGCCCCAAGGGGTCTTGTGGACAAGTCAAACACACTACTTATATGTTAACCTGGATTCTTTATTATCACCTTAGGGCTGAAGATGACTAGCATTTTGACAAAAATTTGTAATGTGAAAAACCCAATATTTGAATTGAAACATAGAACTTGTCTTTGACATGGGAATGGTATCGTAGTGAAAAATTAATTATCATAGAGAAAAACTTGGCACATTAGATTGTTTCAAAAAGGAAAACAAAGCAGCAGCAGCAATAACAAAAAATATGTTGCTAGGAAGTGATTATATGATAGAAAACAGAGGTAAGTATATATTGTGAATCTAGAATTATAAGTTTCATTGAAGATTTGGAAAACAACAAAAGGAAAATATCAAATATCTACTCCAAATCATTGAAAATCAAGGAGTATCATGTAAATATTGGAACCTTAAATACTAAAAGCATGATAAACAATTTTATTAATCCAAGTGAAATTTGAGGAAGGGATGATAAAGAAAACAGGACAATGGATTATTGAAAAGAATAACTGGGAGAATTTCCTCAGCTGAGGGACAACATTTTAACTAAATTTCATAGGTAAAAGTATCTATTCAACGTGGTAGGGAGGACTCTTCAGAATTTTGTTGTAGAAAAATTTGAGAATTAAGCAAATCAAATAGTGGACTTAAATAAGAAAACCAACATAAGAGGGCAGAGTGGAAGGAGCCCGGAAGAACAGAAACTAGCAATGAGACGTGGCATATGCAGGATTTTCATAGATTCACAGGTAGTAATGCCAATTCAGAAAATATAGATTGGAGGAAATGACTAAGAATAGAATTGACTATTAGGAGCAAGTAGGTAATGATGGCAACATTTTCCAAGAACTGATTAAGGTGGTGTCATTTTCAAGGTTGATGTAATAAATATTTTGATATTCACAATAGCATGACCAACATACTGATTTCAAATTATACAATCAGTTTAAAAACAAAGAGCACAGGAGCTAATTTCCCTGAGTAGAATTTAACCTTGAGAATATAAATGTGTACAGGACAGAATTGAATAGTGAGGAGAGAAAAATAAAACCACAAGTTTAATATTACATATTTTGAAACTTTTTGTTTATAGCCAAAGTTATTATACCTAAATTATGAAGTAAAAATAAAAAATACAAGCTGTTTATCTGCATTTAACTAAATTTTTTCATATGACATCTAAATTTGCCATTTTCATTATTTTAAACACAAAAGATAAACTGAATTTAATTGAGTACATAATAAATGTATTAATAAATCATTAATTTAGATTAGTATATTCATCTGTGAATAACTAGTCGCTCACAAAACAAAACACAGAGAAAAATCTAGACTATTTCTTACATTTTAGTAATGTGCAATCCTACCAATGAGCAAGAAATCAACACTGCTGTGAAAGGACACACAAAAGAGGCTTCAGAGGAAAGTGATTGTGGGCTGCTGTCCTACCAGCTTCAGCTACAGCTTCCCATCACATTGTCAAATAAAAATAGAAGAGATGAAGCTTAGATAGAAACAAATTCCAAACAAAGTAGATCTCATCCTCAATTCAAAGTCTCGGATTAGCACTGCAGGTGGACAAAGGTTTACTAAGGCAACTGTTAGCAGAAAGCATTGGATTACTATCTCCTGATACTGGCTGAAAGGAATAATATATATAGATAAACTGATGAACTGATAGCTTTATTTCACACTGTGAAATGTGTCTCCAGAAATAAAATTTAATTCAAAAGGACTTATTTTGTCTCGTTGTTGTCAGCAGCTCTGCCCTAAACTAGTGAGATAATAAGGATTATTTTTTAAGACATTTTAACTGATAAAGTTACCATTTGTTATGCTTTTCTGAGTGAATACAATGTATGGAATATGTTTTTTTTTTCTTTCTCATGGTTTATTTTTTTTTTATATTTAAAAATTTCCATCTCCTTCCCTCCTCCTCCCCCTCCCTCCGCTCCTCCTCCCCCTTCCCGACCCTCCTTCTCCCCCTTCCCTCCCCTTCCCTCCACCCGTACCTCCCCTCCCTCCCTCTCAAGGCCAAGGAGCCATCAGGGTTCCCCACTCTATGCTAAGTCCAAGGTCCTCCCAACTCCCCCCAGGTCCAGGAAGGTGATCGACCAAGCTGAGAAGGCTCCCACAGAGCCCGTCCATGCAGAAGAATCAGAGCCCAGCGCCAATGTCCTTTGCTTCTCAGTCAGCCCCCGCTGTTGGTCACATTCAGAGAGACGGGTTTGGTTGCATGATCCATCAGTCCCATTCCAACTGGAGTTGGTGATCTCCCTTTAGTTCTGTCCCACTGTCTCCATGAGTGAACGCACCCCTCACGTTCCTGACTTTTTCCCTCATGTTCTCGCTCCTTCTGCTCCTCATCAGGACCTTGGGAGCTCAGTCCAGTGCTCCAATGTGGGGCTCAGTCACCTTCCCCATCAGTCGCCAGCTGGAGGTTCCCTCACGGTCCTCGGATTAAAGACCTCAATATTAATCTGAACACATTGAGCTTGATAGAGGAGAAAGTGGGAAGTACTCTACAACAAATGGGCACAGGGAACCGTTTCCTGCGCATAACCCCAGCTGCACAGACATTAAGGGCAACATTGAATAAATGGGACCTCCTGATGTTGAGCAGCTTCTGTAAAGCAAAGGACATTCTCACAAAGACACAAAGGCAGCCTACTGACTGGGAAAAGATCTTCACCAACCCTGCAACTGACAAAGGTCTGATCTCTAAAATATATAAGGAACTCAAGAGGCTAGACGGTAAAATGCCAATTAACCCAATTAAAAATTGGGGCGCTGAACTGAACAGAGAATTCTCAACAGAAGAAGTTCGAATGGCCAAAAGACACTTAAGGTCATGCTCAACCTCCCTAGCTATCAGGGAAATGCAAATCAAAACAACTTTGAGAGATCATCTTACACCTGTCAGATTGGCTAAAATCCAAAACACCAATAATAACCTTTGCTGGAATATCTTATAAAATTTATTTGTCATGCATTAAATCACAGATCCCATTTCAGAATAAATAAAAACACTATACTTTGAAAAAAAAAAAACACGGTGAATTATTTGAAAACTCATTACAAATGACTTAAAAACTATTAGCATTTTGAAGTATAATCAATGCATCATAGACATGATTACTCCTTTTTAAAATGTAGTAATATTCTCCCCTTCACGGAGCTCGGAGGAATGGGATGCTTGGGATACAGGAAGGGTGGATATGGGAGCAGGGAAGCATATATCTTAATTTAGGGAGCCACCTGAGGGTTGTCAAGAGACTTGACTCTAGAGGGGTTCCCAGGTTTCCAGGGAGACGCCACCAGTTAGTTCCTTGGGCAGCTGAGGAGAGGGAGCCTGAAAAGGCCAGTTCCTATAGCCATACTGATGAATTTCTTGCATAACACCATAGAACGTCCACCTGGCCATAGATGAAGAAAATGACTGAGCCCTACATTGGAGCACTGGACTGAGCTCCCAAGGTCCTGATGAGGAGCAGAAGGAGCGAGAACATGAGAAAGAAAGTCAGGAACGTGAGTGGTGCGTTCACTCATGGAGACAGTGGGACAGAACTAATGGGAGATCACAACTCCAGTTGGAATAGAACTGATGGATCATGCGACCAAACCCGTCTCTCTGAATGTGGCCAACAGTGGGGGCTGAGAAGCAAAGGACAATGGCGCTGGGCGCTGATTCTTCTGCATGGACGGGCTCTGTGGGAGCCTTCTCAGCTTGGTCGATCACCTTCCTGGACCTGGGGGGAGTTGGGAGGACCTTGGTCTTAACATAGAGTAGGGAACCCTGATGGCTCCTTGGCCTGGAGAGGGAGGGAGGGGAGGTATGGGTGGAGGGGAAGGGAGGGGAGGGGAGGGGGAGAAGGAGGGGAGGGCAGGGGGAGGAGGAGGGGAGGAGATGGAAATTTTTTAATAAAAAAAATAAACCATGAAAAAAAATAAAAAAATAAAATGTAGTAATATTATATTAGTAACGACAATCTGTTAAGTGGCATAAAACATCATTCTATAATTTGTGTGTGTTTGTGTGTGCATGTGTGATAATTCACATGGTATGTTTATAAAATTATAGAGTGACTTTGAGTGTTTAAGGAGCAAGTTGGTACCTATGATAATATGACAATTTTCTAAGCATTCTTACATTAAATATACATAATGTAAGCATTTCTTACATTAAATATACATATTTGTTACCTTAGGATATTTGGGATATGAGGCATAAAAAAGTAAATTAGCATTGGATGAAATTAAATAGGCAAAAAAGACCTCACTGAAGTTTACTGCAATAGGAGGGAAAGAGTGGCCTTCAACTCAAGTAACACATAAAGAGAGAGAACATCTCACTGCTGAGGTTAGGTGTAAACTTTCTTAGTATGAATTGGCCATCTCTGTGTAGAAACTGCCTAGTGACTGGAGCTAGGGTATTATGTTCCAGCAGAGACTGGCAGGGAGGGCTTCTGCCTTTCTGAAAATTACATATTTATATAGCTACCAGACCCTTGTAACACAGGTTGCTTGGATGTAGAACTGATGATTAGTAAAAGATTTATGCATCAGAGAAAAATATGCAATGGAAGGTTTTCTAATCTAAGTGTTCTAATAAAGTAGAGTAAAGCCCTAGAGTCAAGAAGAACCTATTATAAAGTTCAGCTGACAATGTATCTTTTGAAAATCCAAATGATTCAGTTCACAGGCATCAATGACCTTCCATATAAATCATTTCCATGGTATAGCCACTTAGAATTGGAAATACTTGTGTTAGCGTTCAAAATTTGGCTTTACCACTTACAATCTAGAAGGTTTTAAAAGAATAAAAAGATGATTTTTTTCAAGTAAAATCGTTTTTTTATTAAATAAAGCATCATGTAGGTTACCTTGATTATACAAAATTAATACACAGGCTGGAGCAATGGCCCTTGCAGAGATTCAGTTTACAGTACCCACATGGCAGCTCAAAATTGCCATTAACTACTGTAACTATGTCTGAAAAGTATTAGGCATGTCTGCTGACATCTGAAGGTGCCTACATCCACATGATGCACATATACTCACACAAGCTCACATAGGTACACATGAAAATGAATAAACAAATCACAAGGGAAAAGGTTTGTAGACGCTGAAATGCTTCATTTCTACAGATACAAATTCTACTAGATGAAAGTTCCTCCTTAGTTCTTGTGTCATTGATGGAAAGGATTAAGTCAAGACACAGTCTTAGTTTGGGGTTAATTTAGAAGAGGAACAAATAGCATAATCCAGAGAATGATTGTGATTCAAGTGGCTAATATAATGGAGTGTGGCAGTACATGCATTTCTCCATCATGGAATTTAAAGAAGTTTTTACAAATATATGTGCTGATGACAGCAAATGATTGTGGAGCACATCAAATTAGGAATTTTGTCACATACTAGTTTTGAAATATATACAAATGGAGGGAGGCATTAAAACCACAACGAAGATGACAGAACTGTGTAGCTGAAGTCCTCCCAACACACATCTGGTACCAGTGCGTTGGTGTAGCATCCAGGTAAGGGTGCTACCCACAATCCCAGGAGCATAGCTTCTGCTGGAGCAAGTTTTGCCTATCTGCACTTCAAGGGCTTTTAAAACACAAATTGGAAGTAGACACGATCGCCAGGAAAAATCGGGAACTTGAGGGTTGGGCAAGACTGGGCCAAGGGAAGATGGGGAGAGAAAAGTGTGAAGGGGAGAACGGGGGGAGCTCGGAGGAATGGGGTGCTTGGGATATAGGAAGGGTGGATATGGGAGCAGGGAAGCATATATCTTAATTTAAGGAGCTACCTGAGGGTTGTCAAGAGACTTGACCCTAGAGGGGTTCCCAGGTTTCCAGGGAGACGCCACCAGTTAGTTCCTTGGGCAGCTGAGGAAAGGGAGCCTGAAAAGGCCAGTTCCTATAGCCATACTGATGAATTTCTTGCATATCACCATAGAACCTCCACCTGACGATAGATGAAGAAAATGACAGAGCCCCACCTTGGAGCACCGGACTGAGCTCCCAAGGTCCTGATGAGGAGCAGAAGGAGAGAAAACATGAGAAAGAAAGTCAGGACCGTGAGGGAACCTCCAGCTGGCGACAGATGGGGAAGGTGACTGAGCCCCACATTGGAGCACTGGACTGAACTCCCAATGTCCTGATGAGGAGCAGAAGGAGCGAGAACATGAGGGAGAAAGTCAGGAACGAGAGGGGTGCGTTCACTCATGGAGACAGTGGGACAGAACTAATGGGAGATCACCAACTCCAGTTGGAATAGAACTGATGGATCATGCGACCAAACCCGTCTCTCTGAATGTGGCCAACAGCGGGGGCTGACTGAGAAGCAAAGGACAATGGCTCTGGGCTCTGATTCTTCTGCATGGACGGGCTCTGTGGGAGCCTTCTCAGCTTGGTCAATCACCTTCCTGGACCTGGGGGGAGTTGGGAGGACCTTGGTCTTAGCATAGAGTGGGGAACCCTGATGGCTCCTTGGCCTTGAGAGGGAGGGAGGGGAGGTATGGGTGGAGGGGAGGGGAGGGAAGGGGGAGAAGGAGGGGAGGGAAGGGGGAGGAGGAGGAGAGGGAGGGGGGAGGAGGAGGGAAGGAGATGGAAATTTTTAAATATAAAAAAAAAAACCATGAGAAAAAAAAAAAAAGCTGGAAGCGTGCTGGGACTGCGCATGTCTGCCGCCACACCTGGCTCTTTACACGGCTTCTGGTGATGGAACTCAGGTCATCAGTCTTGAGCGGCGAGTGTCTCTCTTATAGTTTTCTATGCACAGAGTTCCTCCATGGGCTCTTGCACGGCCTGCCCTCCCTCTTCAAGGAAGCAGGTGAACAGAAGATGACCTGGCACTGGGACGACTGCGGCTCCAAGCAGCCATCTCCTTTCGGTTGTCGCTCACCAGCCAGGGGAAAATGTCAGCACCTTATCATTAAATGTCATATTTGTATTCATCCTGTGTGCTGTACAGGCATTTGTAAACAGCGAGGTGTGTGTACACAAGGCATGCATTGTATGCCCATGGGGGTGTTCATTAATTATATACATGAACTATTACACCCGTATCCGGCATGGATTACAAATGCGTGGCATGAAAACAAGGAGAGAGTGAAGTTCAAATACTGTCTTCGGGCCTCACAGTGAGCATCAGAGCTCTTTTCTTTCCTCTTTAGTTGCTTAGCTCCAAAAAGCTAGGGCTATAAATACATACCACCACTCCCAGCTGGGGATTGAACTCGGGCCCTTGTGCTTGTATGACAAACACTTGAATAAATGAGGTATCTTCCTGACCCTGAAAATAAAAAAAAAAAATAAATAAAAAATAAAAAAAAATTAATAAAAAATAAAACACAAACTCAAGGTCAGGAAGGACACCATCAGTATACTGTTACAGATTTCTAGGCTCACTCATCTAACTCCTCACTACCCAGTCTCATAAACATTACTCAGATACCTGCTCAATTTTTTGCTGGATATTTTATTCTATGAATTTTAAAGCTGTTTTCACCATTTTCTGAAATAAATGAAAAGAATCTTGCCAATATGTTTACATCAAGTGCTAGTGCCACATGCTCAAGCAAATTTGTATCCAGTTGCTATCAATCATTAGTCTAGCTATGAGTTGAGGATAACTTAAAATCTAAGGAGACAAACCATCAGGCAACTGAGCAAAACTATAATATGCTGGCCTGTCAAATGACAGTAGCTTATTGTATGACTGTTTAGAGAATGGTGTAAATTTTTCTACCTTTTTCTCAAAAGAAAATAATCACTCTGTTGCTTCTAACCTTGCCTTATGTGGAAACTCAGACATATTGAAGTTTGAGAGGAAAAGAGAGAAAGAAACAAACTAAAAACATCTTATTTAAAAAGAGAGGTCTCGCTCCCCGGATACTGCCTCTCTCTTCCTGTCCCTTCCCAGCTTGCACCCAGAACCCCCCCCCCCCCCTCATCCTCCCGTCTTTGGGGCCACAAAATCCCACAGCTCAGCCTGTTTGGGCTCTGGGGACCTGGAATTGAGTGCACCCAGGCCGGTGGGAGGTCCCCTCCTTCATTTGACTGCCCAGGGCAAGGTAGGCCTTTGTCTGAGAGCTGCTTGGCCTGCAAGGGGACCTGACAGTCTGCCAGAGGATCCATCATTCTTTGGGGTAAGTGAGGAGTGAGTGCCTGAACCGCGGCAGCTGCCCGGAGAGGGACCACAGACACTCCACAACTCCCCCTGCCACCAGCACACTTCCTGCTCTTCCTGCAGGGGTTATTCTCCCCGGATACTGCCTCTCTCTTCCTGTCCCTTCCCAGGTTGCACCCAGAATCCTCCCCCCCTCCCCCTGCCTCATCCTCCCATCTTTGGGGCCACAAAATCCCACAGCTCAGCCTGTTTGGGCTCTGGGGAACTGGAATTGAGTGCACCCAGGCCCGTGGGAGGTCCCTTCCTACATTGGCCTGCCTGGGGCAGGGTAGGCCTTAGTCTGAGAGCTGCTTGGCCTGTAAGGGGACCTGACAGTCTGCCAGAGGATCCATCATTCTTTGGGACACTGCAGTCCTGATGACGACTTCTGGAGATGCACTTTCATACCTCGCTGACCTCTCAACACAGTAGCACCAGTGATATTTTCTTAGTTGTCCTCAGGTGTCCTGCTCTAGTTCTAAGGCCATCCACCCAAAGGGGTCAGACTCTGGCCTCCAGGCAGGTCTGAGGATTCCTGCGGAGGGGTGTGGGCTCCTTCAGATTGTGCTGCCAGGTTCGCTGTGTGGTATTCCATCCCGCCCTGCCCCCACCTTGGCCCTTTTGTCTGGGCTGCGACCCTGGGCTGCCTGGAATCCCTGATCCCGTGCACTGACATTCCATCTGAACTGGTGAGTGAATGCGGACCCTGGGGCAACCTGCCCTGGAAGAGAGCACAGACCCCCTACCCCCACGTCCCTCTGCAGGCTTGTGTCTGTTTCTCCCATCCCTGTGTCTCCCAAGCTTTCCCTAGTGTTCTCAGGTGTCCTGCTCCAGTTCTAAGGCCATCCACCCAAAGGGGTCAGACTCTGGCCTCCAGGCAGGTCTGAGGATTCCTGCGGAGGGGTGCGGGCTCCTTCAGATTGTGCTGCCAGGTTCGCTGTGTGGTATTCCATCCCGCCCTGCCCCCACCTTGGCCCTTTTGTCTGGGCTGCGACCCTGGGCTGCCTGGAATCCCTGATCCCGTGCACTGACATTCCATCTGAACTGGTGAGTGAATGCGGACCCTGGGGCAACCTGCCCTGGAAGAGAGCACAGACCCCCTACCCCCACGTCCCTCTGCAGGCTTGTGTCTGTTTCTCCCATCCCTGTGTCTCCCAAGCTTTCCCTAGTGTTCTTGGTGTCCTGCTCCAGTTCTAAGGCCATCCACCCAAAGGGGTCAGACTCTGGCCTCCAGGCAGGTCTGAGGATTCCTGCGGAGGGGTGCGGGCTCCTTCAGATTGTGCTGCCAGGTTCGCTGTGTGGTATTCCACCAGTTCAGTTCCACCTGAAATGGTGTCCTGCTCCTGTTCTAAGGCCATCCACCCAGAGGAATCAGACTCTGTCCTCCAGGCAGGTCTGGGGATTCCTGCAAGGGAGTGCGGGTTTCTTCAGATTGTGACGCAAAGAATAGGTCCTCCTCTGACACAGGGGAGATCCAACCAGTTTCAGTCACAGCAAAGATTGGTCTAGGACACCAAACGCCTCCGGGCTCCTTTTGAAGGAAGAGATGGGCAGGCGCCAATGCAGGAGCTCCTCCAACAACATGAAAGGCAACATGACATCACCACAATCCAGACATCCCGAAACAACAAGAATTGAACACCCTACCCCAGAAGATATAGAAGAAACCGACCTTAAACAGTACTTTATGAAAATAATAGAGGACCTTAAACAGGAGGTAAAAAACTGCCATAAAGAAATGGAGATGACAAACAAAAAGGTAGACGAAATAAATCTCTCAAAGATACCCAAGAAAAACAAGAAAAAGCAATCAAACAGGTAAGGGAAACAGTACAAGACCTGATAAATGAAATGGAGGTATTGAAGAAAACACAATCTGAGGGACGACTGGAAATGGAAACTCTGAGTAAACGAACAGAAACTTCAGAGACAAGTATTTCCAACCGAATACAAGAGATGGAAGAAAGAATCTCGGACTCTGAAGATACTATAGAGGAAATAAACTCACAGATTAAAGAACTAAACAAATCTAACAAATTCTTGACACAAAACATTCAGGAAATCTGGGACACCATGAAAAGACCAAACCTAAGAATAATTGGGGTAGAAGAAGGAGAAGAATTACAACTCAAAGGCCCAGAAAACATATTCAACAAAATTATAGAAGAAAACTTCCCCAACCTAAAGAAGGATGTTCCTATGAAGGTACAAGAAGCCTACAGAACACCAAATAGACTGGATCAAAAGAAAGCATCCCCACGCCATATAATAATCAAAACACAAAACATACAGAATAAAGAACAGATATTAAGAGCTGCAAAGGAAAAAGGTCAAATAACATATAAAGGGAAACCTATCAGAATTACACCTGATTTCTCAATGGAAACCATGAAAGCCAGAAGAGCTTGGATAGATGTGCTACAGACACTAAGGGAACATGGATGCAAGCCTAGACTACTATACCCAGCAAAGCTTGCATTCACCATTGATGGAGAAAACAAGATATTCCAGGACAAAAACAGATTTAAACAATACGCAGCCACAAATCCAGCCTTGCAGAAAGTAATAGAAGGAAAATCACAAACCAAGGAGTCCAACAACGCCCACAATAACTCAGGCATCTAGCGACCATTCACCAGCACAACTAGAAGAAGGGAAACACACAAACTCTACTACTGAAAAAGACTGAAGTTAACAACCACTGGTCATTAATATCACTTAATATCAATGGTCTAAATTCACCTATAAAAAGGCACAGGCTAAGAGACTGGATCTGAAAACAGAATCCAACATTTTGCTGTTTACAAGAAACACACCTCAACCACAAAGACAGACATCTACTCAGAGTAAAGGGTTGGGAAAAGGTTTATCAAGCAAATGGCCCTAAGAAACAAGCGGGTGTGGCCATACTAATTTCCAACAAAGTTGACTTCAAACTAAAATCAATCAGAAGAGATGGAAAGGGACACTTTATACTCATAACAGGAAAAATCCATCAGAATGAAGTCTCAATCCTGAATATCTATGCCCCTAATATAAAAGCTCCCACTTATGTAAAAGAAACACTTCTAGAACTCAAGGCAGCCATCAAACCACACACACTAATAGTTGGAGACTTCAACACTCCTCTCTCACCAATGGACAGGTCAATCAGACAGAAACCTAACAGAGAATTGAAAGACTTAATGGAGGTAATGAACCAAATGGACTTAACAGACATCTATAGAACATTCCACCCAAATAGGAAAGAATATACCTTCTTCTCTGCGGCTCATGGAACCTTTTCGAAAATTGACCATATACTTGGTAACAAAGCAAACTTCCACAGTTACAAAAAAATATTAGTAACCACCTGTGTCTTATCGGATCACCATGGATTAAAATTAGAATTCAACAACAATGCTACCCCCAGAAAGCCCACAAACTCATGGAAACTGAACAGTCAACTACTGACCCACACCTGGGTCAAGGAAGAAATAAAGAAAGAAATTAAAGTCTTTCTTGAATTTAATGAAAACAAAGACACAACATACTCAAACCTATGGGACACAATGAAAGCAGTGCTAAGAGGAAAGTTCATAGCACTAAGTGCCCACTTAAAGAAAACGGAGAAAGCACTCATTGGTGACTTAACAGCACACCTGAAAGCTCTGGAAAAAAAGAAGCAGACTCACCTAGGAGAAGTAGAAGACTGGAAATAATCAAACTGAGGGCAGAAATCAACAAAATAGAAACACAGAAAACAATCCAAAGAATCAATGAAACAAGAAGCTGGTTCTTGGAGAAAATCAACAAGATTGACAAACCCTTAGCCAAACTAATCAAACGGCAGAGGGAGAACACGCAAATTATCAAGATCAGAAATGAAAAGGGGGACATAACCACAGACACAGAGGAAATTCAGAGAATCATTAGATCTTACTACAAAAGCCTGTATGCCACAAAATTGGAAAATGTAAAAGAAATGGACAGTTTTTTAGATAAATACCATATACCAAAGTTAAACCAGGACCAGGTAAATGCTCTAAATCGTCCTGTCAGTCGCGAAGAATTAGAAACTGTTATCAGAAACCTCCCTACCAAAAAGAGCCCAGGACCAGATGGTTTCAATGCGGAATTCTACCAGAACTTCCAAGAAGACCTAATACCTATACTCCTTAAGGTATTTCATAATATAGAAACACAAGAGTCACTGCCAAATTCCTTCTATGAAGCTACAGTTACCCTGATACCTAAACCACACAAAGACTCAACCAAGAAAGAGAATTACAGGCCAATCTCACTCATGAACATTGACGCAAAAATTCTCAATAAAATACTGGCAAAGAGAATCCAAGAACACATTAGAAAAATTATCCATTACGATCAAGTAGGCTTCATCCCAGAAATGCAGGGCTGGTTCAACATACGAAAATCTATCAATGTAATCCATCATATAAATAAACTGAAGGAAAAAAACCATATGGTCATCTCATTAGATGCTGAAAAAGCATTTGACAAAATTCAGCACCCTTTTATGATAAAAGTTTTGGAGAGATTAGGGATACAAGGGTCATTCCTAAATATAATAAAAGCTATTTACAGCAAGCCAACAGCTAACATCAAATTAAACGGAGAGAAACTCAAGGCTATCCCACTAAATTCAGGAACACGACAAGGCTGTCCACTCTCTCCTTATCTCTTCAATATAGTGTTGGAATTTCTAGCAATAGCAATAAGACAATATAAGGGAATCAAGGGGATTCAATTTGGAAAGGAAGAAGTTAAACTTTCATTATTTGCAGATGATATGATAGTATACATAAGCAACCCCAAAAACTCCACCAAAGAACTCCTACAGCTGATAAACTCCTTCAGTGATGAGGCAGGTTACAAGATCAACTCCAAAAAATCAGTCGCCCTCCTATACACAAAGGATAAGGAAGCAGAGAGGGAAATCCGAGAAGTATCACCTTTCACAATAGCCACCAATAGCATAAGATATCTGGGAGTATCTCTAACCAAGGAAGTGAAGGATTTATTTGACAAGAACTTTAAGTCTTTGAAGAAAGAAATTGAAGAGGATACCAGAAAATGGAAGGATCTCCCCTGCTCGTGGATTGGGAGGATCAACATAGTAAAAATGGCAATTCTACCAAAAGCAATCTACAGATTCAATGCAGTCCCAATCAAGGTCCCATTAAAATTCTTCACAGAGATTGAGAGGACAATAATCAACTTTATATGGAAAAACAAGAAACCCAGGATAGCCAAAAAAATCTTATACAATAAAGGTACTTCTGGAGGCATTACCATCCCTGACTTCAAACTCTATTACAAAGCTACAGTATTGTAACAGTATTGAAAACAGCTTGGTATTGGCATAAAAACAGAGAAGTTGACCAATGGAATCGTATAGAAGACCTGGATCTTAAACCACAAACCTATAAACACCTGATTTTTGATAAAGGAGCTAAAAGCACACAATGGAAGAAAGAAAGCATCTTCAACAAATGGTGGTGGCATAACTGGATGTCAACCTGTAGAAGAATGAAAGTAGATCCGTGTCTATCACCATGCACAAAACTCAAGTCCAAATTGATTAAAGACCTCAATATTAATCTGAACACATTGAGCTTGATAGAGGAGAAAGTGGGAAGTACTCTACAACAAATGGGCACAGGGAACCATTTCCTGCGCATAACCCCAGCTGCACAGACATTAAGGGCAACATTGAATAAATGGGACCTCCTGAAGTTGAGCAGCTTCTGTAAAGCAAAGGACATTGTCACTAAGACAAAAAGGCAGCCTACTGACTGGGAAAAGATCTTCACCAACCCTGCAACTGACAAAGGTCTGATCTCTAAAATATATAAGGAACTCAAGAGACTAGACGGTAAAATGCCAATTAACCCAATTAAAAATTGGGGCGCGGAACTGAACAGAGAATTCTCAACAGAAGAAGTTCGAATGGCCAAAAGACACTTAAGGTCATGCTCAACCTCCCTAGCTATCAGGGAAATGCAAATCAAAACAACTTTGAGATACCATCTTACACCTGTCAGATTGGCTAAAATCCAAAACACCAATAATAACCTTTGCTGGAGAGGTTGTGGGGTAAGGGGTACACTCATCCATTGCTGGTGGGAATGCACACTTGTGCAACCACTTTGAAAAGCAGTGTGGCGGTTTCTCAGGAAATTCGGGATCAACCTACCCCAGGACCCAGCAATTCCACTCTTGGGAATCTACCCAAGAGATGCCCAATCATACAACAAAAGCATATGCTCATCTATGTTCATAGCAGCATTATTTGTAATAGCCAGATCCTGGAAACAACCTAGATGCCCTTCAGTGGAAGAATGGATGAAGAAACTGTGGAATATATACATGCTAGAATACTACTCAGCGGTAAAAAACAATGACATCTTGAATTTTGCAGGCAAATGGATGGAAATAGAAAACACTATTCTGAGTGAGGTAACCCAGACCCAAAAAGATGAAAATGGGATGTACTCACTCATAATCGGTTTCTAGCCATAATTAAAGGACATTGAGCCTATAAACTTGGGATCCTTGAGAAGATAATAAGAAGGTGAACTCCCCAAAAAAGATATAGTAATCCTCCTGGATATGGGAAGTAGACACAATCGCCAGGCAAAATTGAGAACTTGAGGGTTGGGCAAGACTGGGCCAAAGGAAGATGGGGAGAGAAAAATGTGAAGGGGAGAATGGGGGGAGCTCGGAGGAATGGGATGCTTGGGATATAGGAAGGGTGGATATGGGAGCAGGGAAGCATATATCTTAATTTAAGGAGCTACCTGAGGGTTGTCAAGAGACTTGACCCTAGAGGGGTTCCCAGGTTTCCAGGGAGACGCCACCAGTTAGTTCCTTGGGCAGCTGAGGAAAGGGAGCCTGAAAAGGCCAGTTCCTATAGCCATACTGATGAATTTCTTGCATATCACCATAGAACCTCCACCTGACGATAGATGAAGAAAATGACAGAGCCCCACATTGGAGCACCGGACTGAGCTCCCAAGGTCCTGATGAGGAGCAGAAGGAGAGAGAACATGAGAAAGAAAGTCAGGACCGTGAGGGAACCTCCAGCTGGCGACAGATGGGGAAGGTGACTGAGCCCCACATTGGAGCACTGGACTGAGCTCCCAAGGTCCTGATGAGGAGCAGAAGGAGCGAGAACATGAGGGAGAAAGTCAGGAACGAGAGGGGTGCATTCACTCATGGAGACGGTGGGACAGAACTAAAGGGAGATCACCAACTCCAGTTGGAATGGGACTGATGGATCATGCAACCAAACCTGTCTCTCTGAATGTGGCCAACAGCGGGGGCTGACTGAGAAGCAAAGTACATTGGCTCTGGGCTCTGATTCTTCTGCATGGACAGGCTCTGTGGGAGCCTTCTCAGCTTGGTCGATCACCTTCCTGGACCTGGGGGGAGTTGGGAGGACCTTGGACTTAGCATAGAGTGCGGAAACCTGATGGCTCCTTGGCCTTGAGAGGGAGGGAGGGGAGGTATGGGTGGAGGGAAGGGAGGGAAGGGGGAGAAGGAGGGGCGGGAAGGGGGAGGAGGAGCGGAGGGAGGGGGAGGAGGAGGGAAGGAGATGGAAATTTTTAAATATAAAAAAACAATAAACCATGAGAATGAAAAAATAAATAAATAAATAAAAAGAGAGGTCTCTTGTAAACGATGTGGACTCTTTGAACCATACAAATAAATAAAAAAACCTCATGATTTCCCACAAGAAAGATTTAGTTATTTTTAAAGCACAATTTGAGTGCAAAAAGTCTTCAATTGATACTGAATAAGAACTGATAGGACAAAGAAGGGATCCAAGGGAATAACCTCAAAAAAACAAGAAACATGTATAAGACAAGGACTCAAAACCTACATGGCAGTAGCATATAGCATCCAAATCAGGGAAATAGACAACATCAACTGCCAATGATACACCTTCTAACTACAGTAAACAAAAAGGTTCCTCTTCAAGTTAATCTTATCTAAGAGTAAATAATATAATTCTTTGAAGTAACTGCCCAATTTAGTTTTAAACCCGCAAGAAACCTCAGAACATGTGAGAATACCTGCACTCGTGCCCCGTGTGTATGTGTACTTCAGCTCTTTGATAAGAATATCTCAAAATGTCTTCCTCTGTCCCTTTCTGATTGCTCTCCATGGCAGTGGGAAGACAATTAGAAAGTTTCTACCATTAGTCTCTAAGACATGCCCAGGATGCATCACCCAGTAATTACCCCTCTTAAGGCTGCATTATTCTTAGAAATGAAGCCACGAGGTAGGACTTACACTTGCCACTAACAAGCCTTCATTTCTTACTGTTAATTTCTCAGGTGTATACTGAAAGATCACCGAGAGCCACACCACTACCCATCATTTCCGAGGTTGCCTTTGATTCTATTTGTGGGAATTTGGCTCAATTCTAAACACATGTACTAAGCATCACCTTTGTGCTAGTTTCTTTGAAGAAAATATAATGATGAATGGGCATAAACACAGACTAGGGTCATTTTTAAAGAGGGGACCTCATTTGAGAAGAGGCCCTCACCACTTGGCCTCTGAGCAATCCTGAGGTGCATTTTCCTGATTGACAATAAATGCAGGAGGGCTTAGCTTTCCTTTCTCTTTCCTCTCTTCCTATCAACTCCCTGTCTGTTTCTACACTCACTCCATCTATCCATACCATTTTTGTCACCACTGTGGGTGGTACCACTCCTGGGCTGGTACTTCTGGGTGATATGAATTCTGGTAAATAGTTTTGAGGATCAAGTCAGTAAGCAGCTTTTCTCTTGGTTTTCACTCCTCTTTGACTTCCCTCAGGGATGAACTAAAAGCTGTAAAATGAAATAAACCCTTTCCTCCCCAGGTTGCTTTTGACCACTGTTTTAATCACAAGAGAAAACCTAAGTAAGATACCATTCTCCTCTTGTCATTTTCCTCTCTTTCCTGTTCCTCTCCTTTCTCAGACACTCTCTTTTGTCATATTTTGTCTCCTTAATTTCTTCTGTCTTCTTTCCATCTCTCCTTTCCTTTCTCCCTCTTTCCACCGTTTTCTCTCTATTGTATTTCATTGGCCATCTACTTCTTTGAGTCCAGGCTCATCACTGCCACCTTACTTTCTTTTTCCTTCCTCTTTGTTATTTCTCTCTATACTCTTTATTATCTTTCCCCTCCTTTTTACCTTTGCTCCTTTCTCCTTCCTTCTATGCCCTCTATTTTCACTTCTCTTTCTCTAACCACTATGTCGCTTCTCCTATCCTACTGGTCTCTTCCGAATTACTTCATTTCTCTTAAATGTCCTCTTTCTCCCTTCCCTCTTCATTTCCTCTTCCCAATCTTCCCCTTTTACTTCTTTCATCATATCTCCCTTTTTGCCCTCTTCTGTCTCTCTTATTTCTATGTCTTGTCCTCTATCACCAATCTTTCTTTTCTTACCTTCCCTCACTCTTTCCTCCCATTCAATTTCTGTTCTTTCCTCCTCCCTCTACTCTCCTTCTCTGTACTTTACAATCTGCACATTTACTTTCTCCTTTCCCACTTCTTCCCCCTTTCTCACCTCCTTTGATTCTTATTTCCTCTTCTCACCCCCGATTTATTTCTCCAATACTCCCTTTCTTATTTTTTCTCTACTTTACTTGTTTGCCCTTCTTTCCCCTGTCTTCCTCCTGTGTCTACTCCCTTGTCTATCATCTCATCATCTCCCTCTAATCTCTAACCTTCTTCCCTCTCTCCAGGTCCTTCAATTTTCATTTTCCGTTTTCTGACCTCTACTTCCTCTCTTGCTCTCCTGTGGATTTCCTGTAACACTTGCTTCTCTACCTGTCCCATCTTTCCTGTACTCTTCCTTCACTTCTTTTCCCATACTATCCCTTATTATCTTCTCTAATTTTTGTCTTCTTCACCTCCACCTTCTTCCTCTTCTTAGTCTTCTTTTCCTCACTGCCACCTTTTTCTCTCTTCAACTTCAGCTCTCTTGCATATCTTCTTTTATCTATTCTGCTCTTACCTTTTCACTTCACCTCTGTCTCCTCCATTCTTTTATCCCTTTTATTTATCTGTTTCACTCTATCTCCCCTTCCTCTTTCATCTCACCCCTCTCCCTATCACTTTCTTGTCAACTCTCTTTCTTATTCTCTATTATTTCTTCCTACTTCATCTCATACTCCCATGGATTCTCTCCATTTTCCCCTTTTATTTTTTTCTATTCTCCCTACTACTATTTTTGTCTCCTTTATCTCCCTCTTGATTTTTCTTTGCTTTTTCTCCACCCATTACCTTCTCTCCTATTCCCTGTTTAGTTCATTACCTCTCTCCTTTCTCTACAGCTTTAACATTGTAAATGTGAGAAGAATCAAAATATTAATGATACCATTTTGCATCCTTTGTAGCTATGAAGCACCCCCAGTATTTACTACTCACTCATTTATTTCTCATCTTGGAGGTATTTTAGTTTACTTCTAAATTAGAATGTTCTATTTACTGCTTCTCCCAGCAATCATTGAGAAAGACAGAGAGTCTAGTCAAATATTCAAGGACAATAGGAGCTGATGTTCTTAAATTGTGGGAATGTCATCCTGAATCAGCTTTCTCCACATATATCCAAATATATCCTTCTTTCTAGGTTCTTTTGAGAGACTACATTGATGAAAGGAGTACTTAGTTTGAGTGGGTGCTGTACTTGAAAAGTTTATTTTTCATTTGACCTGTCTTGTTTGAATTCTCTTTTCTACATAAAAACAAGAAAGTAAAACGTTTGGACAGTTTCCGTTCATTAAATACAGCATTTTCCAATTCTACATTTTATATTAGACATAAAATAGTAAATTTAAATTGCAAAACATTTTATAACTAGACATAAAATTTCAGGAATGACATTTAAGTAATCATATCAAAAAAAAGAAGAAACTAAAGATACAGCATGGAGTAAACAATTTTTAAAATATTGTGGGAGTGTTGTGTGAGAGACAGTATATAGGAATTTACATGTAAAAAGGTAGGGAAATCATATGAGAAATGGAGAAATACTGGATGTTAAGAGAGAGTTTCCAGACTACTTTAAAGTCAGAAATATTATGTTAAAATGCCTGAAGGAAATTAAGAATATAGTTAGTAGTTTGATACAAATAGTGACTCACTAATTGAATATGAAACTGGTTGGTATTTTGACTGAAATAAAAATTAAAGGCTTAGGTAAAACTTTTTCATGATCAAGTCTATGGGTTTCATCCAACAAGCTATAAGGAAGTAATTAGAAACTTTTAATGGAAGAAGTATCCAAATAAAAGTAGTATGTGATTTTTTTTACTGTATATTAGTTGAAACTAAGCTGCTGGAGGCCCTAGGCTCAATCTTAGACATCATTTGAGCCAGGTGTAGCAACACACACCTGCAATTCTAGCTTTAGAGAAAGAAAAACAAAAGTATACAAACTTCAGGGTCAATTTTAACCATGTAGAGAATTTTTGTTGTTGTTGTTTTTACGAGACTGGGTTTCCCTGTAGTTTCTAGAGCCTGTCCTGGAGCTAGCTCTTGTAGACCAGCTGGCCTCGAACTCAGAGATCCGCCTGCCTCTGCCTCCCGAGTGCTGGGATTAAAGGCGTGCAACACCACCGCCCGGCCCATGTAGAGAATTTAAAGTCAGTCTGGGTTATTACAAACTCTGTCTCAATGAAGACTATACTGAGATAAGGAGATAAATAATATCACCAGCTCTTATAGAGTGAAGTCACCTTAGGAAAATGAAGCTGGTACAATTGTACATTAGAAAATGTACCAAAAAAAGCTGTGTGAGACCTATTCAGAGAGGACATATAGAGGAACATTTCTCTCAAGTAGTGTACAAGAACGACAGAAGATTGTTGTAAGTGAAGATGTTACAGCCAATAAAAGCCATATTTAGACTCTTACCTTACAGAATCTCCAGTTTAGAATGAGTTGTTTTGGAAGTATTTTAAGAGATATTTATTTATAAATGCTGGTTTTGACAGATGACTTTTAAAGAATTATTTCAAATGACTGCCAATTTATTAATATAAAATAGGCAAATGAAGGTGCAGGATATATTTTAATATTTGTTTGGAAGTTTGATCCGGATAAAAGAAATAACAGAGAAATCAAGGTTAGCGTCTGAACAAAATTATGTTTTCTTGAGATAGAAATTTAAATTCATTACTCAATAGACTCTGAAATGATAGACATTTGTATATAGCAACAAGACACCTCTTTATTCTTGCCTCCACTTAAAACAATTCTGAACAAAGATCTCCAGTGAAGTTCAATGTTAAGTACAGAAAAAATAAATAGATATGAAAATTATTGGGTATACAGTTATAATTTGATAAGCAATGCTTATACTGAGTTAAGGAGCGAGTCTTACTCAGGAAAATAAATTTTCTCTGGTTCATTATTGACTCAGAGGGTGCATTCACTTTGTTTATAATAGGCAATTTGCAGCTGAAATGCTTTACATAGTAAGTGGCTTTGGGGAGAAAGTGTACCCACTGGTGTAGGAGGTCCTCCTTTATGTGTGTTGCTTTCATTGGTTAAATAAAGAAACTGTCTTGGCCTTTTGATAGGGCAGAAAATTGGGTAGGTGGAATAAACAGAACAGGTTGCTGGGAGAAAGAAAGGAGAGTCAGAGAGCCGCCATGGAGTCGCCAGAGTCAGACATGCTGAATCTTTCCCAGTAAGCCACAACCTTTTAGTGACATACAGATTATTAGAAATGGCTTGAATCAAGATGTGACAGTTAGCCAATAAGAGGCAATAATTTAATTAATACAACCCACATGTTGAAGACACTTTCAAACAGCAAATTCAGGACAGAAAGCTCATGATACAAGATTAAATTTTGCTGTGGAGTATAGAGAATATTCAGAGGAAATGCACACAAACATACAGTTAAACAAATGTGTGGTTTTATAGTTGACTTTAAATACTATGAGAAATACTTTCAATAAGAATTCTTAACTGAGTGGGCTTCAAAGATGATGTTCTATAATATAATTTTACTAGAAAATAACTTTAGAGCTATGTTTTAAGTTTAAGATTAGGTAATTTAATTTAAAAGAGAAACTACTATAGGTGTCATTAATATTGACAAATTTGATGTATAAAAAGGTTTATTGGGACAATGTAATTGGCCTATTTTTCTATATTCATTTATTTATTGCTTAAAAGGTAGCTACTTTATTTTTAACATGCTATTTAATTTTAAATTCTAAAAATAAATATTTTAAGGACTATGTTAAAAATTTACTACATGATAAGAGCTGATATTTAAACTGTGGAGTGTTGTCTAAAGGAGTTAGTTACTGATTTTCTGGACTGTCATATACCATAAATGGTTTATAAATTCATCTTTTCTTCCATATTTATGTTTGGTTTCAGTACCTTCTCATTACATTTCATGTTTCCTTTCCATTTCTTATACTGAAAGATACTGAGTATTAATATGGCATTGTCTATTGCAAGGCCCAAGTCCTATTATTTATTAGATTTTATTAAATAAAAAATAACTTGTACAAGAATTGAAGAATTCAGTTATTAGGAAGAAAATTTAAACATCAGACCCATTCCTTTATTTTTTAATATCTCCAAAGACCAAATTACAATACTCTATACCTTGGTGAATACTGTAAACAAAGACAATTTTAAAGTAAGTCTCATCTATGTATTAGAGGGAACAAAAGCATTATTAATAGCTGGAATGAAACTTCAAATAGATTTTCTGTCATATAAAGGAAAAATTGTGCTTTTAACCTCTCTTATTAAATTCACAATTTGTCCAACATCTATTATTTTATTTAAATTTAAATTTTAAATCATATTTTTTCATTTACCAATGAAAATATCTATAAATTTAGAATGCTTAGTCTACAGGGATGTTTTTTTGTATGCTTGGATTTCCTGATAATTCACATACTTGATAAGATAAATCCAGTCAATTATACCCTAAGGTGACTTTGAAGAACGCAGACTAGAAGACTAAAGCAGAGGTAAGGAGTATTTGATGAGTTTGCAGCTGTATTTTCCTTTCCTTCCTCTTGTTGGCCATACCACTGAATACATACCCACTCTGCTAATGTTCACATACTTTGACTAAATGCTTCAAGACCCCTGGGAGTATAGGTAAATCTCTAACATACTGATTCTATTTTCTTTACAAGCGTACTCAGTGGTGGGCCATATGGCTATGGCTATTCCATTTTTCATTTTTTAAGGAGACTACCAAATGTTTTCTATCATGGTTTTGCTTATGGACATTTGTGCTAAGTGTATGCAGATCTCAATGAAGCATTTTTATTTTAAATGCAACTGCACACACACACACACACACACACACACACACACACACACACTAATTTCCATATCATCCTTTTTAGGCATCCTTCAAATAGAGAATAGAGAACTATTTTTCATGACACACTCAAAACAGTGCTAAGCCTTAATTGTAATATTTATACAAATAAACTTATGCCAAACTTCTGAGCAAAATATTAAATCACATTTTGAGGAGGTTCAAACCATTTCACATTAGTCTAACTGCATTTTCTTGTGGGAGATTTAAACATTTTCAGATGAAAAATTTTTATCACTGTGGAATTCTGCATTAAATAATATATTTGTGGGGAATTTGCAAAGTTTGGTTATGTTTCAAAGAGTCACACTGTAGCCCAATCTGGCCTGGACCTCATGACAGTCCTCCTGTCTTGGCCTCATCTTCTGGTTGTTGGGAGTACACCACTGATATGGGGAAGCTTTCTCTTGTGTAATGGAAAACTAACTGAACTGTTATGGTTAATCAATAGTTTTACAACATGAACAAAAATAAGAGGATTACATGAGACCTAACAATTATGTCACATGTGTATAAAGAACTCTAGCACACAATCATCCTTATCTGGGAATTTTGCTTCCTAGAGTATCAATTTTATTCTGAGTAATCTTCATCTACTTCCTACTGTCCAACTTAAGCCCTGCAGAAACAATGATAGACTAAAACATTAAATAGGTTTTTTTAAATACATTTGATATTTGTGGGATACTGAAATATATGTTCATTGGCACTGTGTTTGATTGTATTAGTGTAAGATTTTCAAAATTTATCCTTGTTCAAGTACCTGTTATTGTTTTCACAGTTGTATAATATTTCAAAGTTATTAGGATACACGTAATTGTGTTCTTTAAGTTACTGCACTCATAGACATAACCATACACCTTTACACACTTTGCCTTTTTCTTTTTCCTGGTTATTTAGATAGCATTATCTTCACATCCTTTACTTGATATTCTAAATAAGTTGAGTCAGTGTCATTTGGAATATTTGAAGCAAAGTCTGACTATTAATTTTCCTCACAACATAAGGAGCCAGGTCCAGTCATGACACTAAGCATGTTGGTAGATTCCCTGGTTTTGTCTTCTGAGTCACAGAGTAAATGGCTCTCTCATTCTGTGATAAGTATAAGAGCAATATCAACAGGGAGGGGATATGTGACAAAGAAGCCTTTTTCTGTTATTATTGTTATCTTGTTTTTAAAATAAAAACTTTAGAGAAGTATCTTCCTGTTAAAATCATAAAGTCTGGCACAATAGAGATGTTTTGGTGTTAAAAGCACTGTCTTCTCTTATAGGGGGTTTGGGTTACATTCCTAGCACTCATGTGGTGCCGAAATAACATCTGTAACTACAGTTCAATTACCTTCTGGCCTCAAAAGGCACTACATACAAACAGTGCACATATATATTCATGCAAAACACTCACATATGTTTAAAAAAATCATGCAATCAAGGAAACAGAGAAGAAATAAACTTTGCATTTTGATACTGAAAATTGTCTTTTATGTTGCCCAGGAAAGTTCAGTTGTTGATGAGATTAAATGTGTTCTAGGTTGATTCTCATAGGAAATAAGAGTTACTTATTTACTTATAAGTGTTTCACACCCTCAGATGTTATAAATTTAAGTTAAATTATTTGGTTTCTAATAATTGGCATTTTAATTATTTATCAATGAAAGGAACACTATGTTGTTTGAAGGAAAGAATATTAAGAATGAGATAATTATATATGAAATGGAAAATATAATTGAAATTTTTGCTGAATAAAAACATTGTAAATCTCATTTTTATTGGATTTAAGAATATAAAAGACACTTTATTATAAAAATATTGTTTAATTATACTGCTAAGTAGCAATGTTTCTTTACAGGCAGTCCAATTAACAAATTGAGGGAAGATTATTATTTCTTAATAACTTAATCAGTAGTTTATGATAGTAAGAAGGGAAAATTTGCATACAGTCATGCCACTGAGTGTCAGAGGGTAAAGATCCTTATCAACCAATGGGTAGCTATTTCTTTGCATAAAATTAGCAATGTAAAAGAGCAGTTTAAAAAGTATATGAATATACAGAGTGTGACTGGGAGTCTATGAAAGCTGACTAAGATAGTAAACGTCTGCCTTGGCAGCTTCTTTTAAGTAAAGTATGTTCTCACCAGCCATTTCTTTATAGATAGAAAGAAAATTATATTTGACATTGAGTAGAATGATTTTTAATTTGCAACACTGAATGGAAATCTAGAGAGACTCCTCTGCTTCAACAATGAGGATGAAAAGTAAACAAATGTAAAGAATTCCATTTTCGGGCTGGGCGGTTGTGGAAAACACCTTTAATCCCAGCACTCAATAGGCAGAGGCAGGTGGGTCTCTCTGAGTTCGAGGCAAGCCTGGTCTACAAGAGCTAGTTCCAGGAAAGGCGCCACAGTTATGGAAAAACTGTGTATCAATAAACCAAAAAAATTTCATTTTCTTTTTCCTTTCTCTGTTGACTTTCCCATGTATCTCCTCTCTCTGACTTTCCCATGTATCTCCTCTAAGTCTCTTTTCAACTCTTCTCTATTTCCAGTTTTTCTCACCTTGCAACTCTTCCCCCTCTACCATTTTTGCAACATCCTTTTTCTCTTCTCTGTTCCATCTCTGTCTCTTCCTTACTCATCCCTCCTTTCTGTCTTTTTGTTGCTCACTCTTCCCTTTGCTATAGCCTTACTCTTTCATTTCTGGACTGTCTCCTCTTTCAAGTCTCACCACTTTCCTCCTTTGTTCATTTCCCTCACTCGCTGCTCTCCTCTTTCCCCTCTCTTCTGACTCATCTTTACCACACTTTGTCCTCTTCCTTCTAATGTCTTCCTCATTCTTCTCACTCTAAGACTTCTATCCTCCCACTGACCTCAGTTTCCCCTCTAATTCCCTCACTTCTCACTTTTCTTCTTCTTTCTCTTTCCAACCTCATCTCACATAAACATGGGAGATATTTCCTCTATACCCTCTCATCCCATCTCTTCACTTCTTCCTCTGTGGTCATTCTTTCCTTCCTCCTTCCTCTCTGTCCCCTCTTCTCTCACCAATTTTTCTTCTTTTTGAAGTCACCATCCTTTCCCCTTCTTTCCCCTTCATTTCCACTGTGTGATCTCCAATCAATTACTTTTCTCCTCTCTTGTAATTTTAAGTCCCTTTCTCTCCTTCCCATTGCCTCTCTTCCCTAACTACTCTCTCCCTATCTCTTCCTTTCTTCTCACTTCACCGTCTATCTATTCTTGCCTCATCCTGTTCTCCTTCTCCTTTCTCTCTCTATTTCCTTCTCTCAACTGTCCATATTTCCAACTTGTCCTATCCTAACCCCATTCCTTCTATCCAAATCACTTCTCTTATCTCTCCCCTTGCCCCACTTCTATATATTTTCTTCCATCTCCACTCCCTTCCCTCTCTCTCCATTCCCCTTCTCCCATTTCTCTTTCCAATATACCCATCTTTTCAATTATTTTCTCTCCTTCTCTTCTCTCACCTTTATCTCTAGTTCTCATCTTTTCCTACTCTTCTCTCAGCTTTATCCTCCCTTTCTTTATCCTCTTCCCTATTCTATACTCTCTCCCCTCCATTTCTCACCTCCCTTCTCATGACTTCTCTTGCTCTCCTCTCTCCCCCACTTCTTATGCTGTATCTCTTTTTGCCCTTCTACCACTCATTTTCCCTTTAATCCTTCCTCTCTATCCCTTCTCCTACTTTTATCCCCATCTTCTTACTTCTCCTTTTTCCCACATTCTTTTATCTGCTCTCTACAATCTCTCAAGTTTCTAGTCACTCTCTTCTTATGTTGTTCCTCTTATATGTTTACTCCACCCTCTTTGGGTCTTCATGTAGACAGTAGCTTCAATCCTGCCAAGTCTCACAGTTTCTCAGTCCCAAGGAAAAAAGAGGCTTGTATTTATTATAAACTCTTTGGCCTATTAGCTCAGGCTTATTATCAACTAGCTCATGCAACTTAAATCAGTCTATAATTCTTGTCCATGTTTAGCCATGTGACTTGTACCATTTTTCAGTGAGGCATTTTCATCTTGATTCCTCCGTGTCTAGGTTGCATCTGTGTCTCTGGCTTTCCTCTTCTTAAAATTATCTTAGGCTTATCATCCTGCCTATACTTCCTTCCTGTGTAATGGCCAGTCAGCATTTTATTAAATAAAAAAGTGACAAATCATTACAGTGTACAATAACTTTTTCCCAAAGTATTTCCCCCTTTTTCTCTTCAAATTAAGAATTCTGATTATAATCTTTTTATTTACATTTTTTCTGAATATTATCCATAAAAAATTGTAACCGACATTCTAAACAAAGACAAATACCTATAATATATATTTTTTGAAAATATGGGTGTAGTTTTTTAGGCTACTTTATGCTGACTGGGGGCATTGATAATCTTATAGGGACCCAAAGAAAATTTAGAATTATAGGCAAGTAATGACTGGAATATTTTGTGAAGCTGGGTCATCTCAATCAGCAGTCTTGACGTCAGTCTGGATATAAAACTCAGAAGAAACTGCAACAGAGGTGTTCTTAAAAATTTGAGCACCTGGAGCATCCATTCCCACTGGAGATTTTCCAGGGCTCTTCCTTGATCAAAACTTATTTTTCTTAACCCAGAATGAATCCACTGCCTCTCATTTTCTGTGGAAAGAAAAGCAAAGCCTATTCTTCAAAGTACATATTTTGGGCTTAAATTTTGAAGTCAATGCATTTTCAACATAAATAGGATTGATTCATCCAGCAGCATTTTTAACCAAATGTCTTTTAGAAACTGTTGCTCCTTCATAAGAAATCAAATAATTCAAAGACAACAATATCGAAGCCGGGCAGTGGTGGCACACACCTTTAATCCCAGCACTCGGGAAGCAGAGGCAAGCGGATCTCTGTGAGTTCGAGACCAGCCTGGTCTACAAGAGCTAGCTCCAGGACAGGCTCTAAAGCTGCAGAGAAACCCTGTCTCGAAAAACCAAACAAATAAATAAATAAATAAATAAATAAATAAATAAATAAATAAATAACTTACAATATCCAGGTTCTGTGTGTATTTTCTACCTTTTTGTGGCTTTTTAAAAACTCTATTTTTATTTTTATTTTTTAATTTTTGTTTTCTTGAGACAGGGTTTCCCTATCTTTGGCTGTCCTGGTACTGATTCTGGAGACCAGGCTGGTCTCAAATTCAGGGAGCTCCTCCTGACTCTGCCTCCCAAGTACTGGGATTGAAGGTGTGTGTACCTTATTTCTTTTTTTAAGGAATTTCTCTAGTCATTTTCTTTTCTGTCCTGAGAATTATGTGTATTTTTAAAAACATTGTAAACTCTTTTGTGGATATTTTTCATCTGAATCTGTATTTACTGTACATCTCTATTTTCTGATCACATGAGTATTCTGCTATGATATATGGCTAGGATTAAAGCTGTGGCCTTGACAACTAATTGCACCTCATTCCTTAGCTGTTTTAGAGTCTAGTTTCATGGCAGAGGTATTGAAGGCAGTCACATTTCTTGCCACAACTCTGTGGAGTTTCTTGGTCCATGCCACCACCAAAAAGTCAGGTGCCGGTTGCTCATAAACAACATTTATGTATTTGGTGTTAAGGCCTTTTAAAAGAACTACAAGGTTTCTATTGCTTATACTGAGTAAGGAAGCCTCTCTTAAAGGATTCATGTCTCTGAATGCCACTAGCAAACACAGCCTACCAAAGAAAACATGGTTACCAAGAAGTTATACTTAAATCTGTTTTTATCTGTCTAGAATCTTTTTTTAAAAACTTTCTCAGGCTTTATGTGGAAATCCCTGCCAAACATTTGGGTACCATTTGTAGACAGAAGTTTCTGTCGCACTCAATCCCACAGACATACAGCCCCAAAGAAACAGATGCTTATGTTAATTATAAAATGTTTGACCTTTTACCTCACGCTTATTATTAACTAGCTATTACAACTTAAATTAACCCATAATTTTTGTCCATATTTAGCCACATAGATTGGTAACTTTTCTCAATCAGTCATTCTTATCTTGCTTCCTCTGCATCTGGATGGCAACTGTATCTCTGCCTTTTATCTTCCCAGAATACCCTTAGTCTCATTGCTCCACCTATATACTTCTGGTCTGACTACTAGCCAACCAGCCTTTTATTAAACTAATATGAGTGAGAAATATTTACAGTGTACAAGAGAACTATACCACAGGATCCCCTAACTCCTCCACCCAATTCTTTCTTTCTTTTGTCTTTTCTATCTTCCACTCCATTTTTACCCTCTAAGTAGGCCTTTCTACTTTTCCCTCTTCCTCATTGCCCTGTCTTTTGCCTTCTTCTCTCTGTTCCCCTGTGTAACTTCCCTGTTACCTATTCCTGTTCTTTCTTCCCTCTTCTCTGCTCTTCTTCTCTCCTCTCCCTACAATATTGCCTACTTTTGCAATTCCCTCTCTCTTCTTTACTTCCCCACATTCTTTACATTCCCATTAATACTCCGGCCCTCCACTCTTCATTTCAGTTTTTCATCTCTCTTCTTCCTTTTCCTCATTCTTACTCCCTTCCCTCTTATATCTTGTCTTCCCCATTTCCTGTCCCTTTGACCTTTCCTATTTCTTTTCTGTCTCTAAACTACTTTCCTACTCTAACCACTCTGTTTCTCTTACCATTTTCCACAGTCTCCCAGTTTTCCTAAAGTTCTCCCTTCTCCAAATTGTATTTCTATTCCCTTTCCACTCTGTTACCACCTCTCTGTCTCTTGCTCTCTTGGTGCTAATCCATTTATACTTTCATCTCCTCTTCACCACCTCTAATCTTTCTCTCTTTTGCTCTTTCTCTTTTCCCCACCCTTCACCCATTAGCCAACACTCTAAATACAATCTGCCTCTCTTCCCTCTTCTCATACCTGACCTCTTTACTTCCCTTCCTTCCTTTTCCATCTTCCTTCTTTTCTGTCTGCCTCCTTTTTGCTCTCTCATTGCTCAGTTCTCTCACCTCCTTTATAATCCTCCTTCTTATACTCCTCTGCATCACATTGTCCTCTCCACTCTCCATGCCTTGCTTTCTCTCGTCCTTTCCAATTTATCACCTTTCTCTATTTTCTTCTTTTCTATTCCCCAAGCCATTTTGTCACCTCCTTTACCTCTCATCTCAATGCCTTTCCCCTTTCTATACTCTAATCTTTTCTCTCATCTCCTATTGTCTGTCACTCTCTTTTCATTCCCCTCTCAACACACTCCCATGTTTTCTCACTTGATTTTATTTACCCTCCCTCCTTCATCACTACTTCCTCATTCCCTTTCTTTTCCCCCTCTTTCCCATATTCTCTTTCATCTCACCTCTCCCAGTTCCACTCTTACCTCTCCCTTTTCTCCTATATACTTTCTCTTTCTTTTTCTCTCTCCTTTCTTTGCTATCTTTCCCTCATTCCTTCCTCTATTGCTCCTTCCTTAGCTTTTCACCTCTCATCAGTTTCCCTTAACCCTAATGTTTTCTCCAACTCTCATATTCTTTTCTCCCTTTTTCCATTATATTTGCCTGTTTCACTATTTCTTTTTCTTGTCTTCTCTCCTATCTCTGCTCTTCATTTTCCCATTCACCCTGACCATACTTCCCTTCCTCTCTTCTTGTTTTTACTTTTTTGCTCTCCTATCTCTCCTCTTCACTCTTTTCTGTATTTTCTCCCCTTGTGTTCTCCCTCTAAGATAATTATTTAAAATAAAAAATGTAACTTTATTTTTCTATTAAGGAATATGAAAAGCTTATAAATAAAATATAATATATTTAGCTGGTAAGTTACATCATTTCTTCATAGACAGTCAAATAGTTTCTTTAAATGCAGAATTGTTTTAGTTGAGCATTGTGCATCTACTTAATTTAGCTCAAAATATAAGTGTACCTTATACTTTAATATGCACCTTCTTATAATTATATGAGTTCATTTATCTGAAGACAGAGAAAACAAGCCTAGCCTACTTGATGAATTCCATTTCCAGAAAGCCTTCATATTTGAGAGACAAAACCAGAGAGTTTTATATCAACTTGACCAATACACAAGTGTGCACATGTACACAACACACTTCTCCCCTTGACACATACACACACACACACACACACACACACACACAGAGAGAGAGAGAGAGAGAGAGAGAGAGAGAGAGAGAGAGAGAGAGAGAGAGAGAGAGAGAGAGAGGGCCAAACAGAGAAATAGAGACAGACTCAGAAGAAGAAAAAAGGGAAGAGAATATCAAAATTAGGTTTATTATCTCATAGCAGGAAGGCTTTTGGTAGAGCTTCTGATAATTGTTTTGGTGTTCGCTAGTCGTCAAGCCAAGCAACAGCAGAAGTTGTGAGCTTTAAATGGTTTACAGAATGGGAAAATAGAATGTTAGTTTAGAAATATATCAGATATGAGAGTGAACATAGCTCTGGCTCTGATAAAATCAAAGAGCAACCATTTACTGCCATCCTGTCATTTATGGAAGGGTGACAATTCATTCACAAATTATGTTATTGTTCAATATCCTCAGATATTATAACTGTACAATTTTTTCATATTATTTCTAAATTATGAGTGTATTTTAAATTAAGTGTAGGGCAATGGGTGCCCTTTCATATAACCATGCCATACTAACATTACAAATTCTAGGCTGTCATTTGCTGAGTAATACTGTAATGAATAGTTAAAAATTAGTATTTATTTTTTAACTCATTTTTATACTACAGAGAGGAAATACTATACTGTATTCACTGAATTCAGACATACCTAAGAATAGTAGCAAGGTTTACCACTATAGAGAATGAACTCAAAAGGTCAGTTCATGCATCTGTGGTAACATTTGGTACCATTGCCAGAATCCCCTCCAATATTTCAAGCCACATAACTGTCACTTACATCCTCAGGGCTTAATTCAGTCCCATTTGGGTTCCCCAACTGTCATTCCATAGTCCTTGAGCCCCCACTATCTCAGACCAGCTGTCTCTCTGCTTTTTTCTATTATGATCTTTATCTCCCTTGTTTGTATGATTCTTCTTCCCTCTCTTCAACTGAATTCCAAGAGTCATCTCAAACTTGGTATGCCAGACTCTCCAAGGAAGGACTTACCCCCTGAGGAGAGGAGATCTGGGGTGAAATGAGGAAAGGTAGTGGGGAAATAGGAGAAGAAGGAGGCAAAACTAGGATTGGTATGCAAAAATATTTTAAAGAAAAATATAGTATTTTTTTGTTTGTATGACAAAGCCCCATTTTGGAGGAAGGGTGGCTTGTACAGAGAGAAAGGATTTTTTTCTTTCCATATTAGTACAAATTCCTTGCCAGTAAATTTTATTCAACAACCTCAACATCACAATACTTTAGCATGCACAAAGATGTCTCCATAGGGAACAAGCAAGTTTATCCTTCAGTAATACTCAAAAGCGTTACCTGTCAGCAATCTTAAGGGATAAGTAGGTGGCAGAAATAAGTACAGCAACTGTTCTAGGGCAACCAGTGGTTGTTCTTCATCACCAACCTTTCAGTCTAGTGCTCAATGACAATGGCAAAAGCTGCCGCTGATGAACAGGGACAGCTGACTGAAGAATTCACTGCTGCATACCTCCCTAATGTGGCACAGTCAACAGCCAGCCCTCCTATACTTGATTGAGGCAGAAATTTGGCATTTTGCCTCTGTTTCTATTTTTCCTCTAAAGAGGAACAATTTTAAATTAGTTTTGTAGATGAAATGTCATGTTGAGTAAATTTGTTTGTTTGTGCACCCTAAAGGAGATTCAAAGAAGCTTGTGTAATAAGTGGAAATGATAAGTAAATAACATGAAGAATCCAATATCTACCCTATAGTTATACTTTTATATATCTGTTCTCAACCAGCCACTAGAAATAAAGTAATTAGCCCTTCCATGGAGTTCTTTGGTATCATTGATGAATTAAAGATCAGGAATAGGTCCCATTAGCCATTTAGAAGTTTTTTCTAAAGTGATAAACATTAAATTTTAAAACTTTGTAATATTCAGAATGATTCTTTGAGTTATGGAGAAACAAATATAGATTCAGAACATTAGGGTACTGAATTGCTAGAAGAAAAGATAATTTAAATCTTCTTTAAAATAATGTCTTTAAAATTATTAATTTGAAAGATGCAACAATTTTTTAATATTGAAAAATTCATAGTTAAATATCATATTTATTGTCTTAAAGTACATTAACATGTACTATCACTGTTTGCTTTTTCTAACCAGCCTGTTTATCACTGAGTTTCCAGATGCCATACCTGTGTGAAGTGCACTAGTACAGAAAACCGATGCTGATCCAGAAAGCAAGGTGAGTCTAGCATCAGCCATGAGAGCTGTCAGAAATCCCTTCATGTTAGATGTTTATTTCTACTCCTGTGTCTGCAAGCAATGCATTGGCAGCGACATTTAAGTTTGGTCTACAAGGTAGCACTGATAACTGTGAGCGAGTAAGCAATAATGTTCACTGTAGCAGCATTAGGTACCCTGAATTGCTGGTGAGAAGAGTTTACTGTACCAGAGCAAAGTTGGTTAGTCCATGGATTATGAGACCAAAGAGCAGAGATTCGCCCAGTGTACAAAAGTTCTAGATGTCCTCACTACATCTTTCCCTCCACTACAGTCATCCCCATAATCACTTTTTAAATCTGAAAATACAAAATTTGAAGTATAAAAGTATATTGACTTAATGTGGGTCTTTATTTGCTCAAAACATTAAAATACTGTGGGTTTGTGAATCAGAAGAAGAAAAATATGTGATAGGGTACTAGTATGGTCAAAGGGACCAAGCTGTCAGAGACACCAGCAGGAAACACACATTGAAAGCTGCCTGGAACTCAGAATGTTAATTGCTAAAGAAGGTATTATATTGCATTTGTTTGTTTCTTTATTTTGTCTTATTTTATTATTTGGTGAGTAAATTAGATAAGTAATAACATAAGAAAAGCATCTTAACATCTGTTCTACAAATGAAAGTTTGGCGCAGACTTCTAATTTCAGTGACTTGTGAGTGACTCAAAGACAAGGCTCAAAAAAGTCAAAGCCTTGTCATAGAGACCAAGCCCATCGCCATTGTCCTTGGCTTCTCGGTCAGCCTCCACGATCAGCCACTTTCAGAGAGTCCGATTTGGTCGCATGTTCCATCACTCCCATTCCGGGCTCTGTGTGAGCCTTGTCAGTTTGGTTGCTCACCTTCCTGGACCTGGAGGGAGTTGTGAGGACCTTGGACTCAACATAGTGTAGAGAATCCTGATGGCTCTTTGGCCTGGAGAGGGAGGGAGTGGAGGTATGGGTGGAGGGGAGGGGAAGGAAGGGGGAGGAGGAGGGGAGGAGATGGCAATTTTTAATAAAAAATAAATAAATTGGAAAAAAAAAGTCAAAGCCTGCCAGGGGTAAGAAGTAAGCTTAAGTCCAGCTTGGTTACACTTGTGACACCTTGTTTCAAAGTAAAAAAGTGGAAAAGAAGGCTGTGGATGGAGCTATATGACAGAATGCAATGATATTTATCAAGCATGCATAAGGTTTTAGTCTCAACCGCAGTACAAAAAAAAGAAGAGAAAAAATAAGGGAAGGAAGGAAGAAAGAAAGAGAATTATTCAAATGGAACCAGAAACTGTGTTACTTGAGAGGCAAAGAAGCTATTTTGAACTGAAATATCAAGTGAATTTTATAATACATTTTTTATTGATATTTAATGAGCTCTACATTTTTCTCTGTTCCCTTCCTTGCCTCTCCCCTCCCCTTTTCAGCCCTCCCCCAAGGTATCCATGCTCCCAATTTACTCAGGAGATTTTGTCTTTTTCTATTTTCTACTTCCCATGTAGATTATAACTATGTGAGTCTCTCTTAGTGTCCGTATCGTTGTCTAAATTCTCTGGGATTGTGGTTTGTAGGCTGGCTTTCTTTGCTTTATGTTTAAAAACCACATATGAGTGAGTACATGTGATAATTTTCTTTCTGTGTTTGGGTTACCTCACTTAATGTTTTCTAGCTTCATCCATTTTCCTGCAAAATTCAAGCTGTCATTATTTTTTTCAGCTGTGTAGCACTCCATTGTGCAAATAGACCACATTTTCCTTATCCATTCTTTAGTCAAGGGGCATTTAGGTTGTTTCCAGGTTCTGGCTATGACAAACAGCACATGTCTTTGTGGCACAATTGAGCATCCTTTAAATATATACCGCAAAGTAGTATTACTGGGTATTGAGGAAGCTTGTTTCCTAATTTTCTGAGAAATTACCACACTGACATTTAAAGGGGCTGTACCAGCTTGCATTCCTACCAGCAATGCAGAATTGTTCCCTTATCCCCACAACCTCTCCAGCATAAATTGTCATCAGTGTTTTTGAGTTTTTTATCTGAAAATACAAAATTTGAAGTATAAAAGTATATTGACTTAATGTGGGTCTTTATTTGCTCAAAATATTTGCTCAAAAAAAAGTGTTTACATCTTCCAGGTTTAAGATGGAATCTCAGAGTCATTTTGATTTGCATTCCTCTGATGACTAAGGATGTTGAGCATTTCCTTAAGTGCCTTTCAGCCATTGTAGATTCCTCTGTTGAGAGTTCTCTGTTTAGATCTGTACTCCATTTTTTCTTTATTGGATTATGTGATCTTTTGGTTTCCAATTTCTTGAGTTCTTTGTATACTTTGGAAATCACACCTCTGTCTGATATGGGGTCGGTAAAGAACTTTTCTCATTCTGTAGGCTGTCGTTTGTTCTTTGCTTTACAAAAGGGTTATGAAGATCTTGTCCCATTCAGTAGTCTTGTTGACCGTGCCCTTTTCTTTACAGAAGCTTCTTAGTTTCAAGAGGTTTCATTTATTTAATCTTTTTTTTCAGTGTCTATGGTACTGGGGTTATATTTAGGAAGAAGTCTCCTGTGCCAAGAAATTCAAGTGACTTCCCAATTTCTCCTCTATGAGATTCAGTGTGGTTGGTTTTTTCTTAAGGTCTTCAATCCATTTGGACTTGAGTTTTGTTCATGACAATAGATATGATTCTATTTTCATTCTTCTACATGAGGATATCCTGTTATGCCAGAAATATTTGTTGAATAAGCTTCACTTTTTTCATATTATATTTTTTGCTTCCTTGTCAAAAATCAGGAGTTTGTAGGTTTGTGGATTGATATCTAGGTCTTCTATTTGGTTCCACTGGTCCTCCTGTCTGTTTTTGTGCCAATACCAGTTTGCTTTCAGTACTGTAGCTCTGTCGTAGAGTTTGAAGTCAGGGATTGTGATGCATCCAGAAGTTCATTTATTGTTCAGGATTGTTTGACTTTTGGGTTTTTGCTTTTCGTATGAAGTTGAGTATCAATCTTTCAAGTCTGTGAAGGATTTTTGCAGGGATTTTGATTGGCACTGCATTGAACCTGTAGACTGCTTTTGGTACAATTGCTATTTTTACTAAGTTAATTCTACCTAGCCATGATCATGGGAGATCTTTCCAGTTCCTGGTGCCTTCTTCAATTTCTTTCTTCAAAGATCAAAAGTTCTTTTTTTTTCTTTTTTCTTTTTTTGGTTTTTCAAGACAGGGTTTCTCTGTAGCTTTTTTTAGAGCCTGTCCTGGAACTAGCTCTTGTAGACCAGGCTGGCCTCGAAATCACAGAGATCTGCCTGCTTCTGCCTCCCGAGTGCTGGGATTAAAGGCGTGCGCCACCACCGCCCGGCTCAAAGATCAAAAGTTCTTGTCATACAGGTCTTTCACTGGTTATGTTAGAGTTACTCCAAGATATTTTATATTATTTGGCGCTGTTGTGAAGGGTGACGTTTCTCTGATTTTTTTCTCAGCCCCTTTATCATCTGTGTAAAGAAAGGCTACTGATTTTTTGAATTAATATTGTATTCTGCTATATTACTTAAGATGTTTATGAATTGCAAAAATTTCTTGGTAAAATTTTTTTGGTCACATATTAAAACTATCCTATTATCAGCAAATAGTGAGAATTTGACATCTTTTCTGATTGTATCCCCTTGATCTCCTTTTGTTGTCTTATTACTAGCTAAGTTCCCACACACTCTATTGAATAGATATGGAGAGAACATACAACCTTGTCTTGTTTCTGATTTCAGTGGAATCACTTTGAGTTTCTCTCCATTCCTGCTCTCTTCAAGACCTTTCTCATAAAAAAATATATTTTGTCAAAGACTTTCAACATCTAATAAGATGGTGATGCTTTTTTTTCTTTCAGTTTGTTTATATGGAATATTACATTGACAGATTTTTGTATGTTTAACCATTCCTGCATCTTTGGGATGAAGCCTACTAGGTCATAGTAAATTATTTTTCTGATGTGTTCTCAGATTCAGTTTGTCATTATATTATTGAGTAATTTTGCATCAATGTTTATGAGTGAGACTGGTCTGTAATTCTCTTTCTTAGTAATGTCTTTCTGTTGTTTGAGTATCAGGGTAATTGTAGCCTCATAAAAAGAGTTAAGCAATATTCCTTCTGTTTCTCGTTTATGGAACAATTTGACGATTATTGGTATTATTTCTTCTTTGAAAATCTTGTAGAATGCTATGCTAAATCAATCTTGTTTGGACTATTTTTTGGTTAGAAGACTCTTGATAACTGTTTCTATTTTTTAAGCAATTATAGGCCTATGTAATTTGTTTATTTGGTCTTGATTTAAAATTGGTAAGTGATATTTATCCAGAAAATTGTCCATGTCCTTTATGGTTTTCAATTTTGTGAAGTATAGGTTTTGAAAATGTGACCTAATGATTTTCTGGATTTCCTTTGTGTCTGTTGTTATGCCACCCTTTTCATTTCTGATTTTGTTAATTTGGATATTCTGTCTCTGCCTTTAGTAAATTTGGATAAAGATTTATCTACTTTTCTGACTTTCTAGAAGAACCAATTCTTGGTCTCATTGATTGTTTTTATTGTTTTCTTTGTTTCTACTTCGTTGATTTCTGCTCTCAATTTGATTATTTCCTGTTGCCTAGTTTATTTGGGTGAGTTTAGTTCTTTCTGTTCTATAGTTTTCAGGTGTTTTGCTAACTCACTAGTTAATTTTTCCAGCATTTTTTATGTAGGCATTCAGTGCTATGAACTTTCCTGTTAAGACTGCTTTCATTGTGTCCCATAATTTGGTTATGTTGTGTGGTCATTTTCATTGAATTTTAGGAAGTCTTTAATTTCTTCCCTTATTTCTTCCTTGACCCATTAGTGATCCTGGTGAGCATTGTTTAATTTCCATGTGTTTGTGAGCTTTCTGAAATTAGTTTTGCTGTTGAAGTCTAATTTTAAACCATAGTGATCCAATAAGATACATGGGGTTATTCCACTTTTTTTGTAATTGTTAAACCTTGCTTTGTTACATAGTAGGTTGTCATTTTTTGAGAAGATTCCATTAGGTGTTGAGAAGAAGGTATATTCTTTTATGTTTGGATGAAATGTTCTATAGATGTCTGTTAAATTCAAATGATAATTATTATAAGATTGTACTAGCTGAATGGAATTTTCAGCCTCTCCTCATACATTTAGCTAAACTAACATTTCTAAATTGAAAATTTTCTTTAGAGAAAATGTGTGAAACTTCTTTAGTTTCAAATAAGGAGAATAGAATATTTTGAGGTGTGTATCTAATATATATATATATACATATATATATATATATATATATATATATATATATATATATATGAGTGTGTGTGTGTATGTATGTATATATGTATATACCTTTCGGATTATTATTTGGAATTTCTTTTTAGGATTATTCCATCAAATGTAGATGATGAATATATAAAATTTATATCAATATAACTAATGTTTAGATAGACTTAGGTGTCAGTCTAACATTATAGACCCAAATGTGCTTCTCATAACAAGTATAAAATATTTTGACTGCCCCTATTTCTTGTTACAGATTTTAGAACTATTTTGGGATATGGTCCTATTTCAGTAAGGTTTAAACTCATTACTACATGCACTTGGTGGAAGAGGAATTATCTGTCATCTTATATTTGACAGGATGTTCTCCTAGGCTGTGTATTTTAGGTTCAAATATAGATTCTGCCTCCTTCTGTCATTTTGAGTCTTGTCTAGATGAAATGAGTAACTAGAAAGAGAATATTTTACTTGTTAAGTGCTATATCCATAACTACCACTGATCTAAAATAGTCACTGATATTCTCCTTTATTTCCAAACTTTAAATATTCAATTTTCTTATTATCTATTACTGCATCTTAAATTAGTGACTAAATTTTAAATGCACGATAGTTATTCTTTAGGGGAGGCAATATATAAATTCCACATTACTGTAAACACTGGGCATGAGGACTAGGGAAGCTGTGTTTCGAAATAAATTTTCTATTATTGGTTCTGGTATTTTTAAACAGAGGTATTATTTTTGACTTTTGGAAAAATTATAGTAAAGTGTTTAAATGGTTAAATCACTCTAGCTATAAGGTGAGGGAAAAATTCTCTTTGCCCCAGTACAGCTCTGTAAGTGTTCAGTAATGCTATTGACTGTCAAATCCTATAAATCTCTATGCATTGGGCTTACTACTAGTTTTATTTCTTTAAATCATTGGCATTGCTATGTTTCCTTTTCATCTTTCCTCAGTTTTTTTGTAATATTTGTCCTTTATTTATGTGTGAAGACTAAATGTACCATAAAGGAGACTCATATATCATTGACACCAAATCCACTTCGTGCCACCACTGTAGAATTTTCTGTTTAGTGAGCACTGTGTTAACTTACTTGTCATCTGAAAAAACATATTTCAATATCTTTTATGATGCTACTAATATATATTAAAATCTGTCCTTAATGTGATAAAATTACCATACCTCAAAGTGTGGGATAGAATATCAGAAAGAATCATTTTCAACATGATATGGTACAGTAAAACTATTTAGTTAGAAAAATATTTTGGTTTTCAAATTTTATGTATATGAACTATATATCTACAGAAAGGAGTCAAAATTATGATGACAAAATTAAATTAAATTAAATTTACAAGGAATGGTGTTTGCAAAAACTATTCTAACAATACTTGTGAATCAACATTCAAGTCATGGAAAGCATTGCCAAAATTTAATTGTGTCATGTATGAAATATTAGATCTGCAATGCCAACATATTTCCAAGTGGATAAATAAGAACTTTCTGCAAAGTATGCAGAATCATTGTGATAGATAGGAAAACATCACTGATTCAGAAGTTCTTGTGTAAAAAGATTAAAAATCAAACAATAACAAAAGAGAATTGTGTCACTCAGTCCTCATTTATTTATGTTGAATTTTATAAAAGAAATGACAGCTTAGAATATATATTATAATTGTAGCTATTGTTCTGGAGAACACCAAACATTTTCTTCATATCCCATTTTGATTTGTATCTGTTGCAGTTTTTACAGCAGTTTAATCCAGCTGTAGGTTGAGATTTAACTCCATTAAAGTTCACAATATGATTATAATTTTTGTTCAATAAAAAGTGATTTCTGTATAATTTTTTGCATATCTTTGAGTCCCCTTAAGTATCAAAGAAAAAAAACAATGAAACAATTGTGGCAAGTTCAAATTTCACTACCAGAACACTTTGAATGCTTTAGGTCTGGATTGAAGTTTTATGTGAACAACAGATAATAACAAATGTGAGCACGCTCAGAGATAGAGAAAGTCTCCTCCAATCCAGATATAGAGTAGCATGTAGGAAACCTTTCTGTATATTGTAGAGAAGCAATCTGTACCATGTCAGGGTTAAAGTTAGGAAATAAACAGCTCATCAATGTGTGATTTCATGTGTACATATAACCTAATAAAAGAGAAAATGTGACTCCCAACATATATTCCTAAATTCACAGTGAAAAATATGTGTACAAAATAAGCCAACTCATTTCATTTTTCCTCAAGAATATAGAAAGGTAGTGTATACTTTTGTATAATATTTGCATGTTAACTATAGGCTTTTAGCTATTTCATATTGAAACTAGGAAAAGTAACTTACTTCTGTTTTGTAGTCTCACTTGTAAAATAGGTTAAAACTATACCATATGCACTATGACAAATATTGCTTTTATTAAGAATACTAATGTATTTCTATTGTTTTATCTGTAAGGAACAGTAAACACGGGGCATAAAAATCAAATGTTTAACTCAAAAAATTATCGTTAATCAAACTACCTTGTAAACAACTACAGTGCTCAATCACTCTATGCCACCATGAACAGAAACCTCATTCTTACCTTTAACTGTAAAGCTTGGCTATTCACACAGGAGCTCAGCAATGTTCTGACATGCCATCTTGAATAGGCTTTCACTGATCAGCATTGTTTGCTCTTTATTTTCCTTACTCTGTATCTCACTGAATATTCGCTCAGCATCAACATTCCTTCTCTATGGCCCCAATGGTTGTGCTGCTTTATTCCCGAGGCTACTACAATCTGCTTCTCTGCATTTTCCTCTCTTTATTATGAATTATTAGTTTATAATGTATCACTTGTTCAAATCAACACTGATAACACCTAGTTCCAAAGAACATTTATGTTCCTACTGTTCTTGCTGATTTTTTATTTGCCAAGAATTCAGATAATATAAAGTTTATCTTCATTAATTTTGAAAATGAACTATTTCTAATTTACTCACACTGTGCATGCTCTTTGTCCTGCCAAGAGAAAACCAGGTTATTTCCCATGTTTCCCTGCCTCAGCTGACACCACATTCGTGTTTGATCATTGGGGAAATTCAGCTTTCAGCCAGACCCTCTTCAGCTTTTGAATCTTTTACCCATGGTTTCCAAAGTTAGCAAGTTGACAGAAGGTCAGATTCAACTCCATTCCTTCATCTTGGTTCTTAAAATATTGCACTTCATTAGCAACTTGGAAATTCTTTTCCTCGTTATTCAAATAGATTCACTTTTTAACATAATGTTCTTTATTCTCAGCAGAAAATTTTGTTCTTACCATCTGGTCAATCACTAAGAAAAGTAGAACTAATCAAGAAAACAATGCTAATGTTAACATTAAAATCAAATATCAAAAGTAATATAAGAGAAAAATATCAAGGATAATTTTTCTACAATTTATCACACAAATTCTGATGCTGCCATTTTGCCTAAAGATGGATTTAAGATTAGGGTTGTGTTTTTTCAATACTGTCATATAGTAGTCTATGATATCAGGTGTGATTTTAAAGAGGAAATACTATTATTCTTTATTTTCACTTTATCAGCATTTTAGAATAATGTGTGCTTTGCTTACTACTAAATTCTAAAGTTTTATAACCACTATATTGTGCTTGTTATTGAATCACTAAGTAAAACAGTGTCAGTTAGTATATAGCCAGACATGGAACGAAACTATGTAGTCATAAACTACTGTGACTTTTCTTTCTATAATTATGCAACATTGGACATTAAAGGCAATTATTTAATACTCTGTGTACACTTGCAATTCAGCATACATTCATGGATATAATCCAAAATAGTTTCCCTATGCTTTGCTAACAATAATATTAACACTGGATATCCTACTACTGGGTCTCAGGACAAGTCAGACATGTGGTCATTTCCACATGGCAGTATATTGTGTAAATTCTTCCTCAGTAACCTTAAATTAAGTTTCACTCCTTGCTGAGAGAAATCTGGAAAGAACACACTCAGGAAAAAATAAAGAAAAGGAAACCTGAGAGGAGCATGCAAAGATATTCATTATCAGGACATCATCCCAAAGTCAGCAAATAAGATTTCTGTTACCTAAGGAAAGCATAAAGCGTAAAGTAAATAATGGCAGCTGCCAACAGCTGTCTTACCACATGGAAGGTACTGTCAGGCTTAAGCACACAGGTTGATTCACTCACAATCTACTTAGGAGGGACAGTGTAATATTAAGATCAAGACTATGGTGATGTTTAAATATATTTAGTTAAGGTTTAGCCATGTTGAATTAATAAATTTTAATTGTTTTTATTTTTTAATTTTTCTGAGAATTTCATACATGGGTACAATATTTGAAGCATTTCCATCACACCATTTATACATTTCTACTACTCCTGTGCATCCCTGATTCTTTCTGAAATTTATCAGTACTTCAAATATTGTTACACACATATACATGTGTATACAGAACTATAACCTGTGAAATCCATTTTCGAAAGATAAGAACAATCACTTAGATTGGATAACTTACTTTACATACAAAGGTTGAATGAAGTTAGGCCAATGGAATTCTGTTCCAAGAAAAACAAAACTGTGAGTTCTTAGATAAAAAACACGAAACTAGAAAATATTAAGCAGAGTGAGGTAACCCAGACCTAGAAAGACAAATGCCGTACATTCTTTTATTTGTGGATCCTAACTTCAAATCTTGAGATGTGAGTTTATAACTTGGCAAAACTACAGAAACCAGGAAAATAAAATGGCACCAGGCCTGGGGTGGAGTGATGGTGGAGGTGGGGTGAGGATAGGAGTAGGAAGCAGTTTTAGATAGGACACAGGTGCTATGAAAGATTTGTAATTTCAAACTTACTGATAGAAATAAAAACTCCTTGCATGTGTAACAATGGCACTACAACACAGGTAAGAATGATAGTAGAATTATTCAAGCTCTTCACAGTTATGTAATATTTTTCAAGTATCGAAAGTCATTACAATCCTATATTACCCTTTTATTATCTAATAATGGCTTGGAAAAATAATTTCTTCTTTTCAAAGGTGTTTATATTTACAGAAAAATACCAAATTCTCTATCTTCAGTATGCAACCTTATTCTAACCTATAAGTTCTTAGTAATAGACCTTAGATTATATCGTTACAAGATTGTTTTGATTGTTGTTTTGATATCATTTAATTTGGAAAGAAATTGCCTTTCTCTGCAAACTGAAGCAATGACATATTATAAACAATTTCAAACACTGATGGGGAATCAACTGATGGCTTATAAAATCCTCCTGTCTCTTGAGACACCAGAATAAATCAATGTTTAAATTATAGGGGTGGGACCAATCAGACAACAATCTACAGCATGTTTAAAACCATAACTGTCTTGGGTATTTTAATAAAAATCACACTGGGTGTAAGTTCTGTCTTCCCAGAAAAGGCTGTTCCTTGTTGGTTTTTTTTTCCCTTTGGTATCTTTGGACCCTTGCTAACCCTGGCAAGAGGTCATGATGCCTCACTGGAAAAAGGTTTATATATGCAGCACATATTGCTTTATCTCTTGTGACTACAGCTTACTTGTTTTATTAGAAAATAATTAAAACGCTCAAAATTAAACTGGAGAGTTGCCCAGTTTTCCATGGTTGCTTAAAGGGCAATGGTTTGATAGTGTTTGTAACTTGGGAAACAGTAAGGGGAAAGATGCACTTAAATTTCTGTAAAAATAAAACCTAAGTGTAATTAAATGGAAAAAATGTTCTGTAGTTGGAAAGTTTACTAAATAGCAAACTAATTAAAACACAAACTCAGTGCAAGATAAATGGACTACTTGTTCAGTACTAATATTTCTGAACTTCAAATTTTATTGACTTGCAGAAATAAATCATTTAGAAATATTAAGAAAATTAATAAGTTTTTCTTGTGACCAAAGTAATATCATAAGCCAACTTTAACTAGAGAGGGCTGGTGTGGGAAATCCTTCTGTATATATGTTGCTTTTATTGATTAATGAATAAAATTGCTTTGGTAAGAAAGAGAGAGAGAGAGAGAGAGAGAGAGAGAGACAGAGAGACAGAGAGACAGAGAGACAGAGACAGACAGAGAGACAGAAACAGAGAAAGATACAGAAAGATGCCATGTAATTACCAAGAGAGACACATGCACTGAAACCTTGCCAAACAGTGTTGCAATTAATATAGATTCTGTGTGATTATTTTGAGTTTGGGTGGCTAGGAACAAATGAACAGCCTCTGCCTACAAATTGGCATGCCAATGTGGGTTGACTACATCCACATAAAACCTGAGAAAGCTTTAGAAAGGAATTCTAGACATACACACACAAAAACAGAGTTTAGCAAAGCATTTTTTTAGATGGCCTATGTTTGCTAGCAGCAAACAGGGGCACCACAGTCCTTTAAAAGAGATCTTTCTGACTCAGCCAGCTTTGGCAGCAAAAGCTATGTGGCTTCTTTAGGGGAGGGCTTCTGTTTCATGCTCATAGTATAAACTCTGTCTCTTTCAGGAGGCCAAGCACTTGAATGGGGTTTATGATCAGTGTGCTTTAAGTTACTTGGTGGCAGCATGGACCAACTGGTTATTACCAGTTGAGGTGGTAAGTGGCTCCATACCAGAAGTCACAGAAATGGCATGGAATTACCCCTGCCATGTTAAAAGGCTGAGAGAGGTGGAGCCAGGACTGTGACAACCGCACTGTCTACCATTTTAAAATGTGTTTTGTCAGAAAAGGATTTCAGATACACAATAATACAGATTCAGACATAAAAACCTCTAAACAAGACACAGTGTGTTTAAAAATGTATGTAAGCTTGGGAAAGAGAGGAAAAGAAGTATAGACCGTTATAAAATAGAGGAGTACAGACAGTCATACATTAAAGAGGTAAAGAAAAATAAGCCACTTAAAGATGGACTATGCACAGAGTGTCTAAATTGTGTATATTATTGTGCTTTCTTTGAAAATTTTGACTGTGAATGAGCTAAGTAAAGAGAGACATTTTACTGTACAGGTCTAAGGAAATGTTGCTTTGGAAAAGAGGTTCTGCTTTTGTTTCCACAGAGGATGAGATCCTGGTGATTCCATTCAGACTAATGTGGTTTGATGGACCAATACCCCTGAAAGGTCTCATTAAACCTCAAAATTACTTTGCCCAACAAAAAGCAGGAAGCATCTTGGAATAAAAAACTACACTCAAATTCAGAAATACTGTCTATAAATGTTTGTTTACATTTAAGAGAGATATGCTATAGAGATGAACACTTTGTATTGGTATGGATCTTGGTTTATTGATACAAATTTAAAATCTATTTTATTATATGTTTTTCTGCTCTTTTGAAGGTACTGTGTTTGTGCAGCTCATTGGAAAATGCAATGTATAATTTAAAATGCAAGATATAGATAGTCATTTATAATAGTCAAACTTGAAGTCATATTAGTTAGGTTTTCTAGATGTGCAGAAACATATTTTAGATGGATACGTATTCTTCAGACCTTTTAAAGACTTACAGAATGTGGCATTTAAAATATTTAAGAACTTAGGACTTTTTATGACAATGAGACACATCTGCTCTTCACAACACCAATCTAATTCAAGAGGATGATGCACATCAAAGATGATCCTTATGAAATGTGTTAGCCATTTGGGCAAGAATATACTTTAGACTGGATTGCTTGATGTTGTGCTATTTGAGGTGAGACAGTCCTTTAGGATTTTTGCTTCATGAAAGAACTGTCAGACATTTTGCAGGACACAGAAGAAAGCATTTGATGAATTTTGCCATTAAAAGGCAAAACAGATCTTCAAATTTTCTGCTTCATGGAAATGTCTGCCAAATGCTATGAGCCTGTAGGGCTGAAGATGGATACCCAATATAAAAGGAGAATTTGGGGTGACTGTCCAGGCAGTGAGATGTCTCTGTCAATTCTAGAGTTTTGGAAGTTGCTTACAATGAATTTCCTTCTAGTCTTTGATGGGGTTGAGGAATAGATAGTTACAATTATAGTTTCCTTTAGTTATGATGAAGATAAAATAGATATAAATATTGTCACTGTAATTCTTGCTTGATACCTGCTTTGTTATATGTAATTTTACTACATTAAACATTAAATATTTCTTTTTATTTGGACAGAAAAGGGGAAGTGGTATGGAAAGTCCTTCTGTATGTGTGTTGTTTTTATTGGTTAATGAAAAAAGCTATGGCAGGGCAGAATAAAGCCTGGCAGTAAATCTAAGTAGAGATTTAGAGCAAGAATAAACAGAGCCTCAAAGATGCAATGTAGCTGCCATGGGAGACAGATGCACTGGAAACTTGCTGGTAAACCATGAGCATTATGGTGAAATACAAAATAATAGAAATGAGTTAATTTAAAATGTAAGAATTAGTTAATAAGAAGCCCGATCTAATTTGCCAACAGTGTTGCAATTAACCTAGTTTCTGTGTGATTATTTTGGGTCTGGGTGTCCACGAGTGAATGAGCAGCCTCTGCCTATAGAGGGCTTTCAAGGGAAACTAACACAAATAAAAACACACTATTATTAAAATGAAAGTGTCAATCCCATTCTTAATTTTTTGACCATAATGATTATTCTTCTACATTCTTCATTATACATTATGCATATATTTTTTATATTATTTTGTCACTGTTATTTACTGTTATTTTGCCAAAAAGAGAGTATATTATCAATTTCATTACTTGCGTTTGCTTAATTTTCAATGTCCTATGAATAAAATGATTATTCATTTTTCTAAGATAATAAGCTAATTAGAAGTATATAATTTATAGCAAAAAAGAGGTATCAAATTCTTCTGATGAAATGCTTAGATTTGTTTACTTTTGGAATGGGTGATTTAATAGTCATCAAGTTTCTCACACAAACCAGATTTCAAATAGATTTTGAAATCATACACATAACAGGTAATATCATAACTGATTTCTTATAAATTTTAAGAATGGTACATACTAATTATAACTGAAGCAATAGCACTTTCTGTAAGAGAAAAATCACATATACTCACTAGATGAATACCAGAATATTTTAACAATACTGCTGACTTCAGTTTTTTATTTTAAATGTTTGCATTCAAATGATAACACAAAAGCTAGTGATCAATGACTAATACTCTGGAAAGACTAACAAAGTTTCTATTTAATAATTCACTTTCACAGCTCAGTCCTGATTGCCCATTAAGCAGTGTGCACTTTGTGTGTTTGTGAACACATGAAAATATGAAGTAGTATATGAACTTCATGTTCAGAGTTTGCTGAATTGAAATAAAAACAGCCCAGAAAAGTCAAAAAGTCTCAGTAAATTAAAATAATCTAATCCACTTTTGTGTCTTTATTGGCAAAGAGAAAACATGTTTTTTATAAAGACAAAAATGTTTTCTTCATAAATGATTAGTCTATATGCAGTCTAGTCATATTGCTTTGTGAAGCCAAAGCAAAAATTTTGACAATGTTAAACCATTGTTAATGCTATAGCCTGAGTCAAGTGTATTGCTTCACAATAGTTACATAAAACATTCAACTGAGAGTTCCATTTGCAATGCTACCATGTATACTGTGCCAATAGAATCATCTTCATTTGTCTGGAATGACAGGTATGCTTTATCAGCTGAGTTTTACATTATAAATGACATGGTTTGCACACCAAAATTTTAGATGCCATGATCTAATTCAAACAAAAAGATGTCTGATGTCATAGTTACTGTTTTTTGCTTTGAAGAGACACCACGACCAAGGCAGATTTTAAAGAATGCATTTAATTTGGCTTTCTTAAAATTTTAGAGAGTTAGTCCATCATCAGCATGGTGCAGAGTGTGTTTGCACCATGGAGAAGTAGCTGAGAGTTTTATCATGATCCACAGGAAGCAAGTAAAGAACCACTGTTACTAACTGGGTTTCTAAAACCTCAGATACAACTACCAGAGATAGAGACCCTCCAAAAATACATTTCCTAATCCTTCTCAAGAGGTTTCACTAACTTTGACTCAAACATTCAAACATAAAAGAGCCTGTGGGGGATATCCTCATTCAAACCATCACAAATTTCATTGTTTTGTCTTGACCTTTAGGGATATTATCATACACTGGCATCACCACTACAAATGCCTAACTGTCACCATTAGACTTTCTATTACTTGAACATAATTGAGTGTCATCTCTCATATGTAATCATTAGAGATACTATAACTTGGAATTCCCATCTAGTGATGCCCATCATCCTGACACAAACACTGCAGATGCCATTAATTTGCACTCATCATAGATATTTTTTCCTTATGGATTTCACAATTAGAGATGATATTGAATAGAGGCATATTTTGAAAAGTAAAGAATTTGAATTTGACAAGGAGTTACCTGTGTCAGTGGAGTCAATATGGAATTTTAACACGGAATTATAGTTGTCATTATCTGGGTTTTACCACAAGAAGTATTACTGCTCTTGTGCATCAGCATTGGAGCTTTGGAATAAATCACCAGGTATTTACTAAAGATACAAATATCAGGAACATGCTATTGGTTTGGTTATTACTTCTGTTGTAAGAATAGCACCATTATCTTGGACTTGCCATTAAAGATTCCATTGTTTGACTCTCAACATCAAATAATTCTTTCCCTTTACATCACCATTAAGGATATTATAATCTTGATCTCAAAAGTATGGATGCCATTGAATGGGCCATCCACACAAAAGTCAATTTATTGGACCTCAAATTCGAGATAGTATCACATAGATTACACCTGGTCCAATTATCTTTAGGGCCTCTCCATGATATATGCAATCATTTTAGTCTTATCACTACACAGTACTATCTTCTATGCTTGTACAGGAAAGGTATTTAAACATGTAACTCACCTTCGGAGATTTGAGAATCTCACCACTAAACATGTCAAAGTCTAGGCCTAATCTTCGGAAAGCACTACCTTATGTCCCAACATAAAAGATGCTGTAATAAAACCCTCACATTATAGATGTCATTTCCTGACCTCACAATTAGAGATAACATCAAGTATCTCTACTAATAGTGGTGGCATTGCCTGGGACTCACCATTAACATTTCAATTGCCTGGGCTTCATAAACATAGATAACAAAATCTGAGCAGTACCATTGGAAAAAATTTTACTGAATTTCAACATTGTAAACGTTACATCCTCTGTGAAACTATTAGAGATGCCATCAATTGGGTCTACTCATTCCATTTTCTTGAACCTCATCATAGAGCTGCCATCAAATAGCATCAATCTTTTTAAAGGGTATCTATTTAATCATAACATTGGAACCATTTTGTCACAATACCACTACTGAATTTCCCATTGTCTATGGTTCCCCAATTAAAGATACAAATGCCTGTATCAATTATTACTGGTCTTATTATCTCAATTATCACAATTAGAAAGTCCATCACCTGGACCTAGTTGCCTAGATATTATAATCTGACATAGTCACTATATATGGCATTTCTTGGGCTTCACTTATAAAAAGACCACTGTCAGAGATGTTATTACCTGGATTTCCTATTAAAGGTTCTATTGCCTGAGCGCAATAGAGATGCCATCTCCTGGGACTAATTTCAGCAACATCAAAGCTTGTGTTCCCTATTTGGAGCTGCCATTACCCTGGTGTCAATATTAGAGGTGATATTATTTTAACATTACTATTGCAGATGCCACCACCTTAGCCTCAGTAATAGAATACTCCTACCGTTTGAAAACCTATCAACACCAGCATTACCAGCCATCAGGCTGCACCATTGGAAAGTCCATTGCCTGCAGCTTGCTATTAGCATTGCTTTTACCTCTGATGGACCAGCACAGATACCATCACCCAGACCTGTCCTTACAAAATCCATCTCATGAGTTTTCTGATAGAGAATCCATAACCTGTACCCCTCCAATCCAGATTTCATCACCTACACCTACAGCCATACTTTTTGACACTCTCAGATATTTCATCACTGGAACTTACTAGAGATGGATGTCACTGTGTGGTTCTCAATGTTGCAAATGCTTTATCCCTGGCCTGATAATCAGAGGTACTATCTCCATGACTTTACCATTAAAGGGATTCCTGTAAGAGGTGTTCACCAGATGTTTTTCTTTAAATCTCACCTTTAAAAATTCTATGTCCTGACTAGCATCAATATAACTGTAGTTTGCTAGACTTTAATCTATATAGAGCCATTCTAGATGTCATTTCTTGAGTTTTACATATATATATTTCCTATAGCTCCACTACTAGAAGTATATTCTTAAACATGTGAAAAAGTTGATTAATATACTACCCAATAGTCACATATATATTAAACAGATAATGTCACCACTCTACTCAAATCATATAGAATTTTATAAATATTCACTACCCTAAAATGAGAAAATAAGTATTATTTTGGATTTATCTGAAACTGAGGGTAAATAGATTGAAATTATCTTCTGAGACTTTAGTGTAAGTTAGGGGTAAGTAATGCAATTAAGATAGGAAGGAACACCAAACTGAAAGATAGTAAAGGGATTAAGAAATTTTAGGCATAAGATATTTATAACATTGAGGTATATTGGGGAAAACATAGAAACAAAGGTCTTTGAAAGGTGCTATACTTTACAAATGAAATGTTCCTCTCAGGCTAGTGGATTAAATGCTTGCTTCCCAGTTGGCAGTGATTTTTTGAGAGGTTATGGAAACTTTTCTAGGGAAGGACTAGTTGTAAGAAATGAGTCACTTGGTGTTTGCTTTGAATGTCACAGCTGATACCAACCACTCTGCTTATCCACCGCATATACATTATTAATGGAAAATGCTTCTCTTACACACAGTACCACATTCATAGTTTTATTTCCAAGATCATGGAACAAAATAACCATAGACTGAAGTCTTCAAAGCCAGAAGCCAAATGTAGCTGTACTTCTAAGTCTCCTTTACTTGGTATTATTATCAAAGTGACAAGAGAGCCAAAAATATCAACATTAGAACCAAAAGTAGGGCTATTGCTACAAGTAACATATAAAGCTGACCATGTGTCTCTAAATATGTGGATCTTGTTTATGCCTGGAATTTAGAAAAGATTTGAGAAACAAGCTAGAGAGACCTTAGCATGGCACCCCATTCTTTCTCTTTATGAATAGAAAGTTACATATTGAAAGTATATAATTTGTCTTCTGAATTTTGTAAAAACCCATGGCTAAGTGCTCACGCTGAGTCTCAGAAAATATCAGAAATGTTGATTTTAAGACTTTGGGGACTTATGAAAATAGAGTAAAAATAATGTGGATTATTAGATGCTGTGTGACTTTAAAGTCCAGTGTCAGTATGTTGTTTGAACAGGAAATGTGCTACACAAGCCCATGTGTTGAATGATTTGTCTCCATTGTGATAGTATTTGGGCATGTGGTAGGAGCCCTGAGAGATGAAGCCTGTCACCTCAAAGAATTTACATCACATGGAATGTGGTCCCTGATAACATTCTCAGTTTATATTCTTGTCAACCATGAAAGTAAAGAAGTAGTTACTCCAAATTTCCTGTTATCATTACATATTTACCAAAAAAAATTGGTGTTTAGCAACCATGGGATAAACCCACTGAAACTGAGGCAGTATGATCTTCTTGAGTTGTTTTCTTGGGTATTTTTGTGAGTGACCCAAAGATCAACAACTTAAATAGGTAATAGTATTTAGAAATATTTAAACTAAGATAGCTTTGTTTCCATAGTAGACTGTGTCGATCATGAAAAATGTAGGCATGTATTAAAAGAAGATAAGAACAAAGATTTCTCAACAGAGGAATCTCAAATGACTAAAACACACTTAAGCAACAAGGAAATGCAAATCAGAACAACTCTGAGATACCATCTTAAACTTATTTTTATTAGTTTTTTTTTTTTGTTTTTTTTGTTTTTTGGTTTTTTTTTTTTTTTTGTTTTTATTACCATAGAACCTTCACCTGGCATTGGATGGAGAAAATGACAGAGCCCCACATAGGAGCACCGGACTGAGCTCCCAAGGTCCTGATGAGGAGCAAGAGGAGGGAGATCATGAGCAAGGAAGTCATGACCGTGAGGAGTGCGTTTACCCATTGAGACGGTGGGACAGATCTAACGGGAGACTACCAAGTCCAGTTGGAATGGGACTGATGGAACAGGGGACCAAACCGGACTCTCTGAATGTGGCTGACGGTGGAGGAGGACTGAGAAACCAAGGACAACGGCAATGAACATGAACTGTACAGCATGGACGGGCTCACTGTGAGCCTTGTCAGTTTGGTTGCTCACCTTCCTGGACTTAGGGGGAGCTGGGAGGACCTTGGACTTAACATAGTGAAGGGAACCCTGATGGCTCTTTGTCTTGGAGAAGGGTGGAGTGGGGGTATGGGGGGAAGGGAGGGGAGGGAAGGGCGATGAGGAGGGAAGGAGATGGAAATCTTTAATAAAAAAAATGAGGAAAAAAAAAGAAACCCTGTCTCGAAAAGCCAAAATAAATAAATAAGTAAGTAAGTAAATAAATAAATAAATAAATAAATAAATAAATTTCTGCCTCCTCCCTACCTCCCATTTCCTTCCCACTCTTTTAACCCCCCTTCTTCTCCCTTTCTAGTCCAAGGAGCAGTCAGGGTTCCCTGCCCTGCGGGAAGTCCAAGGTCCAATCCACTCCATCTAGGTCCAGAAGGTGTGCATCTAAACAGACTAGGCTCCCCCAAAACCAGTACATGCGGTAGGATCAAAATCCAGTGCCATTGTTCTTGGCTTCTCAGTCAGCCTTCATTGTCTGCCACGTTCAGAGAATCCGGTTTGATCCCATGCTTTTTCAGTCCCAGTAGAGCTGGCCTTGGTGAGCTCCCATTAGATCAGCCCTGCAGTCTCAGTGGGTGGGAGCACACCTCGCAGTCCTGACTTACTTGCTCATATTCTCCCTCCTTCAGCTCCTCATTTGGGCCTTGGGCGTTCAGTCCTGCACTACAGTGTGGGTCTCTGTCTCTATCTTCATCCATCGCCAGATGAAGGTTCTATGGTGATATGCAAGATATTCATCAGTATGGTTATAGGAAAGGGCCATTTCAGGCTCCCTCTCCTCAGCTGCCCAAGGAACTAGCTGGAGACATCTCCGTGGATATCTAGGACCCCCTCTAGAGTGAAGTCTCTTGCTAACCCTAAAATGGCTCCCTTAATTAAGATATCTTCTTCCCTGCACCCATATCCTCCCTTCCCCCATCCCAACCACCCCATTCCCCCAGGGTCTCCCCATCCTCCCCTCCTCACTTTTCTATCCACATCTCCCCATCACCCCTTACCACCACCCCACCCCACCCCCAAGATCCCAATTTTTGCCTGACAATCTAGTCTACTTCCAATAACCAGGAGGATAACTATATGTTTTCCTTTGGGTTCACCTTCTTATTTAGCTTCTCTATGATCAGGAATTATAGGCTTACTGACCTTTATTTATGTCTAGAATCCACTGATGAGTGAGTACATACCAAATTCTTCCTTTTGGGTCAGGTTACCTCACTCAGATTAGTGTTTATTTCCATTCATTTGCATGCAAAGTTCAAGATGTCATTGTTTTTTACCGCTGAATAGTACTCTAATGTGTATATATTCCACACTTTCTGTACCCATTCTTCCATTGAAGGACATCTTTGATCCATTTCACTGTGAGTTTTGTGCATGGAGGTAGATATAGATTTATTTACATTCTTCTACATGTCAACATCCAGTTATGCCAGCACTATTTATTGAAGATGCTTTCTTTTTTCCATTGTATAATTTTAGTTTTTTCTGTCAAAGATAGGGGGTTTATAGCTGTGTGGGTTAATATTAGGGTCTTTGATATGATTTCCTTGGTACACCTCTCTGGTTTTGTGTCAAAACCAATCTCTTTTCATTACTATAGCTCAATGGTAGAGCATGAAGTCAGGGATGGGTAGTTGGCCCCTAATTTCTTCCTCTCCTTGTTCTTTCATTGCTCATCTCTCTTGGTTCTCCTTCTATTTATATTCTGCCTGCTAGCTCTGACTATCTTTGTTCATGCCTCATTATTGGCCATTTATCTCTTATTAGGACCATCAGGTATTTCAGGCAGTCACAGCAACCCAGCTTCACAGAGTTCAATGAATGCAACAAAAACAAAAGTCACATATCTGAAAATAATATTCCCCAACAACAGCATTATTCGTAATAGCCATAACCTGGAAACAACCTAGATATCCCTCAACCAGAGAAAGTATAAAGGAAATGTAATACATTTACACAATGGAGTACTTACTACTCAGCAGAAAAAAAAAGACTAAAAAAATGACATCTTGAAATTTGCAGGCAAATGGATTGAACTGGAAAATAAACATCCTCAGTGAGGTAACCCAGACACCAAAAGACAAACATGGTATGTACACACGCATAAGTGGCTATATGACATAAAGCAAAGGTAATCCAGCCAGGAGTCCACAGTGCCAGAGAAGCCAGGAAATAAGAAGGACCCTAAGAGAGATGCATGAATCTATAGGAAGGGGAAATAGACAAGATCTCCTGAGGAAATTGGGAGCATAGGGGTAGTGAGGAGGGTGGAAAGGAGAGAAAAGAAGAGGGGGAAGAAGAACATGAGAGATTGGGAAGCATGAGTTGGGGTAAGGACAAAAATAGAAAGCAAGGAAAGAGATATCTTGATGGAGCGAGCTATTGCATGGTTAGAAAGAAACATTGCACTAGGGAAATCCTGAGGAATCTACAAGAATAAGCATCATTAAGAAACTAAACAACAGTTTCCTTAACTGCCTTTCTCCTGAAATCAGATTGATGACTCTTTTAACTCTCATCATTGAACTTCTATCCCGTAACTGATGAAAGCAGATGCAGAGATCCACAGCTAAGCACTGGAATGAGTTACTGTAGTCAAGTTACAGAGAGGGGAGAGTTATAATATGAGCAAAGGGGTCAAGACCATAATGAGGATACCTACATAAATAGCTGAACTGAGCTAGTGGGAGCTCACTGACTCTGGACTGATAGTTGAGGAACCTGCATATGATATAACTAGGCCCTCTGAATGTAGATATCAGTTGTGTGGCTTAGGCAACTTGTAGAGCCACTGGTAGTAGAACCAGTATTTATCCATAGAGCATGAAATGGATTTTTGGAGTCCATTCCCTATGGAGGGATACCTTGCTCACTCTAGATACAGGGCGCAGGCCCTTGGTCTTGCTTCAAGTGATGTGACAGACTTTACTTAGTTCCACAGGAGGTCTTACCTCTCTTTAATTGGTTGAGAGTTGTGGTGTAAGGAAAATGAGGGAGTGGGATTAGGAAAGGAAGAAGCAACTGGGATTAATATTTAAAATGAGAAAGATTGTTTTAACAAAATTTTCAAAAAAATAATTTGGAATACGGTAAAATCAAATGTTAGCATCAAAATTAATGCTAGGGTTACAATAACTGGGTCAAAGACATGGAGTTAGGTAAATATGAGAGGTGAGTAAGAGATGAGCATGCTAATCAGGTAAGAGAAAGGAAATGAACTCTTGGGAAAACAGTAGGAAAAGGCAGATAAAGTAGTCTTACACTATCGCAGAACTGATTATAATAAAGTGTTCTTTATTTAGGAGGGCAGATTGACAGATCACAGTCCTCTGTGTAAGTTGGAAACAGGAACCAAATCCTGTGGCCAAGAGAGAAGGAGTGGGCCCAATAGCATGCACGTTTTTGGTATCCAAGTCCATGCCCAACTTGGTCCAGCATCTTAAAGGCCATTGGCTGAAGGAGGTTCCTCACCACCTCACCTTGTGTCTAAATAAGATAGTTCCAAACCCAATATAAAACTATATACAATAAGAAAATATATCAAGTATATATTAGAATTGCATCCAACATAAACAATATTAAGCAAAAAATATGCTATTTTTTCAATAATTGTTCTATCCTAAGGATTCTAAATCTTGTATTAGAAATGGCTTGACTAAGTCATGAGAGGAAAGTAACTATAACTATCTAGTCTTTAAACCAATCAAAGACCTGAGAAGGGAGATAATATTACTTGAGTAGGCAGGAAATGAAATCAAGCAGTTTCCATAATGTGCAATAAATGACAGAGACAACTGGCTACTTGGGCAATCACCCAAAGTCTCATTTGAAACATTGGAGTAACCAATTTTGGCTAAGGCCTAGAGTAACTGACAGACCATTTTTAGAGGCAGGAAAAATTTCAAACCATCTTACCCTATCTTGGCAAGGTTTGGCAGTGTTTGTTTGTTTGTTTGTTTGTTGTTTATTTTACCCTGCTTTTCCAGTCCAGATACCAAGATACTGGGTATTTTATCAGAGCCTGAGGCATGGGCAGTTCGAAGGTCAGTTTTGCCCAAATGACAAGCTCCAAGTGGAGTGTCTTCGGTGGTCAACGGTTCTCTTTGGAATAGATCAGTGCTGCCAGGAGCAATAGCGTCTCATGTCAAGAGAACCCTAAGTTATTTAAATGCCATGCTTTAAAGTTATTTGAAATGGCTGAAGATTGTCTTTCTATGCAGAATATAATCTCTATATATCTAAAGAATATGATTAGTTAGCTATAAGTATGACAAAAATGAATATTAACCTATAATATTTAATACCTGTATAGCTTAAAGGCTAGGACTTCATATTAGAATATTAAACAAACTTTAAACAACTGTGCAGCAAAAAAGGATGATGACCTCAAAATATAAACAATGTATACATAACTCGATGTGAAATAGAAATATATAGTGCAATATGGTAAATGTATCCTAAAATTTTAACAATATCCAAACTGTCTTAAACAGAGGTAGAAACATGCATACAATCTGAAAAAATAACTTTGCATATATTCTAACAGAATATTGTAAACAGAAATAGGAGCATATACAATATAATAAATATAATTTGAATTTGTATCAATATACAAGAATCTATACCAATGTAAATTGTTTATAAATAATAGCTCACAAGTATTCACTCTATTGCTCACTAATATTATTAGTGTAAGCAAGCTCACACTAATCTACATATTATCCCATTCAATTTTTAAAATTTTTGCCTCTTTTGGCAAATAACATTTAATAGCTTCAAGAACTGCTAAGACTAATTGAAATCAATTGTATGGGGTAGCCTTATTGCTCAAACCCATGCTTTTATTATTTTCCTAACAAATGGTGATAAGTTACTATTGCTTGCTCAATTTTCTTTAGATCATTTATATCTATAGGTTGCCATTTACATTTTTTTTTGAAATTTGGGGGGTATTTAGTATTGGATGGCTTGTCAGAGGAGATTACAGGGTAAGTAGCTACAACCCTTATAAGTCATCTCTAACTCTGATGTATATTGTTAAGCTAAATCTTGTCCTTATAACTTCTGTATCTGCCCATAAGTTCTGATAATTTTTTCAATCATTTTAAATCTTTTTACCATTGTCTTTTACAAAGCCTGAATCTCTTGGCCTATGTATAATTCTAGTGATATTATTGACTCACATAACCTCTTGTCTTCATTCTGCTCATGTGATTTCAAGGTATTAAATTTATTCATTTAGGATAACTTCTTATCCTTAGATAATATTTGGATGACATGCAGATTGCCTTCATGAAGAAAAATTTTATCTGCTAATTTATAACTTCTTAACAGATTTTGATTGTTAAATTTAACAATATGAATTTATTAGGTAGGTTTTAGCACCCTTTGACTTGGATTGAATTTTGTCTGTAAAATTAATGTCATTCTTTTTAATTGCATTAATTTTTGCTAACTATTGATTTTTGATAGTATTAATTCTGTCATTTATCTGTTTATTATTATTCTGTAAAGACTTACTATTTTTAAAAGTGCCTTCTTTTTGGCCCTGTTATAAAACCATTTTTAAGGATATAATATAAAAAAACAAAGCTAAGTCCCAAGATCAAATAAATACATGTATCAGAAAAATCACATAAGTCTTGCAAAAAACATTCAAAGTGTAAGAAAAATGGTTAAATCATTTAACTTTTAAATTTATTAATTTATTTATTAACCAAATAAATTATCTAGATTAGATTTCAGTCAATTATAGTAGGTGTAATAGTCTTTATTGACCAACAGCTGTCACAGTTCTGGTTGTGCATAATCATCTGTGGCAAAGCAAGTTCCAGTATCTGAATTATTTGGGAATTAATCAATTAATTAAGAGTAACACATTTGTATATAGAGGATTGAGTTGGCCAGAAAATCAAGGAACCCAAAGTTTGCCGGCATATGTGGTTAGCTACAGGGCCTTGGCCCTAGCAGACGACATGAAGCAGCAGGGATTGTCATACCTTGCCAAGTAAGAAAAGTGTAGAACCTAGGCTCCAGCTGAAGAGGACAAAGTGCAGGTGTGCTGCACCTAGCCTGGTGGACTGGGAAGCGTGGTGGGGGAGAGTGGAAGGCATACATGGGTATTTAGTTTGGTCCCAATAAGCATGGATTTGAGCCCAATGTTGGGTGCCAGATGTAGGGAAACGTGAATAAATTAGTACCACATTAGCTCAGAATTGAGCATAATAGAGTGTTCTTTATTTAAGGTGTGCACACTCACAGATCACAGTCCTCTGTATGATCAGGGAACAGGAACTGAATTTTGTGGTAGAGAGAGAGAGAGAAAGAGAGAGGGGGGGGGAGAAAGAAGGCACATGAGCACGTACATTTTTGGTAACCAAGGAAATGCTGAACCTAGTCCAGCATCTCAAAGGCCATTTCCCCAGCACCGAAGAATTTGTTTATTGCTCCCAAAGATCAATTCCACCCAAACTGCCTCACTCCCACAGAAAAGTATCACGGCCCTTTATCAAAGCACACTTCTGAAGTTTATAAGTTCATAAACTAATAAAAATTCTTCTGTAACCATTTGGGACAGATTGACTTGCTGATAAGGATAGATTCCAAAAACGTTTTTGTCTATACCATCCAGACTATTTCATGTCACCCCATGTTAAAGAGGAGAGGTAGGTGGTAGATGAAGGTAGATGAAGCTGTGGAATCCAGCTACCAGAAGCATCACAAATAATTTCAACTCCTTTCCATTATGGTGGGTATATTTTTTATCTATTTTTAATTCTTCACATAATTAAATACATCATTATTAAATGCTTACTAAGACTGTGCCCTGTTTGATTTGTTCTCATTCAGGAGCACAAGAAGCAAGGGTACTATCATGCCTAAAGGTCAGAAGAAATGTGGAAAGAAAAATCTCTCTTCATGTATAGTCAATACAAACATGCCAGATTATCAGAGGAATTAAGGTCTTAATCTTTCCATGGATCTTTCTCTGTTCTTCACATTCATTATTACTGACATAACCACATACACAACAGAATGGCAGGGCTTTAAGCATTATTTGATTAATTCGAGATAACTAAAATATTTCAACATCTTCTACAAAATGTGGTGACTATCCTTGAGTTCATTTAAAAGAATAATACGTAGCACTAGTGATTCACAAGTTTCCTGTCCATTAAAGTCTTGGGGACATATGATTTCTAACATTATTATGATTATTATTATTCTCCACAAGCACTTTGGATGAGTTGGTCCTCATAGATATACGTTGGCAATAATTTGAGGATCAACTTGAGAAAGCATAACATAAAAGTTTATATTTTGCAAACTTCTTTATCATCAGGGCCATCTAAAGTAGTTGCCACTAATTATGTAATAAGAAGTATTTTTAGTACAAACAAAACTGTACCCAGAAATATATATTTATGAGAGCTTCTGGGAAGTCTTTCTAAATTCAAAACTGGAATATGTTGTGTGAACTCTGTGAACTAATTATGTATGACTGTTCCAAAATCAGATGTTTAAATACTAACCCAAAATGGAGTGAGAGATTTGGCAAATGAGTAGGTCTTGAAGATAGAATATTCTTAAATAAGTGAATTAAAAATTAGTGCAGAGAAGTAAATCTTTTTATTATGTGAGAAGTTGCTATCCACATACCACAAAGTGTGCCTTTATTAGACATCAGCTCTTCTAGTACACCAAGACTTTGATGACTAGATTTCTGTTTCCTTTTGTTATATGAGCCTTAACCAGTTTACAATAATTATAACCTCATTAGATTCTGCATAGCTAAAAAACATGAAATAGATAAATACATGTTGATACATGAAATTCATGCAAGTATCATTTCCAGTGATTCCTTATCTAGCATAACATATATGTCCTTACCCATCTTACTTGGGAACCTAATAGAGAAAATGAAACCATGACATCACACATAAGGAGTTACAGGAATTCACTATTTGAGTTTAACTTGAAACTAAGGAATCTATGTTTTATCATGATCTTCAATATTTTAATATAGATAAATTAGGATTTAGGCTGAACTACTCACTATCAGCCCAGGGATTTATGGGAAGGAACATCTTTTCTTTCTCCCTGGAAAGGCTCTCCTGGTCTGACAGCCACTTTCTACTGGGGTAGTAAAAGCACACACCATATAACTTACCAATTCATCTCAGGACTTACTAATTCATCTATCCCGGCTTCCCAATTCACAAATGCTAAGAAACCAGACTGGTCCATCATTTTGAATGATTTCTCTCCTGGATCACTAACAATTCTGAAAAGAAAGTGGGCTTAGTACCAGTGAGGGACAGCCTACAGAGAAATAAATAAATACCAAATTGAGAATCAGAGATGCCTTTGGATAAAAAAAAAAAAAAAAACAAGAAGTAGACATCATTAAGTACCTGTGAGTTGCACCTCACTGGACCCTTAAGACCCTTAAATATATGCTAGAAGAAGATCTGAAAAAATGTTTAAAAGTTCCCAAAACTGATCTCAAATTTAAAAATTATTTTAATACTTCTATAAGTCTTGAGAGTCTATGATCATAAATACTGACACATTATTTTTCTAGTTCTAGAAGACAAAATAGAATTTTCCTTATATCAAGATTTTTATTAATTTGAAATGTATTCTAAATTTATTTTATAAAACACTTTGCTTAATTAATCATTTTTGGGAATCAGTCAGAGAACTAAAATATTCTTTCTGTAGATCTTTCTGAAGTTTAGAATTTGTTGAATTTAGGGTAAAAAGATAAAGTACTGTGTTTTATAAAATTATATGATGGCAAATTACTTTTTTACTGGTTTATTATCCCAGTACACTTTGTGAAACACAATTTTGAAAATGAAAGTATATAGGTCAGTCCAAGAACACATGGTATTAAGAATAATATCTAGAATTCTACCTCCTAGCTTATCAACAGGTTTTCCTGCCACTTAGCATGGAGAATGACACTGCAAGTAAACATAGGGTCATAGTCATGTAGTGTGTGACATTTTAACTTCCACATATTTCAAAATGTGAAATATATTAATTCACTAATTTTACTCTCAGAAGTGAAATTGTCATAAACAAATACTCTTTTAGAGTTATCTACCATACATGCCAGTGTTATATAATATTGTTGTGTTAAGCATGAATTCTAATTAAAATTATTCAGAGAATAATAGGTCTGCAAAGATCAGAAAGTTATATTTTATTTTATTTTATTTTGAGATAGGATCTTTCTATATAATTCTGGCTGTTTCAGATCTTGTTACATAGAACAGGCTGGTCTCTGTCTTTGTCAAGTTTTAGGATTAATGTTATACAGCAATATACCTAGCAGAAAAGCATATTTTCAATTTGGTGTATTCATTCTTTTGTGTTACAAAAACTGACAGTTTCTCAGAATGTCATAGGTCTATCTCACCATGTGACTGCAGCTTTGGTTTAGGAGGGTCATCTGTCTATGTGTTATTTTCATTGGTTAATAAAAAAAAACTGCCTTGGCCTTTTGATAGGCCAGCCCATAGGTGGGTGGAGTAGACAGAACAGAATTGTGGGAGGAAGAAAGCAGAGTCAGGCAGATGCCATGAAGCTCCTGCCCAAGATGCACAAAGTTTAGAATCTTCCTGGTAAGACACAACCCCTTGGTGATACACAGATTACTATATATGGGTTAATCAAGATGTGAGAGCTAGCCAATAAGAGGTTAGAACTAATGGGTCAGGCAGTGTTAAATACAATTTCTGTGTTATTATTTCTGGGCTAAGCTAGCCATGCGGAAGCCTGGCAGGACGAAAAGCAAGCCTGCTCGCCTCATCACTACACAGCATTGCAAGCACTAAGGATAATACTGAGTTTCTAAGCTGATAAATGTAAGTAAACTGAAAACATTTGTGTACATATACAAATGTACCCTAAAACCCAAATGGAAGATAACCTGCTGGTTTTGCAGTCCAGTCATGAGGCTACCCTATTGATGTATATTGATCTTTCTTTCAATCACATCAGAAGCAGTCAATGTCATCAAATATTTATGTGGTTGAAATAGCCATGTTTGCTATGCACTATTTTCATTTGGTTTTTATAATACACTTCTACAAATCACTTTAAATTGAATTGAAAGAAATATTTTCTTTCAACATCCATTACAAAAGATAGTTTAATACTTTATACTGGTGCAATAAAAATAATATTACATTTTCCTTTGCTCCTCAGCACTGGAATAGCAATGCTACATAAATACTTTTTTATTGCAATGATTAATCATCTGGAAAAGAATGAGAACCCATTGTTTCTTAAAAGGAGATGTAGAGCTGCCAGTCTGAGCAGTGAAAAAATTTATCACTGCCGAATGCCTCTTAGCTGAATTTTCCTCTTCTTTTTCTTTGTTTTTAGTCCATGTTTTGCAATCTAAATATGTACCTTTATATAAATTGATTTTTATCATCCTGCCTTTTTTATTTATTAAAAATTTCCACCTCCTCCCATCCTCCCATTTTCCTCCAATTCCCCCCACTCCCACTCCCCCTCGCTCTCCAGTCCTAAAAGAAGTCAGGGTGCCCTGCCCTGTGGGAAGTCCAAGCCTCCCCTCCATCCAGGCCTAGGAAGGTGTGCATACAAAGAGACTAAGTTCCCAAAAAGCCACTACATGCAGTAGATTCAAAATCTTGTGTCATTATCATTGGTTTCTCAGTCTGCCCTCATTGTCAGCCACATTCAGAGAGTCTGGTTTGATCACTTGCTTATTCAGTCCCAGTCCAGCTGGCCTTGGTGAGCTCCCATTAGATCAGTCCCACTGTCTTCATCGGTGGACTTACCCTTCACGGTCCTGACTTCCTTGCTCATGTTCTTCCTCTGTCTGCTCTTCATCTGGGCCTTGGGAGCTTGGTCCAGTGCTCCAGTGTGGGTCTCTATCTCCATCTCCATTCATGGCCAGATGAAGGTTCTATGGTGACATGCAAGATATTCATCAGTGTAGCTAAGGGATAAGGACAGTTCAGGCACCCTTTCCTCTGCTGCCCACAGACCTAGCTGGGGAAATCCCCTTGGACACCTGGGAACCCCTCTAGAGCCAAGTCTCTTGCCAACCCTAAAATTAACCTAAAATTAACCCTTAGTTAGGACACCTTCTTCCCTGTTCCCATATCCACCCTTCCTCCATCTCAACCATCTTAGCAATCAGAGAAATGTAAATCAAAATGACTTTGACATACCATCTTACACCTGTCAGAATGACTAAAGTCAAAAACACCAATGATAGCCTATGTTGGAAAGGATGTGGAATAAGGGGAACACTTATCCATTGTTGGTGGGAATGCAAGCTTGTGTAAACACTTTGGAAATTAGTGTGGAGGTTTCTCAGGAAACTGGGAGTCAACCTACCTCGGGATCCTGGAATTCCACTCGGGAATATACCAAAGAGATGCCCAGTCATACTACAAAAGCATTTGTTCAACTGTATTCATAGTAGCACTATTTGTAATAGCCAGAACCTGGAAAAAACCTAGGTGCCCCTCAATAGAAGAATGGATAAAGAAGGTGTGGCACATAAACACTTTAGAGTTCTACTCAGTGTTAAAAAACAATGGCATCTTGAAATTAGGATGCAAATGGATGCAAATAAAAAACACTTTACTGAGTGAGATAACCCAAACCCAAAAAGATGAATATGGTATTTACTCACTCATAAGTGGATTCTCGCCATAAACAAAAGACATTGAGCCTATAGTTCATGATCCTAGAGAAGCTAAATAAGAAGGTGAAACCAAAGAAAAACATATATTTATACTCCTGGATATTGGAAGTAGACGAGATCACCGGGCAAAAGTTGGGGGCAGTAGGGTAGAGGTTGGTTGGGGGTAAGGAGAAATGGGGAGAGAGAAGGGAGAAGGGGAGTATTGGGGAGAACTTGAGGGAATGGGATGGTTGATTTTTCAATGAAAACTTTTCTAAGACACTGGTTCCCTGGAGTCATCCATGACCTCTGGTTCTATATCCTCACTGTCTCCTTCTCTACAGGGATTACTTAGGCTAGTATGGAAGGATTTGATGAAGACATGCCATTTAAGACTGAGTGCACCAAAGTATCTCATTTTCTGTACATTGTCCAGTTATAGGTTTCTGTGTTAATTCCAATCTACTGCAAACAGAAGCTTCATTGATGATAGTTGAGTGAGGCACTTGTCTATGAGTACAGTTTTATATTAAGAGTCATTTTTGCAATATTCTTTATAAGAATAATAGTAGGCTCTCCTCCATGCCTACATCTTACCTAGTCTCAGGTTTTGAGCCATTTTAGAAGTATCAAACATGGGTTTCATCTCACAGAGTAAACCATCAATCCAATTAAAAACTGATTGGTTATGCATAAACATTTTCGTCACTATTTTCTATCAGTTTACCTTACAGGAGATTGTTTTTGTAGGTCAGTGGTTTTGTAGTTGGGTAGTTTTAATGATTAGCCTTTCTTAGTAGTATGTAGAGTACCTTCAAGCACCATGTTAGTCAGGAGGTATAATGTTGAATGACATTAAGTACGTATTATCTTGAACAATAAAGTCCTATCATCAGGTTGTGGAGACAAACAAATAGCATTTGCAATAGCCTCTGATATTTCAGGTAGGAAATGGTTCATAGAACCCCTTTTACTTAATGACTCACCAAGAGGTAGCTCATTCTTAGTACTGTAAATTCCAGACAATAGGGGCTGGAGTAATAGCTACTTTTTTCTTAAGACGAATATTCAATCCACAGAAACTATTTTTTTTTTAAAACGGGCCAGGGGCCAGGCAGTATTCATTTATTTATTTTTTCTTTTTTTTATTAAAAATTTCCATCTCCTCCCCTCCTTCTCCCCCTTCCCTCCCCTCCCTTCCACCCATACCCCTACTCCGCCCCTCTCCAAGCCAAAGAGCCATCAGGGTTCCCTTCACTATGTTAAGTCCAAGGTCCTCCCAGCTCCCCCTAAGTCCAGGAAGGTGAGCAACCAAACTGACAAGGCTCACAGTGAGCCCGTCCATGCTGTACAGTTCATGCTCATCGCCATTGTCCTTGGTTTCTCAGTCCTCCTCGACTGTCACCCACATACAGAGATACCGGTTTGGTTCCCTGTTCCATCAGTCCCATTCCAAATGGACTTGGTGGTCTCCCATTAGATCTGTCCCACCGTCTCAATGGGAAAACGCACTCCTCACGGTCCTGACTTCCTTGCTCATGATCTCCCTCCTTTTGCTCCTCATCAGGACCTTGGTAGCTCAATCCGGTGCTTCTGTGTGGGGCTCTATCATTTTCTCCATCCAATGCCAGGTGAAGGTTCTATGGTGATATGCAAGATATTCATGAGTATGGCAATAGGATCTGGACATTTCTGGCACCCTCTCCTCAGCTGCCCAAGGACTAGCTAGGGGCGTCTTCCTGGACACCTGGGAACCCCTCTAGAGTCAAGTCTCTGCCAATCCTAGAATAGCTCCCTTAATTAAGATATATAATTCCTTGTTCCCATATCCACCTTTCCTATATCCCAACCATCTTATTCCCCCAAGCTCTTCCCATCCTCCACTTCAAACTTTTCTCTCCCCATCCTCCCATCCCCCCATCCCACCCCACCCCCAAGTTCCCATTTTTTGTCCGGCAATCTTGTCTACTTCCAATATCCAGGAGGATAACTATATGTTTTTCTTTGGATTCACCTTCTTATATATCTTCTCTAGGTTTTTTTTTTCTAATTATAGGCTCAATGTCCTCTCAATGTCCTTTATTTATGGCTAGAAACCAATTATGAGTGAGTACATCCCATGTTCATCTTTTTGGGCCTGGGTTACTTCACTCAGAGAATAGTGTTTTCTATTTCCATCCATTTGCATGCAAAATTCAAGATGTCATTGTTTTTTACTGCTGAGTAGTACTCTAACATGTATATATTCCACACTTTCTTCATCCATTCTTCCACTGAAGGGCATCTAGGTTGTTTCCAGGTTCTGGCTATTACAAATAATGCTGCTATAAACATAATTGAACAAATGCTTTTGTAATATGATCGGGCATCTCTTGGGTAAATTCCCAAGAGTGGGATTGCTGGGTCCTGGGGTAGGTTGATCCCAAATTTCCTGAGAAACCTCCACACTGCTTTCCAAAGCAGTTGCACAAGTTTGCATTCCCACCAGCAATGGATGGGTGTACCCCTTACTCCACATCCTCTCCAGCAAAGGCTATCATTGGTGTTTTTGATTTTAGCCAATCTGACAGGTGTAAGATGGTATCTCAACGTTGTTTTGATTTGCATTTCCCTGATTACTAAGGAGGTTGAGCATGCCCTTAAGTGTCTTTTGGCCATTCAAACTTCTTCTGTTGAGAATTCTCTGTTCAGTTCAGTGCCCCATTTTTTAATTGGGTTCATTAGCATTTTAAAGTCTAGTCTCTTGAGTTCCTTATATATTTTGGTGATCAGACCTTTGTCTGTTGCGGGGTTGGTGAAGATCTTTTCCCAGTCAGCAGGCTGCCTTTGTGTCTTAGTGACAGTGTCCTTTACTTTACAGAAGCTGCTCAACTTCAGGAGGTCCCGTTTATTCAATGTTGCCCTTAATGTCTGTGCTGCTGGGGCTATACGTAGGAAGCGGTCTCCTGTGCCCAAATGTTGTAGAGTACTTCCCACTTTGGATGGAGAAAATGACAGAGCCCCACATAGGAGCACCAGACTGAGCTCCCAAGGTCCTGATGAGGAGCAAAAGGAGGGAGGTCATGAGCAAGGAAGTCAGGACCGTGAGGGGTGTGTATACCCATCATATTCACATCCACATGTTCAGGTAATGCTATATTTCTTTTGGAAGAGCACGAAGGTATACTCAACTTCAGGAATCAGCTCAGTTCATGAGGGTCTGCACACCAAACGTGCCACCTCATTTCTTTTCAATCTAATGTATTGACTCAGAGAAAAAGTGGGCACAAATTTCAACCCTAATCAGTAAGGTGTTTACATTTGAAAGTGGAGTGATATTAGATGTTGTAGTAATATAATCCAGCACAGGGGTACTAGTCAAGAATAATTAACTAATATAGCACAAATTCCTTGGTTTTGTTTTTGGATTTATTTTTTCTTGCTTGCTTGCTTTGTTGTTGTTCTTTTTTTGCTTGCTTTTGTTTTGATATTGCTTTTAAGAGAGGAAAAGAATATGATTGGCTAAGAAAGGGAATAATCTTAGAGGAGTTGGGGAGATGAAAGAATATGACAAAAGTATTTTATATAAAACAATAAATTAATTTCAAAATTTATGATTGGTTTCATTAAAATTTTGAAATCATTTTCTAGCTTTCTATTTGTTAGTTGGTAGTTGGACCAGGGTAAGGAGGAAACCTATAAGACATGAGGCTTGTTCTAGAAGTCTGCCTTCAATAAATTTTGATAAAAATTACAAAAACAGATAAGTGAAGCAAAGCTAAATTTTATTATTAAATTTAAAGCATATAAACATACCTAAACTTTAACAATAATTAGGACAGAACAAAGAATATCACATCATACTCAACCTGCAGTTAACTTACAAATAAACAATGGAAATAAAATGAAACGAGATTCTGCTTCTTTCTTCACTGATACCACAGAATTCTGAAAGCATGTGGGAGGAGGTGGAACTAATTAACTACAATCAAATTGCTGGATTAATGCTCTAGTACCAACTCACTACCAGTAACACAGCCCAAATGGATGCCTACACCTTTATACTGTGTAAAACTTTAAGTGAAATTTCAAATACATATTTAGCATTCTTTGGGATCCTTTTGAAGTTAATAATTGATAAAAAGAAAATCCCTAATACATTTATTTAGGAGTTTTACCATCAGAAAAATGAAGACAAACATCTGCAACTTTGTTACATTCAGGGTTCTTTAGATTATATTTTTTTTTCCTCTGACGAAGTGCTGATCCCTTGCCTTCTCTATGATAACACATATATATTTGTATTTCTTTTTACACAAACATAAAGCAATGAATTTTGAATATTTTTACACAAACTCCAAATTGTTACATGTATGTAATGTGTGGGCCTGCTTTGTCGGGGTTTCTGCCCTGCCCAGTTCCCACAGCCAGCAAGTCCCAAATAAAATCACACAGAGGTCTCCATAAGATTTTATAAACTGATTGGCCCATTAGCTCAGGCTTCTCATTAGCTCTTGTAGCTTATATTAACCCATTATTCTTATCTATGTTAGCCACATGCCTCAGTACATTTTTCAGTGGGGCATGTCACATTCTGCTTCTTAGGTGGTCTGGGCAGGACTCAGAAGGAATGGTCTTCCTCCTTCCCACAATACTGATGTTCTTATTGCCCTGCCTCTACTTCCTAGTCTAGTTGCTGGCTAATCAGCATTTATTTAAACCATAATTGACAGAATATGAAATTGTCCCACACCACATGAATACTTAGCTATACAAAAGAAAGTCAGCAAAAAGAGTTAAATTATTTTTTAATACTTTAAGCAGTTGTCTAGAAGCAAGTGGAAAACATGAAGTTTATTAATCTTCTCATTTAAATGAAAACTATTTTTTACCCCAGGTCCACTTCCCAGTGATACAACAGAACAAGATCTACCCACAGCTTCCTATCTCCTGTATCCACTCCGCCTGTGCATTTCTTAGATCACATATCTCACATATCACCTTAATTCCAGATCAGTTTTTTTCCTTCCCACTTCATCCCTGTGTCCTAGTTCAAAACTTGATCAGACAAGACATCCTCTGCCCAAAAATTTGCCACACCTGCTACTGGAACAGGTAGGTTACCTGTGAACCTTCTCTATTCTTTCTTTTACCAGATTCAATTCTTAGGGATTTTCCTAGTGCTTCAAGATCCCATTTCCCTCTGACCTCCCTGCAACCCAGACTCCAACACCTGAAAATATTCCCCATGAACATAATAGTTAAGCTGGTCAGTAAAACAGACAACACTTAGCCAACATGCTCTCTGTCAAAGAAGAAAAGAAACAGACAGCAGGGAACAAAACACCAACCAAACAAAGACAAACACAGATATTAACTCCTAGACCTAAAATCACCCCAAATCAAGATACACAGACACCAGAATAATAACATAATCAATAACAGCCAGGGCAATTTATTTCCACCAAAACACTGGTAAACTACCACAGGAGGCATTGAATATTCCAACACTGATGAAGCACAAGACCTTAAAACCAACACTAGGAAGATATATACAAGTCTTTAAATATGAAGTTAATAAATCTGCTAAGGAAATCCAGGAAACACAAAAAAACCAATTGGAAGAAATAAGTAAACCTTTTAAAGGAAGCTAAGAAAAAAACAAGCAGTTGTAAAGAATGAACAAATATAAAAAGAAGCAATAAGGTTGCATGACAAGAAGAGATTCTTAAAATGAAACCTAGATAAGCAAACAGAAAGTACAGATTAACATATCACCAAAAAAATGCAACAGATGGAAGAGAGAATCCAAGGCATTGAAAGTATGATGAAAAAATAAACACATCACTTAAAGAAAAGTTTAAATCTAAAAAAAAAAAATCTGACATAAAATACCCAGAAAATCTGGGACACTGTGAAAGTCCAAACATATGAATAATTTGAATAAAGATAAAGAAGAATATCAGCTCAAAAGCTCAGAAAATATTTTCAACAAATCATACTAGAAACTTTTCTTAACCTAAATAAGAAAATACTTACAAAGGTACAAGAAACATACAGACCACAAAATAGAATGGACCAGAAAATAAAGAAATACCCCTCATCACCTAATAATCAAACATTAAACATGTGTACCAAAGAAAGAATATTAAAAACTGCAAAAAACCCAAGTAACATATAAATACATACCTATTAGAATTATACCTTATCTTTCAGTGGTCACTTTAAAAGTCAATAGAGTTTGGGCAGATGTACTAGAGACTCTATGAAACCACAGATGTCAGTCTAGATAACTAAACCCATAAAAAGTTTCAACCGCCATAGATGGATAAAATAAGAAATTCTGTGGAAAATTAAATTTAAATATCTATTTTCAAGTTCAACCTTACAGAAGGTGCTAGAAGGAAAAATTCAAACCAAAGAGATTGACTACTCACATGAAAATACAGGAAATAAATATTCTCAAACATTCAAGTCCAAAAGAAGGGATACACACACCACCACCACCACTATCACCATTAACAACAAATAAAAAACAGGGATTAACAATCATTGGTCATTGATATTTTTTAATATCAATGGCCTCAATTTCTCACACAAAAAGACATGCATTAACAGTGAGATATGGAAACAGGACCCAAATTTCAGCTACATAGAAGAAGCACAATGCAACATCAAGTATAGACATTACCTCAGAGTAAGGTGTTCAGCAAGGTATTCTAAGAAAATTGACCTAAGAAACAAGCTACAGTAGCTATTTTAATACCTAACAAAACAGACTTAAAAAGGAAATTAATGAAAAGAGGCGGGGAAAAGAAATACCACTATATTTTAATTTGTATTTTGATATTCACACATAGAGAGCAGGAGACTTCAATACCCAATTTGACCAATAGACAGGTCATCCAGACAAACAGTAAACAGAGAAATCCAGGAACTACCTGATGAGACCAAATGAGGCCAACAAATATTTACAGAACATTCCACCCCAAAACAAAAGAATAGACGTAGTACTTGATGACACTTTCTCCCAAACTGAACACATACTAAGACACAAAGCAAATATCAACAAATACAAGAAAACTGAAATTACTCCCTGTATCCCATCAGACAACCATAGGAAAAAAATGGATATCAACAGTAACAAACTACAGAAAGCTTATAATAGAAATGAATATTGGTGTTTTGTGACACAGTGAAATGAAAACAGTGTCTAGAGAAAAGCAAATAGCATTAAGTATCTACAGAAAAAAAGGACAGCTCATCAACTTAAAATCACACCTTAAAATCCTAGGGCAAAAGAAAGTAAGCACATTAAAAAGGAGTAGATAACAAGAAACAAAGTGAGGGCTGAAATCAATAAAATAGAAACAAAGAAAATAATATAAAGAATCAAGGTAATAAAGAGTTGGTTCTTTGTGAAATCAACAACATAACCAAAGCCTTGCTTTAAAAGGAAACTAAAACACAGAAAGTAAATATCAAAATTTTAAAAATCAGAAGTGAAAGAGAAGATATAACAACAGGCAACAAGGTATTCTAAAATAATAAGGGCATACTTTAAACAACTCTTGACCACCAAATTAGACAGCCTAAACAAACTAACAAACAAACAAACAAACAAATAAATAATAAATAAGTAAATAAATAAAAATACTGTTCTCAATAGATAACACTTACAATGTTAAATTGAGATCAGATAAACAATTTAAACAGAACTATAACTCCTAATAAAAGAGAAGCAGTCATTAAGATTCCTAATATTTATTCAATGTTGCCCTTAATGTCTGTGTTGCTGGGGATATACTTAGGAAACGGTCTCCTGTGCCCATATGTTGTGGAATACTTCCCACTTTCTCCTCTATCAGATTCAGTGTGTTCTGATTAATATTGAGGTCTTTAATCCATTTGGACTTGAGTTTAGTGTATGGTGATAGATAGGGATCTACTTTCATTCTTCTACAGGTTGACATCCAGTTATGCCAGCACCATTTATTGAAGATGCTCTCTTTCTTCCATTGTGTACTTATGGCTCCTTTATAAAAAATCAGGTGTTCATAGGTTTGTGGGTTAAGCTCCAGGTCTTCTATTCGATTCCATTGGTCAACTTCTCGGTTTTTATGCCAATACCAAGCTGTTTTCAATACTGTAGCTCTGTAATAGAGCTTGAAGTCAGGGATGGTAATGCCTCCAGAAGTTCCTCCTTATCTATCAGGGAAATGCAAATCAAAACAGTTTTGATATACCATCTTACACCTATCAGACTGGCTAAAATCAAAAACACCAAGGGTAGCCTAGCCTCTGCTGGAGAGGTTGTGGGGTAAGGGGTACACTCATCCACTGCTGGTGGGAATGCACACTTGTGCAACCACTTTGGAAAGCAGTGTGGCGGTTTCTCAGGAAATTCAGGATCAACCTACCCCAGGACCCAGCAATTCCACTCTTGGGAATTTACCCAAGAGACGCCCAATCATACTACAAAAGCATTTGTTCAACTATGTTCATAGAAGCATTATTTGTAATAGCCAGAACCTGGAAACAACCTAGATGCCCTTCAGTGGAAGAATAAATGAAGAAAGTGTGGAATATATACATGTTAGAGTACTACTCAGCAGTAAAAAACAATGACATCTTGAATTTTGTATGCAAATGGATGGAAATAGAAAACACTATTCTCTGAGTGAGGTAACCCAGACCCAAAAAGATGAACATGGGATGTACTCACTCATAATCGGTTTTTAGCCATAAATAAAGGACATCGAGCCTATAATTCCTGATCCTTGAGAAGACAATAAGAAGGTGAAACCAAAGAAAAACACATAGTTATCCTCCTATGTGGCGGCCGCACTTACATTTCGCCATTACAAGATGGCGCCGAGGGCTAAAGTAAACAAGTATGTGGCGCGTTCGCGCCACATCTGCCTAGCAACAGGTTTCCACCAATCCTTTTCTGCCACGTCACCTAATCAGTAGACACGCCCCGTCCTCCTGTATATAAGCCGCCACCCAGCCCGGCTCGGGGCCCCCTGCTTCCAGCTCTCCCTCAACCAAGCAGCGCTTCATTAAAGTGTGATCAGAGAAGAATCCTGTGTCGGTGGTGATCTTTCCCTGCTGGTCGGGGCTCGCTCGCCGCAGCTGGTGCCGAAACCCGGGAACTTCGGCGGACACACACGGGGGGGCCGAAGAGGATTCAGAACTCTACACAGGAAGCGGTCGGCGCCGGTAAGTATCCTCAGGTATGCTTCTTGGAGGAATTAGTCCTTTGTGGTTTGCATTAGCAGTGGTTGTTTTTGCTGTAGTGGTTTATGCCTTTTGCATTTTTATCCGTTGTCATAGACCAGGAGAGGAGTGTCGCTGCTGCAACATCTAAAGCGAAAGTAAGTCCGTGGCAGATAAGGTGATTTTTCTGCCCTTTTGTAAGCCTCTTGTAGAAAAGTAAGCAAAGATGGGCAACGATCAGTCTGTCTCCAGTGCATGCGATTTTGTAGATCCCATACAGCGGTTACTACAGGAGAGAGGATTGAAAATCTCGAAATCCACTATAAAGGTGATTGTCGGGGATATTGATCGCATGGCGCCGTGGTTTGCGGTGTCTGGGGATCTAAATCTGCATTGCTGGAGAAAGCTAGGCAAAGATTTGGAGGCAGCAAAGGAACAGGGGCAATTAAAGAAGGGAACTTATCCTTTTTGGAGATTAGTACACTCCTGTTTGAAAGACGGAAAAAATGTAGAGGAGTTAAGAGAAGGAAGGAAAATGTTGGCAAGACACCAGGACAGCCTTTCAGAAGCAGGTTCAAAGACAGAGGAGGATACTGAAGAAAAGTGCACGGTAATAAGGAACAAAAAAGGGGAAAAGAAAGATATAAAAGAAAAGGAGGATCCTAAGATAAATAAACCTTCAGCACCTCCCCTGTATCCGGTGCTGGATGAATTCGCAGCCTTGTGGCTGGCTGAAGAGGAGCTGGTAGAGGCAGAGGAGGAGAGCTTAGAGGAGGAAGATGCACATTATGAGGAGGAGAGATATGGGCCAGCTCTAAATGCGCCCACTAGAGAGTTTCCCCCTCCTTACGTGCAGCCCAGGAGTAGCTGCCATTTCATTGACAGGGGCACTCTTGCGCAGTTAGCTGTGCATTATCCACCTTCAGTGGTGGTATTTCCTGTTTTTGAGGATCAAAATCAACAAAGATATCATGAGCCAGTCCCTTATAAAGAGTTAAAAGATTTAGTGGAAGCGGCAAAGACTTATGGAGCTAATGCGCAGTATACCCGCACATTACTGACTCGGTTGACCACCAGAGCTATGACACCAACAGATTGGTGGGAAATTGCTAGAGCATGCCTTTCTACAGGTCAATATCTAGATTATAGATCTATAGTGGTAGAAGCTGCTCACACTCAGGCTCGAGTAAATGCGCAAACGCCAAATCGAGCTCCCTGGAATGCAGACATGTTATTAGGGCAAGGGCAATGGACGGCTAATCAAACAGCCTATCCAGTGGAGGTTTATCAACAAATTAATGAAATCTATACAAGAGCATGGAAAATGATACCAAAAAGAGGTGAAGTAACGGGCAATCTTACGAAGATTATTCAAGGCCCTACTGAACCTTTTTCGGAGTTTGTGGCTCGCATGATGGAAGCCGCAGGGAAGGTGTTTGGTGAAGCCGAAGAAGCCATGCCTTTGGTTCAGCAGTTAGTGTTTGAACAGGCTACTAAAGAATGTAAGAGAGCCATCATGCCGTGGAAAAATAAAGGACTGGATGCTTGGCTTAAGGCCTGCCGAGAGATAGGCGGCCCTCTAACTAATGCTGGTCTAGCGGCTGCTATGCTAGCAGTCTCCAGGGGGCAGGGAAGATTAGGTACCTGCTTTAATTGCGGGAAGCCGGGGCATGTACGAAAAAATTGCCCCCAAGGCACACATAAAAAGAGCCAAGGTCAGAGACAGCCAGGCACATGCCCGCGGTGCAAAAAGGGAAAACACTGGGAGAATGAGTGTCGATCCGTAAAGGATATCAATGGACAGCCCATACCCAATGCCACATCAGCCATGTCAAAAAACGGGCAGAAGGGCCCACTACCCCAGGGCCCGAGAATTTATGGGGCAATTCAGGAGCCAAACATGAGACCACCCCAGTCATCAGAAGGGCCACCACAGGCTCCGCAGGGTTGGACCTCCGTGCCACCACCGGATTGGTACTGACTCAGAGTATGGGTGTTCAAGCTATAGACACAGATATGTCAGGACCTCTAGAGGAAGGAACAGTGGGACTAGTCTTAGGAAGATCTTCCAGTACTCTTAGAGGGTTATTAGTGCTACCTGGAGTGATCGACCCTGACTACAAAGGCATTATTAAGGTATTGTGTCATTCTCCGTTTGGCATCATTTCGATTGCACCCGGAGATCGTATCGCACAATTGTTAATTCTTCGATCAGACCATGAAAAATTTCCCGCATATGAGAAAGAGAGGGGCAAGCGAGGGTTCGGCTCCTCTGGGGTTGAGCTAGCATGCTTGTCTATAGGACTTGATGATCGCCCCATGTGTACCCTAGAAATAGAAGGAAAGCTCTTTACGGGCCTATTGGATACCGGAGCGGACAGAAGTGTGATGTGTAAACAGGATTGGCCGAAGAGGTGGCCGTTACAGACGGCTGCACAAACCTTACAGGGTCTAGGATATCAAAATACTCCAGATATGAGTGCTAAGCAATTGCATTGGAGGATGGAACACAGTCAAGGCATTTTTCAGCCTTTTGTCATAGACCTCCCTTTAAATTTATGGGGAAGGGATGTACAACAACAATTAAAATTGATAATTACCAATGATTATTCTCAAGTGAGTAAAGATGTCATGAAGGCACAAGGCTTTGTGCCAGGAAAAGGGCTGGGGGCTCGCCTTCAAGGACGAAGTGACCCCGTGTTGCCCACTCCCAAATCTGATCGGAAGGGCTTGGGTTTTTCCTAGGGGCCACTGATGATGCGTTACGCATCTCCTGGGGCACAGATACACCCGTTTGGGTGCCTCAGTGGCCCCGTCTATGGAAAAGCTCCAGGCCGCACAATATTAGTTAAAGAACAACTTCAGCTTGGTCATATTGAACCTTCTGTGTCTCCTTGGAATTCCCCTATTTTCATCATAAAAAAGAAGTCAGGAAAATGAAGGCTGCTGCATGACCTTAGAGCAGTTAATGCACAGATGCAACTCATGGGATCTGTCCAAAGAGGGTTGCCTCTTTTAAGTGCTTTAGGAAGAGATTGGCCTGTTTTTGCCATAGATGTTAAGGATTGCTTCTTTTCTATACCCTTGCATGTTTTAGATAAACATCGTTTTGCATTTACTGTTCCCTCTATAAATCATGAACAGCCTGATGAACGCTATCAATGGAAGGTTTTACCACAGGGTATGGCCAACAGTCCCACCATGTGCCAGCTATACGTGGATCAGGCGTTACAACCAGTGAGACGTAGTTTTCCCAAAGTTAGGCTGATCCATTACATGGATGATATCCTATTGGCAGCAAAACAAGAGCATATGCTAGAACGGGCATTAGTTGCCCTGGAGGCATCCTTAAAACAAAAGGGGCTGATTATTGCCGCCGATAAGATTCAAAAGACAAGTATTATAGAGTTTTTAGGAGCCCGTGTTACCCCAAAACAGATTTTTCCACAGAAAATTTGCATTCGCACATCACATTTACGCACTTTAAATGATTTTCAAAAGTTGCTCGGAGATATAAATTGGCTGAGAGGATATCTCCCCATTACCCGTGAAGCTTTGCAGCCGTTGTTCTCAATATTAGAAGGAAATCCTGATGTAACGTCACCTAGAGAGCTTACACCAAAAGGAAAAGAAGCATTAAAGATAGTGGAAAAGGCCATAGAACAAGCGCAGGTTCTTCGGTTTGATCCAGAACAACCATTATTGCTTTGCATTCTGCGCACTGTTGGTCATCCTACTGGAGCATTGTGGCAGACAGGCCCGATTTGGTGGATACATGGTCATACACTTGGTTCGCGCACGTTAAGCTATTATCCTGATTTAGTGGCACAACAGGCATTATTGGGAGTGAGGTTTAGCTTGACCTCCTTTGGAAAAATGCCAGAGAAGTTAATATTGCCCTATACCAAAGATCAAATTGAGGTTTTGACAGGGACTACTGATGATTGGGCCGTATTGATTTCCTCATATTCAGGCGTTATTGATAATCATTATCCGTCTGATAAATTGCTGTCCTTTATGGCACAGAATGTTGTATATTTTCCAAAGATTACCAGTGCTTCTCCTTTGAATAATGGCTTGACTATTTTTACTGATGGGTCCAAAACTGGAATTGGAGCCTATATGGTATATGGCTCCCCGCCTGTTACTCTGAAATTTCGCTCTGGAGCACCCCAAGTTGTGGAGTGTCAAGTAGTGTTGGAAGTCTTTAAGGCCTTTCCACATCAGCCTTTTAATTTGTATTCTGATTCATGCTATGTAGTTAATGCTGTAAAACATCTGGAAGTGGCTGCATATGTTAAACCTAGTAGCATGGTTGCATCTTTGTTATTACAAATTCAGAGTTGTATAGTTCAACGTGCTAAACCATTTTTTATCGGTCATATTAGAGCTCATTCCGGTCTTCCTGGACCTATGACTGAAGCTAATGATATGGTTGATAGGGCTACCAGGGAAATGGCTTTAGTTGCCCTGGATCCTATGCAATCGGCTGAACAATTTCATAGAAAGTTTCATGTGCCTGCAAATACCCTTCGCCTTAAGTTTAATATTACTCGCGACCAAGCACGTGAGATAGTTAAACAATGTTCCTCCTGTGTGGTTTTTCATCATCCGCCTCATATTGGGGTTAATCCACGTGGGTTAAAGCCACTTACCCTTTGGCAGATGGATGTTACTCATGTTTCAGAATTTGGCAAACAAAAATATTTGCATGTTTCTGTGGACACTTGTTCAGGTGTTATACATGCCACCCCGTTATGTGGTGAAAAGGTCCTTAACGTAAAGACCCATTGCCTAGAAGCCTGGGCTGCTTGGGGCAAGCCTTATTCTTTAAAAACTGATAATGGCCCGGCATATGCCTCTAAAAGTTTTCAACAGTTCTGCTCTATTTTTGAAATTAATCATATTACTGGTTTGCCCTATAATCCACAAGGACAAGGCATCGTGGAAAGGGCTAACCGCACCATTAAGGAATTGCTTCAAAAACAAAAAGGGGGAATAGCCGAGGGCGCATCCCCGCGAGATAGAATATCTCTCGCTCTCTTTACATTTAATTTTTTGACCTTGGATTCCAATGGCTGTTCAGCCGCGGAAAGACATATGGACCACAGACACAGAAATACAGAATTAGTAAAATGGAAGGATGTAATTGATAACAAATGTTATGGACCGGACCCTGTGATACAGAGGTCCAGGGGAGCTGTTTGTGTCTTTCCTCAGAATCGGCCAGATCCGGTGTGGATCCCTACCAGACTGACAAGAATCGTGACAACACTGGAACAGCCTGACGAAGAGCAAGGAGATGTTGCTGCTCCTGATCCTGTTGGTGAATCTGAAGAATCTTATTTCTGGGCTGTGGCCCGTACATGGCCCATTCCAATTCCTGTTCACAATGAGTCCACAATATTGCCACAATTTTTTGTTGATAGTTGCCAATTGAACTTAGTTTGCAAAAAGGTGGATGCACAGGAACAAAAATTTAATCAAACTGTAGTGCCCCTAGCAGGAACTTTATGTTTTACCACAAATCAGAGCACTTCTATCTCAGACTGCATCTTGCTAGATGCTATGAATCTTACTGTAGCTAGAGATCCATTTTTAGAAGATACCCCCAATTTTTTGAGAAAGGCCATTAGCGTAGCCCTGCCTCAGGTTAGATCTGGAGCTAAATCTGGATCTGGCTCCTATTCCGGTTCCAATGATACTGTTAATGTTACCACTTATGGGATCAGTTGCAACCTTACAACGCCCAATTGGGTACAGGTTAGCAAGGTTAATAATAGTGATTCACAGGTTGGCAATAGTAATCATACTAGTAATAATATTTTTTCTTGGTCTGTCCCTAGATGCTCTGGTAATGATTTGAGCTATCCCCCTGAATTTGTGGATTGCAGAGGACGATATGATAAGTTTTACAATAATTCTGGATGGGTTCTTAGGAATCTTAACCATTTTAAGGTTAAAAGAAAACTTATGATAAAGGTTGGATCACCCTTTACACCATGGATACTTATGAATTCCAGAGGAGCTATAACTGAGTTGTCTCCATTTGCTACATTTGTTCGCTCTGGAATAATTATGTTAAATAATTATACAGGGATTATGAATCACACTTCTAAAGAAATTAATATAACTAGTGTAGAGAAAAAACATAATACTACTCTACGGCAAACCAGAGTTTGCCTGGATCCTCCCTTTGTCTGGCTTTTGTTTAATACTACAGGGAGTTCAAATAATACTGCAGTTGATTGCAAGAAGGATAATTGCTCTCTGTCACAATATTGGAATTTCTACCATTCAGGTGCGATTGTTATGCGCATCCCTACCTTTGTGTTTTTGCCTGTAAAAGCCAATCCTAAGAACTTCCCATTAGCCACCCTGGTTCGCCGGAAAAGGGATTTTGGCATTACAGCAACTATTGTGACGGCTATTGCAGTGTCTGCTGCTGCGGCTGTTACTGCAGGAGTAGCTATGGTCAATCAAGTTCAGACAGTTACTATTATCAATTCCGTGGTACAAAAAACCTCGGACGCTATGTATATACAAGAAAAGATTAACCATCAATTAATGTCAGGTATTTTATTGTTAAATAAGAGAGTTGATTTGGTGGAAAGAAATATGTTAGAAATGTTTGATATAGTTACCTTTGGTTGTGTGGATCGTACTAAGCACTTGTGTGTTACCCCCTATACTGCTACCCTTAATGAATCCCGAGCGATTTCTCAATATCTAAATGGCAATTGGACAAGGGAATTGGAACAATTGCAAGCCAATTTTTGTTTGAAGATTTTGGCTTTGAATCAAACCCAGGCGACTATGGTTTCGCTGGGGGAATTTACAGATTGGCTGGTAGATACCTTTTCATATATTAAGGAATGGGCAGGGGTTGGCGTGCTAGGATTAATATTAACTTCGGGAGTGATATTGGCGTTGTTTCTGATTCTAAGGCTGATTCGGGTAAGGAAACGGGAAAAGGTGGGAAAAGGTGGCCATTGCACGTGCCCTCGCAGCCTTGGAGGCCGGTAACTCCCCCCAAGCTTGGATCAGCATCTTACAGGATTCCTGACCCTGATCCCTGCTTTTGCACCCGAAGGCCATTGAGCCATTGCACTCGGAAAGAGGGATCGATGAGGTTCCCCTGAATCTGGGGATGTGTTGTCCTGGACAGGAGGTTTTGCACCTAAGAGTGCACTGAGTAGATCCACTCAGGAGATCATGACCTTATGCATATGGGTAGTCCCGCTTATTTTTCCCATCCCTGAGAAAAACGGGACATGTCTACATTTTCAGGGTAAGGTCCTCTGACCTCAGCCTTGACTGTCTTTTAAATGTCATAAAATTAAAAGGGGGGAACTGTGGCGGCTGCACTTACATTTCGCCATTACAAGATGGCGCCGAGGGCTAAAGTAAACAAGTATGTGGCGCGAAAAGTTCGCGCCACATCTGCCTAGCAACAGGTTTCCACCAATCCTTTTCTGCCACGTCACCTAATCAGTAGACACGCCCCGTCCTCCTGTATATAAGCCGCCACCCAGCCCGGCTCGGGGCCCCCTGCTTCCAGCTCTCCCTCAACCAAGCAGCGCTTCATTAAAGTGTGATCAGAGAAGAATCCTGTGTCGGTGGTGATCTTTCCCTGCTGGCCGGGGCTCGCTCGCCGCACTCCTAGATATTGGAAGTAGGCACGTTTGCCGGGCAAAAATTGGGAACTTGGGGGTAGGGTGGGATAGGAGTCAGGGGAGTTGGGGAGAGTAAAGCGTGACGGGGAGGATGGGGAGAGCTTGGGGGAATGGGATGCTTGAGATATAGGAAGGGTGGATATGGGAGCAAGGAAGCATATATCCAAATTAAGGGAGCCATTTTAGGATTATTAAGAGACTTGACTCTAGAGGGGTTCCCAGCTATCCAGGGAGATGCCCCCAGCTAGTTCCATGGGCAGCTGAGGAGAAGGAGCCGGAAAAGGCCAGATCCTATATCCATACTAATGAATATCTTGCATATCACCATAGAACCTTCACCTGGCGATGGATGGAGATAGAGACAGAGCTCCACATTGGTGTACCGGTCTGAGCTCCCAAGGTCCAAATGAGGAGCAGAAGGAGGGAAAACATGAGCAAGGGAGTCTGGACTGCGAGGTGTCCCCCCATCTACTGAGATGGTGGGGCTGATCTATTCGGAGCTTACCAAGCCCAGCTGGACTCGGACTGAAAAAGCATGGGATAAAACCCGACTCCCTGAACATGGTGGACAATGAGGGCTGCTGAGAAGCCAAGGACAATGACACTGGATTTGGATCCTACTATGCACACTGGCTTTAGGTGGGCCTGGCCTCTTTGGATGCTCACCTTCCTGGAACTGGATGGAGGGGGGAGGAATTTGGACTTCCCACAGGGCAGGGAACCCTTACTGCTCTCTGGATAGGAGAGGGAGGGGGAGTGGAGGAGGGAGGGGGGTAAATGGGAGGCGGTGAGGGGGCAGAAATTTTTAATAAAAAAAAAAGAGTCCTAACAAAATAAGCACAGGGTCAGACAATTTTAGGGCAGAATTCTCTCAGACATTCAAAAAGGAGTTAATGTCAATACTCCTCAAATATTCCACAAAATAGGAACAAAAGGAACACTGTCCACTTCATTTCATGAGGCAACAGTTACTTATTATCCAAACCAGCAAAAGACTCAACAAAGAGTAATTATTACAGACCAATTTTCTTTATGAACATTTTAGATGCAAAAATACTCAATAAAATACTTACAAACTGAATTAAAGAACATATCGAGAATATCATCCACTATGACCAAATAGGCTTCATCCCAGAGATGCAGGGATGGTTCAACATATGAAAATCTGTCCATGCATCTACCATATAAATAAACTGAAAGGAAAACACCAATCATCTCATTAGATTCAGAAAAAGCTTTTAACCAAATCCAACACCCCTCACAATAAAAGTACTAGAGAAATTAGAGATCAAAGAACATACCTAAAAATAATAAAACCAATTTACATAAATCCTATAAATAACATCAAATTAAATGGAAGCTTAAACCAGTTCCACTAAAATCTTTAGATTCAAGAGAGCATTTTTACTGCATGCTAATGACAAATAAAAGTTTTATACCTATATCTAGTACATAGACTTCATGGTAACCCTGAGGGAAAAAAGAACCTAATCACACTGAGATTTTCTTATATATGAAACATATACTTAAAAAATTACAGTAAGAATTAATTAAACTAATTACAATTAACTATGTTTGAGGGCACTTCTTTTTTCCCCTTGATTATTCTCTCATATGTTATATCTTGACCTCAGTTTTCTCTCCCTCCTACTTTCCCGGTCCCTTCCCCCAACCTTCCCTCTTCCCTACATCCATTTTTTCTTCATTTCCTTTTTTAAAACATGGCATGCCTCTTAGGGATGATAATAATTCTTAATGGTGTTTGCTAATTATTCTTCTAAATGTGATCATATAAAACCCATATATGTGAGAGTAATCGCATCTAGATCCATCTTCTCTCCAGAGACAGAACAATATATAATTTACTTTGGTTATAGAATTATTGGACTGCTCATAGATTTCTGTCATAACCATTTTTCAAGAGTCAAAGGCACTTTATAACTTTAGACAAATGAATACGCAGAAGGAAACCAAAAAAGTGCCATTCAATTCTTAGTAGCCAACTGGTGGAGAAAAAAATTAGTATAGTAAGAAATACTTTTCCATCTCAAAATAATATCTCATGGTCAAAGAAAAAAAATGTCAGATAAGTAGAATGAACCCAACTACACGAGTAACAATATTTACCAACGTTCTTTATCCTCCTTTACAGAAAAGCCAAACAAGAACAATTTAAGTTTAGCTGGCCAGGTAGGTAGATGGCATTAAAAGAACAGTAGAACACCCCACTGTAGGGTTTATAAGAGACTAGCTGCCTCATTAACAGCACCACTTAGACAACTCCTGCAGTGAATAGAAGAATGGGCTGCATGAACTAGTCATTTTTCCATTGCTTCCTGCTGATTTCAGAGCTGCAGCTTTAGGGCCTAATAGGAGGATACTGAAGTACCTCAAGGAAAGAGATGGTTTCTGCCTTCTACAACCATAAACTTTACCAAATTACCAAAGGGATAGCTGGGTATTTTTGTCAAGGAATGTAGGTCCAATTTACATTTTGCTATTTGTTAGTTACTAACAAATTCACCAAAAGTAAATATTCTTGTCAAATTATATCTTTCGGGACAAGAAATAATTTTCAAATAGTAACATATTGCAAAGAAAGCTATAATATAGCATAACAGCATAGTTTAGTTTCTTAGGAAATCACCACTTGTTCCAATTGAAGCCTCAATAGCTGCTCACTTCTTAGAAAAGAGTGAACAGCTGTAGTGTGGAGCTGCGGGCCGCCTTCCCGCCGCCCCAGCTCCCGGCCACCGGCTAGTTTTACACCCAAAATAATTACATGGAAATTGTATTCTTTTCAATACTGCCTGGCCCATTATTTTCAGCCTCTTACTCACATCTTGACTAACCCATATCTAATAATCTGTGTAGCACCACAAAGTGGTGCCTTACCAGGTAGATTCTAGCATACGTCCATCTTGGGCTGGAGCTTCATCGCGTCTGGCTTCTCTCTGAGGAGAGGCACGGTGGTCTGTCTAACTTAGGAGAGGCGTGACATCTGACTGAGCCATCTACCTCACTTCCTTCTTCCTGTTCTGTCTACTCCACCCACCTAAGGGCCAGTCTATCAGATGGGCCAGGCAGTTTCTTTATTAATTATCCAATGAAATCATCAGATAGAAGACACACCTACATCAAACAGCGGGGAGCCAGAGACTCTTCCTCTGTCTTAAATAAGATTGTCTTCTCCATGAAGTGCTTGGCCTACTCTTTGTTACCACTCTTTAGGGATATTTACAATGCTAGAACTTTACTATTTATTAGTAAATATCCCAGTTGGTGAGTGGGGAATTTTTTAAGAAGGTAAATACCTCCATTTAATTGGCTCTTTTCTAACATAGGAAGGACATTCTGATAGAGCTGGAATACAACTTACAAAGAAATTTGAGACTCATCTATGACAGCCATCTTAAATACCTAAACCTTTAAGAGTCTGACTGTTTTGAACTGTAGTGTCTCTACTTCAGATGAGAATTTTCCTAACCCTGTATATTCTTAGCATGATATTTTCAAAATGATAATACATTCTAATATTTACTCAATATTTATGTTATTTTTTCTTTGATGCTCAAATAATTTTTGGTGTAACTTACTAGTAATCAGACCAAAAAAAAAATAATAACCTATAATCTCATGGTTTACAACTCTCTTCTGCATTCACTTTCCAACTAATAGTTGCAGTAACTCTTGACACACTACAGTTTTTAGTTTAAATGCATTTCCATATTAGTCTGTTACTATTCTATTTTATAGTAATTGTGGACCACATGAGAAATTGTCCCTCTGTGGCTAATTGCTTTGGACACTTCAGTTGTATTAGGAAACTATGTAAAAATTGCTAATTTTTATTTTCCTTCTGATTCATCTCCCTTCAAATTAACTCCTTCCAGCATTTTCACTTTGGGGATGTTTTCTGAATTCAGTGATAATTTTTGTTGTCTTTTTTTTTTTTCAGGGACAAATGATTGATGGAATATTCTAAGTTGTGTCTCTGGAGTAATGCACAAAGTTTTGGTGATTCTCTAATGCCTTCATTGGGTAGTGGCTTTCTACCATTTCATGGCAGGATCTATGACAATGTTCCAAGGACTCAACAAAATCTCATCCTCAGTGGGAAAAAATTAAGACATGATTGTGATTCCTCTCCTAATTTGGAGCATTGAGTAAAAATGTTGTTTTCCTCCCCCAAAGAGTGCAAATATTAGGATCAGCTCTTCTATTAGACAATATCTCTGAGGAGAAACTTTCCAAGGGATTTAGAGAATTCTCTGATAGCTTTGTCTGCAACTGCTAAGATAGCTGAATTTCTTCTTAGAGTGAAAATCAATCATTATTATTTTCTTCAAACATAAAGCAAGCATGAAGTAATCACAAAGTGTTTTATCATATGGAATGGTAACATATATGAAATTAATAGTTGCTAGAATTACATTATTTACTTTCAGCCACATTGGTTTCAATGAATTCATACTTGAGCAATAGCATTTACCTAAGAATTAACATCACATCACTGTTGCAAGGAGAGGGCCCACTTGTTTGTCCCAACCACCTGGCTAACTTAGCCCCAAAATAACCACACAGAAATAGTATTAATTAAACCACTGCTTGGTCCATTAGCTCTAGCTTCTTATTGACTAACTCTCACTTGATTTAACACATTTTTATTAATCTGTATATCACCACATGGTAGTGGCTTACCAGGAAAGATTTGGCATGTCTGTCTCTGACAGCTCCATGGCATTCCTCTCTCTGACTCTGCTTCCTTTCTGCCATTTAGTCTTCCCACCTACCTAAATTCTGCCCTATCAACAGGACCAAAGCAGTTTCTTTATTAACCAATGAAAGCAACACAAAGACAAAAGGACCACATCAGTCTCTCCCAATCCAGACAAAAGGCAGCAGATCAACAGCATTGAAAAACATCTCCAACGGAAACTATATTTGAGTAAGGCAATTTATAAGAGAAATATCATCCTCTAACTGTTCTTTATTTCCCTCAAATTTGATAGTCAGAGGCATGCACATACTAGCATCAACTAATTAATTACTGAGTGGAGGTAAACAATCTAAAATACTATAGACAACCAAATCTCTGATTAAAATGAGAAAACAGTAAAAAAAAAAGTGTTAGAGTTTGTGTTCAACACTACAGCCTGGAAATATAATTTCTCATTGTGTCTGTTCATTTTCTTTTATTCTGGAAACTATGGAAAACCCAGCTCTTAAAGAATATTTAGCATTGTATCTTTAAAGTTTTCTTTTTCATTTGACATCTGACATATAAAATCAAGTCTATTCAAAGTAACATGAAAAGAAGTTATTTACAAATGGCTTAGTCTTGATATCATTCACGTAAGCCATATCTTGATCTTGTCATTTATTATAAAAAGTCTGATAACACTCATACATTAGAGAAAACTTGCACACATAAAATGGAATAAAATATAATATCTAAACTTAGAGGTAATCAGAAAACTAAATAACAAAATACATACAAGAATGGAATGTGATTAAATGACCCATCTGAACAGTGATAACTGTAAAATAATATACCATGAGGTTTTCAGAAACTATTTCATTCTTTCACAAACTTCATATTATGGTAGAAGTCCACAATTTTTCAGTGTTTTAGTAAAATTTTTGCTTTGAATTATTATTTTTCTTCTGTGTAAACTACAGTGGATTCTGAGATAAAGCATATTATTACAGCTCACACTTTACATTTGTGCGTCTTTGATTTCCAAGCCATACCAAGCAAGAAGATCTTTATATATCATTGTCTGAAAGACAAGCTATATTTCTACCCACTATGACCAAACACCTGATATGAAGCCACTAAGAATAGGAAGGTTTCATTTTGTTTCATGGATTCAAGGTACTGTCCATCATGGAAAGTGTAGTGGGTATTTTTTTTTGTTGTTGTTGTTACTGTGTCTCAGAATTTTCAGGACTAGTTTACCTGGACTCTTCTTGTCAGAAGGGTTATAACTCATCATGAATGTAAAAGGGAGATTGCAGTGAAGACAGAGGTAGGAGAGTGGGGTGTTTCATCAGATGTTACAGCAATCAGGAAAAAGAAAATTGAATGTGCATGTGGCCTATCAACATTGTATGTTCACTTCCAGCTACCCAGTTCCTTCAGTGAGGTCCCATCCTCTAAAAGTTCACAACCTTCTATGAAAATAAAACCCACCAAAAACAAAGATGCAAATGCTCTAGTCTGTGGAGGACATTTCACATTTAAACCACAACAGTAATGGTAGCATGATTAACCCTACCTCCCAGCCTCAATATAAAGCAAGCAGAAAACTAGTCAGGTAGGTACTTGGCGGTATTTCTCTTTTTTTCACATTATATTCAGTTTTCAGCTCAGCCCATGATATCATCCCAACCACATTCAAAAAATTTCTTCCCTGTTCAGTTAAGTCTCCCTGAATACATTGGCATCCACTTGGAAATATGTTTCCTAGGTGATTCTGAATATAGTCAAGATGACAATAAAGATTATCCATTACATCTCCCTATCCCCGTGGCTCCAAAGTATATTTTCTTCAGGCATAATGATAATGCTCTAGTACCTAACATCAGTTTTTTTCTATGGGTCAAAATTCTGTAACTTTCATTTAACACTGTAAAATGATATTCGCTCTGCTACTGAGGGATGAATAGGATCACAGTGATGTGGGATGTCCTTCTGTATATATGTTCCTTTTATTGGTTGATGAACTACACTGTTTTGGCCAATGGACAGGCAAAATATAACTAGGTAGGAAGTCCAAATAAAGATACAGAGAGAGTTTGAGGGTATGCCTTGTAGCCAAACAGGAGAAAGAGGTCCAAACATTGTCTGCAAGCCACAGTTTTCACGGTAAAACACAAACTAATAGAAATGGGTTAATTTATAGTTAGAGCTAGTCAATAAGAAGCCTAAACCATTGGCAAAACTACTTTACATAACGTGTTTTCTTTTGAGTGATTTTTCGTAATCATGAGCAGGATCTAGTGAGTGGAAAAGAAACTATTCCAGAGGGATGAGGTCAGACAAAGAAAAGCTTTCTGTCTACATCACTGTGCTTTGTATGAAATATGAATTTGTCAAAAAAATTAAAACTTCATTAATGAAAATATTAAAGTGTAGTGTATATGACAAAAAGGTAATTCTCTCGATAGAAGAAAGAAGGGGCTTAAGTGTCTCTCTTCAGTGTGCTTCCTGCTCCCCTAGTTCTGCATTTCTAGGCAATTGTCATCATTTTCATCTCAGATACTTGAAAGCATTCCAAGTCCTTTGATTCTTCCCTCAGCTTCACATCTAATTTTCAGGGCATGGCTCGCACATTCTGAAATTCTCTGTCTTTGAAATGTTCAAACACTACATTTAAATCTTTTCTCTTATTTTGTACACCAGAAAAGTCCCTCTGCTATGACAAAGTTTGCTTACTAATTCCCCATCCAGTCCACACTCCTTACTCAAAACATCAAAGTAGCAGAAACCTTGTAGTTCCTATTAATCTTTAATGTTTTTTCTTTGTGGTATTGGAAATCTAGTCCAGGAATGCCCTTAAATGTTCTAAGCAAGTACTCAACACTCAGGGTTTTTTCCAAATTTCTCTGTTCCCGATTCTTACCTATCACAATTAGTCTTCTATTGCTGTGAGGAGACACCACAACTGAGGCAGCCTATAAAAGGAAACATTTAATTGGAGGCTTTCTAATGGACTTAGTAGGTGAGTCATTGACTGTCACAGACAGGATCAAGAAAGCAAGCAGTCAACCGTGGTGCTGGAGTAGTAGATATAAGCTTATATCTAGTGGCAGAGAGAGAGAAAGAGTGCTCCTGGCATGAGCTTTGAAAACCTCAGAACTCTTTCTCAGTGGCATACCTCCTGCAACAAGGCCACACATCCTACTACCTCACAAAACATTTCCCCAACTAGGGACAAAACACTCAAATATATAATCATGTGGGTTGGGTTTTTTTTTTTTTCATTTAAATCATTCTAGTACCCAACCTAAAAAGATTGGGCTTAAGTTAAACCATACTTGATATGGCCATGACAGCCAGAAGTGAGAATCTCTTGCACCACCAGAGTATCTTTAGTTATACACAAATGTATTATAGAAATCAAGACAAAATTAGCTAACAGACTTATCATGTTATAAAGTCCTGTGGTTAATTTTATTTCTTTTTATCCACGTGATAAGAAGTATTAAAGTAAAACCTTGTAAGAAAGCCTACAAGCATCAGTTTTTCCCACAAAGTCTAAATAACTAGCATTTTCTATTTAAGTCACACTGCCTAAAGGACAAAGCTGACATTTTCATCTTAGTAGATCTATTCCAGCATCGAGTTATGTTATGTTACATTTTCAAAAACAAAAAAAAAGATAACTGACATAAAGATTTCTCTTGATAACATTTTTTTCACGCATCTTTAAAGATAGTGCTAATGAATCCAGGTGGATGTGAAACACTCCTTTAATCCCAAACACTCAAGAGGCAAAGGATGGTGAATCCCTATGAGATTAAGACCAGCCTGGTCTACAGAGTGAGTTCCAGAACAGCCAAGGCAACGCAGAGAAACCTCTTAAAATACCAAAAAAAGGTACAGATAAAAATTTATATCAAAATGTTAATAACTTTATAAATTAAAGTATATTACACATAAATCAAAATATATTTTAAATTTATCAATTTCATATCTTGATGTAAGGTATTGCTCTGTATAATGTGATATGTTTTATTACCATTGGTTAATATAGAGAAACTACTTTGGTCTATGGAAGGGCAGAATATAGCAAGGTAGGAAATTCAAGGAGAGATAAAGGAGGAAAGAAGGCAGAGTCAGGCAGATACTGTGTAGTCTCCAAAAAAGCAAGAGATAACAAACCACAAGGCTATCATTGGTGTTTTTGATTTTATCCATTATGACAGGTGTAAGATGGTATTCCAAAATTGTTTTGATTTGCATTTCCCTGATTGCTAAGGAGGTCGAACATGACCTTAAGTGTCTTTTGGCCATTTGAACTTCATCTGATGAGAATTCTCTTTTCAGTTTAGTACCCCATTTTTAATGGGGTTAATTAGAATTTTAATGTTCAGTTTCTTGAGTTCTTTATATATTTTGGAGATCAAAGCTTTGTCTGATATGGGGTTTGATAGCCTATGCTCGAGAGGATATGGAGTAATGGGAACACTTATCCATTGCCTCTTTGGAAATCAGTGTTGCGGTTTCTCAGGAAATTGGGAATCAATCTCCCTCAGGATCCAGCAATACTACTCTTGGGAATATACCTAAGAGATGCCCAATCATACTACAAAAACATTTGTCAACTATGTTCATAGCAGCATTATTTGTCATAGCCAGAACCTAAAAACAACCTAAATGCCCCTCAATGGAAGAATGGATAAAGAAAATGTGGAATATATACACATTAGAGTACTACTCAGCGGTAAAAAAATAACGACATTTTGACTTTTTGCATGCAAATGGATGGAAATAGAAAACACTATTCTGAGTGAGATAACCCAGATCCAAAAAGAATAATATGGTATGTACTCACTCATTATTGGACTCTAGCCATAAGCAAAGGACATTCAGCCTATAGTTCCCAAGCCTAGAGTACGAAATAATAACAAGGTAACCCAAAGAAAAACATATATAGATCCTCCTGGAAATTGGAAGCAAAAAAGATTGCTGGGCAAAATATACTTTTATAAATTAAAGTATACTACAACAAATGGGCACAGGGAACCGTTTCCTATGCATAACCCCAGCTGCACAGACTTTAAGGGCAACATTGAATAAATGGGACCTCCTGAAGTTGAGCAGCTTCTGTAAAGCAAAGGACATTGTCACTAAGACACAAAGGCAGCCTACTGACTGGTAAAAGATCTTCACCAACCCTGCAACTGACAAAGGTCTGATCTCTAAAATATATAAGGAACTCAAGAGACTAGACGGTAAAATGCCAATTAACCCAATTAAAAAATGGGGCGCTGAACTGAACAGAGAATTCTCAACAGAAGTTCGAATGGCCAAAAGACACTTAAGGTCATGCTCAACCTCCCTAGCTATCAGGGAAATGCAAATCAAAACAACTTTGAGATATCATCTTACACCTGTCAGATTGGCTAAAATCCAAAACACCAATAATAACCTTTGCTGGAGAGGTTGTGGGGTAAGGGGCACACTCATCCATTGCTGGTGGGAATGCAAACTTGTGCAACCACTTTGGAAAGCAGTGTGGCGGTTTCTCAGGAAATTCGGGATCAACCTACCCCAGGACCCAGCAATTCCACTCTTGGGAATCTACCCAAGAGATGCCCAATCATACAACAAAAGCATATGCTCATCTATGTTCATAGCAGCATTATTTGTAATAGCCAGATCCTGGAAACAACCTAGATGCCCTTCAGTGGAAGAATGGATGAAGAAACTGTGGAATATATACATGCTAGAATACTACTCAGCGGTAAAAAACAATGACATCTTGAATTTTGCAGGCAAATGGATGGAAATAGAAAACACTATTCTGAGTGAGGTAACCCAGACCCATAAAGATTAACATGGGATGTACTCACTCATATTCGGTTTCTAGCCATAATTAAAGGACATCGAGCCTATAAGTTTGGGATCCTTGAGAAGATAATAAGAAGGTGAACTCCCAAAAAAGATATAGTAATCCTCCTGGATATTGGAAGTAGACACGATTGCCAGGCAAAATTGGGAACTTGAGGGTTGGGCAAGACTGGGCCAAGGGAAGATGGGGAGAGAAAAGTGTGAAGGGGAGAGCGGGGGGGAGCTCGGAGGAATGGGGTGCTTGGGATATAGGAAGGGTGGATATGAGAGCAGGGAAGCATATATCTTAATTTAAGGAGCTACCTGAAGGTTGTCAAGAGACTTGACCCTAGAGGGGTTCCCAGGTTTCCAGGGAGACGCCCCCAGTTAGTTCCTTGGGCAGCTGAGGAGAGGGAGCCTGAAAAGGCCAGTTCCTATAGCCATACTGATGAATTTCTTGCATATCACCATAGAACCTCCACCTGACGATAGATGAAGAAAATGACAGAGCCCCACCTTGGAGCACCGGACTGAGCTCCCAAGGTCCTGATGAGGAGCAGAAGGAGAGAGAACATGAGAAAGAAAGTCAGGACCGTGAGGGAACCTCCAGCTGGCGACAGATGGGGAAGGTGACTGAGCCCCACTTTGGAGCACTGGACTGAGCTCCCAAGGTCCCGATGAGGAGCAGAAGGAGCGAGAACATGAGGGAGAAAGTCAGGAACGAGAGGGGTGCGTTCACTCATGGAAACGGTGGGACAGAACTAATGGGAGATCATCAACTCCAGTTGGAATGGGACTGATGGATCATGCGACCAAACCCGTCTCTCTGAGTGTGGCCAACAGCGGGGGCTGACTGAGAAGCAAAGGACAATGGCTCTGGGCTCTGATTGTTCTTCATTGACGGGCTCTGTGGGAGCCTTCTCAGCTTGGTCGATCACCTTCCTGGACCTGGGGGGAGTTGGGAGGACCTTGGTCTTAGCATAGAGTGGGGAACCCTGATGGCTCCTTGGCCTTGAGAGGGAGGGAGGGGAGGTATGGGTGGAGGGGAGGGGAGGGAAGGGGGAGAAGGAAGGGAGGGAAGGGGGAGAAGGAGGGGAGGGCGGGGGAAGGAGGAGGGAAGGAGATGGAAATTTTTAAATATAAAAAAAATAAACCATGAGAAAAAAAACTAAAGTATATTACACATAAATCAAAAGATTATATTTTAAATTTATCAATTTCATATCTTGATGTGAGATATTGCTCTGTATAATGTGATATGTTTTATTACCATTGGTTAATATAGAGAAACTACTTTGGCCTATGGGGGAAAAAAAGCATGAGGGTGGGGGTGGGAGAAGGGGAGAGGAGGAGAAAGAAGGGAGAAAGGAAAGACTGGAGAGAGCTTGGGGGAGTGGGAGGGTAGAGATGGAGGAAGGGCAGATATAGGAGCAGGGAAGAAGATACCTACATTGACGGAGCTCTAGAGAGGATCCACGGTGTCCACGGGGATGTCCTCAGCTAGGTCCTTGGGCAGAAGAGGAGAGGGTTCCTGAATTGGCCTTGCCCCACTATCACACTGATGATTATCTCGAATATCACCATAGAATCTTTGTTTAGCGATGGATGGAGATAGAGACAGAGACCCTCGTCAGAGCAACAGACTGAGCTCCCAAGGTCCAGTTGAAGAGCAGAAGAAGGGAGATGAGCAAGGAAGCCTGGACCACGAGGGGTTCTTCCACCCACTGAGACAGTGTGCCTGTTCTAATGGAACTCACCAAATCCAGCTGGATTGGGTCTTGAATGAGCATGTGATCAAACCAGACTCTCTGAATGTGGCTAATAATGGGGGCTGACTGAGAAGTCATTGATGAAGGCACTGGGACTTGTTTCTACTGCATGTACTGGCTTTTGGGGACCCTAGTCTATTTGGATACAAAGCTTCCTAGGCCTGGATGTAGGGGGGAGGGCCTTGCACTTTCCATAGGGCAGGGTTCCCTGACCTCTCCTAAAGAGGGAGGAGGGTGAGTGGGGGAGCGGGAGGGGAATGGCAGGAGGGGAGGAAGTGTAAATTTCTGAATGGAAATAAATAATAGATAGATAGATAGATAGATAGATAGATAGATAGATAGATAGATAGATAAAAAACAAACAAATCACAAGCCTTGAGGTAAAATATAAATTGATAGAAATGGGTTAATTTAAAAGATAAGCACAATTTAGGGAAGTGTTTGAGCCATTGGCCAAACAGTATTGCAATTAATATAGTTTTGTGTGTTATTCCATTCTAAGAAACAAAAGAGTAATTTCCAAATATAATATTGTCCAATATTAAAATCTATAATGAAACTAAGCTACATATTAACTTATATATTGGGAGTAAGTGATTATTTAAAATAGACAAAACATTAAAGTCTGTTTATTTTAGTGTGGAGATTAAATTTAAACAAGGTTATAGATCAATGAAATCTGAGTATAATTCTTACAACAAAATTATTTAATAATCAAACCATGTTATGCTAAGCAAGGTACAATAGAGTCTACATTGAGAAATTGAATATAAAATTAGAAACTAAGGCCAATAAGTAAAAAACATCATATAAGAGTTATAGGTTAAGTGGACAAAGTTATATTAGCACATATAGAAAGAATCCAAAGTAAATATGACAAATACATCTCTCAGAGATCCATGTTAGCAGGGGAAATGCATACAAAATAAGCAATGGAAAAAGCCGTGTTTTGGCAAAGTGCACTGGAGCACTGTCCAAGGAATGGCTTTCTCGCCAATGACTCAATCACACCAGCTTCCCTGGCATCTTTACCTCTCTCATACACAGATGCCAATGAATATCTGGATCATAAGACTTTTCTGCCCTGCTACAGCAAACTTCTACATAGAAATTGGCTTCCAATAGAGACCTGCTTAAGGCAATAGATTGTGTTTGCCAAACTCCTGTAAATAAGCATTCTCACATGATGTCTCTATTTCTTTTTGGAAACTGATATGTTGGCCTCTGGTTTTAGATTATTTTTATGATGTATTATTTGAATGCACATTGTGTGGCATGATACAAGCCAAAAACCTAAATGAATGAATAAATAATAATTAAGTAAATACTTCTACTTGCATTGTCCTTGATAAGAACATAAATATTGTGCACCTGCCATGACAAGGGATAGGCGACAATGAGACTTTCTGGCAACATGATGACTCTTTCTGTGCAAAAACACCTTCCTTATGCAATACTTTTTTCTTAACATTTAAAATAAAGCAATAGACATGATATTTTATTATCTACTTTGCAAAAACAGAATATACATATTTTAGAAGTAGTTAATGATGGTGGTTCAAAATGTATTTTCACTTCGAGAACATAACACTAAAGGTGCTTATTGCTAGGCTAAATGTATTTAATGTCGAGTAAATAGTGAAAGAGGTTAACAGAATACTAAATGCAATAATAGAACAAACTTTTATAGCTGCCAAGCCAAGCAGAGAAGTTTAGATTTGGAAGGGAGACAGACAGAATAAAGATATAAATAAATAAATAAATAAATAAATAAATAAATAAATAAATATAAATCAGGAACCCCAAATCTAAACAAGAAAGAGAAAGCAGTTTTTTGAAGCCCATCCAGTAGACCTATAATAATAACACAGCATCTAAAGAACAGGAGTAAGCGTTGTGCTATATACTAAGAGCACAAGACAGGTCTAAGAGTGACCAGATTCCCAGAGTCCTCATACATAGTCTTCAAAGGAATGATGTTGTCTTCCAAACTTCAGAATACTGAAGTTCAGTCCACTGAATTGGATGCCTTGGAGAATCTGTGGACCAGGAGACACAAAACATGGTTTTACATGGATGGCCGAGATATTTTAGTTTAAAAAAATATCTTAATTACAGGCTTAAAGACAGAATGCTGCAATGTAAGCACTCTTTTCAAAGTTGTGCTCAGAATTCTACAGCCAATATTAAGATGTTAAGATGTTTACTTGGAAAAGTTCTCTGGGGATTCTAACCAAGCCAGAAGAGAAAAACTTAATCACTGTGGTACCGGATGTCTCTAGAAAACACACTTCCGTCCAGTGAGGAATGCAATCCTTCAGTTATCATGAACCCCACTTAAATGCAGGTTCCCATGAGCAATTTTTAGCATCACTGAAGTAAGTTTGAATAGAACATAAGCATTTATTTCTAATTTTTCAGATTAATGGTAATTGACAACTCTATACTGTACAACCATAACTACCATTATATATGGAATGCTTACATTATATCTTCCTAATATTCCATTTTCTTGGAAACTATTGATATGTATTGTAATCTCAAAGATTTTCTTTGCATATGGTATGATTAACTAGAATAATACTGCATTTACTTCTTGGAATCTAATTATTCCTGTTAGCATAGTGACCCCTACATACATTTTTGTTGTTGAATGTTTTAGTGGTTCTTGGAAATCATTAAATCATTTTTCCTTCATTAGCTAGTTAACAGAAATTTGCTGATATACATATTTATAGATATGAATAATTTCAATATTTGAGACCATTTACATATATGTCTTGGTGTATGTATATATTTCCAATTCTCATAGATTATAAAACTAGTGTATTATATGTTGTTTAACTCTACAAGAAGTTGTCAAACTATTTCCCAAAAAGGAAACAGTAGTATAATATATATTAAATGTCAAGGGAAAGGTATTGGATGAGGTAGGTTTGATCAGAAAGACTGGTCCTATTGTCAGAAAGTTTCACCATAGCGTAGCCCATGTAGTGACAGGGTTACAATATTACATTCTTCTATTTCACATTTTTAGTAGCCCTGGAGAGGAAGTTCAAGAACTTTGGATCCTGGCCAGCACTGAGTATTGGTGACCTTTAAACGTCAGTAATTCTGCCACTATGGAAAGTGTTATAACACTGTGCTCAAATTGTATTATTTTAGAGATTTATGATGTGCACATCACACAATGTCACGCTATTGAATTGTGTAATTTTGTAAAAGAAGGTGTTGCTTCTGTTTCAATTTCTTATTAGTGTCTTTGAGGTAGCTCATTTTTGCACAAGTTTTAAAATCCTTTATATAAACAAAATATTTAGATTCTCAAAGTAATTTACATTTGTAAATATTTCCCTAACTACTAAGGATATTGCATAATTTTGAAGATATTTTCTTGTATATTTTTCTTTTTTAATCCTTTCAGATTCTTCATTTTGTTGTTGGCTGTTTCATTTTTTTTTATTTTCATGGTTTATTTTTTTTTATATTTAAAAATTTCCATCTCCTTCCCTCCTCCTCCCCCCTCCCTCCCCTCCTCCTCCTCCCCCTTCCCTCCCCTCCTTCTCCCCCTTCCCTCCCCTCCCCTTCACCCATACCTCCCCTCCCTCCCTCTCAAGGCCAAGGAGCCATCAGGGTTCCCCACTCTATGCTAAGACCAATGTCCTCCCAACTCCCCCCAGGTCCAGGAAGTTGATCGACCAAGCTGAGAAGGCTCCCACAGAGCCCGTCCATGTTTCATTTTTTTAAAACTTTTCTTCAATTTACAAGATTTCTAGGCTTTTTCTTCCAGTTCATAGATTGTTTCCTCAGCTTTTTTTTTTGTCTTTCTTTTTTTTTTTTCATGGTTTATTTTTTTTTTTATATTTAAAAATTTCCATCTCCTTCCCTCCTCCTCCCCCCTCCCTCCCCTCCTCCTCCCCCTTCCCTCCCCTCCTTCTCCCCCTTCCTCAGCTTTTTAAAGTGTCACAATCATTTCATTTTTTTTTTATTTTTAACATCGTGATTTCTGGTTCTAACACTGGCTTTGGACATTTTACTAAAATTTCTATCTGTCTGCTAAAAGTCTCCAGAAGTACCTGTTTCATCTAACATCATTTATCACATTAATGCCTATACTAAAGTTCTCATCCAGTTATGGGTGTGTGTTAATTACCATTTACTGAAAGAAAAAGGTTTTCTAATGATGGTGCAGTTACACAAAGGTCTACAGGTACAGAAATATTTCATTAGGAGTCATTTTATTGCTATATTCCTTAAGCAGAATAGTAGTGCTGGATTTTCCCCTAGACATATCTTGTCTCAAAATCCTCGCCATTTTTTCCAGTGCCATGTATGAGTTACATGTCATGAAGTGGGCCTTAAATCCAAACAAAAAATATTTGTTACTCATGGACAATGTGTACAGATTGAGAAACTTTGGAACATTCAGTCCTAAATGGAATTTCTTCCTTAGATCTTTCTCTTTAAGGCCTAAGGATATACATGGAAGAGAAGACAGAAACATTATAAGTTGGACATAGTGAATGACTCAAGAAAATCTGTCTCTCAGATACAAGAGGTCTTATACACAGATGAACTCACAGAGACTGTGGAAACACTCACAGGACATACACAGGTTCAAGCTAGAAACAGATACAGAAGAGAAACAGCCATGGGCTTCCAAAACCTAACCAAAGAGCTATTTAAAATTGATATCTACTTAACAAGGAAAAATAACCTTTATCTAAAATAGTGTCAGTATGTGTATAAATTAGGACCAATGGCCAGAAGTATTTGGCCAACACAAATGGAAAATACATATTTTTTGGTGGGGAGGATTTTCTTTTAGTATAATTTTGTTATATTTTGACATTTTTATCTTATTAGTTTCTGTGTATTTTGATTTTCATTCTTTGCTTTTTGTGTTTCTTTAGTTTGTTGTATTTTTAAAGATATATGAGTGTGAGCAAGTGTGTCGTGTGGTGCAGGAAAGTGAGACAGAGAGAGAGAGAGAGAGAGAGAGAGAGAGAGAGAGAGAGAGAGAGAGAGAGAGAGAGAGAGAGAGAGAGAGAGAGAGAGGTGGGAATTGAGTGGATAGGGAGGCAAGAAGGATCTGGAAGGAACTGGGAAGGGAAAAACCTGATTAAATAATAGTATGAAAGAAACAGTTTCCATCTAATATTTTCAACTATTTACTCCTAGTATTCACCTTTGTTGTCTATTTCTAAGTTTCCTATTAGATTTTTATTTATTTTAGTAGCGTATTATACTTCTGTGCTTTTTTAAAAAAAAATCTCACAATCTTTATTGAAAGACAAACAATATGACTTTATAAAAAGTATAAGCTTAAGAAAATATTTATCCCATAAAGTAATGCAACTATTTTGGTTTATTTTGATTTATTTAAATAACCATTTATATAATTAATTCAGGAGAAGGGGTCAGAGTTCACTTTCTGAAGTTCACCTGGGTTGGTGTTTTATTACACTGCGGTTTCAATGTTTTTAAATTTCTTCAGTGTTGTCTACTATTCCTTTACATATGCTGGATATGAGACTCTAGAGAAACATCAGTATCCTACTACACCCTCAATAGTCCTTTATCTCCACACCTTTGCTAAAGAAGGAAATCTCTCTTCCTGTACCTGTCCCTCAGAAACAGAATATATTTTGTTCTTAACAATTTCATTTCATTTCATGAGAAGTTTCTTTCTTTCTTTTTTTTTTGGAAATCTGTGTGTCTGAAACACAGAAGTAGTTTTTCAACATAATTTTGATTATAGTGGCAATGAAAGTCTATATTATAACAGTATAGAATCTTGAATATAAACAAATTTCTCTTTTCCTTAGCTACCCACATACTAGCAGAACCCTTTGTATCTTGCATATTTTTCAGTAACTGCTGTAAACATGGTATATGGAATCAAGTTTCCTCACCTACCGTAATAGTCACTCAAGTTCATTCATGTAGAAAGGTTTAAAATTCAGCAGCATAAGCACTCTGATTTTTACTTATACTAGACTTAAAAATTATCACTAGATAATGTGCTTTAAATAATTTGAGAAAAATTCCTAGTATCAGTGTTTCCAGAGCAAGTAAATTATTCTCAGTTTTCAAAATGGTATACTCATTAACGTGCTTGTTCTCTCAAAAAGCTTATGGAGTGTAATTTATATAAACAATTAGTGCAATGAAGAGAATCCAAATCAGCCAACAATGCAATGTTTTCAAACACAAGTCTAATGAAAAAATCTCCAATAATTTCATTGACAGAAATTCTGGAGGAATCAGAGCTCGCATCATACACTGAGGTTAAATTTATAGTGCCAATGAATAAATGAAATTCCCAGTTGATAAATGATTATCATAAAGGGAAAAGACATCACAGTGGTTGCCAATTGGCAAGCCAGCCATGACTTAGCAGTCTCTGTTGATGCCACAGGCTGAATTAACATCCTCACAGAACTGTCATTTCATCTGCAGAGGTGTTCTGTGTACAACACGGTTGGTAAATATTTCACAGGAAGACTGAATATCTCTGATGCTTTGCCTATTCAGTAAAGGTACAGTGGAAAATAAAAGGTATTTATTTTCTGTTAAAATATATTTTGTGTATAAAGAAACTATAATATTAAATGTTGAAATTTAATTGACAGGTACAGTGTATCTTTAAATGTGTCCATGTTATTAATGAAAATAGCTTTGAGTTTTAAAAACTATTCTCCTTGCTTAGAACTTTTAGGTGAAATGCACAAAAATGTTTCACTAGTAAATATATGCTAATTGCATTGAAATTGAATAAATTCTAATTGCTATAACATGAACAGTTTTATATATATATATATATATATAAACTGTTAAAAGTGGAAGAGTTTAAGGAAATGTAATATTTTATTTGAATGGATAGATTGTGCCTATAAAGCAGACAAGCTGAGCCTATGGATTATAGGATAATTCTGGAATAGGGAGGAGAATGACAGTAATCATTATATGAAAACCATGCTAACACTCTGAACTCATGAAATACTTTGCATTTCTTGACATGCCTTGGCAGAGTACACTTTATTTTAGCCCTATATTGTGGCTTTCCAGTAGGTAGAGAGCAGAGCCACTTTTCCTCAGAGTTGGTACACTGCCTATCACTAATCTTCTGCTGGGATATTTGTAACTAGGGATAAGTGGGTTCATTAACAAATAAAACTTAGGAGAATTGTGAACCTTAGTGACTTCTTTCAGCCTCTGTATGTGCAAAATGATAGTCAATATAAATTATAACTTGTCATTAGACCAATGATTAGTCTTTTACATAATAGTAATTTTTTGGGCTGGAGAGATGGCTCAGCCATTAAAGGCTAGGCTCACAACCAAAAATATACATAATAGTAATTTTTGTAAAATTGTTATAAATAGATAATTCAAACATAAATATTTCTCTGATACATATTTGAATATATATGTATATAACAGACAAATAATAAATGTCATTTAAATATTTATAAGATATGACAAGATTCCAGGACAGGCTCTAGAAATTACAGGGAAACCCTGTCTCGAAAAAAAAAAAAAAACAAATAAGATATGACAAGAAAAAATTCTTAAATTCTATTCATGTACAGTGATACATTTTGTATAACTTTGACCCAGTATTTTACAGAATATGTTGTACAAAACAACAGTGCACTGACCTGTTGACAAGCCTGAAATCATGAGTTCTAGCCCCAGTGCCCACAGAATGGAAGGAGATAAGGGACTTTGCTAATAGTCTGTGATTTTTACAAGGGAACCACATCATATGCATCTCTACGCACACACAAATAAATGCAACAAAATTTATGTACTCAATTCTTTCAATTGTTTTTATAAAAGTTTTTCTCAACAGCTTAGTAAAAACAGTTATCATGACAGATTCATACACCAGTATATACGTTCGTTAGCACTGAGTACTATGAATACACACATACATATAGTTTTCTAAATAACACTTTAAAGATGTGTGTATATATTTAAGGACAAATTTTTGCATCCATCATCTCTTCATTTCTTTAAGTAAAATGAATCTGAAAAATTAATATAAACTGTATCTCAAAACTCTGAATTTTTATTCAGAGCTGAAAAGTTGCAAAAATATTGTAAAAAATTTAATCCCATTTTAATTACTTTAATACAACTATGTAGCCTTCTCTATTAAAACAAATATATTTTGTTTTATTATATTAGCTATGTTATATTAGCTATATTAGCTATGTTCTTATTTTTAATATGTACTAATACCTGTATTTCCATGTTTATTCCATCACTCTTTACCATAGAGAAGAAATTAAATAGTGAAAATGTGCATCAAATAATAAATGTATAAAGAAAATATGATATTCTTATATATGTAATATATAACTATGAAACACTATCATTTGTGACATGGATGGCACTGGAGATCTTTATGGCAAGCACAGTAAATCAGCACAAAAAGAACAGTACCTTGTTATCTTATTTTGATGGAAAAATAGAGACCAAATAGAAATAGAGAACAGATTAGTCCTTGTTAGAAGCTAGCAAGGGGATACCTGGACAAATATAGAGAGTTTAATCAATGGATATAAAATGGAAGTTAGGTAAAAGAAATTAGTTCCAATGTCCAATTACACAATGGAATGATACTTTTATAGATAATACCATTCTATCATATGTTCAAATTAACAAGGAAAGAGTAATGTCATTACTTCAGAGTAATAAAATATATTTTAGTTGAAGAATGTCTAGTTTGAACATTTCATAGTGTGCATAATGTTTAAAAAATAACTCTTCACTCATAAATATGTACAATCATTGTATGGGTACTGAAAACAAAGTAAAAATGAAACAACATAATATATTTGAATTATGCAACAGTTACATACATATAGGGCATAAGTGGCTCTCCAAAGACAGTCAACTGCTGAGCTTCCATTTGGAGAGTTGACTTCATAGGCATCACAGATTAGGAAATTGATGAGGAACAAGGTTGATGATAAAAGACTCATCAACTTGAGAGTCAAAAGTCTAAGAAGATTTATTCTGATTATTTATCTTTCATTACTGTTTAACCTGTGCAGATAAAGTTATTATCTCACAAGACAATGCCCTTTCTCATCTGTAAGATACTTCTGAATCTCAGTCATGGGTGTGAGACACAAATGTAATAAAGACCTTCGGCTAAGAAATGCTGGCTTTGACTAGGACTCATACTTCTTATTTTGTATCAATAACATATCCTCTCACATTGTACACAATTATATACATTTATTTACTAGTTCACAGTATTGGAGATACAATTTACAGATAATTACTCTTTTGTTCAACCTAATTAAACTTTAAAATGTGTGTAATTAATAAACTAAAAGGGAGACTACAGAATCTTATAGAAAATATTCTAAGTACCATTATACCTCAAACTAACCATGCAAATGTCCTAGCTAGACAATAGTATTTCATAAAAATATCAGTACAATACAACACAATACCACATAGGATTAATGATGACCTAAACTAAGCAACTACATAATATGTACAGACAGGAACATTGAGTATGTAATAAGTCAATCTGTGGAATGAAAATTATATTAATTTACAAGACTATATTGACTGCCTCATAGGATCATTAATTAAAATAGGACATATAAAAATGCTAAGATTCTGGCTGCCTTATGGGAAAGTCACATGAGATGTCAACATGACTTGTCTTTATCCTAAGTAAGAGAAGTTGGAATTGAATTCCTGGTTTCAGAGGCCCTTTAATATCAAAGTCAAGGGGGCCACCATGAATATGCAAAATGCTCTAGATTAGAAGAAAGCTCAATGCAGCATGAGTTGCCAATAAGAATCATAATGCAATAGTTAAAACTAAGATGGAATATTTAGCTCAAACTACCCAAATAGCACATGAAATATTTAATACTTATTTTGAGTTGTTCATTTTTCTTTTTCTATGATTACACAGCTCATTTATGTTATTTTACTCTGTGGTAGTCAGTGGTACTCTGAATATAACCTGTTTTGCATCTAAACATGTTGGTTTATTAGCTTATTAGCAATGACTACCTACAGCTTCCAACAGCATGTGCTACTTCATTCATGTATTATTATATTTTTATTTTCAAAGAAAACATTAGAATTAAGTATTTATAATACCAACCCTTTTAATTGTGTGCATTAAAAGTAAAGAGCAGATTTAGAATTTTATAATTTACCATAAAGGATACCTATCTTTTCTATCTTTCTTTATAGGATGATATCAAATACACTAAACAGAAACACTGTACATGCTGATTTGAAAACTCTTGCTGATCAACACAAAAATATTATCTAAAGAAGCAGCTCTTTTCGTATAAAAAATGTGGCATTCCCAAACTCTCAAAGGTGACTATGTATGTTCTAATCACAAAACCTCCTGACTACAGTAAATCAAGTTCTATCTATGGCTAGCATTTTACTGTCATTTCACAACCTTCCAAATTCCATGTGAAATAATAAGTATCCTCATAAATATAAAATACTTCCTTTCGCTTATATTATTTTGCACAACATAAACATAACTGGTAACAAAATTATTTGCACATCAGTTTGTATAATTTAATTGAGCTGCCATTGTTTTGGGAAATTTGATTTAATGTCTTCTAATTCATCAGAACATGCCATTTTCAGCCAACTTATATACATAAAATTCTATTTTTGTTATACATTGTTATGTTGCTTATTTTTAAATAAATTTATTTATTTATTTTGCATCCTAGATCATAGTTTCCCCTCCCTTCTCTCTTTCCATTTCCCTCTCTACTTTCCCTCTTCATCCCACAATTCCACTCCTTCTACGTTTCTTTTCAGAATGAGGTAGGCCTCCTATAGGTATCAACAAAGAGTGCCACATATCATATAAGACTAAGCACCTACCCTAGTATTAAGGCTGAGCAAGGCAAACCAATATGAGGAATAGATTTACAAAAGCCAGCTAAAACATTATGGACAGCCTCTACTCCCACTATTAGGAGTCCCAAAGTAAACCAAGCTACACATCTGTCACAAATATGTAGAAGGCCCAGGTCAGTCTGATGCAGGTTCCCAGTTGTGAAGATCTTGACCCTCTGACTCCTGCAACCCTCTCTCTCTCTCTCTCTCTCTCTCTCTCTCTCTCTCTCTCTCTCTCTCTCTCTCTCTCCAGCAGGATGCACCAATCCAAAACTGTTTGACTATGGGTTTCTGCATCTATTTCCATCAGTTACCGGATTAAGGTTCTATGATGATAATTGAGGTAGTCACCCTATATCCCTGGGTCATCCATCTTCTGCGTCCTAGAATGACAGGCAGTGTCAGCAGTGGGTTCACTCTTGTCAAATTGGTCTCAGGCTAGAACAATCATTGGTTTGTCAATCTCATAGTTTCTGCATCATTACCCCAGCCCATTCCATGGGCAGGACAGACTGTAGGTAAAAGGTTGTTTGCCTAATTGGTGTTCCAATCATTCCACTGAAAATCTTGTCTGTCATAAAAGAGATGGCCAGTTCAGGCTATATATCACCTATTGCCATGAGTCTTAACTGGGGTCATCCTTCTATGATGTGGAATGTCCCTCTTTATGCTATGAATATCTTTTATTATCATTGGTTAATAAAAAAGATTCTTTGGCCTATAGCAGGACAGAATAAATCTAGAAGAGAATGCCAAACTGAATTCAGGGAGAAAGAAGGAGTCAAGGGAAACACAAGCAGCTGCCAGAGAAGCAAGGTAAGAGGCAATAAGCCACAAATCTTGTGGTAAAATATAAACTAATAGAACTGGGCTAATTTAAGTTGTAAGAGCTAGAATATAATGTCTGAGCTATAAGGCCAAACGATATGTAATTAATGTTAAGACTCAAAGTGGTTATCTTAAAAGAGACTTAAAGGAGACCAGGTTGGATGAGAAACTTCCAGTTGCACTTTTAGATTCCTGAGAGTTTTCGTTGCACCAGATTTCTGTCTAACCCCCTAAAGCCCTACCTTTCCAATCATGTTTTTTAGTACTCCACACTACATCTGCCTCCCAACCCAATACCTCATGTTCCCATTCCCACCTATTCCAGTCCACCCATAAGACATTTTCTTTCTATTTCTGATTCCCATGGAGATTCATGCATCATCTCCTCTCGGGCCCTGCTTGATACCCAGCCTCTCTGGATCTCTGGGTTATAGAATGGTTATCTTTTTCAACTATTATCCTCTTATAAGTGAGTACATGCTGTGTGTGTCTTTCTAGGTCTAGGTTACCTCACGCAGGATGTTTTTTTTTTCTAGTCCCAAAATGCCTTCAGATTTCAAAATGTCATTGTTTCAAACAACTAAGTTTTTACTACTAGAGATTATTACTCAATTGGTTAAATGTTCCACATTTTCTTTATCCATTTTTTTGGGTGAGGGTCATCTACTTTGTTTGTGAAATGTAGAACACCTGTCAGAATGGCTAAGATCAAAAACACTGATAACAGCTTATTCTGGAGAGGATGCTGAACAAAATTACAAAATTTATTTGAAAATATCAAGAATTAATTTTCTAATCACGAACTGTAAACTCCATGAAATTCTGTATAGAAATCACAATTTTAAATGCTGTTCTTTATCACTGGGTGGATTCTAAAGCCACTCTTAACTAATTTTTGACCATTTTGATCAAAGTTACTAGACTACAATGAATATTTAATTAAAATTACCTTTTTATTTAAACATGCAAATTATTAATTAATCAAGTGAACAAATATGCCCAGCTCACCACATATATTGAGTAGAATCCCTATGATGAGCCATTCACAGGGAACCTGAGGCTTCCTATAAAAGAAAGCTAAAATTGTTTCAGGATTCCGTGGATGTTCATGCTTCCAGAGGGTAAAAAGCAGATGACACCTCTACAGAGGTGCATTAAACACTGACACAGGACCTGCCATTCTCACAGTATTCTAAAAGGCCAATCATTGCAAGTTCTTATTAAAGACCTGGGATTTGGGCATTGTGCCATCTGTAATGCCAGCATTCAAGAAACTGAGGCAGGAGGATCACCAACTCCAGGCTCACTTGTATTACACAGGAAGTTAGACTGTGATAAAGGGAAAGGCTGTGTTTTAAAAAGTAAATTAATAAATACAGCAGGGACAAGAGCAACAAAACCTCAACAATAAAAGCATGTAAAGAAAACATAAAGTATTAATATACAAAACATACTGAGTGATTCATAGCAAACTAGTTAACTAGTAATTTTTTTAGAAGTTGTCATTTGGGTTGGGAAAAAAAAAAGAAGTTGTCATTTGAATTACATTTGAATTAATGGATAAAGAATCTGCCTAGCACAAAAGTAACAGTATCTTATACTAAAGCATATCATTTTCCGCTTGTCTGACTTCTGCATCACAGTATACCTATAATACATTTTCATGTATTCCTTGTTACCACAAAATACACCAATTTATCCCGAAATTATTTTGATATTGTAATTAATGATTATATACTCTCACAACAGATACACATTATGAGAATTATTGCCATACAAATCCCTTCTAACAGATTATTACATATTTTGAACTTCGCTTTTATTTTTCTGCTCATGTATCCTAAGTTTCAGAAAAACTGCCTATTTGATGCAAGTTTTCCTATTAGTATGGCTCACACTGTGCTTTGTGTAAATTCATATAAAAGACTGGGAAATTCAAAGACTACAAAATGGTTTTTTTTTTCACCAGCTGCTTGTGGCTTACTAGTGAAATTGCAATTAGAAAGCATTCCACTCTAGCTGGCCCTACAAGAATACAGGATGATAAAGAAAACTGTGGACTACAAAGGGCCCAACATCTGCATAATTTTGGCTAGTGCATAAACAAGAGGGCCGCAGTTTTTGTGAATACAGAAAAGACAAGAGGATCTGCTGAGATGAACTGAGCTCGTAAGTCAGGAGAAGAGGGAATGGTTGCCCTGTGCTCACATAAGAGCCCTGTTTGAAATGTAACACCTATTTCAACTGTGTTTGCCTCTCCTTTTAATAAAGCATGAGCACCAAGTGCCTTTTTTTATTAATTTTTGTAAACTTAGGCATAATGCAAAAGGATATAGTATAAAACTACTGAAAATTTAATTAAAAGGCTTCAACAGGAAAACTTTATTAATATTTTATATCCTGATTCTAGTAAAGTTTTCTAGTACACTGAAAATGCCCAACAAGGATAAAAATAATTACTAAGCTATAATTATCATGTATTTTATAATAAGGTAATAGCCACATTATACAGCACATGATGTTTGGGATTATATCATTAGACTAATAGTGTTTCCATAAGTATATATTTAAAATAACAGGTAGTTTATTTTGGAGCATTATACATAAAGAAAATCTCCATATACATTAAAAAGTGATACTGCAACAGCTATAATGGAGTATATTTCTAGTATAGTAGATTCACTTCTATGGTCCTGTTTGTCCCTCATACCATTTTTCATGTCATTTTCAGGATTTCCCCAAACCTCCTTCATCCACACCTTCACACTACTGTAAATAAATCTATTTTAGTATTGCAGTTTGCTTTTTTATCTTGGTATGTTAGCAAACGCAAATATAAAAGAGGCTTGGAAATTTGTTGTGCCTTTCCCTTTACCATTTTTCCAGACAATTTGCCTCAGCTTAGTCTTTGAAGGAACAAAAGAATGTTAACTGAGGCAATTGAGGGTATCATTTGTAAACCTCCTGTTGCACATGTTACTCCAGGCAAGGTCAGCAGAGCTGCTCAGGTGAGCCACTACTGACCAGTGAAGCATGAGTAAGAACAGAAGGGCTAGCAGAGCCCACCCCAGGTAAACTCCTGAGCCAAATAAAACTGTGCTTTTTTATGCCACTGAGACAGTTCAACTCCCTAATATCCAACATTCTTATGACCATAATATGCTGAACCAATGCATCAAGAGACAAACTATAACACATCTGCAGTTGTTTCCAAATGGCCTTTGATTTTAAGAGGACACACCACTTGTAACTAACAACAGTGAATTATTTTTTATTTAAGATAAATCTTGTTTACCTCTTTCTGTTAAGTGCACACTCTTTGAATGCATAGCTTTCCCAATGAACACTTTTAAGAAACAAGACATAATTCATGAACAATTGTGATGAGGTGTTAACCCAACTCAGGGCTTATCAAACATTACTTCTACGAATATCACTGAGGGCCTGTCCAGGAGAAACTAGTATTTGAAACAGTGGACTACACAAGAAAGACCTGTAATCACCTAATAGCAATAAACAATTCACACAACTGAAGACATAAGGAGAATAAAAGGAGCCAATTTATTCCTCTATATAGAGCAGGCCACTGTTCTTCCAGTGCCATAAATATCAGGATTTCAGTGACTGGCTTTTGGAATTTTGGAATTCCACCATTAACAACCCAATACTCTCCAGGTTTCTAGGGTATTTGAAGTTAAAATGAGCTAAGAGATAGTTTTCCTGATTCTCTGGCCTAAAGATGCTTTATTGTAGGGATTCTTAGCACCCATAAGTACATCAGTCAGTTCCCATAACCTTTGCCCTCTTGTCTGTCTATGGATCTATCAAACAATCTTCTAGTGGATCTAGAGTAATACAGTACCCTTCACCGGAACAGCTTGTTGACAAAAACTCTATTGTGAGCATGTGTGTGTAAGATAATATTAAAGGAAAATATTAAACATGTGATGGAGACATTATTCAAAATTCAAGAATCAATCATAAGGATTAACTGGAATGAACTGGAAAAAGGGCCAGAGGGCATTATTGGGAGGCTAGTCAACGTTACTCAATTGCCAACAGAAAGTGATGCAGTCTGCCTCTTAACTTCCCACAAAGAAGCAGGGGTCTTTATGATTCTATTGAAAGATATGAAATATGTCTTTGATAAAGACATCTCTAAGTGTGTAAAACTGACAAAAGTCTGTGAGATGTTTTGCATCTCCAAGGATCAGAGAAATAATATACAGTCTTCACTATCTTAAAGCAACTCCCCTAAGAAAAATGAGTTCTTGTAATAATAGGAAGAAACACTTTAGAGAGTTTTGTGGAGATGAGGGGAATAATAAAGATGCCTTGGTCCGTGTGGAAGGAAACAAAGGGGAAAAGCAGGAACTTAAGTATCATATCCAGTCATATTACTATTTTCTTTTAATACCAGTATATTCTTTCCTTTATTCCTCCTTTTCCTTTATAATTGATTGTAGTCTTTACAGAGAATGACTTTCCTGGTCATTCAAAATTTATACAATATAAAACACAATCAGTGCACTTTTGTGTGTCAAAGAAATAACACTTACTTGGACTCTGCCTATACCTTTGATTCTTGTTACATTCTATAAAAGCACAACAAACAATGAATTAGAAAAGACTGAACCATTATTCCTGGGAGAAATATAAGGATATGACCTTTTCTCTCAGTATTTTTGTCAGCCAATCCATACATAATCTTGTTTTATTACCATGAATTGAAAGTTGTCCTATTGAATAAGAAGTGTTGATTCAATGGCATCAAATTGATGTCTTCACATTTTCTTTTACTATTCCTTTTGCAAAAACTAAAAAATGCCTAATAAAATATAATGCCTGAAAACAGAAGTCTGATGTAGCCCCAGATAGAGTAAACACTGGAAATTTTGTAGAACAACCTAGAAATTCAGGTAGAAGTATACTTCTGATTGTCCTTAGTAATAAGATAAGTATTTACAATTTTACTATAATAAATCAGGTATATTAATTTTAGTAAAGAAAATCTATCAGATATATAATTCTATATAATTATTAAATAATTTATTTGGTAATAGGTATTGATGCTACAAATATCCTCAGCCTAATATTTCTTAAAACAGCTTTTAGTTATTCTTCAAAAAAGGTTATATATATTATGAAGATTAGTTTTTGTTGATTTGATACAAACTAGAATTACCTGGGAGGAGGAAATATTAATTAATTACCTCCAGCATCTAGGCCTGTGTTCAAAGGGCACATTCATTGAGAAATTTCTGGACTAGTGTTTGATATTAAATGGCCCAGTTTTTCCCATGGAACTGCATTTTAATAAATCTGAACAAGTATATGAGCAACATTCATCCATTGTTTCAGCTTTGTGTATTACTCCAGATTCCTGCTTTATCTTCCTTTCATATTAGACTGTCACTTAGAACGTTAGGATGAAATAAATGTTTTCCTCCCCAAATTGCTTGATGTTCATGGTGTTTATTATAGCAACACAGAGAAAACTAAGCTATACATATACAATACATCTTAACTATATCTACCCCTTAAAACATCCTTCTAATTCTCCCTAATACCCCTCTCCAATCGCATCTTCCTCCAACTGCAGGTTCTTCCTCTGTAACTTATTGCACAAAGTATCACCATACCACATTAAACGTTATAATTCAGAGCTGAGAAGTAAAAGTGGGATGTCGCTAGAGCCCTCAAGATCTCGTTCTTCTGGCCTGAGGGCACTGGCCCCAACATTCTTACTGACATCACAAAGGGTGTGTAGTACCTGAATGAGATCAACGACAGTGTGATGGCTAGGTTCCAGTGGGCCACTAAGGAGGATGCGCTCTGTGAGGAGAAAATGCGTGGTGTGCAATTTGAGGATCATGATGTGACTCTACATGCTGATTCCATACACCGAGGTGGTGGCCAGATCATCCCCACAGCCTGGCACTGCTTCTATGCCATAGTGTGTTGACCGCACAGCCCCGCTTCATGGAACGTATCTACCTTGTGGAGATCCAATGTCCTGTGTGAGTTGTGGGTGGAATCTATGGTGTCCTTAACAGGAAGCATGGTCATGTGTGGCACCCCCATGTTCGTGGTCAAGGCCTACTTGTCTGTCAATGAGTCCTTTGGTATCACAGCCAATTTTTGCTCCAAGACCGGTGGCCAGGCCTTCCCCCAGTGTGTGTTTGACCAATCACAGATCCCTCCTGGGGACCCCTTTGACAACAGGAGCCTTCCAGCCAAGTTGTAGCTGAGACTCGCAAGCGCAAAGGCCGAAAGGAGGACTTACCAGCGATGGACAACTTCGTGGAAAACTGTAGATGGCTTGGCACTGCCGCACACTGGGGTGCCCGCCCATCAGAAGACACCTTGAGACTATATCCATAGTGCCACTCCGGAGATTGTGGTGCCATCCTGCCATAGCTGTGAGCTAACATGTGGATTCTATTTATTTCGGAATTCCAAGGTAGTGGAGTCCCCTCTGCAGGTTGGACTGGCAGGCCATGGGGTGGGTGGGACACCACGCTATCATTTTCAGAAATGTTAGGACGTCAAAAGTCTATAAATAAATGTATTCAAAGCTAAAAAAAAAATACATGGCACATCAGGACCCATATTAAGTTAAGTGTATTTATTTCTCTTCTATAATATAATTATTACAGGACGTCTGACACAGTGGCATACACTTGCAACTCTGGCCCTCCGTAAGATCACACAAGATTTCTGTAGCTTTAGAATTAAAGACCAGCCCAGGCTGTTATAATTGAAACATGTGTAGAATCATTGTAAAAAAAAAAAAAAAGTTGTGTTGAAGCAGCATGAAATATGTGGTAGTGAGCTTTTTGTCTTCAAGAACGTGTGTATGCTTTTTTAAAAAATAAAGATTCACACAGCTAGAAAATATATTTACTGAAGAATATCCAACTTGCTACTTTCTTTGTTTTTTTGTGGTATAGTTGACCATTTTTTAAATTTTTAAAAAGCTATCTTTTTAATTTACAGATCAGTCCCAGTTCCCACTCCCTCCACTTTTCCCATGGCTGTTATTTTGGAGTTAAACTTGTATCCTATCGCAGTGCTGAAGGTATTTATCAGGTGTAGGAGTTCACTGGTAGAGTGTTGGGGGTCACTTATGTATACTGTCATATCATCTGCAAATAGCAAAAGTTTGAATTCTTTTTTCCCAATTTATATCCTGTTTATCTCCTGTTGTTGTCTTATTGTTCTAGCTAAAATTTCAAGAGCTATATTGAATAGATATGGAGACAGTGGAGTCTTGTTCCTCATTTTAGCAGAATCATTTTTAATTTCTCTTCATTTAATTTGATGTTGGCTGTCAGTTTGCTGTATATTGCTTTTTATTATATTTAGATACATTTTTTGTATCTTTGCTTTCTCCAAGACCTTTATCCTGAAAGAGCATTGAATTGTGTTGAATGCTTTTTCAGCATCTAATGAGATAATCATATTTTTTTTCTTTCAGTTTATTTATTATCATGGATTCCTTTGATAGATTTTCATATATTGAGCCACTCCTGCATCACTAGAATAAAGCTGATTTTATCATGGTGGATGATTTTTTTGATGTGTTCTTCAATCTGCTTGTCAGTATTTTATTGAGTATTTTTGTGAAGTTATTTGCTCCATTCGGGAAATAACCAGGCCAGCTTAAAGATAAGCAATTATATTTTTAATTGTTATAAAGGGAAACTCACACCACAAAAATGGGAAGTCCGAGTTCAGCTGTGTCTGGCAGGAATCACCCAGAAAGAGCGTGGACCTGGTCCTTCCCAGTTTTCTTCCTGGGCTTCAGGTAGCCACTCCTTAATTAGGCTACACTTCCTAAAGGTGACTGGTTAACAGAGCTTCCCCCATCATTTTTGCATAAATGCTCATGAGTGAGAATGGAATGTAATTCTCTTTCTTGGTTGTGTCTTTGAGTGGTTTCAGTATCAGGGTAACTGTAGCCACATAAAAAGACTTTGAAGATGTTCCTTTTGTTTCTATTATGTGGAACAATTTGAGGAGTAGAGGTATTAGCTTTTCTTTAAAATTCTTGTAGAATTCTGCACTGAAACCATCTGATGTGGGACAGTGTTCTGTTTGTGTTGATTTCATTCGCTAATAAAGAAACTGCCTTGGCCAGCCCTTAGGTGGGTGGAGTAGACAGAACAGGAAAAGGAAGTGAGGTAGATGGCTCAGTCAGATGCCATGCCTCTCCTAAGTTAGTCAGACTGCTGTGCTTCTCCTTAGGGAGACAGATGCGATGGAGCCAGCCACCAGGTCAGACATGCTGAATCTTTCCGGGTAAGACACCATTCATGGTATTACACAGATTATTCGATATGGGTTAGTCAAGCTGTGAGTAAGAGGCTGAAAATAATGGGTCAGGCAGTATTTAAATGAATACAATTTGTGTGTTGTTATTTCTGGGGCTAAGCTAGCCGGTGGCCTGGAGCAGGGCGGCAGGAACACAGCCTGCAGTTCCTCGCTACAACCATCCACCTCAAACCTTTTTTTTTTTTTTTTTTGGGGGGGAAGCTTTTGATGACTGTTTCTATTTCTTTGCAGGTTCTAGATATATTTAAATTGTTCACTTGGTCTTGTTTTAATTTGGGTAAGTTATATTTATCCAGAAAATTGTCCATTTTTTATATTTTCCAATTTTGTGGAGTACAGGTTTCTGATGTACTATCTAATGATTCTTTGGATTTTCTCCTTGTCTGTTTTTATGTCTCCCTTTTCTTTTCTGATTTTGTTAATTTGGATGTTCCCTCTCTTCCTTTTGATGAATATGGATAAGGGTTTGTCTATCTTGTTGATTTTATCAAGAAACCAGCTCTTTGTTTCATTCTTTTTTTTTTTTTTTTTTTTGGTTTTTCGAGTCAGGGTTTCCCTGTAGTTTCTAGAGCCTGTCCTGGAACTAGCTCTTGTAGACCAGGCTGGCCTCGAACTCAGATATCTGCCTGCCTCTGCCTCCCGAGTGCTGGGATTAAAGGTGTGCAACACCACCACCCGGCTTGTTTCATTCATTTTTATATTGTTTTTTTTTTTTGTTTTTATTTTATGGATTTCAGCAAGCAATTTATTTCCTGTCATCTACTCCTCCTGGGTGAGTCTGCCTCTTTTTGTTCTATAGCTTTGAGTTGTGCTGTTAAGTTGCTAGTGTGATTTCTCCACTTTCTTTATGTAGGTATTCAGTGCTATGAACTTTCCTCTTTACACAAATTTTATAGTTCCCATAGCTTTGGATATGATGTGCCTTCATTTTCATTGAATTCTAGGAAGTCTTTAATTTCTGTCTTAATTTCTTCCTTGATACAATTTCTTCCTTGAATACTGTTCAATTTGCATGAGTTTGTTAGTTTTCTGTCATTAATGTTGTTGAATTCTTATTTTAAGCCATGATGATCTGATAAAATACAGGGGGTTAGTCCATTTTTTTTAAACTTTTGAAGTTTGCTTTCTTACCAAGTACATGATAGAGTTTGGAGAAGGTTCAATGTGTTAAGAATAAGGTATATTGTTTGTGTTTTGTTTAAATGTTCTATAGATGTCTGTTAAGTCCATTTGAGTCATGACATCTGTTGTCTTCTTTCTCTCTTAAATTTCTCTCTGGTTGACCTGTCTATTGGGAAGAGAGGGGTGTTGAAGTTTCCTACTATTAGTGTATGGGGTTTTATGTGCGATTTAAAATTTAGCAATATTTCTTTTACATATGTGGATGCTCTTTTATTTGGGTCTTAGATGTTTAAGGATTGAGACTTCATCTTGATGGATCTCCTGTGATGAGTATATAGTGTCCTTCTCAATCTCTTCTGATTTTTTTTTTAGTATGAAGTCTATTTTGTTAGATATTAGGATATCTACACCCACATGCTTCTTAGGTCCATTTGATTAGAAAATCTTTTCCCAACCCTTTACTCTGAAGTAATGTCTGTCTTTGAGGTCGAGGTATGTTTCTTGTATACAGCAAAAGGGTGGTTCCTGCTTTCCTATCCATTCTCTTGATATTAGGAAATACTAATGACCAGGAATTGTTATTTCCTGTTATCTTTTTGGTGGTGGTGTTTGTGCGTTTCTCTTCTTTGGGTTTTGCTGGTGTAAGGTTTTGTGTTGCCTGTGTTTTTATGGGTGCAGTTAGCTTCCTTGCGTTTGAGCTTTCCTCCTAGTACTTTCTGTAAGGCTGGGTTTGTGATACATAGTGTTTAAATCTGGTTTTGTCATGGAATATCTTGTTTTCTCCATCAAAAGAGCTAGTTCCAGGACAGGCTCTAAAAAAGCTGCAGAGAAACCCTGACTCGAAAAACCAAAAAAAAAAAAAAAAAAAAAAAAGAGAGAGAGAGAGAGATTGAAAGCTTTGCTGGGGACTTGAATCTGTGGTCTCTTAAGTGTCTGCAGCAATCTGTCCAAGATCTTCTGTCTTTCATGGTTTCCATTGAGAAGCCAGGTATAATTCTGACAGGTGTGCTTTTATATGTTACTTGGCCTTTTTCCTTTGCAGCTCTTAATATTCTTTCTTTGTTCTGCATGTTTTGTGTTTTTATCATTTTAAGGTAAGGGAACTGTTTATTTGACCCAGTCTATTTGGTGTTCTGAAAGCTTCTTATATCATTATAGGGCTATCCTTCTTTAGATTGGGAAAGTTTTATTATATGAATTTGTTGAATATATTATCTGTCCCATTGAGTGTTGTAAGAGGAGGCCATTTGTTTCCTGGCTGCATGGCAGCTCAGCCCTGAAATATATTTTGTGAATATAGCCACAAAAACTATATTATTTAAAACACTTGTTGGCCCATTAGCTCTAGCTTCTTATTGGTTAAGTCTTACATATTAATTTAATCCATTTCTATTAATCTGTGTATTGCCACATGGCTGTGGCTTATTGAATAAAGTTCTGGCATCCGTATCCAGTGGGCCTACATGGCTTCTCCCTAACTCCATGGTCTTCCTCCCAGCATTCATAGTTTTTCCCACTTAGCTCTGTTCCACCCTCTAAGGACAAGACAGTTTTCTTTATTCATCAGTGCTACTCACAGCATACAGAGGAAAATTCTACATAATTTGAGCTGTAGTTCTTCTCGTTCTTCTATGCCTATTATTCTTAGGTATAATTTTTTCATGGTGTCCCAAATATCCTGGATGTTTTAAGAATTGTTGTATATAATGTTTTCTTTAACCAATGAATCTATTTCTTCTATAGTATCTTCAATACCTGAGATTCTCTATTCCATCTCTTGTATTCTGTTGATTATGCTTGCACCTATAGTTCATTCCTGTTCACTTACTCAGGTTTTCCATTTCAAGAGTTCCTTTGGTTTCTGTTTTCTTTATTACCTCTATTTCAGTTTTCAAGTCTTGAGCTTTTTGAGTTGTTTACTTCACCTGTTTGGTTGCTTTTTCTTGGTTTTCTCTGGTTTCTTTAAGAGATTTATTGATTTCTTCTAATTTTTTGTTTGTCTTTCCCTCCATTTCTTTAAGGGAATTTTTTATTTCTTCTTTAAAGGTCTCCATCATTCTCATAGAGTTACATGTAAAATTGTTTTCTCCTACAAATTCTGGTTAGGATGTTCAAGTCTTCCTGTTGTATGACTACTGGGTTCTGGTGTCACCATGTTGCTTTTTAAGTTGTTGAATGAATTCTTGCCTTGGTGCCTACCCATCTCTTCTGCCAGTTGGTCCTGACACAGTCTTTGCCTCTTGGTCCAGTCTTTGCAGTTGCTGCCTTTGTCTTTGGGAACTGTTTTGGTCTGCTTCGTACTGTTCCTGTCTGTGCCTCAGGGAGTGATGTAGGTGTGTCTTCTATTTATCTATTGATTTCATTGGTTAATAAAGAAACTACCTTGGCCCATTTGACAGGTCAACCCTTAGGTGGGTGGAGTAGACAGAACAGAATGCTGGGAAGTTAGTCAGACAATCGCCATGCCTCTCCTCTCTGGGTCAGACACGATGGAGACAGCCGCCAGGTCAGACATGCTGAATCTTTCCCAGTAAGACACCACTTGTGGTGCTACACACATTACTAAATATGGATTAAAGCAAGAAGTGAGAATTAGACAATAAGAGGCTGGAACTAATGGGCCAGGCAATGTTTAAATGAATACAGTTTGTGTGTTGTTATTTCGGAGCATAAGCTAGCCAGGCAGCCGAGAGCTGGGTGGGATGAAAAGCAGGCCTGCTTGCCTTGTCACTACAAGGGAGCTGCTGAATTATCCCTTCATCCACACTGCAGGTCTGCTTTCTTGGTCTGCTCTATTGGTCCACTCTGTGTAGTCTCAGCTGCTTGGTCTTCTTTGTGCAGTTGCAACCTGTGTTGTAGAGTTCTTCTAAGGTTGTGTGAGAACGTGTATGCTTTTTGAATCAAGGAAAAATGAGATTCAAATAGCATGCTCATGTACCCATAGTTCTTTAACACAATCATGGGATAACTAGAAGTGGTTAGAGATGTACATTATGTAATATTTTGAGATTAATACTCAATGAACCAAGTACAGTCTGATGAGTAATTTTCTGTAGTTAGAGATTTAAGAGTATTTAATACCTTTATATATTGAATATATTAAATAAGATATTTGACTTGTAAAATTACATAAAATTGAAATATTAATTACCTTAAATAATTTTTAAAATATATTTTCATACATTTATACAAATGGAATTTAAATCTGCTTTGTTCTAAAATAACAGATATACTATTAAAATATTATTATTTCTCAGGTCACCCACAAAGTAGAAATTATTTTCTAGCTGACCCTTTACTAAAAGAGTTATTTGTATATTATACATTAAAGTAAGCTGATAAACAGTAGGAAACTCTTACATAATGATTATTTACAAAAAATTAAAAGTAAACCTTTATCTACTTTTATCTTAGGTCTTTCATGATTGTAAATAAATTAGAAGAATGGGGCAAAAAGATGGACAAAATCAGGGATAATCTACTATGGCCTAAAGTCTCTTTTCATATTACAAAACACATAAGAGTTTTCTGAATTGACCCATTTAAAAAAAAAGTAAGTAAAAGGACGGGCAGACAGAAAGAGAAAAGATCACTCAAGGATACATGGTGAATCTTTTTGATGGAGGAGAGTTATCTGTCTATGTTTCTTTCATTGGTTAATTAGTAAAGAAAACTGCCTTGGCCCTTTAAGAGACAGAAAATTAGGTAGGTGGAGTAGACAGAACAGAATTGTGGGAACAAGGAAGTAGAGTCAGGGAGACGCTTCAGGCAGTCGCGATAGTGAGGCTCCATGCTTCTCCTCTCCGAGATGGACACAGGTTAAGATCTCTCCTGGTAAGCCACACCTCGTGGTGCTACATAAATTACTAAATATGGGTTAAAGCAAGATATGAGAATTAGCCAATAAGAGGCTGAAATTATGGGCCAGGCAGTGTTTTAAAAGAATACAGTTTCCGTGTAATTATTTCGGGTGTAAAGCTAGCCAGCGGCCGGGTGGCGGGACACAGCCCGCTGCTTCTCACTACATCTTTTTTTTAATTTTTATTTTTTATTTATTTTATTTATTTATTTTTATATTATTAAAATTTTCCACCTCCTCCCGCCTCCCATTTACCTCCCCCTTTCCCCTCCACTCCCCCTCCTTCTCGTCCCTGAAGAGCAGTAAGGGATCCCTGCCCTGTGGGAAGTCCAGTTTCCTCCCCTCTCCATCCAGGTCTAGGAAGGTGAGCATCCAAACAGTCTAGGCCCCCCCCAAACAAGATGGGGAGAGCTTGGGGGAATAGGATGATTGGGATATAGGAAGGGTGGATTGGGAGCAGGGAAGCATATATCTTACTTAAGGGAGCCATTTTAGGGTTGGCAAGAGACTTGACTCTAGAGGGGTTCCCAGGTATCCAGGGAGATGCCCCCAGCTACTTCCTTGGGCAGCTGAGGAGAGGGTGCCAGAAAAGGCCAGTTCCTATAGCCATACTGATGAATATCATTTTTTTTTTTTTGGTTTTTCGAGACAGAGTTTCTCTGTGGCTTTGGAGCCTGTCCTGGAACTAGTTCTTGTAGATCAGGCTGGCTTCGAACTCACAGAGATCCGTCTGCCTCTGCCTCCCGAGTGCTGGGATTAAAGGACCTTCATCTGGCGATGGATGGAGATAGAGACAGAGCCCCACAATGGAGCACCAGACTGAGCTCCCAAGGTCCAAATGAGGAGCAGAAGGAGGCAGAACATGAGCAAGGAAGTCAGGACCGCGAGGGGTGCACCCACCCACTGAGATGGTGGGGCTGATCTAATCGTAGCTCACCAAGGCCAGCTGGACTGGGACTGCAAAAGCACGGAATAAAACTGGACTCCCTGAACATGGCGAACAATGAGGTCTGCTGAGAAGCCAAGGACAATGGCACTGGATTTTGATCCTACTACATACACATGGTAAATCTTTAACATTTCTGAGCCATGCTTTTTAAGCCTCATGTGGTTATGTCAGTTGGTAGTAAAGAATCTAAATAAATTTACTCTGAAGTGAGTAGTGATGAATTTAAAAAATGAATTATGGGTTCCAAAATGTGGATAATGGTTCAATTAATGTGGTAGGAGGAAATTAATCACCAGAAGCCTAGGCCTATAGTTACCTCAAGAGTGTGTTTCTCTCTGTGCAGAAAATCTAGAGGCAGCAAATCTTCTTAATAGGAACAAACACAAGGTTTGGGAACAGAAAATAAAGTGAGTCACTCATTTGTCCAGAACATGTAAATGAATAAATGTTATTTTGCTTATCTTACAAATACAGGGCTTGTTTATTCATAATTTCTCTGATCTAAATAAAAGAGATATGTTCCACTGGGGATGAACATTTTTCTGCCTTCAGTGTAAAATTCCAACTCTCACAGGTGTTAATGAAAGAGATGTAAATGTTTGGGAAAGACAACATGTACTGAATTATTTATAAAGGCAAACAGTAAAGCAGCCTACACTGTCTAGGCTCCTTATAAGAAGTGATGAAGTATGGAATGTTTTCTTCATGACTTCTGATGCGGGCCTTCATTAACAGAACTGTGTGATCATTGGGTTTAATCAACACCCTTGTCAGGATGCGTATATAAATTTACAGTGAGAAAGACTAATTTATTCTTCCTCATATGAATAGCTTTTGTTATGTTATATCCAAAATTTTCTTTGGAAACAAGCATCCATAGGGAATTGAAACAAAATATAGGTTGTGCATCATCAGGAATGCAGAAAAAAAGCCTGTGTCACTAAAATTGTCAGCATTTTATTACCCACAACCTTGTGACTACTGAAGCTAACATTCTCAATTCATCCTCCTTTAATAAGGTGATGTGACAGAAAAGGAAATCCAGGCTGGAGATCCCCCAACAATGAATATCAGTGCATATGGCACAACATTACCAGACTGGTTGTAATGGAGTTTGAGAGTTTTGAGTTTCTCATCACAGAAGGCACCAATATGTATGTTATTGTTACTGCCATCTCCTTGACAAGTAAATACAGTAGATGATTTTAGTGAATGCTTAACCTTGATTTTAGTATTTGTAAATTTTTTAGTTGTTTTCAACTCCAATTTGTGAACACTTGTTAAACATTTAATTTCAATACCTGGGAATACATTGTTAAAATTATTTTAATTCTTTAGCTATTTATGTTCAAGTTAGACTGTCCAATATTTTTTGAATTAAGACATTTTTGTTTTTAATGTGTAATTACATTTATTATAAAATTCAAATTATATTAAAATTCTTATTTCAGAATTTATATTAATTCTTGGCAAATAATTTAAGGAACAAAACATGAAGAGTGCATACATTGATTAACTATTTCAGAATTTTTCCAATTTATGACAATCATTTACTTTCTACCTTCTCTCAAATACTATGAGGTACAAAGATAGTCATTATTTAAAGAAAATTATGTTTATAAATGCTTTTTTAATGTACACATATATGTATATATACTGTCCATGCACAAAGAATACATAATCTTATTTCTGTAGTAAGAAGCCATTTTTTTGTTCCCAGATGCTCAGTCCCGATATAACCACATGGAAACTCTATTAATTAAATCACTGCTTGTCAAATTACATAAGAGTATTGCTAACTAGCTTTTACATCTAGAATTAACACATCTTCATTATTTTATATTTTACCACGAGGCTTGTGGCCTATCAGCATGTCTGTCTCTGGCAATGGCTCCCCATAGTTTCTCCTCATTCTGGCCTTCTTTCTCCCAGCATTCAGTTTAGTTTTCCCCACTTACCTCTATTCTGATCTGTGAAGGCCCAAGATGGTTCCTTCATTAACCAATGGTATTCACAGCATACAGAGGGGAATCCCACATCATCCTTCTGATTGCATTATTTTACACATAGAGTCACTGGAAAATAGGTCACATACATTTCTTTAAAAATCAGATTTTTTTTTTCTAACTAAAAGAAAGGTGTTGGGGTGGCTGACCAATCCCTGTTCTGAGGGGCGTGGCCCCTCCAGGGGGAAAAAGGTACCTTTAAAAAGAACCGGGTTTGGGATAGGCGGCCCTGTTTTCTCCCGCTTGGTTCTCTCTACTTCACTGGAACCTTGGCTTTGTAAGTGTATTCCACTTTCTCCTTTTATTAAAACGGATTTATTCTAAAGGGGCTATTTTGGCTATTTCCAAATTCCTCCAACCGCCGCTACAGAAAGGTAGGGAGAAGATGAAACTTTCAAATTTTGGATAGATATATAGAGGAGAAAGCAATTTATTTTAGAGAATTGTCTCTACTAAACTTCAGAACTGGTATAAAATGAAATAAAAGTATTATTTCAGGCTACACATTGTGTGTTTCATGTGTTGACTGGTAAGGAAAAAAATGACAAAATCATAGTGACCTCAGATATAGTGATGATCAGTATTCCACATATAAACTGGGAGTACTTAATTCATTTCAAGAACACAGTGAAAACAATAAAATCAATTCACAAGAAACAAGATTTCTAAATATTTGAGATAGTTTGTAAACAATTCCAGGGCATTAAGTTATAAATTTAATGTGTCATCATAATTAAATTTCATATAATGAACAACTGAGCATTCTGCAGATAATAAGAAACTGTACACTATTTAAAACATTTTAACAGCAGCAACGGCATAACAATATTCATAAATCTTACCTAATGGAGAGTGTAATTATAGGCTCCAAGTCTCTATAGCAATAAAAAAGTTATTTTTTCCAATCAGGTATAATGACTCAGACTGGAAAACCTAGGATTCCCAAGACTGAAAAAGGAGCATTTTGGGTTCAATGTAAGAAATATATATATATATATATATATATATATATATATATATATATATATATATATATATATATCAAGACCTTGTCTCAAAAGAGCAAAATTATTTGCTCTAGTAGGTAACTTGTCTAAGCAAAGGCCATCCTATCCTACCTTGTCAATATAGCTTATGTTATAAATGTGTTATTCTCCTTCTCACCATCAGCCTCAACCAATATTAGGGAAAGAGCCTCAGGTGTTGAGGAAATGTGAGTTCAATTGTACAAAAAGAATGAATGAAAAATCTATCATGGGCCAGTAAGAATCTGTATTTGATAAGCTTTGTAGATTCTAAAATGACAGATAGATAGACAGACAGACATACTGACAGACTGACCCCCACCCCTCACCCTCCACCTTCCACAAAACCTGTGTTTCTTTTCACTTTGGCATCTTTCTTTAGATTCTTCACATATATAGAGAAGGAATGCTACTCTTGAAAACAGAACTTCTATTGATGTGTGAATGAAACCCAATGGTTAATGCCAAGTTTGCTTTGAGTTGTTGCATCAGCTGATCTTTAAACCATTTAACTGCCCAGAACAATCTTTTGATTTTTTGTAGTATATAAAATGTATTTTTTTGAAAAATTAAGCTACCTTGAATTAAATGTTTCAGTTGATTTCAAGTAAAAATACTAACTACTAACTGATGTGCCAGAGATTTTACTAGTTCTTGGATGTTTTGGGCACGAACACACATGCATGTGCATGTGTTCACACACACACACATTCATAATGTCATCTTCAGGGAAAGACTGCCATTTTCCAGGCACAATTTAAATTATTTGAGTGTGTTCATTCAATAAGTCTATGACTTACTGGTTTTAATGAGTAGGTCTTTCCTAGGCTCAAATATTTGAATACCAGGTCTTCTGTTAGTGGTACTGTTTGTATAGGTTTGGAAGGTTTGGCCTTCCTCTTAGAAATATATTATTAAGGGTGGGCTTGGTGGTTTCAAAGACTTCTACCCTTCCCACGTACTCTATCAGCTTCTTGATTGTCCTTTAAAATCTGAGCTCTCAGCTTGATGTTCTAGCCACTCTATCCAACCCGACTCTACCATCAAGGACTCTATATCTCTTTGGGAAAAAAAAAAAGCCTAAACAAACTATTTCTTCTAGAGTTGCTTTGGTCATAGTGTTTTTATCACTTTAAAAAGAGACGCTATGACTTCTAATGTATCATGTGCATAAAATTAGTATTAGAACTGTTTTGGTTCTCTACAAGACTGTATTTCCTAACAAGAGTTCCAGAGTCACTGAGTTCTATGTATTACATCAAACATGCAATCTACAGGTCGGAAAATGGGGAAAATTTAACTAAGGATGCAAAATTTGAGTTGAAAATAAAAGAAAGAAGTAGCATGTGTAGGCTTCCATTAATGCTTATATTATTGAAAAAAATCCTTTTTCATATTTCTGGAAGTTTAAAAGACCAAGGCAGTGTTTTGTGTTGAAGGGTATAGCCAATACTTTTGTATGATGGTTTGAATGCAGTGTGTACAGAATTTTGGAGAGTAACACAATGTCTACCATGTTTTCTCATCACTGTCCTAAATGATTAATCCCATTCATGAAATAATGGATTCCTTGTGACGTTGATGCTTCCTAAGTGTTAGGAATATTTCCTAGCATGAGCTCCATGCTGAGGCAAGATTTCCAATCAAGCCGAATCCAAACATCCAAATTAAAAAAAAAAAAATAAAATCCAGGTTTAATGAGTGTTCTGTGCTCTCAGGTGGCCCCAAGGGGGAAACCAGGAAGCCCCACAAAAGCAACCACCACCGGGAGAAAGGAAAAGGGACCATATGTTCCTCTTTTGGGAGATCACTTAAATACCCTGGGGAGTGGTCCTGACACCACCCCCAGGGAAGGGACAGGACCTGGCCTGCTGTGATTTGGAGTCTAGACCAGGCCTGGGGGCTGGGATAGATGTGAGGGGCTGGGGCCTACACTCCCAACTTGACACTAAGGGAACCACTTCTTAACTCTATTGTGCTGATGATTAAATTTCATATGGATTTTGGAGAGAACACTAATATTCAAATTTTAGGAGAAAAGAATGCAAAAGCAATCATAAATAGTAAGAAAAATATGAAGTCCATGTGGAGATTTAGAACTAACTTAAATAAGCTAAAGATAATATAATGGAAGTAGGATTGCATTTTTCTTTAATGATGAGAATGGTGGTCACCAGATTATGAGAAAAAAATAATTTAGAAGCCAATTAATGTTGTAGGAATGACATTTCCTATGTCTCCTACACATATGCCCATGAGGGTCTTATGATTATTCCTGATATCTGTGTAATTGTCAAGTCATGAGAAAAGAAATTTTGTAGATACAATTAATATTAGGATATTAAAATTGGAATTACACTTGATTACACAGGTGATCAACCTGATCACATGAAACCTCCATATTATAAAAATTTCTTCTGCTGAGACACTAGAAGAAAGAAACAGTGATTTTATAAAAAGAGACCTGAAATTCAAAGTATAGAAAGACGCAACACCATTTCCCTTGGAAGGTGAAAACGTTCATCATAAGACAAGAAACAAAAATTGCCTCAATAAACTACTAACATTGACAAGCTTCAGAATACACAGTGGCAACAGCCAGCAGGAGGTATTCATCCTCAGGGTCTACAGAAAGGGTCTCAGACCTGCTAAGTTTATATCTTGAATTTGGTATGTTGCAGCCCAGAGCAGAAAAGTTGCTGAGCTGTACTCTGCCAGGATTCTGAATTATGGACTACTTTAGCCTCTATGTTCTCAACTAATATTTTACAAAACTTTCAGTGGTACATAACCTTGAGACAGCAAATTTATAAAAATGCTATAACATAGGTCTCTCTCCTACACAGTGGTCTACTGAAAAGCAATTCTTTGAAACATCATATTGGAATAAGGCAAAATAAGAAAGCATTTGAAATACTCGATTTCTTTTATTTAATTCAACAAATTATGCTAATATGAGCATCCAAAAATAAGGAATATATAGTGTTGTCAAAGGTATTTAGAATTATACACTATACTATAGGAAACTAATATAGTTATCTCAGTTTCAATTATATGCAAGTTAATAGTAATTTAAAATTATGTCAATATACACTTTAGGATATTTTAAAAGTTTGCGACTTTTGTTTTTTTTTAATTATTTGATCATTTTCTTACATATGAGTTTTTTCATCTTTGATTTTTTACTTTATTTGTTTTTATATAGTCAAAATTTTATATACTACCTTATCTATAAGAATTTTATGAACATAGTAAAATGCTGCTTGCCATTTATAGATGTAAAATCTACTGCTATTGAAGTTAGTATGGAACAACATTCTGGAATCTTTACAGAGCTATGTATTTGGTGTTTGGTGTTATAAGATTGTAAGGCAAAAATATTGTTTAATAAGATTGTTCAAAAGTTCCTGATAACAATAACCAGAGTGGTATTCACATTGAGATAAGAGTGTGTGTTCTTCTGACAACCAATGAGCCTACATGGGACTGACCTAGACCCTGTACAAGCAACTGACAGTTGTGTTGTTTGCTATATTTGTGGGAATAATAACAATGGGAGTAGATGCTGTCCCTAATGCTTTGCCTGAGTCTTGGGAACCTGTTCCTCATACTAAGTTGCTTGCTCAGCCTGAATACAAGGGGAACTACTTAGTCTTAACACAACTTGATATGCCATATGTTGTTAATAGCTACGGGAAGACTGTCCCTTTCTAAACAGAAAGAGAGGAGGAGTGGATTGAGGAGGGGATGCTGATGGAGGGGAGGTGGAAGAGAATTGGAAGAGAGGAGGGATGATAAACTGTGATCAAGATGTAAGATAAAGAAATAAAATGAAAAAGAAAGGAAGAGAGGAGAGAGATAAAGAAACGAATAAGAAAGAAAGAGAGAAAGAAAGAAAGAAAAAGAAAGAAAGAAATAAAGAAAGAAAGATAGAAAGAAGCAATAAATGAAAAGAAGTTTTCCTTCTTGTCTTCTTGTCTCACACTTCAAAATTTCAAGCTGTGCATACTCAGAAAAATGTTTAGATAAATTATTGGATAAAATAAAAGAGAAGTGTCAACAGAACACCCTCCAAGATATAATGAAGTGTGATCTTCCATGACTAGGGAAAGAAAGAAACAAAAGCTGATTAGTAAGTACTGCAGAGATCAATAGCATATAATTTACCTGTCAATAAGAGGTAATAGCAGGTATTCAAATACAAATCAACAGTATAATATCAATAATCACACATAATTGTTCATACAAGCAAAACAATTTAAAGGGAAATATTTTTAATGTCTAATTAGCAAACAATAGACTTTTGTACCATTGTTTCAAAAACAGATGTTAAAGACACAATTTTTAAAAGATCAAATACTTCTTTAGTTTTATGTCATATGCATATTCATGTTACACAATATGCTGCTAACAGAAACAACGAGCTAGAAGATTTTGTTTTCTTTCTTATAGGTTTGTCCACTTATATTAAATAATACTGTCACATATGATTGATATAAATTTTTGCTACCCATACCAATTAGAAATATTATGCTAGAACTGAAGAAACAGTGCTTGCTCTAATCTAGATCATACCGTGTGCACAGTGACACTTAATCCTTTAATCTTGTTCACAACACTTTAAATTGTTCATCGATATTTTGACAGCATTTGGCCTAATACAACCTTTACAGATTTGATACCTCTTAAGTGTTGAAGCAAGGTTTGTAATTACAACATATAGCAAACTGATTTGTCTTGCATCCCAACTAAATACAACTAAGATCAAAGTTGATAATCTTCTGTTTTTGACTCAAATCAAATACAACTTTAAAGTTATTTCTTACTACAAAGAATTTTAATATGACAAAACCACTAGTTTACAAAATATAAAAATTACGGATGGGTAGATAACTCAGAAACAAATAAATATATTGGTTTTTCTTCTGTGGAACCCAGGTTGATTCCCAGCAACCACCTGGAAGCACACAACCATCTAGAACTCCAATTCCAGGAAACTAAATGCTCAGATTTTGCCTCCTAAGGCAAAAATCACACTTAAATTTTAATCGTATTTCATTAAGATGGTCCTAGTTCTATTTATACCTATAGAAAATATATTCAAAATTATAAATGTGCTGTTGAATTTATTATCAAACTTCTGGTTGGCAATCTTTACATTAAACAGTGAATTGCCTCCATTCTAAGTCATATTTACACTTTCCTTTAGCCTAACAAAGCTTTTGGCAGTTGGTTTATTCAAAGCGTAACCTCAAAGTCACAAACTTCATTTGTTTACATTTATGTTCATAATTTATTATAAAATGATGCTTAGCATCTGACATTTCTCATTTTCAATCAGTTTTTATAAAGCCATTATTTAGGTGAGAATATATTTCCAGCTAGACTTGGTCAATGTCCTTTACACTATCATGTTATTTGGTTTTTTCTCACAAGTGAAAATTTACCTACAAACACAGGGTGGACAGAATTTTGCCAACAAAAACTTTACTCTGTGACCAAAGCCAATCCAATCTTCACTGTGCATTGCCTACTATCTCATAATACTAAATTTTTACTTGATGTAATAGTAAGTAAAAGATCTCAGTGGCACCCTTCCGATTTGTCCATTTTTAGTTCTCTGGTTCTGTTAGGAGATAGTGTGTCTTCCAGTGAGAACTATTCCTTGAATTTATTTTTTTCAGTGAGAATAAACAACTGATTCTTTTTAACTCTGTTATTCTGTATGTCTCTATTCACTGCCACTCCTGTATAGTGTATAACTCTGCCTTATCGTTATGTTGTCATATTCTTCCCTAAAGTTCAATTTATAAAGAAATGGGAAGAAAAAAATAGTTGATATTTTACCTTTAATAGATAATGAGTTTTGAAACAGTGAGTCTGATACCAATCCCTACACAAGTAACTGATAAACTATGTGAGCAGTATGAGTCTAACTGCCAGCATGAAAACTCCTGCTATGCTGTTTTAATAATATGATCTTATTGCTCACAATTATTATAGCTTTTCCTCTCTCAAATCTAACCAGTTTATTCCTGAGTCATGAAAACTCTTGTTTCTTGTTTATATGATGCCCTGTCACAATAGTAGACTGCTTGCTTTTCTTCATCCAATTATCCAATGTCCTTACGACTTCACTTTATAGCTAAGTATCAACATTTCCATCACTTCAAAATAGAAATATATGTAGAAAGAGGTGGAGGTGAAGATGCATTCTTAGAATGCTACCTAAAACATGATGTTGAACAACATTGTAAAAGATTTTTAGTGATTAATAGTTAATCACTAAATATTCTAGTTTAATATAAGGGCAGAGAAAGTAGTGCAGCAATAAGAGCAGGGTCTCTTCCATGGGAACAGTTGCCAAGACCCTTGTGTTCATGAGTTCCTTTATTTAAGGGCATCAGTTTCAATGACCTGAAAGAGAACACAACTGAAAGTTTCATAGTGTGGTGGAGGTAAGGCCACCCTTGCAGAGCTCACTCCACAGCACCCCTGGGTACTGTCTCACATTCACATTTCTGAATTAAAGAATCACAATAAATTAGACAGTGGATATTAATAAGAAACAAGATCTGGTGTGTGCAAGTATTATTTTACTTTAAGGATACTAAAATATCCTAAATCCTTGATATGACTCTGTGAACAATGACAGATGAGGAAGAAAGAAAATCAAAAGAAAGTGTCTAAAGCCCATGAGATTTCTTTGGCTAAAGGGCAGAGATTTGTGCTGGCAGCTTTGAATGAAAAGACTAGCAATGCTGTGTTGCAAGAAAGCAAAAAAAAGAACACATTTTCATAATCACTACCTTACAGAAAAATCTCCAGTTTTGAATAAGCAATTGTATAATAAGAATATAGAGCAAGTGAAACAGAAGAATAGCAAACTGAGGTTTATAAGACTTTAAAGATCGAGTTAAGTCTTTGGAAACAGCATAATGAACACACTATACAATATAATGACAATATACAACATAAGCAATTGTATCACAAGATCAAAATTATGCATAGAATTTTTGTAGAATGCTGGAATGCAGAACAGAACCAACTGCATATAATATAAGCCAAGAAGGGCTTGCTACGTGGAAGGTAGTTAAGTAGTTAGCATGTTCAATGACCAAGATCGGATTAAGAATTCTCTGTGTTCTTTGGGCCCAGTCAATCCCATTTTGTGGGAGTAGACTGTTTTCCTCCTCTTAGATGAAATTTTGCACAAGCCCTATGATTTTCCACTCATTTTCTGACAATAAAAAAGGCTTCCAGGTTCAATAACAGCTCCACTCACTCCTGTATAACAAAGTAAACTCCATATTTCATTTAAAGGTAAATCTCGAGGTTAGAATCAATATTCTGTATCTCCAGTACTTTGTTTTGAGAAACTAAATGAACGTTGAAGGTAGGAAGAGAGCACTAGGGGATAGGAGCTCTAAAGGTCATCTGAAGGACAGAGTCCTTACTTGAGGATCTGTTTTTAGCAGGAGAACTGAGAGGATACCCTTGGCTACCCCTTTCTTTCTTATAAACCCCCTGTGACTACCCAAATGCTGAACAGGAAACAGAGAAAATAAGCTGAAGAAAGGGAAAGAAATGACGTACTTGAATTTGCAGTATCCTCTGACTTGAGTTGCTACAGACCTGGCTTAGTGTTTACTGTGGACTCTTTGTTTCTCTTAGCATCTTTCCTCTCTGAACGCTTCTGATAGCAACTGGCATAATAGAAGACAGTCATTTCTTTGGCAGGTTTTTGGAAATCTCCCCAGAATCACTTCACATGACCCAGACACCATTGCACATGGGATTCCTAGAATGACACACCTCGGACCCAAAATTAGGGTGAACAAGAAAGATCCCAGGCTTTCCTTCTCACCATCCTGATGCTTCTGCCCCTGCCCTTCTTGCCTTCAATTTACCATTGAGGACGAGTCCATCGTTGGTCTGCAATGACCCTCAAACTTCAGGAGATCCATGAAAGTCAACCTTTGCTTCCCTGTCCTGTTTCCTTGGGCTTGAGGAGTTTAGTAATAGAGCTCTGTTCTTCACAGCACAGCAAGCATAAGAATCCTGTCACAACATTCATAGCAAGGAAAGGCCTCCTCAGTTCGCAGGTCTCTTGTGTTGCCATTCTCTTCTACAAAAGTCGTCTTCTTATGTTTCCTCTCTAGCTGTACTATTAGTCTGGGAGTTCTTGTCATCTACAGCTGCAGATTTGTCCTTTGATTATCAACCAAAATGAAAACAAAAGAAGCTGTAATTTTAAAACTACAGTAATAATTACTGAAGCTAGGATGAGTTTGATTTTGCACACACGAAAGACAAAACATTATATTTAAAGTAAAATTATGAATATAATAATTGATAAAACCACACATTGTACTATTTTTATTAAAAAGGATGTATTTAAATTATCTATCAATACATTTAATTTTAGCAAAAATGTAAAAATTCATAAAGAATGAAGGCAGAATTTAAATTAATCAAGCAGTTGTTTTCCTGAACTTGAATTACAGCAGTCTCCCATACCCAAAACAAACATGCACACACACACACACACACACACACACACACACACACACACACCACAAGGGGGTGAGCACTGATTAAATTGACTACTGCTGTTTTGTGATTTGGAAATAATTCAGCATATGTAAAAATTCCAAATGCTTCCAAAGGTTTGCATAATGACAGTGGTACTTAGGATACCCAGTAAAATCAAATCAACACGGTGCATGTACAGAAACAAAAGTAATGTGGATTATTGAAACAATTATCTTGAGCATTCATGCTTAATTTGCTGAAATAATCCCTAAAATATCCAGATAATTAAAAATTGCAAGCTATGAGTACAAATTGCCTGGAGAGGGAAACCATCTCAAACCAGCACTGTACTCTTTGGCAATGAGTGTGCTTGTTCATGGACAGAAATCAAGGAGGTAGGCTTTTAAAATTTTCTAACACATGGTTACCAAAAACCAAACCAACAAAAAACCTTAATTCACATATATGAACAGAATAAAGTCTATGGGAAATATTTGATGGCAAAGGCCAGCCTACTAGTGATTTTCTTCTTAATAATGAAAAAAAAAATCTTTAGCTATTTTTGCTCTTCTTGCCAGCTAATGGTTTCTTAATGGTCAGCTTAATGGTTGCTGACCTTTTCTCTCCTTCTCCCCATCTGTTTTTCTTTCCCTCTTTTCTCAGTTGCCTCTCTCTCCTCTTGTTTTTTTTTTTTAATTTCCTTCCATTGTCAGTTGATGTACATTATACAAGAACATATGTTTGTAATAAACCTTTAAAAAACTCAGATAGGATTTGAATTTGGGAAAAGTCACCTCAGTGTCACACTGTATTATCTTACATTACCAGAAACTTTGAAATGCCAAACATCTGAACATTGCAATATTGCTATTAACTAGGATTTTATTACATTATAGTAATTTTTTCTTCTCTTCTAGGACCTGCCTCAGGATAATGTAATGTAGCTAATCATCTTTTCCTTCTAGGACTAATCTGTAGAACTTCACAGATTTCTTGAGTAACCTTGGGAGATTTTATTAGGACAATAAGAAAGGTTTCCAATGTCTATCAATTGGAGTTTTTTATTTGTTTACCTAATTGATAGTCAAGACTTTAAGTATCTAGAATGACTATCATGGGAATGAAGTTCTTGACTCACAAAATTGAAAGACAACATGCTATCAAATTTACATTGTTATCCTTGCTTTCCCGGCCAGGGCAGTGATTGGCAGGAATTCTCAACTATAAACTGATAAATTTTTCTTTTTTATGCATGTCAGTTACTCTTCAGAAGGAAGTAATTAATATCAGCCAAGACTGAGATAGATGAAGGAGGGGAGAGATACATTCAAAAGTTCATAGCTGTCTTTCCTGGCCCATTCTCTTACGTGGAGCAATGAGTGTTTGTTTTAGCTTTACCACATTTTATTAGGAAAAGAGCAGTAGCATGCTGCTTAAGCTGGCATCTGGTACATCATACTTGTGATATTTTTAGTGTTTGGCATTGTACAATGATAAAGATTTAGATAAATGTTGTAGAGTATTGTTTTAAGATGTGTTGCATTTGTTTATGCTTGGAACATTTGTTTCAATAATGCAAAGGAGTGTTGTGCTCTTTTATGTTGCATTTGTTTAACTAGTTGAAGCTCTGTTACTTTTCCTGTCTAAAACACCTGATTGGTCTAATAAAGAGCTGAATGGCAAATATATTGTCAGAAAAGGATAGGCGTGCAGGGAGAATATATGGTAGGAGAAACCTGGGAGGAGAAGGAGCAAGAGAAAGAGGAGAGAACATCAGAGGCCAGTCACTCAGCTACACAGAAAGCCATGGAAAGAGAAGTAAAGAAAACATAAGAAGCAGAGAAAGATGAAAGCTCAGAGGCAAAAGATAGATGAGATAGATAGAAGTTAAGAAAAGCTGGCTAGAAATAAGCAATGCTAAGACTGGCCATTCATAAGTAAGAATAAGTCTCTGTGCATGAATTTATTTGGTCCATTCATAAATGTACAAACCCTAATATCTGTTACTATTTGCTACTCTACCAAAGAGATGACTATCAATATAAATGGTATACCTCAATCCTTAAAATAAACATTTTTGATGTACTCAGCATCATTTAGTAATATCTATTTTTTGCTAATATATCTAATTTATATATAATGTAAATTAGAGGAACATGAACTTAATTTAAATTTTCTATGATCTAAATGCATGAAATTATAACTACCTGGTTATCAATTATGTGCTATGTATTAATGTGTATTTCTATTTAAAACATCTGGAGAAAGATTGGCCCATTTTACATTACTCTCCTGCCGTGTACTTAGCGTCTTTTCTTCTATAGATGATACAGATATTAGTTTGTAGTCCAATGAAAGATGATGAGTAATTGGGAAGACAATTTGCGCTTACACTTGAGAAACCATACTATATATATTTAGCACAGAATTAACTGTTGATGAGATAAATGTCCAGTCTGTGAGTCATCTGGTGGACTGTGAAGGATGCATTAGGACTTCATGTTATGCTATGTTAGAATAAAAGCAATACAAAAAAATATACAAGCTAGATGCCAGGCTAGAAATAGATAATTATCTGATTGGGAAAATACGAGGTACATAAGAAAAATCATGATGATGTTGGGGAAGCTGACCAATCCCTTGTCTGAAGGGCGTGACCCCTCCGGGGCACAAAATACCTTTAAAAGATCCGAGTTTGTTTGTTTTGTCTCTTGGTTCCGTGCTCTTCACTGGAACTCTGGCTCTGTAAGTTTCTCCCATTTTCCCCCTTTTATTAAAGCTGAGCATTTTATATAAGGCTAGTTTGGTTATTTCCAATTGCCGACCGACCGCACCCGCTACATTATAGGCACAGCAAATGTCATTTTAAATTCATTTGCCAAACAAGGCCTCATTGTGAAAAATATTGAGGAAATTCTTACAGGAGCAAGTCAAGACTGTTTCTAAGAAAAGGCATTCAGAATAGGATAAGTGTGCTCAAAAGTCCCCAAACAGAAGCATTCCCAGTTAAAGGAAGACTAGTTAGAATACCAGAAAAACATAGGGTAAATGAAGGAGCAGATTTTGGTCTCACCTGATTCTGGTGAGATTTCTGATGATGGGCTAACAAATGTGATTTATTTTCCCAGGAGGTCATTCTAGTTAAGAATGGTTTCTGGGATGTCAGAGTTTAAGAAACAGCAATGTGGGAAGTGCTGCAATGGCATTTGTGAGTTCTGACTCAGTGTGGGAAGCACAGAAGAGGGAGAATATATTCTTGCCCTGGATGTTTATTCCATTTATGTGTCTACATATGAGAAAGGTGTTCATCATATGGCCACACAAAGAAAATTTGAGAGCTAGATAACAAGGGACTCAGCATTATTAGGCATTTAGGGGACATAGAAGAGCAATTTGAAGGATTAGAAAACTATTAGAATTGCTTTTTAGTATAAGAAATAATTTCCGCTAATATAACTGAAGGAAATTTTTGGTAACAAATATGATACATGACTGCTTAGAGGTCAGTGGAAACATCACTTGTATATATACAACATGAAACAAAAATTAAGGGGCTTAATCTATAGCCATGTCTCTTGCCAAGGGTAGTTTATGTATTAAGCTATCCACCCTCTATGATAAATGTTTAGCTATTGCCATGTTGAAGCATTATATTTGGGAATTGTTTTCATTTAACTTCAAAAGTTTAGCTTATTAAATCCCTGAGGAAATATATTGTACTAGGAATAGAAATGTATAGAACAATTAAAAGCAACCATTCTTTTTGTGAAACCTGGATTTAGACATCCTTTGCTTTGTATGATGTGTGATGAGTCACAAGAGACATTTAGGGTTCAGAATGTCACAGCAGATCATAGATTAAGAAAATAGCATTAAAAGCAGAGGTAAAAGTGATACCATTAATAATGAGAAGTAGAAAAAGCTGTAGATAGTGCAGAATGACTATTCTTACATGTTTAGTGCTGCAAAAATCAACTTTTCCTAAGAATGTTTGAAGCTGTTTAATAAAGGTCTAGGTGAGAAGTTGGGGCCATGAGTAGAGCTTTCAGCTTGGGCTATTTAATGCACTGATAGAATGACTGTCCAGCAGTCTGCACTGTGAAGGTGAAGTTTGAAATAGATCATTTCAAAATATTTCAAATACTTTTTCAAGGAAGATTTGTGCTTTTGAATCTAAGTTTTAATAAAGAAATGTCAGAAAGAAATGTCAGGAAAATAAATCATGGTTTACGTTAAGCTACTTGTCTACTTTCTTTCATCTAACCTAGTACACAGAATTTGATGACAAAAATAGTATGTTTGTTTCATGAATGAGAGGCTACATGGCTGGAGACTTGGTCTGTCAGGAATGAACATTAAGCAGCTATTTCTGCCTCAACAGATTTTCATCAGTCAGCAACATTTTAAGCTATATCTTCTTTTTTTTCTTTTTCTTTTTTTTTTTTTTTTTTTTTTTGGTTTTTCGAGACAGGGTTTCCCTGTAGTTTCTAGAGCCTGCCCTGGAGCTAGCTCTTGTAGACCAGGCTGGCCTCGAACTCAGAGATCCACCTGCCTCTGCCTCCCGAGTGCTGGGATTAAAGGCGTGCGCCACCGCCGCCCGGCCAAGCTATATCTTAAAAGATAAAAATAATTAAAAGTTTTCAGACCTTGTGCTATGTATTTTCGTGCACAATACAGAGACAAAAAGATGTCATCAGTAGTTAACTAGAGCTCAGCTGTCATTAAACAAACCAACACCCATGCATTTACGTGTGTGTGTGTGTGTGTGTGTGTGTGTGTGTGTTTATATTGTGTCTGTTCCTCTGTGTCTCTGTCTGTGCATCTGTGTGTAGGGAGTGGATTGTTTTAAATAAAACTGAACCATGTATAGATTCAGTACTCATCTGCAACTGCAGAAAGACATGTACAAAGCAAAGCACCTCAGTGAGGACTAGAGTCTTTCCCCCAGACTCTTATCCTGATAGGTTTCCCTTTATATGTTACTTGACCTTTTTCCTTTGCAGCTCTTAATATCTGTTCTTTAGTCTGTATGTTTTGTGTTTTGATTATTATATGGCATGGGGATGCTTTCTTTTGATCTAGTCTATTTGGTGTTCTGTAGGCTTCTTGTACCTTCATAGGAACATCCTTCTTTAGGTTGGGGAAGTTTTCTTCTATAATTTTGTTGAATATGTTTTCTGGGCCTTTGAGCTGTAATTCTTCTCCTTTTTCTACCCCAATTATTCTTAGGTTTGGTCTTTTCATGGTGTCCCAGATTTCCTGGATGTTTTGTGTTAAAAATTTGTTATATTGGTTTAGTTCTACAGCTGATAAACTCCTTCAGTAACATGGAAGGTTACAAGATCAACTCCAAAAAATCAGTCGCCCTCCTATACACAAAGGATAAGGAAGCAGAGAGGGAAATCGGGGAAGTATCACCTTTCACAATAGCCACAAATAGGATAAGATATCTGGGAGTATCTCTAACCAAGGAAGTGAAGGATTTATTTGACAAGAACTTTAAGTCTTTGAAGAAAGAAATTGAAGAGGATACCAGAAAATGGAAGGATCTCCCCTGCTCGTGGATTGGGAGGATCAACATACTAAAAATGGCAATTCTACCAAAAGCAATCTATAGATTCAATGCAATCCCAATCAAGGTCCCATTAAAATTCTTCACAGAGATTGAGAGGACAATAATCAACTTTATATGGAAAAACAAGAAACCCAGGATAGCCAAAAAAAATCTTATACAATAAAGGTACTTCTGGAGGCATTACCATCCCTGACTTCAAACTCTATTACAGAGCTACAGTATTGAAAACAGCTTGGTATTGGCATAAAAACAGAGAAGTCGACCAATGGAATCGTATAGAAGACCCGGATCTTAAACCACAAACCTATGAACATCTGATTTTTGATAAAGGAGCCAAAAGTACACAATGGAAGAAAGAGGGCATCTTCAACAAATGGTGCTGGCATAACTGGATGCCAACCTGTAGAAGAATGAAAGTAGATCCATGTCTATCACCATGCACAAAACTCAAGTCCAAATGGATTAAAGACCTCAATATTAATCTGAACACATTGAGCTTGATAGAGGAGAAAGTGGGAAGTACTCTACAACAAATGGGCACAGGGAACCGTTTCCTACGCATAACCCCAGCTGCACAGACATTAAGGGCAACATTGAATAAATGGGACCTCCTGAAGTTGAGCAGCTTCTGTAAAGCAAAGGACATTGTCACTAAGACACAAAGGCAGCCTACTGACTGGTAAAAGATCTTCACCAACCCTGCAACTGACAAAGGTCTGATCTCTAAAATATATAAGGAACTCAAGAGACTAGACGGTAAAATGCCAATTAACCCAATTAAGAAATGGGGCACTGAACTGAACAGAGAATTCTCAACAGAAGAAATTCGAATGGCCAAAAGACACTTAAGGTCATGCTCAACCTCCCTAGCTATCAGAGAAATGCAAATCAAAACAACTTTGAGATATCATCTTACACCTGTCAGATTGGCTAAAATCCAAAACACCAATAATAACCTTTGCTGGAGAGGTTGTGGGGTAAGGGGTACACTCATTCATTGCTGGTGGGAATGCACACTTGTGCAACCACTTTGGAAAGCAGTGTGGCGGTTTCTCAGGAAATTCGGGATCAACCTACCCCAGGACCCAGCAATTCCACTATTGGGAATCTACCCAAGAGATGCCCAATCATACTACAAAAGCATATGCTCATCTATGTTCATAGCAGCATTATTTGTAATAGCCAGATCCTGGAAACAACCTAGATGCCCTTCAGTGGAAGAATGGATGAAGAAACTGTGGAATATATACATGCTAGAATACTACTCAGCGGTAAAAAACAATGACATCTTGAATTTTGCAGGCAAATGGATGGAAATAGAAAACACTATTCTGAGTGAGGTAACCCAGACCCAAAAAGATGAACATGGGATGTACTCACTCATAATCGGTTTCTAGCCATAATTAAAGGACATCGAGCCTATAAATTTGGGATCCTTGAGAAGATAATAAGAAGGTGAACTCCCAAAAATAGATATAGTAATCCTCCTGGATATTGGAAGTAGACACGATCGCCAGGCAACATTGGGAGCTTGAGGGTTGGGCGAGACTGGGCCAAGGGAAGATGGGGAGAGAAAAGTGTGAAGGGGAGAATGGGGGGAGCTCGGAGGAATGGGGTGCTTGGGGTACAGGAAGGATGGATATGGGAGCAGGGAAGCATATATCTTAATTTAAGGAGCCACCTGAGGGTTGTCAAGAGACTTGACCCTAGAGGGGTTCCCAGGTTTCCAGGGAGATGCCCCCAGTTAGTTCCTTGGGCAGCTGAGGAGAGGGAGCCAAGGCCAGTTCCTATAGCCATACTGATGAATTTCTTGCATATCACCATAGAACCTCCACCTGACGATAGATGAAGAAAATGACAGAGCCCCACATTGGAGCACCGGACTGAGCTCCCAAGGTCCTGATGAGGAGCAGAAGGAGAGAGAACATGAGAAAGAAAGTCAGGACCGTGAGGGAACCTCCATCTGGCGATAGATGGGGAAAATGACTGAGCCCCAAACTGGAGCACTGGACTGAGCTCCCAAGGTACTGATGAGGAGCAGAAGGAGCGAGAACATGAGGGAGAAAGTCAGGAACGTGAGGGGTGCGTTCACTCATGGAGACAGTGGGACAGAACTAATGGGAGATCACCAACTCCAGTTGGAATGGGACTGATGGATCATGCGACCAAACCCGTCTCTCTGAATGTGGCCAACAGCAGGGGCTGACTGAGAAGCAAAGGACAATGGCGCTGGACTCTGATTCTTCTGCATGGACGGGCTCTGTGGGAGCCTTCTCAGCTTGGTCGATCACCTTCCTGGACCTGGGGGGAGTTGGGAGGACCTTGGTATTAGCATAGAGTAGGGAACTCTGAGGGCTCCTTGGCCTTGAGAGGGACGGAGGGTAGGTATGGGTGGAGGGGAGGGGAGGGAAGGGGGAGAAGGAGGGGAGGGGAGGGAAGGGGGAGGAGGAAGGGAGGGCGGGGGGAGGAGGAGGGAAGGAGATGGAAATTTTTAAATATAAAAAAATAAACCATGAGGAAAAATAAATAAATAAATAAATAAATAAATAAATAAAAACTATCACATGAAGTTTGTTTTAATCCTGTTACATTTTCTTTTCTGGTTTGGATGTGTTGAATAATATACTGAATATATATTTAATATTGAAAGTGTAGCATTTAATATGAAGTCCAAGTTCCTGTTTTTTATAACTACTGTAACTGTAAACAAGTTCATTGACTAGTACAGACTTCAAGTTGTTGGATTTGGGTATGTGCTTTTTTATTTATTTTTAATATTCTATAATAAAATTTATAAAATTGAAAAAAAATAAAGAAAAATAAAATAAAAAAAATAAAACTATGCCCTTGTACAGGAAGGAAAAAAGTCCCTAAGGACAACACAATTAATATAGAGAAACGGTCATTACTGACCAGGTAGACTTGTAATCCTGTGCTGTTGGCTGCAGTCAACATTCATCACTGACGATTCCCTTTGCTGATTCAGAAGTTCATAGTTCAGTTACTACAGTAATAATGAAATGTACTGTGGAGTTTATTTTAATAGCAGAATTAATTTTGAAAGCTTTATAAATTACTTCAATTCTTTATTTTTACAACTGTTAAGGTTATAAACGGGTCAGCCATATTTTCATTTACATTTTACTGTGTTTACAAATAAAATTATATTTGTATTTTATCTGAGTGAATTGAATGGTTTCAATAGTTCTAGGAATTTAGCACTCAAAAAGAGAGAAAGAAACAGAGAGAATGATAACATTTTGGGCTGTGTGTGGTGGTACACACCTTTAATTACAACAAATATGTGACTGAGGCAGTGAGTTTGAGGCCAACCTGGTGCACATAGATAGTTTTAAGACCTTTAGAAAGGCATAGAGAGACTATTACTCAACACCAACTCACAAAAGAAACACCTATACTATAATCTGGAGCACAGTCTTGTAAACCCTGCTGCTAAAATCAATAATAGAAGTGACAGTTCATGATGGCCTGGATGTGGAGCAAGGGGAATACTCCCGCATTGCTGGTGAGAGTGCAAACTTGTTCCTTGCACAGCCATATTGGAAATCGTTATGTCGGTTCCTGTAAAGAACTGGAATCAATCTACCTCATGATCAGTTATACCACTCTCAGGCATAGACACAAAGGATGCTTCATTTTACCACAGAGATACTTACTCAACCATGTTCACTGTTTCTCTGATCATGATAGAAAGTGTAAACAAATTAGATGTCTCTCAACAGCAAGAGGATAATGAAAATATAGTACATTTACACAATGGAGTTTTACTAAGCTGCAGCTATAACAAAAAATGGCATAGTGAAGTTTGCAGGAAAATAGACAGAACTAGAAAAAATATTATCCTGTATGAGGAAATGATGGGTGCACAAAGGTCCTTATGCCAACAGATCACTAGGGAAACCAGGAATATTAAACACACAGAAACCTCTTCCCACCAGAATGGTAGTATAACCTAGAGAATTATTTTCTGTTTCTGTAGGCAGGCTTTACCCACCTCTTCTTAAGGAGCAGCAGTTCTCAACATCTGTCTCCAAGAATATTTTCACTATGATTCATAACAGTAACCAAATTACAGTTATAAAGGAGAAACAACATAATTTTATGATTATGGTCACCATGACATGAGGAACTGTACTAAAGGATCTCAGCATTAGGAAAGTTGGGAGCTGCTGCTATAGAGGCAGATCTCAATCAAGTCTCACTAAATGCTTATTCCAGACATTTAACTTCATGCCATTACCTATCTTTAGGGTAGATACTACATGTACTTTATGGCCTGCTTACCTCTATGCTATCTGAGTCAGAGGTCACATCAGATTCTAGACCTTTTTTTGCTGTAGAACCCATACTTATAGCCACTTGTACTTTGTAAAAGAGTTTTATGTAACATATTTTTAAGCATGTGTGCACCTGGAATTAGAATGATTGTTGCATGGAAAACTTTCCCTAAATTGCACTGTTTAAAATATGCTGACAATGAAACACCTAGTATTAGACTTTTCATGGGTTCACTCTCCTGACTGGATATCTGCTAGGTCTCCCTCAAGATAATTGAAACCAAAAAGATGAATATGATTTATATTTGCATATACCTATTATTAACCATTAAAATTGATATTAGTCATTAAATAAATAATAACTAAGCTAAATTCCATTGACGTGGAGAAGTTAGACATAAAGGAAAGAACTCGGGGGACATAGGACTCTTCCTGGGAAGAGGAAATAGAATCAATTTTATGGGGGAGACTATCATGGCGTATGTGAGAGACAAGAATGGAGGGATCAGGTAGGAAGGTAGATGGGACTGAGGGAGGGAATGAGGGGTGATACAGCTAGATTTGAAGATTATTTGAGGAGTTTTTGGGAGACTGTAAAAGACGCTACTGCAATGAACTAGAAATTACGCAGAGAAACTTTAGAATACACAGGTTTAAATGGGATATCATCAAATCCTTCCTCTTAGAGCTCAGGAAACACTTCAGAAGAGGAGGTAGAAAGATGTATTTTAATTTGGTATGTTTTGTTGTTTCTTATGAGAGACAGAAAGATAAAATGCTGATAGGAGAGGAGGTAAGCACCAACTGGGAGGAACAGAGGGAGGGAAAACTGTACTCAGATTAAAAAAGAAAAAAATATACTATGCATGTATGTATCCCAAGCTCCAGCTACTAGTTTGTTTTACAGTTAATTAACTCATTCTCTCCAGCATCTGCTCTCTCATGGAAATCAACAAATTGTGAAAAATCTAAACACCTTAAACAGCAAAATGCTGATTATCCAATGGTAGCACTAGGCTTCTTTATAAGTGCCTCCAGTGTTTTTCTTTCTCATCCATCATGTCCTATTGCTTTAAGCAGAGACTGTGACGAGCCAGAACAGATAAGAACTACAGAAGCAAAGTTGAAAATAAAAAAAAGGGATCCTAAATGGTTGTTTGTTCCAATATGAAAAATGTAAGAGTTATGATTCACACCTAAGAAAGTAAGCATAGTTATGAAGACAGCATAGGAAAAGAGGCTGTCGTGCAAGGAATGAATGTTAAAATACGTGTGGTGATATATGTTGACATCTCAAGCTCTTGTTAAAAATTAACTGAGATATTGTCTTAAGAATAATTATCTCTGTGACCATAGGTTCTAGAAAATCACAAAGAGGCTGTCAGTAAACAGCAAATGAACCTCACTTGCAGACATAAATCATTAATCTTTAATCACTAGCCAATTTTCAATAAGTTCATTGGCACGGAAACTCTAAGATACTCAAAGGATAGTTCTCACAGTTCTGGCATGCATGGTTAGCTTGTGGCTTTAATTACTGTTTATGCATCAGCAAGATCCAGTCTTTGGTATGTAATAAATAGAATCCTGTCTTGGTGGCCAGATGGTGTTAGATGAAAAGCCCAGGGAGCATTTGTGGAGATTACAGGATTGATTTACTCTCTGTTTACACCAGTTCAATTGCTTTAAAAAAAAAAGTAAAGAAAGAAAGAAAGAAAGAGAAAAAGAAAAAAAGACAAAATAATAAAGAAAGAAGAAAATAAAGAAAAACAAAAAGGAGGAAAATCAGGCACACAAGAACTCCAAAGAATAAAAATAAGTGCACTGCCACAAGTCATTTTAAAAGTCAGTTGTACTCAACCTAATATATCACAATCATTACAAGCATCTCAAAGCTAAGTTGATGCTTTCATTTAAGAACCCCTTCATCTATACATCAGTACTATATTCAACTATTACCCGAGGAGATTCCTCCTGCAGTGGATGGGAGACGCACAAGAAGACAATACACAGAGAGACTTCAGAACACAAAGGTCTAAAAATTGTATGTCTCCATCAAATCTCACCCCTCGGAGCTTAAAGAACTGCAGGGAAAAGAAGGAAGTAAGTATAAGAGCCAGAAGGAATGAAGGACACCATGAAAACAAGGCCCTTTGAAACAATTAAGCAAGGCTCATATGAACTCACAGAGACTGAAGCAGCAAGCATGGGGCTTACATGGGTCTGCATCAAGTCCTCTGCGTAAATCTTACATGTTTCAATTTAATATTTTTATTGCTTTTTTGGGGTAAACATTTTTCTCTGCATCCCTCCCTCCTTCCCCTCTCCACTTCTACTATCTCCCATGACTCCCACACCCCCAGTTTACTCAGGAGATCTTGGTTTTTTCTCCTTCCTATATAGAATTATGTATGTCTTAGGTCACTCTTTGTTGTTTAGGTTCACTGGGGTTGTGGACTATAGTCTGGTTTTTCTTTGCTTTATGTCTAAAAGCCACATATGAGTGAGCACATTTTTTTTAATTAAAAAAAGCTGCAGAGAAACCCTGTCTCGAAAAACCAAAAAAAGAAAAAAGAAAAAAAAAAAAAAAGAATTTCTGCCTCCTCCCTGCCTCCGATTTCCCTCTCTCTCCCTCCACTCCCCTCCTCCTCCCTCTCCAGTCTGAAGAGCAGAAACGGTTCCCTGTCCTGCAGGAAGTCTATGGTCCTCCCCCTCCATCCAGGTCTAGGAAGGTGAGCATCTAAACTGGCTAGGCCCCTCCAAAGCCAGTACATGCAGTAGGATCAAAACCCAGTGCCATTGTCCTTGGCTTCTCAGCAGCCCTCATTGTCCCATTGTCCGTTATGTTCTGGGAGTCCGGTTTTATACCATGCTTTTTCAGTTCCAGTCCTTGGTGAGCTCCCATTAGATCAGCCCCACCATCTCGGTGGGTGGGTGCATTCCTCGGGGTCCTGACTTCCTTGCTCATATGTTTGTCTTTCTGGGTCTGAATTACCTCACTCAATATGGTTTTGTTCTAGATCCATTCATTTGCCCACAAATTTCAAGATGTCATTTTTTTTATCACTCTGTTGTACTCCATTGTGTAAATTACCACGTTTTCTTTATCCATTCTTTGGTTAAAGGGCATCTAGGTTGTTTCCAGGTTTTGTATATTACAAATAATGCTTCTATGAGCATAGTTGAGAAAGTGTTCTTGAGCATCCTCTGAGATATATCCAAAAGTTTTGTATCTGGATCTTAGGATATATTGTTTCCTAATTTTCTGAGAAATTGCCACACTTATTTCCAAAGATACTGTAAATCTTTCACTCCCACCAGTAATGAAGGAGTGTTCCCCATACCCTACATCTTTCCTGTTATAATCTGTCATCAGTGTTTTTGATCTTGGCCATTTTTATAGGTGTAAGATGGAATCTCAGAGTTGTTTTGACTTGTATCTCTGATGGCTAGGGATGTTGAACATTTCCTTAAGTGTCTTTCAGACATTTGAGATTTCTCTGTTGAAAGTTTTCTTTTTAGATCTGTTCTCCATTTTTTATTGGATTATTTGTTCTTTTGATGTTGAGTAACTTTGTTTTTTATTGGATTATTGTTGTTCTTTTGATGCTGAGGGTTTTTTTTTTATAATATGGAGATCAGTCCTCTGTCCAATCTGGGGTTGGTGAAGATCTTTTACCATTGCAGGCTGCCATTTTGTTTTGTTGAACATGTCCTTTGCTTTACAGAAGGTTCTCAGCTTCAGGAGGTCCCATTTATTACTCTCAGTTTAATATTTTAATATACTTTTCAGTTTAGTATTTTAATGGGACACCTGAGTGTGTGAATGTGCAGGTCTCTGATTTTTGTGCCTTCCTTTGGGGTTCTTTTCCTTCTGTTGGTTTACCTTCTCCAATGTGCAAGTGATGGTTTTTATTTTATGTTATTATATCTTATTTTTTATCTTTGGTTGTTCAGTCTTGGAAGCCTATTATTTTCCAATGAAAATAAGAAGGGAGGGAGTGGTTCCAGATGGGAGAGGAGGGAGGAGAAATTATAATTAGAATGCATTATATGAGATAACAATGTATTTTTAATAAAATGGGAAAACATTTCCTTCAATTTGTTTGAAGAACATAGAAAAAGTACCTATTAAATGTCTAAGTACAGTGGCATAAGTGGCAGTGGTGTGTGTGTGTGTGTGTATGTGTGTGTGTGTGTTCATGGAGCCCATCATGTAGGAGCTGGAAACCAATCTCCAGACCTCTGCAAAAGCAACAAACTCTCTCAACTGCTGAGCCCCCACTCCAGAATCTTAAACAGAACTTTTAAAATAAATGAACATAAAGAGTTGATGCCTGATAGTGCCGATAAATGATGCCCCTTTCAGAGTTCTGAAAAAAAAAACTCATTATTTTTCATACTATTCTTAAAATAAACTTGGAATAAATTAAAGCATATCTACATTGTTGAAGGAGGGGTTACTATTCGATCTGGTCGCCCAGCTAGCTTAGCCCAAAAATAACCACACAGAAACTATATTAACTAAAACACTATTTGGCCTATTATCTGTAGCATCTTATTGAATAACTCCTACATCTTTATTTAACCCAGTTCTATCAATCTGTATATCGCCATGTTTCAGCACATCTACCCTCTGCAGCACATCCATGGTGTCTCTCTCACTCTGCTTTTTTCCTTCCAGAATTTAGTTCTATCATCTCTGCCTAGCTAAGTTCTCCCCTATCAGGCCAAGTCAGTGTCTTTCTTTCTTTTTTTTTTGTTCTTACAGCTACTTTTTTCTTTCTTTTATTTATTTATTAAAAATTTCAACCTCCTCTCATCCTCCCATTTCCCTCCCATTCCCCCGACTCCCCCTCTTCCTCCCTTTCCAGTCCTAAGAGAAGTTATGGTGCCCTGACCTGTAGGAAGTCCAAGGCCCTTCCCCCTCCATCCAGGTCTAGGAAGGTGAGCATCCAAACAGACTAGGCTCTGAAAAATCTAGTACATGTAGTAGAATCAAAACCCAGTGTCATCATTATTGGCTTCTCAGTCAGCCCTCATTGTCAGCCACATTCAGAGAGTCTGGTTTTATCACATACTCATTCAGTACCAGTCTAGCTGGCCCCAAGGAAGTTTCTTTATTCAATAATCAATACAAGCAACACACAGAGGGGACTCCCACATCACTATGTGTGATGTCTATTCTTGGTTGACAGTTAACTACATCTCGGTCAACTGTAACCCCCCACAAAAAGAAGAGCACACCTTTGGGAAACTTTGATTTGAAGTGGGAGGATGCACTTCTAATTCTAATCTTTGAAGTGGACATACCTTTAATATGGATCTTTGAGGTGGGAAGACACACCTTTCCTCCATCTTTTGAATTGCTACCAATCTTTGAATTAAGAAGTTTCACCTATAACATGGGTCATACTTTCTACAGAAGACTATATAAGAACATGGAAGAAGGAAGGCTTTGCTCTTGGCCTGTTTGCTCTCACTTTTTTATCAAGTTCATTCATTCTCTGGCATTAAAGACTACATTTTGAGGATTACAGCATATATATATATATAATATTAGTGAAGACATCTAGACTGATAAGCTAGCTGATTCTTGAACACACACACAAAAACAGAGTTCAGTGCGGCATCTTAGATAGAGCTGCAATATTTTTTTCAGATGGACTGTTTGCTGGCAGTGAGCAGGGATGTAGTGACTCCTTTAAGAGAGGTCTTCCTGACTCAGCATAGCATTGGCAGTGAAGGCTCTGTGGCTTCTTTAAGGGAGTCTTTCCTGGTTTATGCTAGTTGTACTAACAGCTCTGGCTCTTTCAGAAGGCCTAGCACTTAATGGGGTCTGTGAGGTGTGTGTTACAAATTGCTTAATGGTGACATAGATCAGCTACAACCCTAAAGCTGGGGCAGTGTCCAATGCTCTCAGAGATAATGATCATGTCTCCACCATATTGGTCTGGGTGGAGCAAGCAGGCAGGGCCACAGAGTTGGTCCTATCCATGCCCACTTAGCATTAAAAAAGAAGCACTCTTGATCAGAAAATAATTATGGATATGCATGCAATAAAGACAAATTCAGATGGAATGACCTCTAAATATATCCCAGTGTTAGATAAATATACTTAGGCTTGAGAAACAGAGATAGAGAGGGGGGGGGAGACAGAGTAGACAGTTATAATATAAAAGAATACAAATAGTCATACAATAAAGGAGTAAAGATAATAAAATAAATATTAAAATTATAGAAAAATAATAGAGTAATAAAAGTAAGTCACCATAAAGATGGGACATACACAGAGAGTCTGAATTATGTATACAATTCCTTTTTCTTTGAATTTTTTTTTAGTATGAATGAGCTAAGTACAGAGAGACATTTAATTGTATTTGTTGCTAAGCTAAACACACACACACACACACACACACACACACATATATATATATATACATATATATATTGTTATGCATAACATTGTATTATACATATACATATATATATATATATTGTTATGTATAACATTGTATATTTCTACCCTTGATTAAGGTATTGTGTTTGTGAAGCTCATTTAAAAACGTAATGTATAATTATGAAATATAGGTTAATACATAGTTATCTATACTAGTCAATATTATAGTCATGTCAGTTAGGGTTTCTATATATACAGAGGTATAGATCATATAGATAGGTATTCTTCAACTCTTTCAAAAATTTACAGAATATGGCATTTAAATGTTTTACAAACTTAGGACTTTTCCAGACAATGAGACTCATCTGTTCTTGGCAATACCAATTAGTTCAAAAGGAAGATAAGAATTGAAGAGGCTCCTTATGGATTTTGCTTGCCATTTGGTCAAGAAAGTGCTCTTGCCTGAACTGCTTAATAATATGCAGTATGAACTGGATATGTAGGACCCACAGAAAAATGACTGTTAAACTAAGAGATATTCCTGCTTCATGAAAGAATCTGCCAGACATTCTGCAGGATACAAAAAAAGTGACTGGCAAAGTGCCAAATTTCCTGCTTCATGGAAAAATCTGCCAGATACTATGGGCCTGTAGGCTAAAGATGGATACCCCAATGTTACCGAAGAACTCTGGGTGATTGTCCAGGCAGCAAGATGCCTCTGTCAATTCTAGAGTTTTGGAAGTTGTTAAAAATGCACTTCCTATTAATTTAGGTAATATTATATTCTTCTGGGTTATTTTTTGGAGTTGAATAATAGATATTTATAATTATTTTCCTTAGTTATGATAAAAAGATAAAATACATATAAATAATATAACTGTAATATTTGCTGGATACCTGTTTTGTTATATAGTTTTACTATGATAAAGCTAAAACTTTCCTTTTTTATTTAGTCATAAAAGGGTGTATAATGTAAGATTCCCTTCTGTATGCTGTGAGTAATTTTATTATCATTGTTTAATAACAAAGCTGTTTTGGATTTTGGCAGGGCAGAATAGAGCTAGGAAGGAAAGCTAAACTGAATGCTGGGAATAAAGGAGGTAAAGTCACAGAGATACCATGTAGCTCCAAAAGGAGGCAGTAAACCACGAGTTTTGTGGTAAAATATAAAATAATGGAATGGGTTAATTTAAGATGTTACTTAATAAAAAGTAATAAAAAGAAAGTTATTTAATAAAAATCCTAAGCTATTGGCCAAGCAGTGTTGTAATTAATATAGTTTCTGGGTAGTTATTTTGGGTTTGGCTGCCAAAAAACAAATGATCAAGCTCTACAGTTCTACAGATGTCTGTTAAGCCCTTTTATGTCATGACATCTGTTAGTATTCTTATTTATCTGTTAATTTTCTGTCTGGCATACCTGTGCATTGGTGAGAGTGAGGTGCTAAAGTCTCCCACTGATTGTATGTGGGGTTTTATATGTGAATTAAGTTTTAGTAATGTTTCTTTGAGAGATTGGTCAGTCATCCTCATCATCTAGACCATGAAGGCCAATATGAACAGTTTCAACAGAACTACCATAAATGTGCTGTCCATGCTTCAGAGCTTTTCTTGGAGCTACTCTTATAGACCAAGCTGGCCTCAAACTCAGAGAGATCTGCCTGCCTCTTAATCACAATAGTGCAGCATTGCCAAGGCATACATTTTATTTACATTTCAAAAACCATTTCAAATATAATTTTATGTAGGTGAGTGGCCTGTATTTGGGTCATAAATGTTCAAAATTGAGACTTCATCATGATTAATTTTTCCTGTGATAAATATTAAATGCCCTTCTCCATCTCTTTTGAATAATTTTAGTTTGAAATCTATTTTGTGAGATTTTTGGATTGCTTCACCAGCTTATTTCTTAGGTCTATTAGATTGGAAAGACTTTTCCTAACCCTTTTCTCTGAGTTAAGGTCTGTCTTTGAAATTGAGGTATGATTCTTGTATGCATAAGAAGGCTGCCTTTAGTTTTTGTGGCCATTCGGTTAGCTTGTGTCTTTTTATAGATAAATTGAGCCCATTGATATTAAGGGATGTTAATGATCAATGATTACTCTTTCAATTTTTTTTGGTTTTGTATTTGGTGGTGGTATGTGTATGTGTTTCTCTTCTTTGGTATTTGCTAGTATGGGATAATCTATTGATTTTGATTTCGTGGGCGGGTGCGACCAACTTTTTTGGGTTTGAAGTTTTCTTTCCATAACTTTCTGTAGGGCTGGATTTGTGGATATTATTGTTTAAATCTGGTTTTGTCATAGAATATCTTATTTACTCTATCTATGGTGATTGCTAGGCATAGTAGTCTGAGCTGGTACCCATGGTCTCTTAGTGTCTGCATAATGTCTGTGTGGACCTCTGGCTTTCAGAGTCTTCATTTGAGAAGTCTGGTATTATTCTGATGGGTCTGTCATTGTATATTATTTAGCCTTTTTGTAGATCTTAATATTCTTTCTTTATTCTATAACTTTAGTGTTTTTATTATTTTATGTTATAGTGGCTTTTTGGTATAATATATTTGGTGTTCTGTAACCTTCCCCTATCTTCATAGGTTTTCATTCTTTGGATTGGGAAAGTTTTCTTCTATTATTCAGTTGAGTGTGTTTCCTATGCCTTTGAACTGGTATTCTTCTCCTTCTATGCCTATTTTTTTAGATTTAGTCTTTTAATGGTGCTCTAGATTTCCTAGATGTTTAATCTAATTTTTCTATGGTATCATCAATTCCATGGATTCCTTTTTTAATCTTTTATATTCTGTTGGTTATGCTTGCATCTGCAGTTTCTGTTCATTTACCCAGATTTTCTATTTTCAAAATTTCCTTAGTTTTTACTTTTATTGCCTCTGTTTCAATTTTCAAGTTTGAACTTTTTCCTTCACTTGTTTGGTTGTCTTTTATTTCTTCTCTTGACTTTCTTTATGGGATTTATTGATTTCTTCCAAGTTTTTGCTTGTCTTTCCTTCATTTTTAAGGGAATATTTCATTTCCTCTTTAAGGGCCTCTATCATCTTCATATTTTAAAGACAATTATAAGGCTATTTGTTATTGTTTGTTTGCTTGTTTGCTTTTTTGCTTTTTTGGGACAGAGTTTCTCTTTAGCTTTGGAACTAGCTCTTGTAGACCAGGATGGCCTTGAGCTCACAGAGTTTGGGGATTAAAGGTATGTAACACTACCACCCAGCTTAAAGGTTTTTTAAGGTCATTTTCTTTGCTTCTTCTGCATTGGGATGTTAATGTCTTGCTGTTGCAGACTACTAAGTTCTGGTACATATTGCTCTTTATGTTGTCAAAAGTATTATTGCACTGCTATGTATACACCTCTTCTCCAATCAGTATGGGCAGTGCTGGTGCCTCTGTGACTGCTGGTGATACAGGAGGTTTGTAGGGGTGGGAGGCGAGGATGATGGTTTCCTTGAGCATGTGTATCACAGTGGGACCTGTAGATTTGTGGGTCCAATTGAAGGTGGATGTGTTGGAGCAGTCTGCCCTCAGGATTTTACTTGATGACTGGCTAGTGGGGCTGCAATGGGTGTAGAAGGTGTATGGAATATTCTCTGGAGCCTAGCATCTAGAGACCAGTGTGGTCCATTCATGAGACCAGTCACTCCTCTCTTCTTCCAATCAATACGGCTGTGTCTCTTCCTCTGGTGGCCTCTAATGCCGCCAGGGTTGATTGAGGTTTGTGGGGCATAGTGGGTGTTGTATATTACAGGGCTCAATGGGATGCAGGAGTGGTGAAGCTGCTGCCCTCAGGATTCTTACCCACTGACTGACTAGTGGGGCTATGATGGATGGTGGAAGGGCACAAGATGTGTCACAGAGCCAAGGGTCTAAAGACAGGGCCATAAAGCCTACAGAACAGTCACTCAACTCTTTGTCTAATCAGTACAGGTCGTATGTGTGACCGCATTTTCTTTATCCATTCTTCAGTTTAGGAGCATCTAGATTATTTCCAGTTTCTAACTATTACAAATGAAGCTGGCCAGGCAGTGGTGGCGCATGCTTTAATCCCAGCACTCAGGAGGCAGAAGCGGGCAGATCTCTGTGAGTTTGAGGACAGCCGGGTCTACAAGAGCTAGTTGTTCCAGGACTGCTTCCCAAGCAACAAAGACAAACCCTGTCTCAAAAACAAACAAACAAACAAACACAAACAACAAAAACAAATAAAGCTGAATGGATGTAGTTGATAGCTGAGCAAATGTCCTTGGGGTATGATTGAACATCCTTTGGGTAAATGCCCGGGAGTGGTATAGCTGGGTCTCACAGTAGATTGATTCCCAGCTTTATTAGAAATCACCATACTAACTTCCAGAGTGGTTGTACAAGTTTGCACCCCCACCAACTTTCTCTACATACTCTCCAGAATGAGTCTTCAATTGTGCTTTTGATTTTAGCCATTCTGACAAAAGTAAAATGGAATCTCATTGTTGTTTTGATTTTGACCACATTGATGACTAAAGATGATGAACATCTCTTTAAGTATTTCTTGGCCATTTGAGATTCCTTGGTTGAGAATTCTCTCTTTAGATCTCTTCCCCATTTTTTAAAAAAATTGACTATTAAAGATTAAAATTACAATAATCAGTGTGATTAGCATAGCATATAATTAACTTAATAGTTAAGCAACCATTTTACAGACATCTAGAAGTAAATTTTATTAAGTATTTACTAAAAAAACCCATAAAAAGGATATTATTATAAAGCTGAACTTGTGCACTTTTGACCAGAGGTAATCAGATCTCCCTTCCTGAATTTATTTAGAATTCCACCACATTCTCATAATTCATTCTTATGAGAAATCCAGCTACTCTTAAAAATAAATTGTGACCTTTTATCTATATGTATTTCTATATGTAAGAATACCATAAATCCATTCTAATTATATAACTATTAGATTTGAGGGCTTGGAATATTACTGGAAATATACTTTGGAAAACCACTGTTCCCATAATAAGTTGAATTAAGAACAAGTAACATTTATATAAGGATCAATAAAGTCCATGGGGCAACAAATAAGGAGATTCTATATACATACAGACTTTTATAAGTGTGGATTTAGGAGCACAGATAAATGAAAACCTGGGATTCAGTCAGGCTCCACAATGTACATTGAAAGGTCAAGTCAGGATAGCTTAACTGTTCTGTGTCAAATCATTTGGTTACTTTTAGTAATATTGTTAATTGTGGGAGTCACCTTCCAGTCAGCACCAGAGTTTAAAAAAAACATAAATGTGGTGATTGCTTAGGAAAAATTCTTACCTATATGAAGACTAGACCTTTTCTACTTGAGGGGAAAATAACTTCTCTTTTATTTCCTCTTAAATAATTCTCTATGCAAATCTCTGTTTCCACACAGTTACATTCTTTACATACTGCTATATATCTCTCTTTACATACATACATACATCTCTCTCTTACATGACACTACATTTCTATACACAGTTACATCTATTTTCATGTGGCTGCGCATCTTTTTTAATATCATTTATATTCTACATCTCTTTTCTATACAACTTCATCTTCCTTGCTTCCACACAGATACAATTCTCTACACAGTTACATTCCTCATACATTATCCACACATTCTCCACATAGTTACATGCCTTCACATTTCTTCTTGTATCTCTCTTTCAGTACACATATTCTCAATCACACCCTACACAGCTCTTTTTCCAGAAGCTCCCTACATAGCTCAACAAAAGTTCCAATTCTTTGTTTATTGCCAAACATGGACAATAACATATTTATTTTTCAGACCCAACCCATTTTTACAACACAAGATAAATCACACAGTTTTTTTCTGTTTTGGGAGGTCACATTGACTGGCCCATAAATAATGCTTGGCTGTGCATGTAGCTCTAAGTTTGTTTGGGTTCCCAGATAGAAAGTAAACAATTAGTTGGCTGAACATTGAGCCTGTAACATAAAGTGAGGCTGGGACTAAGATTAAAAGTCAATTGCTGAGAAAGTGATGCCTACTAAAACAAGCTCTGACCTTGAATCAGCAATAAATACCTGGGAAAATGACCTCGTATATTTGTCTCTAGGGGAAAACAGATATTTGTCTCCAGGGGCAATAAGTTTGAATAAGTTCTGAAGTCTAAATTAGCTGTCTTTGTGACCAAGAAAACTATTACTTTTCTACAGTAGTCTGAATAATGAAAAATGTCCTAGTGGTATTTCTATTCATCAGAATTATATAGTTAAGCAGAAATGATCTTCCTTATCATCTACAGCTATATGTATGTGCAATAGATGGAATATTTGGGGGAGATTGACATGTAAATCGTTGGAAAATGCCAATAGAAGTTCTTGAGAAAGAAATGCAGTTTTTAGAGAAGAAATGAAGTGGCACATGAGCAAAATTGCAGAAAAGAGCAACTGGTCATTTACAGTCATCGACACCATGGCCTTTCCAGGCAGATTCCCCATCAGAGAATTATTTGTCTTGTGGGCTGACCTGCTGAATGTTAGTTGTCACCTGCTGTATACTTTCAGCTTTCATAATAATTATTGCTCAAATATTGAAAAGATTTTACTCAGATTTATTAGCTACTTTTCTGTTGCTACAATTAGATACTATGACCAAAGTAACTTATAGAAGATTTAATTTCATGATTACAGTTTCAGAGTGTGGGAGACCATGAGCATTATAGAGGGGAACATGACAGCAGGTAGACAGGCATGTCATACACGGAAATACTAGCTGAGCGCTTATATCTTATTCACAAGCACAAACAAGTGACAGAGAGTAAACTAAATAGGAATGGTGCGGGCTTTTTTATACTCAAGTCCCACCCACAGGGATATACTTCCCCTATCAAGAGCACACATCCTAATTTTTCACAAATATTTCATTCAACTGGAGAAAAATATTCAAATAGTTAAGGGTCTTAATAATTCAAACCATCACCACAGAGAGGTTCTTTGTGATAGGCCAAAATTATAAGCAATATTAACTTTATAAATAGTAAAGAATACAAGTTTAATTTTAGTATGTATATATTTCACAATATACAGAATATTTCAAGAATACATTAAAAATAATTGTCACTAATAAGTATATACAATATAATTTAATTATGTAAGTTTCCAAAATTTGAAAAATAATCAATCAAAAAATACCATGCTGGTAGTTGACCGATCATTGCTGGAAAGGAAAATAGGTTGAACTGTATGCACCAGTAAAGTTTTCAAAATTAATTTATATAATGGATATATATATATATATATATGTATATATATATATATATTTGTATGTGTGTGTTGTATTTTGTGGAGCTTGATAAACATTGATAAACATGCATGTATGGCATACATAGTCACCATATAATTTACCTTTTCACTTTTAGGAACATTTTGTCTAAGTAGATTTTAAATTGTTACATCACTTTAATTAAGAAAAATGTTGATACTTACATTACAAAAATATTCTAACTCCTACTTGGTACAACACACAATTCACTCTATAACTGAATTTCATGTGTGATATTTTGGATACACTGAATTTTTATGGGTCCTGAAAACTGAATAACAGCAAAAAAAGTAGTCTTTACATTTATTAACAGCATAATCCTTAATTGGGTACAACAAGAATACCCTTTAATCCCAATGAAAGCACTCCATATCCAGAAAGGTGAGATTTTGAGGTATGGAGAAAGAACCTTATCTTTTATTGAAGACTAAGTCTCAGACAGAAAAAACAGAAGATAGAAAAACTAAAAATCTTGAAATGCCTTATTCTTACTGCAAATGAAAAGGCCAGCTTTATTAGGTAGCATATGACCAAATACTGAAACAGAAGACATGCCTCTAGGGCAGTTAAATGACAGACAATATTATAATCCCATAATAAGTAATCCTCACAAATGGATTAGAATTTTGCATTTCAAATATCTATATTGAATTCCCATCTTCAAGTATTTTAAAATAAAGGTGTATATAATAAAGCTGTTATAAAAACTCTGATATCAAGCATTTCCATCCTATAGACTAGCAGGAGGTTCTTAGAGAAATTTCTAAAGGTTCATGAAACCAAATATTTTAACTACCTTTTTAGTCAGAGCATATTATTATTTTGAAATTTTTATATTGAAATTTGAAATTACAGAGCTCTTACATTTTATAATATACCCATTATGTTTGAGAATTAAGCAAGTATAGATTTAAGCTTGGGAGATTCCAGTACATCAGGTTTTTCACCTATATCTGGGTACGTAGCTGGATATAACTTTTGTCAATAAGAATAAAATGTTTCCAGATACTTCTTTAACTGAATATGTATGAAGTCATGATTAAGCATTATTCTATGCCCTGAAAAGACTTTGTTAAGATAATACTTTAGCTACAATGTCAAGCAAGGATGCAAATACAGTTCTGAAAAAAAAATAAAGAAAATGACTTGATCTACTAAACAGTTCCTTTTTCCATAATCCCTTTTGATTCACATTTGACCTTGAAAAAAGTTCACATTGGCTTCTTAAAGAGCCCAGTTTAGCCGGGCGGCGGTGGCGCAAGCCTTTAATCCCAGCACTCGGGAGGCAGAGGCAGGCGGATCTCTGTGAGTTCGAGGCCAGCCTGGTCTACAAGGGCTAGTTCCAGGACAGGCTCCAAAGCTACAGAGAAACCCTGTCTCGAAAAACAAAAAAAACAAAAACAAAAAAAAAATAAAATAAAATAAAGAGCCCAGTTTAAGAGGTGGATGGTGAACTCACTGAGAACTCACAGGCATGCCTGCCAGGGAAGCAGGTAGGCTGACTGCTGATTTCCTTCTTTCTCTCTGTGCCTCATGATCCAATCTCCAATCTTATTTCTAGTTCTGCAGCAGAAAATTTGCAGCCCCCCAACATTTTAGTGTATCCCTCTTCCTATTTATTGTATTATCCCACCGCCAATTTCAGCTTTCAATCCCTGAGAACTCACAGACAACATATACCAATATACCTACTTGAATTTCACCTGACTTCTCAATGGAGAGTCTAAAATCCAGAAGTGAGAAGAAAAAAAAAGTCTCAGAAAAAAAAAATCAACAAGATAGACAAACCCATATCCAAATTAACTAAAAAGCAGTTAGGATTTCTAAATTTATGAAATAAAAAACAAAAAGGAAAATATAACAACAGTATGCTAAGGAAATACAGAGAATCATAAGGACATAGTCTAAAAATCTGTACTCCACAAAATTGCAAAATATAAAAAAAATTGATAATTTTTATTACTGCCAGTTACAAAAGTTAGATCAAGATTAGTTAACTACTTAAATGGACCTATATTCCTTGGTGAAATAGAAGTAGTCATTTAAAGTTTCCTAGGGACAGATGGTTTTACTGAAGAAGTGTATCAGAGTTTCAAAGGACAATTAATGCCAAAATATATCAAATTAACACAGAAAATAGAAACAGGAGCATAGCATTCCCCAGTTCATTTTTCTGAGGACATGGATATCCTCATAGCCAAGCCACATAATGATCAAAGAAAGAAAGATAATTATAGGACAGTTTCTCTTATGAACATAGATGCAAGTATACTCAATATATTACTTGCAAAGTGAATCCAAAAAAAAAAAATCAAATAAAAAAGATCATCCACCTTGATCAAGTATTCTTCATTACACATAGGCAGGAATGGTTCAACATATGTAAATCATCAACAAATATAATCCACCATATAAGCAAACTGATAGATATGATTGATACATGATCAACTCATTAGATGCAGGCTTCGACATAATCCAACACCTATTCAAGATACGTGTACTCGAGAAAGATTAGGGTTACAAGAGACACATCTTAACATAATTAAAGCATTTTTTGCAGTAATTCCATAGCAGACATCAACTTAAAAGGAGAAAAACTCAATGCTAAAATCAGGAAGAAGCCAAGTTTTTCAACTATGTACATTACTTAGTTGATATACAACTTGAAATCTTATCTAGAACATGAAGAGAACTGAAGGAAATCAAAGGGATACATAAGAGAAATAAAGAAGTCAGTATATCTTTACCTACAGATGTAATAATATATATTATATATAAGTGACTTTATATACGTTATATATTATGTATATGTGTGTGTGCATGTGTGTGTGTTTGACTTTAAAAATTTCACAGTGAAACTTCTACAGCTGATAAAGACTATCTACAAAGTAGCCAAACAAAATAAACTTCCGAAACAATCACTAGCCCTGAAAAAAGGACGGAAAAAAATAACGTCAAATAACATAAAATATCTTTGGGATCATGCTAACAAAGCAAGTGAACAAAGCATGTGAAAGACATGAAATTGGAGAAGTTACCAGAAGATTTCGTTTTACATGTTCATAGATCAATAGAATTAATATATTTGAAATGATCAGCATAACAAACACAATATTTAGATTCAATGCCAGGCTGATGAAAATTCCAAGATAATTTTCCACAATCTTGAAAGGACACTTTTTCAGTGTCATATGGAAGCCTAGAGTAGCTAAACAATCCTGAATACAAAAAAATAAAGAAAAATAGTGAAAAAAAAAAAACACTGGAATTATCACCATGCCCAATTTCAAGCTGAAGATCTTCACCAACCCCACATCAGACAAAGGTCTGATCTTCAAAATACATAAAGAACTCAAGAAACTAGACTTTAATATGCTAATTAACCCAATTAAAAAATGGGGCATTGAACTGAACAGAGAATTCTCAACAGAAGAAGTTCGAATGGCCAAAAGACATTTAAGGGCATGTTCAACCTCCTTAGAAATCAGGGAAATGCAAATCAAAACAACTTTGAGATACCATCTTACACCTGTCAGAATGGCTAAAATCAAAAACACCAATGACAGGCTATGCTGGAGAGGATGTGGAGTAAGGAGAACACTCATCCAATTGTTGGTGGGAATGCAAACTTATGCAACCACTTTGGAAATCAGTGTGGCGGTTTCTCAGGAAACTGGGAGTCAACCTACCACAGGACCCAGCATTCCACTCTTGGGAATATACCCAAGAGATGCCCAATCATACTTCAAAAGTATTTGTTCAACTATCTTTATAGCAGCACTATTGGTAATAGCCAGAACCTGGAAACAACCTAGGTGCCCCTCAATAGAAGAATGGATAAAGAAGGTGTGGCACATATACACTTTATAGTACTACTCGGCGGTAAAAAACAATGACACCTTGAATTTTGCATGTAAATGGATGAAAATAGAATACAAAGCTATAGTAAAAATAGCATGATATTGATGCAATAACATACACATTGATAATTGAAGTTCATTTGAAGCCCTGGATATACATACACACACCTATGGACACCCAAATTATAATAAAGAGGCTAAAAATATACACTGGAGAAAAAGACCATATCTTCAACAAATGGTGCTGGTCAAAGCAGATGTTAACATGTAGAAAAATATAAGTAAATCCATACTTATCACCCTCCACAAAATCAATTCCAAAAGGATCCAAAAAAACTCAATATAATACCAGATATACTGAACAATAAAAAGACAAAGTAGACAAAAGTCTTGACCTCATTGGCACAGAACAGTCTTTCAGTACAGAACACCAAAAGCTCAGGCATTAAGATAAAAAAATAATAAAAGATACCTCATAAAACTGAGATGCTCATGCATAACAAAGGACATTGTCATTCAGACAATGTGACAGCCTACAGAATTGGAAAAATGTTAATTTATAACTGTACATCTGATAAAGGGCCAATATTCAAAATATATAAAAAACTTAATAAATAGATGTCAAGTAAATAAATAAGCCAAATAAAAATGGGTGTACAGATATAACAAAGAATTCCCAATACAGAAAACTCAAAACTCTGAGGAAAACTTAAAGAAATGTTTGAAATCTTTAGCTATAAATATGCAAATGAAAAACATATTTAGATTTAAGTTATAGCTATCAGAGTGGTTCCATCCAGCAGAACATGTGGCAATTCATGTTGGCAAGGATATGGAGTAAGAAGAACCTTCATGCATGGCTGATGGGAGTGCAAACTCTGTACAGTCACTGTAGAAATCAGTGAGGCAAGTCCTCATGAAGACAGTAATTGATCTACTTTGAAATTCAGCAAACCAGTCTTGGAAATATCCCCAAAGAACGCTTCATCCTAGACATTTGCTCAGCCATAATCTCTGTTATTCATAATAGCCAAACATCAAAAACAGCCTAGATGCCTTTCAACAGAAGAATGGATAAAGAAACTGGTACATTTACACAATGGAATATTACTTAGCTGTTTGAATAATAAAGGCCTCATGAAATTTGCAGGCAAATGTATGAAAATAGAAAAAAAAATCATCCTGAGTGAGGTATGCCAATCCCAGAAAGACAAATTAATATAAGGATTTTAGATGTTATGTCAATGATAACAAAGCTACAAGTGATAGAGTCACAGAGTGTGGGCATAGAATAAGGAACTAGAGGAAATAAAGATATCATTAGAAAAGTGAAATAAAATAGATAATTATGAATGGGCACAAAGGTACTGGTGGGATTGTAGAATTAATTAATGAAGGAGAGGAGAGGAAGTTTTGAGAAGAAATATGAGGAGAGACACTAAAATTTAAGGGCAGTTGAAGAGTAGTATGGAAGCCTAAACAGTAGAAACTTCCTAAAATGTACATGGATGTGGTCTAAATGAAATCACCAAAAAAAAAAAAAATGGGGAGACATAGTCCAAGTTGCCCATCTTTTCTAACCAAATGAAGCTTCTAGTATGAGGATTTGGTTACATATATTTGGGTTTTCCCAATGGGGGCCACATGAGTATCACAAACAACCCAGGTTTTTAATACGAGTATATGCTGCTCTTCACAACTGACACCGAGGACCATTTTGAAGACAACAGCTACATAACAGATTGACTATGGAGAACTTCAGTGAGTGCCTACATACAGTCTTAAATCCTATATTATAGCATTTCTGGTACAGGAAGATACTCTGCATGCTACCAAAAGAGAAGTTTCCAAGGGTATATAGCATGTAAAATATACTAGCACAATTTTGACACAATGCTTGGTTGGGAGTTACCAACCAATAATTGATTTGATTTAAGGTCTCCTCTAAGAGAAGGAACTAGTACCTGACTATGCTTAGGTGACCAAGTACCAAAAACTAGACATCCCAGAGAGTTAGGGTAAAGCTGAATAAAACTGGTCAAAAGAGAGGAAAAGACAAAGAAGAAATAAAGAAAGGAAGAAAAAAAGAAAGAAAGAAGGAAGGAAGAAAAGAAGGAAGGAAGAAAAGAAGGAAGGAAGGAAGCAAAAGAAGAAATAAAACACATATAGATTTAGATTTCCTCTTATAAGAAGGAAGGAAGGAAAGACAGGAAGAAGGAAGAGAGGCAGGGAGGAAGGGAGGAAGAAAGTAAAGTAATACATAGTAATAAAGGTCTCCTAATGATATTCTGCTATACTTATAGATCAGTATAGGAGGAGGCCACTTGTTCATCCTGGCCCCCCAAAACCAAAATAACCACACAGAAACTATATTAATTAAAACACTCCTTGGCCCATTAGCTCTAGCTTCTTATTAGCTAACTCTTATATTAATTTAACCCATTTCTATTAATCTGTATATTGCCACGTGGCAGTTTCTTACCGACAAAGATTCAGCATGTCTGACTCTGGTGGCTTAATGGCATCTCTCTGACTCTGCCTTCCTTTTCCCAGCATTCAGTCCAGTTTTCCCTGTCTACCTAAGTTCTGCCTTATCAACAGGTCAAGACAGTTTCTTTATTCATTAACCAATAAAAGCAACACATAGACAAAAGTACCTCCCACACCAGATCAGTGTCTTGGTCAACCATCATCAGAGAAGTTTCCTCCTGGAGCAGAAGTCAAAAAATGTAGAAACCTAGAGACAGACATTTGGTAGACAGTGAGACCATGGAACACCAGCACAACATGGGATGCCTCCAGCAAATACCTTCCCTCAGAACTCATGAAATCACACCAAAGAGGAGGCAGAAAGAGTGCAAGACCCAGAAGAAATGGAGCACACCAGGTGAACAAGCCCTCTAAATAAAACAGACTCACAAAGACTGAACTAGCATGCTCAGGGCCTGTATGCCTCTGCCTCAGGTCTGCTGCATTTATATTATAGCCTCTAGTTTAGCCTTTTATAGAATCCCGAGTGTGCAATTGAGTAGAACCCTGATTCTTGTACCTTCTTTTGGGCCCCTTTCTTTTTGTTGGATTGTTCTATCCAACTTAGCTGTAATAGTTTTTGTTTTATTTCATATTTTATTTTGCTGTACATTTTCAAAAAGTGTATTATGAGTGAATAAAAAGTGTAGCCACTAGGGTAAAAGTGAACAACTGAACTATCTTATGTACCTCCTTGGAAATGGAAAAATCTGTGTTCTCCATTGAATTAATACTGAGTATGTCGACTATCCTAGGGCAAACCTCATGTTCAGGAGTACTTAACTAACATTTTGACACCTCAGAATGTTTTTGGTGCTTTTATTTGATTATGTTTTTGTGTTGTTCCTTGTTCATTTATTTTTCTCTTTGGGTGTTGTTTTATTTTGTTTTCTTGATGGGTGTTCTTTTGATGTTGATTTTTTGGGTTTTTTTTTTTTTTAGAAAGAACTTTGGTTGGATGAGAAGGATAAGGAGAGAATCTTAAAGAACATTGGGCAAGGGAAGAATACAACCAAAATTATTTAAAGTTTAAATTTGTTTTGAATAAAAAATACAATGAAAATGAAAAATGGTACAAAAGACAGATTATCTTAATATATTTTCATGTGCATTTTATATGCCTTTACTTATAGTATATTAAATATGTTTATGGAGTTGTTATATAGCAATATAATATGAGATAACATTTTTCGTCATGGAAGGAATCTTTTTAATTTGGATGTTCTAAAAAAATGATACATTCTATCATTTAATAAAGATTCCTATGCCAGAGGAAGTAAATGACTCAACAACTTCAGGAAGTCCTGGAAACTGAGCAGATTCTCTAAATTTCTTCTTCTCCAAGAATTTACAGCTGTAAGGACTGCTGAGAAACACTTTCAAAGAAGCTGAACTTCCCAAGCGGTGGACAGCCTAGATACCTGAAAAAGATACTCTCCCACCTGATACACTGCTACAAGCTATGCAGTGTGCTCTAATTCCAGATTCCATGAGTTAATTTATAATATGTTGGGATTTTTTAATTCAGCTGTCTTTTAATGTCTTCTTCTACAAGTTAACCTTTTACCTAAACTCTTGTAAGCTACCTCAGTAAAACTCAGTGGTTCACCAAATTGGATTTTTGGGTTTTTTTTTATTTATTTATTTATTTATTTATTTTTTTTTTTTTTTGGTTTTTCGAGACAGGGTTTCTCTGAAGCTTTTTTAGAGCCTGTCCTGGAACTAGCTCTTGTAGACCAGGCTGGCCTCGAACTCACAGAGATCCGCCTGCCTCTGCCTCCCGAGTGCTGGGATTAAAGGCGTGCGCCACCACCGCCCGGCTGATTTTTGGTATTGTTACTTGGGTTTTCCTCACTTCCCTATGTTGAACTAGTAGATGTTTGCTCATATGCACCTAGGAATGGTGTTCCATAACTGTTTTGTAAGATGAGCACACAGTGCATGAGGGTTTGGATCATCTAGCAAAGGGTGTTCATAGAAAGTGTGAAAACATATATTCTTAACCCCATAATCCATGCAAAAAAAGTCATATGTGGTTGTGGTTACATATAATCTCAAGTGATGTCAAGGTGGGAGGTGGTAATGAATAAATCACTAGAAGCTCACAGGCTAGTAAATCTGAACTGAAGAGACAATATCCAAGGACAATGATGAGACCTACCCATAATCAGAGGTAGGAGGAAACTGAGGACCAATACCTAAGTTTGTTCTATGACCTTCATTCACATCATGTACACTTGAATATCCCCAATCAGGAATATACACACTAAATAATAATAATATTTTCATCATAATATTAAATGAATATTTAGATTTGTTTATAGGGCACATTTTTCAATTCTTGCTGAACCTGTAATAGAAATATTATATGTGTAAGTAAACTTATTAAAGTACCACAGTACCAAATTTGGTTTAAATGTATTTAAAATAAGATATGTATGCAAAACTTTGACAAAGATGATTTATGATGAACATACAATTGCTGTTTTAAGTTGTATATTTTTCTATTTTTATTTCCATTGACATTAGCTCAAGTATTTATAGTTATTTTTTCTGTGGAAATAATGATAGGACTTGCCCAGAATCTTCAATGCTGAGTGGCCAGAGGAGAAACTGGGTGAAGAGTCCCTGAGGAATCTGGAAAAAAAAGTTAAAGTAAAACTTATTACTTACTGTAAATCTTTACAGGCTTAACTACATATTTTTAATTTACTAAAGCTAGGATTTAAAATCTCTTGTGGATAAAAGAGTAAAGTGAGTTTCAGATAATTTATCCTAGAAAAAAATCTGACCCTAATCTTTGTTTGCATAAAATCATATATATAAAGTAATGCAATAGCTTTTTGTATGTTTTTAATAAGGACACTAAGATAAATATTGTCTAAAGCGAATCAGCTAATAGGAACTGAAATAAAGACAACTTGTATTTAAGAACCATGCTTTCATTTGTCTGCTTATACGTCCTGCAAGAAAATCAAAACACTTCACCTAAAATACAAATACGTTAGGGACACTTTTAAGTTATCAGTGAATTAATTTTTAAAGCTCAGGCTAACAAAGAAATTTGTCTACCTTAATATGACTGGAAAAAATAATCTTTTCTCTAAGTTTAGGAAAAGGACATTGTCAAAACCCAGAAACTTTACTCAAGGGAGTCTTCCTAGGAAATGGAATAATGTTGCCATAGTTCAATGACTAAAGCGATTTTGAAAAATAGATTTCAAAATAAAAGAAAAAGAGAAATCACCTCAAAAATTAATAAAATGAAAAAAGTAAAATTGTATTAAGTCAAATCCCAAAATGAATAGAGTGTCAGATGCCATGATTGTTTTAATTTATACTTGATTTTTCCACTCTGGATGTCACATCTTCAACGTGTATAACTAGCAGCATGCTACATATCTTCTTCATTCCTCAGTTAGGATATATTAAACACTCAATGGAGCAGCATTACTCTGTACAAAAATATGGAACGAAAAATTTCATCTTCAAGATTCTTCATCTATAAAATCAAATCCTAAAATAATTAATAACTTTAAGATATTTTTATTATATCAGAAGGAAGATGACATCCCCTACTTTTCTTCTCAGAAATAACTCAAAATTATCATAAAAGAGAGAATCAAAAACTCAATTATCACCTTCTATGGAACTGATAGATATCCTTGTTTCTGCACCACACTACTGATAGAGGTCAAGAACTGCATGTGAAGATAATTACTGCTGATAACATAATGTTAGCAGACAACTCTACTCTGGAAAAAAAAGGAACACAGTTAAAGATAATTAAAATAATTGCAAGTGCTTAATTTGTGTAACTCCTCCAAGCCAATAAATAAGTGAAATTTGTAGAAAGATGATGATAGCGGAATTATTGTGAACAAAACCACACTAGGAAGAGAACTATGGCTTACAATCTCTAATGTGGTAAAGAGTAAATCTTAAAATTATTCTCTTTTCCTCTTACCTTTTTTCAGTTATTTCTTACAGAATAAACAAATACGTAAAACACATCCATGTCTTAGAACAATGTTTACGCTAGAAAACAGATGAATCATTTCCTTAGCGTAAATGTATTTGTTCAGGTGATACCACTCACAGAATGGCCTGCAACAATCACAAAGGCATTCAGCAATGCAGTATGTGGCACAGCAAGGAGAAAGGAAACAGGAAAAACATAATGGCAGATATTATCATTAGCCACAAAAAGGCACAGAGTGGCTAACATATATAAGGTCATTGACACACAAAATTAAATTTTATTTTAAAATTTAGAAGAGGTAAAATATCATGAAAAACCTCACATTAGTAGAAAACAAAAAACAGAAATCCATGAACTAGTAGAAAACATTATAAATCTAATTTTTAGAAATCAAAATCACAAACAATAAAGACAATGGACAGCCTAAATTGATGGTGAAGTTAAAGGAAAAACTTCACGAGGAGGAAACATTTACATGAACACTGAAGGGTCAAGTAATATGCTGATACTCTGAAATGAAAAAGAGGTTAAATCACGTATTATATAAACAAATTGTTTAGTACAATTTCAGAGAATTTTAAAAAGTTATATGTGAAGCCGGGCGGTGGTGGCGCACGCCTTTAATCCCAGCACTGGGGAGGCAGAGACAGGCGGATCTCTGTGAGTTCAAGACCAGCCTGGTCTACAAGAGCTACTTCCAGGACAGGCTCCAAAGCCACAGAGAAACCCTGTCTCGAAAAACCAGAAAAAAAAAAAGAAAAAAAAATGAATAATTATCTCAGTTTAAAAAAAAAAAAGAAAAAAAAGTTATATGTGTCTTAAGTGCAGTTATGAGAGGAATGATAAGTGGCCTAGACCTGAATATATTAGAGGGAATTTCATACCATGGTAATAACACATCTTTGTATGTCTAATAAAACACAAATTCTCTCATAGTTAAGCTTGATCATGAATATTTTAGAAACTGACTCTGCCCTTAGTGAGGGAAATTGATTGATTGGGATCCAAACAGAAGAAGAAAAGTGAAAAAATTAATCAAAATCCTTTTTATTAATCCTAATAAAATACAAATTTATTGTTTTTACTTGCTGTAAAGTGGTAGAATATGTGGCAATTAAAAGAAAAAGAAAGAAAGGAAAGCAAAAAAGGAAAAACTATTTCTTAAGAATGATTCAGAAAATAGCATGTCCAGTAAAATGCAAACAGTAAGGGAAATAAATGGAGCCAGCCACGGTGGCATACACTCTTAATCCCAGCACTAGGTAAACAGAGGGAGGCAGTTCTCTGTGAGTTCCAGGACAGCCTTGTCTACACAGTGAGACCCAGGACAGCCAGGGCTTTTACACAGAGAAATCCTGTCTCAAAAATAAATAGATAGATAGATAGATAGATAGATAGATAGATAGATAGATAGATAGATAGATAGATAGATAGATAATAAATAAAGTAAGTAAGTAAGGGAAATATTCAACAACAAGAAAGTAAAGTAAATCTCCTGATTTTCATTGTTTGACTGTTTTGATAACAGCATAGCAATGACTAAAGAAATACTATTACATATTTGCTGAAATATTACATATTTTCTGAAAGCCTCAGGAGGAAGATATAATGTCTCTTATAATAACTCCAGTAGTCAAATAAAGGAAATACATAAGCAAAAGCTAAACACCAAAAAGATATGTGACAGTTTTGATTATTAATATATGAAAAACATTTGTACATTTTCAGATGCTATTTCATAGAGTGATTTTCTCTAACAGAGTTCTCAGTGTATTCATGTAGTAAAGCTACCATGTCTCTCAGTAGTACTGTCATCTTATAGAGGAATGAGCATAGAAGTTGCATTCTTTTTAAAATTCAAATTTGTGGGAACAACCTAAAGTATTAAAATCACAATACAGACTTGTTTAGAGAATATTGATACTTTTAATAAAAACATCACTTTCCTGTTTTTCCCTAGAAGAAAATGCCCCTTCTTATATTTATAATATAATTTCCAATACAAGCAAAAATGCTTTCAGTCTTGTCATTTTGCTTTTACATTTGCATCAACTAAAGCTTTGAGTACAAACCAGATTTTCTGCTGTACTGTATAAATTAAGGATACCTAACAAATCATTTAACAGCATGCTATAAAAATCTTGCCACAAGTCAAGTGGCAATGTAATAGGAAATGCAGAGGAGCTATGTCCAGAAGGCACCACTCTGAAGTCCTCTGGGAAGCTGCAATTCTTATGTATGTGCAGTGTTTCTTCCTACAATCTAAAAAATGAAGCTCTACATTTTTCTTGGCTTGAGAAATTTTTTATTTTTCTTCTTTGACTTTAATGCTGTATTTTATGTGGAGAGATTATAATTTAGAAATAATAAAATTTAAAATGGAATAATCTTAGTACAAATCTTTTCCAAAAGGCATTCCCGATCACACCACAAGACAGCCACAGTGAATTTGAGGCCAAACCACTAGAGTAAGATAAAGCATTACTGATATTATACCTATCATGTTAATCACTGCGTGGGACCACAGGCCCTGTCAAACCAATGCTTCATCCAGAGTCAAAAATCCACCAGCTATCAAATATCAACCAATCAGGACAACCTTCATTTACATGGTTGGAATTGTACTGTGGGACCCTAAACCTAAAGGAATCTTGTACCTAAGTGAAAATTTCTTCAGCTCAAAACTACCATAATCTTGAACAGTTGATTAGTGTGTTATTAACCTAGTTGTCTGCTTCTCTTCAACTTGATAAACCTGTCTTTTCTTCTTTGATCTGACTTGACTAAGTTATTTCATTGACCATGATTCCAACTTATAATGTGCTGTTCACATTCATTTTAAAATCCATTATTTGATGATATTTCTTACTACATGGTAGTGAAAGACATAACTTTTGAACAGATACATGTTCATATATTTCTGAAATATACCAGTCATGATGTTAAAAATGATTTAAAGTTGAAATAGATATTCAGTAACCAGTATCATTCACATGTAAAATAAAGTAGAAGACAAAAGCTATGCATAAGAAAATCATTGCTATTTGTGTAGAGACCATGGAGATTGCTTGTGAAAAATACAAAATTAGATGGAAATTTCTTAGAACTTACAAAGTTTTCTTTATACTTACCATTAAAAAAAAAGACAATATTGGCTGGATTGTGTCCCTTCCCAAATATATGTTAGGGCTGGAGAGATGGTTTAAATGATAAGAATGTTATTCTTGCAAGGATGAAGGATTAATTCCCAGCACCAACATAATGGGTCACAAACACTTGTAGCTCCATTTATAAGGGACTGGCATCTTTTTCCTAGCTCCGTTGGCACTAAGCAAACATATGGTACACAATCATAAATTTAGTAAAAACACCCATATACATAAAATATTTTAATTAAAAATGCACATATTCAAGTCTCAATGTGCAGTGTTAAAGTGTTTGGAAACTAGGCCTTTATTGGAATAATGACTATTAAATTAGATTATGTGGGTGAAAGACATATCAAATAGCAATTAGTGTAATAATAACAAGACCCATCAATAAAGCTACTGTTTCTTGTCGGTCCTGATGATAATACAACCTGAACGTAGTAGCTATCTGCCAACCAGAACAAAAGCACTCAATAGGGTCCATTTTCAAAACCTGATCATGCTGTAACAGTGTTTTGGATTTGCAGCCCCCACAATTCTTAGAAATACATTTCTGAATTTTAGTCTTTCCTATACCAGTCCAACTTATTGCAGCAGTTTCTCTATACCTAATATCTAGGCAGCTGTACAAATTAAAGGGCAATAAATGTATGTTGGAGACATCAATTCTGAACTGACACTGCCTTTCACCTGACACAGTGTCAAAGAAGATACTTGAATTGTAACATATTCTAGGTTAATTTGAACAAAGGCAAAAAATATGAGGCAAAAAAAATATGAGGGTTATGTGTGGGTATGATGGTAATATCCAGAGTATGGGGAGAGAACAATAGTAAAAAGAGCTGAGGAATATATATGTCAGAAAGTGTAACTATGTGATTTAGGGAATAAATATATAATAACTTTCTTTTCTCAGTAACTGAGAGTAAACTTCAGAGTAATGTCAAATTGGAATAGAGATTTTAAAAAATTCATTCATTGTTCACAAATCTGATGACATATTATGCTAATAGTATCTTAGGTAATAAGTATTCTAAGAATTATCAACCCAGTTGTAAGTAGGATCAGATGATTAAAGTTTTCCCATGTCTAATATTTTGTTAATCATATACTATAAAAAAGTGGAATAGATCTTCTAGCAATAGTTAGCTTACAGAGCAGAACAGCAGACATGCAGTTTTCTCTGTCAAGTGTACCATATAACCGAATTAGATAATTCTTTCTCAGTAGAGAATAGTTAAAAGAAGGAACAACAGGCTGAGTGTGAAGGAGAATCGAGCGATATAAGATGTTTAAGATGGATCTTGTCAATCCTTTCAGCATGTCTCCACCAGTGCCATTCACAGGTCAGATATTATTAAAGAATTATGTCTTAAAAGAAAAATATATAAGCTTGACTTTATCCTTTGTCCCTACTAATGGCTTTCCCAAGTTCTGTGAAAGGTGGTAACAATTGAGAGAGATTTTACTATCTTCTGTGAGTTTGTCATTCACATGCCATGGTGCCTGAAATAAGTTGTTCCACCTTTGGAATTTCTTAGCATTTTGCAGTGTGAAAAGTCACTTCCTTGTGCTGTCTTCCCAAATGGTTGCCACTGGAGAACCTCCAACTTCAGAGTTCTGACCTAAAGTTGTTTTGCTGTTTCAGAATCCAGTGTACCCAGCATGAGATGCTACACACTGCTGCATGAAACATTGCACTTCCTGGTCTTGGGGTAATCCCATGCTCTTTGTAGCATTTCTTTCTGCCAAGAGTTTTATTTAAATAGTGGGAATTGGTTCACTGTTTTATTTTATACCCATTCATCTACTTGGTTCATGAAGCCTCAACTTACTTCAGCTTGACAGGGTTTTCATTTCTCTTGCTTTAGGTCAATTCTGTCAAGATTAAATTTGCATCTCACATACCTGTCATGTGTTCAGGTAACACTGAAAGTCAAAAACATATGACCAAAGGTACAAAATACATTCTCTAAGTATTATCATTTAAATACATTGCTATAAATATCAATTTCTCAGCTGACTTCTGCATATTGTAAGGGATACACTGAAAATCTCAGCTTAACAAACCTGACCAGACCAAGTGTTATTAAGTTGTTGTGTAAAACAAATAATTAGTTATAGTAAAAAGAGGACTATGGAAAAAGTTAAACAACACAAACAGAACAACTGGGATACTAAACTGGTCATGATAAAAGAAAAATGTTTGATGTGATATTTTTATAGTTGCCAACACACACACACACACACACACATACACACACACACACACACACACACACACACACACACATACAAAAAATGGGGGACAGGTGGTGGCACATGCCTTTAATCCCAGCACTCGGGAGGCAGAGGCAGGCAGATCTCTGAGTTCGAGGCCAGCCTGGTCTACAAGAGCTAGTTCCAGGACAGGCTCTAGAAACTACAAGGAAACCCTGTCTCGAAAAACCAAAAAAAAAATGGGGGACAGATCTCTGATAGCATCATTTCATGAGAAATAAAGTGTGCACCTGGGATGATCCTGATTTCCCCAGCATATACAGTCAGCACTTCGATGTTAGCAAACCACTTCGTAGAGTAGCAGGGACTGATATATAGAGAACAAATGCTCCAATCCAGGTGAGAACATAAGATGTTGTAGATAATGTTATTCTAATTGTTCATAGGTCTGTGGATATATATCTGGGTCTTCAATTGGGTTCTATTGGTTCTCCTGTCTGTTCTTATGCCAATACCAGGCTGTTTTCAGTAATGAACGTCTGTAGTAGAGTTTGAAGTCAGGCATTGTGATGCCTCCAGAAGTTCTTTTATTGTACAGGATTATTTTGACTATCCTGAGTTTTTCGCTTTTCCATATGATGTTGAGCACTGTTCTTTCGAGGGCTGTGAAAAATTTTGCTGGGATTTTGATGGGTCTTGTTTTAAATCTGTAGATTGCTTTTGGTAAGATTGCCATTTACCTTTGTTAATTCTACCTACCCAAGAGCATGGGAGATCTTTCCACTTTCTGATGTCTTCTTCAATTTCTTTCTTCAAAGATTTAAAAGTTCTTGCCATACATGTCTTTCACTTGTTTGGTTAGGCAGTTAAGTTATAATGCTTTGTTATTATGCTTTGTTAATATATTGCTCATTCAATGACTTATCAATACCATATTCTGTGGGATATTTGCACACTGGGTGAAGTTATATTTCTGTGATTAGTGTAATAAAAAGCTGAAGAGCCAATAGCTAGGCAGGAGGTATAGTTGGGACTTCTGGTAAGAGAAAGGTAGTAGGATAAATAATTGAGGCCCATGAAATGCTAGTGAGTCATGGAACAAATTGAATACACAAAATGGGAGAGAGATAAAAGCCATGAGAAAAAATAGAGTTTAATTTTAGTTATAAAAGTGAGTGAAACAAGTCTAAGCTATGGCTGAGCTTTAATAATTAATAAGGTCTCTATGTCATTTCTTGTGAGCTAGTGACCAAGAGAAAAGTTCAATTTTACTTATGGTGCCCAATGTGGGGCCATGCATATCCATATAAGAAAACTAAAAATAAGTTCTGAACAAAAGGCTTCCTGGTGACTGTGGTTCACTGGGTAGATTTGGCATACAGAAGCATAGCTCTTTTAAGAGGTCTGTTGTATAGATGAGCAGTTGAGCAGTCAATCTTGGATTACACATGCCTGCCAGAAGTGGGGCAGTAAAAGCAGCTCCATACTGGTACCTGGCATCATGAAGATAGGCTACCTCGGAGCAGACAGCAGAGCTGTCAGCATACTATGTCAGCTATCAGCATACTAGAGTTCTATTGTAGTGGCCTAACAATTCAAAATTTGGTTCATGTGGTTAGAGGAGACTGCAGACATGGAGAAAGTCATGTCCAGACTAAGAAAATCTCTGAACAGATAGAATATGCTTTAAAATATTCTTAGAAGCTTATGAAATAAAAGAAAATGCATGTAGACAGTAATAAAATATGTAGTTTATAAATAATAAAGGGAAGTATTTTAAAAAAAATGAAGTGTTATAAAATTAAACCATGTAAAGATGGGAAATACACAGAGCGTCTGGATTCTATATGCTTTCTTGTTGACTTTGAATTTTCTCAATGCTTATGAACAAGAAGCAGTTGCTGAGAACCACTGGATTAAGGAAACTGATAAACTAAACAAAATATTTTATTTTTAAGATGTTTTGACTTCAAAATAAAAATCAGAAAATACATTGTGTTGGGAGAGTGGTTTTGCCTTTATTTCCATAGGAAAGAAAAAGTTAGGGTTTTCTTAAATTTTATTGTTGTTCAGAAATGATTAGGGGAGACCAACTGAAAATCTTGGCTACAGAAATAAAAGAAAATGAAAGCAAGAAAGACTACAGGACAGGAGATGTATGTGTTTTGCCTTCTACATAGGTATAGCTCTGAGACTGAATGAGACATGATAAACCTGTTTGGCTAGAGAGTTCTCATGAATCTTAACACATGCTATCCTTTCATATGGCATGAATAGAGGTTTGGTCATGACAGTACAAATGGACTTACATAGTTGATAGGTGCCTTTTACCTACTTAAACATAGAATGCAATCATCTTTACCTGACTTGTGCACACCACAGTACACATCCCATACTTGTGTTAATGTAGATATATATGTTAATATTAACAGAAAGGGAAAAAAGGACAAAACACCAATAAATATAAGTAGCCCAGGTAATTTAGTCTATCAGAATGTCTCTGTGGCAGTTTCTTCAAAATTCTATATTCAGAACAATTTCAAAGCTGCTAGCTGAGATGGTCCAGCTTCACAAACTAGCTAAAAACTTCAGATAAACTCTATACTTTCCCATCACACAAAGACTAAATAAAACATAATACGAGGTACCTCTCCTAGGACTTGACCATTACCATAATTTTCTCAGGATTCCCTAAAGAGTCTTATATAATCCACACAACTGAAAGAAGTCTAGGAAACAGAACACCTACATTCCCAAGATGTAGGGTGCATAGTTTTTGGTCTTTCTGTGGGTTCTGGACTTTTATCATTGTTTAGGAAAGCTATTTGAAAGTTGTTATTGGTCATGTTAAGGAAAAAAGCTGAGCAAAGGAGAATAAACTCAGGGATGACTTTCTGAAGAAAAAAGGGGTATAGTATAGGAATGATTGGATAAAAAGGTAGATTATTGAATTTACTTTAAACTACAAAACAACTGTTAATCAAAAATATTTTACATTGATATGGATTTTTGTATATTGTTTGTCTTACAATGCATGTTTCCATTTAAGTTTAAGATATTACACCTATGTAGCACATTTTAAAATGTAATGTAATATTCTAATCCTTGAAAGCTATTATGGATAATATAGAAAAATACGTAAAAAGTCATCTATAATAATCAAACTTACAGTCATTTTCAAGATCAAATATAGATATACTTTAAATAGATAGTGGTCTTCAAACACTTCAGAGATGTAACAAATATGACATTTTAATTATAATAATGCAAGACTTTTCATGATAATGAGACATATCTGCTCCTGGCAACACCAATTTACTTTAAAGACGATGACAAGCATTGGAGAGCCATCATACAGAATTTGCTTTCAATGTTACAAAGCTAGCCATTTGGGCAGAGGCTGATTTTGTCTTGACTACTAACAGTAGTTCAAATTGAATGAGCATGACACAAAAGAAAGTGACTGCTGAACTTTGTCAAGAGAAGACAATAGAATACGTCAAAATTTCTGCTTCACATGAAAGTCTATCAGATAGTCTAGGCCTTTAATTCAAAATCAATGCTTCAATGTTTCAGAGAAACCTTGGGTGACTGTCCAGGTAGTCATATAACTTTGTCATTTCTCAGTTTTTTAAGTTGCTTACTCTGTATTTCATATTTAATCAGGGAATATTGTCTCTTTCTCAGGTCTTTGGAGAGGTTAAAGACCAGATAGCTATAGTTTTCCTTGTTATCAAATTCAAAAAAGTAACTTATAAAAGATGTATAAAGAATATAAAGTTGAGGAACAACAAAGTGTAAATTATTTATCTAAAAAATGTTTTGAGGTCTAAAACGATAGTCTGTGATTGGTAATATAAATTAGTATAAAAAGTAAATTAGGCATAAAAGTTTATACTGATCAAATTAGGATAAATGTAAAATAAATTCTCCAAATTTGTCAAATACAAATGGACTGGACACCGTGAATATAATTCTTACCTGGAATTGTTTTTATTGAATATAATTTTACTAAGGTTGAGTTTTAAAAATAAAACATTCCTTTTTATTTAGACAAGGAAGGCAAAATGTTGGGGGGATATTTGTATTCTGTGTGAAGATACATTGCTGTGAGGAGGGGCCTGCTTGTTTGTCCTGGTCGCCCAGCTAGCTTAGCCCTGAAGTAACACAGAAATTATATTCATTAAAACACTGCTTGACCCATTAGCTCTAGTTTCTTGTTGGCTAATTCTTCCATCTTAATTTAACCCATTTTTATTAATCTGTTTATTGCCTTATGGCAGTGGCTTACGAGGAAAGATTCTAACCAGCATCTGTTTCAGGTGGAGGATCCATGGCATCTCACTCTCATTCTGCTTTCTTCCTTCCAGCATTCAGTTCTGTTTTCCACACCTACATAAGTTCTGCCCTATTTAAAGGCCAAGGCAGTTTCTTTACTCGTCAGCCAATGAAAGCAACATATAAACAGAAAGACCTCCTACACCAATACATCACCATGATTTGTTTAATAAACAGCTTAATGGTCAATACCAAGGCAGGAGTTATATGTGGGACTTCTGGACAAAAAAAGAAAGGAGGAGGAGATAATATGCTTGCACGATAGGCTTCAAGACATGGAATGACTCATACACACAAGTTGGGAGAATAGTAAAATCATGTGGTAGAACATAGATTAATAGTAATATTTTAATTTAAGTTGTAAGAGCTAGTGTGACATGTATAAGCCAAGGCTGAGATTTCAGAACTGATAATGTCTCCAGTTGTTATTTGTGAGCTCATGGCCCAAGGGAAAGTCCAACTACACACATATGCACATTTCTGAGTAACATGATTTTATTTGTACTATATCTTTATAAACATGAAAGACTTTAAAATTATCAAACTAATTTCACTAATAATACCTTTTGACAAGACAGCATAGTCAGATATAATCAATAATATAACTGAGATTCAAGGTTAAATATTATTTATGCTCAAGTAACTAATTAATGGCAGCTTTAATTCCTTCTAGTTTGCATTTTAAATGTTGCTACATCAGTTTTACATATGGTTGGCATACATAAGGCAAAACAAATATCAATAATTTTAAAGAGACATTTCAGTTTGGAAGAGAAAAATATGTGTCCTTGGAGCTGTGGCAGTGAGCATGGCTCAAAGAGGCAGTAAACATACTTCTGCCATGTTTGATGGGCATAACAAGCAGGCAGGGATGCACAATTGGTCCTAGCCATGCCTGCTTAGCATTAAAAAAAAAACCACTCTTGATCTGAAAATTATTGCAGACACACAATAATGACAGATTCAGATTTAAAAAAAAGATAAAGACCTCTGAATGGGTAACAGTGTTAGATAAGTGTATTTAGGCTTGGGAGAGAGAAGAAAATGAATATAGACAGTTATAAAAAGAAGTAAATGGTTTTATAAAAAAACAAAGTCTTTAAAGAAACAGTAACAGATTAAAGGAGAAAAGAGAGTAAAAAAGAAATAAACCGCATAAAGATGGAATATACACAGAGTCTGGATTGTGTATATTATTGTGGTTTTTTTTTTAATTTTTGACTGCAGAGAGATATTTGATTCTGGGGGTTGCTGGGTTAAACCAACATAAAGATATCCTGTCTTCAAAATTTGAGTCTACTGATATGTTACTTTGGAAAAGAGGTTCTGCTTTGGTTTTCACAGATGATGAGAACCTGTGCATTCCTTCCATTCTAATGTGGTTTGATGGAACAAGACATCCCAAAAGGTCTTTGTGAAAATACTTTGTTCAACAAAAATCAGGAATCAGTTTGGAGAAAACTATGCCCAGATTCCCAAAATGATTGTTTACTAAGTTTGTTTTTATTTAAAGCGGATTAATTACAAGTAATTAATGGTCACAGTCGATTTTCAAAAGAAAATATAAAGGGGATATGGTATACAGATGGATACTTTGCATTGGTATGGATCTTTTTCTATTTATTCAAATTTAAGGTTGATTTTGTTCCACTGTGTTTAAGTATTTCTGTTCTTATTTTAAAAATTGTGTTTGTGCAGCTCATTTAAAAATGTAATGAATAAAAATTATAATGTATAATTAAGAAATACAGAATATTATATAGTCATCTATAGTAATCAAACTTTTAGTCATGCTAGTATTTCTATATATCAGTTAGATAGATATTCTTCTGCACTTCAAAAACCTACAAAAACCTTAAAGTGTTTTAAGAACTTAGACTTTCTTATCAGTGAGACATGTCTGCTTCTGGCATCATCAATTACTTCAGTGAAGTTGATGAATACTGAAGTAACTCATTATGGAGCTTGACTTCAATGTCACAAGGCAAGAAATTTGGATAAGAAAATAACTAGTTATAAAAGTAATATTAAATGCCTAATCTTGTGAAGGCATCAAAAGAATAGAAAACCTGAGGAAACTCAAGAACTTTAGAAGGAACTTTAGAAGGAAGCTGAAGAGCAAAACAGGGGAAAAACAAGCAAAAGATAGATATGTCTCATTCCTTGACAAAGACTTCCTACTTTAAATCCTGTGGGCTTAGTGTTACAGTGTATTACTCTTAAAGTGTATTACAGTGGCAATTTATGAGCAGGGTTGCAAATAGATTGTTTAGTTTATCTAGAAAAAAATAAATGAGTACAGATGCCCAGACAGATGTTGGGAGACAACAGTGGAGGAAGATTCCTACTTCCAGAAGATCAGCAAAACAGAATATGTCTTATAAAGAAACATGTATATGCTTGTATGACTGTGTGTGTTTGAGCATGTACCTGTATATTATAAATAATCTTGACACTTCCAGTAAGTATGAAAACTCATCTACAGCGAGGTGTCTGGGGTAAGTTTGGATTGATTTTTTAATATTCACCATCAAATGGTATTTAAGATGAATGAAATAAGTACTACTTAAATATAAAAAAAATTAAATCTCTATAAAAAATAAAAAAGAAAAAAAAAGAAAAAGAAAATGATCTTCCCTGGACTGCTTTTATGGTATGCTATATTAACTGAACATGCAGGACCCACAGAACTGCTGAACTTGCTGAAAGAAGGTGAGACAGCCCTTCAGGGTTTCTGCTTCTCAGAAGTAACTGCCAGACATTCTGTAGGACACAGAAGAAAACAACTGATGCTGGAATTTTTTGGCTTCATAGAAAAGGCTGTCAAATACTATGAGCCCATAGCCTGAAGATGGATGCCACAATGTTACAGATGAACCTTTGATGAGTTTCCAGGCAGCAAGATGTCTCTGTCAATTCTAGAGTTTGGAAGTTGCTTACAATGCAGTTTCTGCTTACTTAGGTAATATTATATCCTTATGGGGTCTTTGAAGAGTTGAAGACAGATAGCTATAGTTATAGTTTTCCTTAGTTATGATAAAGAATAAATAAGATATAAAGCTTTAAACTCACAAAGATAGGATAGATGATAGAGTATTTTACTTATTTTGCGAAATGTAAATAGAATAAATAATGGAACTATAATTCTTGCTTGATAATTGTTTTGTACATGTAATATTTCTATGTTAAAATTAAAGCCTTCCTTTTCAAATTGTCAGAAAAGGGGAAATGATGTTGGATGTCCTTTTGTATATGTGCTACTTTATTGGTTGATGAATAAAGCTATGTCAGCCTATGGCAGGGCAGAATAAATCCAGGCAGGAAATCTGAACAGAGATATGGGAAGAGAGTAAGCAGAATCAAGGAGACCATGTAACTGCTAAAGGAGAAAGATGCCAGAACAAAACCATACCTGAGAAGCCACAGTCTCATAGTGATACACAGACTAATAAAAATGGGTTAATTTAAGATGTAATAGTTAATAAGAAGCCTGAGCTAACTGTCCAAGCAATGTTAGAATTAATATAGCTTCTATGTTAATATTCAGTTTAGGGTGGTGGGGAAGTAAACAAGCAACATTATACAGACTAAACAAATTACATTCAGTAATATATATGTGTATATATATATATATACATATGTATGTATATATATACATATATATCACTGTATGTGTGTGTATACATATATATATATATATTCTTGTATACATATACACATATATACAGGTAAAAATTAAAGAACAAAAGGCCATGGATTTGGAAAGGAGAAAGTTGAAATATATGGGAGGGTTTGAAGGGATAGAGAGTAAAAGAGAAAAATATATTTATTATATCTTTAAAATAAAATAATTAAAATATTAATTTAAATAATTTAAATGCAAATCAAATTTTAAATTATTAATTTTCAAAGGTCATAAAACTAGAAAAAGTAGAATAAAGTCACATGTATTTCTTGCATTATTCTCTTAATCTTATTAATATTGTTGCTATTTTGTTTAATTTGTAAACTCGTACACCAATGTATACTTCTAACTCTAGCTCTCCAGAGGGTGAAGCTGAGAATATCTATGAGGACAGAGTAGATGTCATAGTTATCCAGGCTCAAAACAAACAAAAGTGCAAAACAACAACATAATACAAGATATGTCCACTTAAAAGTTTAATGTGCTTTTTTGCCAATTGTAGACAGCATGTTGCATAGCAGCTCTGTGTTACAATTCATTTCTGTTGTGTAACTGAAACATTAATTCTCCTGCCATACATTTCCTCATTCCCTTCAAATCAGACGATCCCTACTGTAAGGTCTCTATAAATCTGACAGTTTTAGACTTTTCATTTATGTGGAATTATTCTATATTTACTCTTCAATGGTTTATATCCTATAGATGGAAATGAAAGGCAGTATAGCCATTAAAGAAATAGTATGTAGAAACTTTTTTAAAAGTTATTTAAAAAACTACTAAATATACCCAAAAGTAGAATTTGATACTCCTAACTCTTGACAAATATTTATCACTATTAAAATCAGGATCATGAAGAGATATCTCTACTCCTATATTTTTTGAATAACCATTTACAATATTCAAGATATGAGCTTAAAGTTTATACAAAATTATTGAACAAAGAAATACACACATGTACACACACAAAGGAGAGGGAGTAAGAGAGAAACATGCTATTTAAGGAAATTTTCTTCTGTTAACTGTTTAACTATTATTAAAAATGCCATTTTCTGTTGTTACTATATTACTCTGTGTAGGGGTTAATTTACTAGTACTAAAAGTTAATTTATTGTTATCCCTTTTCAGAACTTTATCATTCTCATATGTTAGATAAAGATATAATAACTGATTTAAGGCTTTAAAAGGAGCACATGTGGAGGAATTGTTATATTTATCTGTCAATGGTGAATGTACAAAGAACAGCAGTGAAAAACAGGCTTTCTTATGTGCATGTGCCTGTGTTCCATTTACTTGATTAGGTCCAAGATTTTATGGGGAAAAATGTGTCTGGTTCCTTATGTATTGACCCCTGTGCTTCCTAATGTAATATATTGCAAAGAGAATGAAAACAGTATTTTGTTTATTATCTAATTAATAATTAAATAAAAATTGTAAGTAAAATTTAAGAAATTTCTGGGAATATTTTATGCAGAATACAAACATGGAAGATAAGCACTTGGTCATTCAGAGCAGCTCTTAGTCATAGTGGTATCTGAGAAGCCACTCCTACATACAAGAAAATAATAACTTTACTTCTCTTTTAACATCATTAATTTTATAGATATTTTATTAATTATAGGCCCAATAATAGCAAGGATGATATCTGTTTTTACTGTTGCGTGATATTTTGAGGGAGGAATAACCCAAATTATTCCCAGTGATTCATCTTCAAATTAGCTTTTTGTATCCTTTCTCATCTGCATTTATAGAGAACTTATTTAATAGCTATTTAATTGATACTTGTTTTCCCACTATGTACCTCAATTATAATATTTCATCAATCTCTCAAGTAATTTTTAGAGATGTAATTAGTAGTTTTACTTTTTTAGACCTGCTGAACAGAACATTGATAGTGCAGACACTAAGGTCAAGAATTAAGAAAAGTTTCTGTAAAGGATACATTCATAAAATACTTTTATCAACTCCACATCAAATAAGGTCTAATATGCAAACCAAATAAAAACTCAAGAAACTAGACAACAAAAGGCCAAATAACCCAATGTAAAAATGGGGAACAGATCTAAACAGACAATTTTTTAATAAAGGAAGGTCAAATGGAATAGGAACACTTAAATGCTCAACATTGTTAGTCATCAGGGGAACAAAAATCAAAACTATTTAAGATTTCATCTTAAACCTGCAAAAATGACTAAGATTGCTAATAAAGATAATTCGTGGTGACAAATGATGTGCAATAAAAGAATGATCTTATATTGTCATTGGAAACCACTAGAGTAATCAATATGGTGGTTCCTCATGAAGATGGGAATGATTCATTCTCAAGATACTGCCAAAATACTCCTGCACATATGCATAGGACACTTCAACCTACCAAACTTGCTCAGCCATGTTCATTGCTCCTCTGTTCACAATAGCCAGGAACTGGAAAACAGTGTAGATGACTGACAATGGATAAAAGTATAAATATAATGTGGTACATTTTTGCAATGGAATATTATCTCTTAAAAGATGAAGTAATTGCTGAGCAATGGTGACACATGTCTCTAATTGCAGCACTGGCACAGCAAATGCAGATGGACCTCTGTGAGGCTGATTTTGTATTTAAATTTATGAAACTAGAAAGAATCATATTGTGTCATGTAACAAAATACAAAAAAACAAATAAATCACTTTTCAACTCTATGTGGATATTATTGTTAATTCAATGATAATCAAGCTATAATACATCGAAAGACAAAAATTAGGTATAAAGTAAGGGACTAGTAGGTACAGACAGCTCTCCTGATAAAAGGGAAATAGAATAGATACTTATGCATGGATGGAGGAGAGTAGGAGAGAGAAATCTAGGAGTCAGAGGATATAGCAAGAAGGGCCTGCTACATCCTTGTTGCAGGCCCTTCTTGCTACAGAACGGCATCCATGTGAACAACTACATCCACATAAAGCCTGACAGAGCTTGGGAAGTAATTCTGGGCAGAAAAGAATAGAGTAAAGCATGGCTTCTTGGTAGCAGCAATTTCTTGGGTCTTCTCTGCTTGCTAGTGCCAAGCAAGTGCTCTCATTTAAGAGAGGCTTTCTGACTCAGCTTTAACTGGAAAACCCTACAGCTTTTTGAAGAAGTCCTGCCATGAAACATTTAAATGATGTTGAAAAAGCTGACCTCATGCTTGTTGGTTTTCAGTGATAGCAGGAAAAAAGCTGAGCCATTTTAAAAGGCCTGCTTTTTGGGCATCAGGCCAGGGCAAACTCCGACACTTTTGGCAGGCGGTCTGACTACAGATCACTTGAGTGTGATTTGTGAGCACACTTCTGCAGCTTGTTTGCTGACAGGGACCTTGAAACACCATAGAGTTGTGGCAATAAACATAGCTACAGCCAGTACCTCCACCATGAGGCTGGAATCGCAGAAAGCTAAGAAATGGGCTAGATCCAGCCATCAAAGCCAAGACTTTAATCCTACCTATATTGCTTGGTAAATTAAAGACTTGTGTACTCAGAAAAGGGAGATATACAGTAAAGAGATATTCAAAAATAGAAAACATCTAAATGGTTTACAGTGTGTCAAAAATATATGCAGGCATGGGAAAAAAATTTTAAAGTCCTTAAAATTAAAAAAAGAGAGTAGTTGGATGTGGTGGTACACACCTTTAATCCCAACACTTGGGAGGCAGATGCAGAGAGACCTCTGTGAGTTCAAGGTGTGGTTGCACACACCTTTAGTCCCAATGCCTGGGAGGCAGAGGCAGAGAGATCTCTGGGAGTTCAAGGTGTGGTAGGACACACCTTTAGTCCCAGCACTAGGGAGGCAGAGACAAGGGTGTCTGACTTTGAGGACAGTCTGGTCTACAGAGTAAGTTCCAGGACAAAGATTTACAGAAACCCTGTCTCAAAAAGCCAAAAAGTAGAAATAAAAGAAATAGAGTTTAAAATAAAGCCACGTAAAGATGGAAAATACACAGAGAATTTTGATACTGTGTGTTGTTATATTCTCTTTAAATGCTACTGCCCTAATCAAAGGATGCACCAGGAAAATAATTCCTAATGATATTATGCTATATTCATAGAGCAGTGCTTTCCTTGGCCATTATCAGAATTTCAACAGATGAAACAAATACAGAGGATCCATATTCAGACAAAATGTAGAGAGTGAGAGACTTGGGAACACTCTTTCCTAAAAGAGTAAAAGTCAGAGGAGATGGAGAACACTAAGGAAAAATGGTTGTTGAAATCAAAAGTAGATTCATATGTGAACTCATGAAGACTGAGGCAATATGCACTGGGACTCTATGACCATGTACCAGGTAAATTGCTAAAACTGAAAGGATTGGACACATGTCCCTATCCTTAATCTAGAAGCTGTTTCCAGTGAATAACCACTTTCAAAGGGAAATGAAGATTTCTCCAAGAGAACCTCACTGTTATAACAAACTATTCTTGAAGTTAGGTGGCATGTCCAGCAGTAGATGGCCAACAAGAAAGGAACTCAAGGGCATTTTTGGTGGTTCCTTGCCTCATAATTTTGTGTCAGGCAATTTTTAATCTTATTTATTTATTTATTTATTTATTTATTTGGTTTTTCGAGACAGGATTTCTCTGTGGCTTTGGAGCCTGTCCTGGAACTAGCTCTTGTAGACCAGGCTGGTCTCGAACTCACAGAGATCCACGTGCCTCTGCCTCCCGAGTGCTGGGATTAAAGGCATGCGCCACCACCGCCCGCCTTTAATCTTATTTTTAATGTTTAATTTTTGTTTTATTTTATTTACATTTTTTTGTTTTGGGCTCCAAGTCTTTTGTGTGTGTGTGTGTGTGTGTGTGTGTGTGTGTATATATATATATATATATATATATATATATATATATATATATATATATATATACATATACCTATGGCTTTCACGTACTGTTTTTATGGGATTCCTGAGTGTGGGAATGAGTGGTTCTTTGTGGCTAAATCTCTTTCTGATACTTTTCGGGGGACTGTTTTTGGTTGTATTTCTTTGTATTTCATATTCCTTTATGTTAGATTTTATTTTATTAGATTTCATTTTATTTTAACTATTGCTTAGAAACCTGTTTGTTTTCTAAAGAGAAACACAAGTTGGGGGGGGGTAGATCATTATAGGAGGGGATGTTTGGAGGAATTGGAAGGATATGGGGAGAGGAAAGCATAATTAGGATATATTATATGAGAAAAATATTTTAGCTTCCAAAATATTGAAAAGAATTAAAGTACCAAGAGTAAGAGCAATTTGGAAATTTTTCTATATGCTGTCATAGTAGCCTATTCTAGACTTCCAAATAGCATCTGAAATTCTCCAGTCAATTCCCTAGACCAGCAATCACTGAATTCTAGAAACAGCAGAGTCTAACCTAAAGATAGTCTCATAATGACATCATCCTATGATGAGATCACCCCCAGAGCAGAAGGAATATTCCAGATTCTCTCAAATCCTTTTTTCTTATTAATTTTTATTTATTTTACATATCAACTACAGTTTCCCATCCCTCCTCTCCTTTTGTTTCCATCTCCCACTTCCCTTCTGCCCCCTCATCCATTCCTTCTCTGTCTACATTCAGAAAGTATAATGACTCTCATGGGCGCTAACAAGGAAAGACCTTTAGAGGCAAGACCAAGCTCCTCCCTCTTCCATTAAAACTGTGCAAAGGATCCAATCATAGGAAACAGGTTCCAAAAAGTCAGCTCATGAACCAGTGACAGGGTCTTAATACCACTTCTAGAGGTGCAACAAACAGAACAAGCTACACAACTGTCACCTACATGCAGAGGATCTAGGTCCCTCTGATGCTGGCTCTCTATCAATCTAGAGTCTCTGAGTTCCATAGAGCTTGAGGCAGCCCTCTCTGTGGGCTTCCTCTTCATGATCTTGACCCCCCTTTTTGCCCATATCATTCTTCCTCCTCTCTTTAACTGGATTTTTGGAGCTCAGACCAGAGCTTTGCTGTGGATCTATGTATTGGCTTCGGTCAGTTCTTGAATGAAGATTCTATGGTGATAATTAGGGTCATCAACAATTGGAATACGTAAGGCCAGTTCATTCACTTTCTCCATTATTGCTAGGAGTCTTAGCTCAAATTATCCTCGTGGAATCCTGGGAGTTTCCCTGGCACCAAGTTTTTCCCTATCCCCATAATACTCCTAATATCAAGATAATATCATTCATTGTTCTCACTCTCAGTCCCTCCCCCAAGTCAACCACCCCCATCCCTCATGTTCCCATTCCCCCATCCCCTCTCCTCTATCCTACTACCCCCAGTTTACCCAGGAGATCTCATATATTTTCCTTTTCAGGGAGATCCATGTGTCCTTCTTGGGGTCTTCCTTATTACCTAGCTTCTCTGTGGCTGGATTATAGCCTAGTTATCCTTTGTTTATACCTTATATCCACTTATGAGTGCTTGTGCACCATGTTTTTTTTTTTTCTGGACCAGGGTAACCTCCATCAGGATAATATTTTTCTAGTTGCATCGATTTACCTCCAAATTTCATGATGTCATTTTTTTTAACCACTTAATAATACTACATTGTCTAAACACCCTTTACAATAGCTACAAATGATGTAAAATGAATTGGGGTAACTTTAACTAAACAAGTGAAAGATCTTGTATGACAAGAACTTTATAAGCCTTAAAAACAGGTCTTGAAAATAGATATAGGAAATGGAAAGAACTCCTATTTGCCTTGATATGTAGGATTAACATAGTAAAAATTGACAATCTTATTAAAAGTAATCTACAGATTCAATGGGATTCACATTAAAATTCCAACACAGACATCAAAGGAATAATACTCAACTTCATGAAAAAGAAACAAATAACACAGGATAGTGCAAGCAATCACGTACAATAAAGAATCTGCTAGAGGTATCATCCAGAATTCATCCCTGAATTCAAGCTCTACTATAGAGCTATACTAATAAAAACAACTTGTTATTGGCATGAAAACAAACACATGGATCAGTGGAATAAAATCAAAGACACTAACATAAATCGACATAGATATGAATACTTTATTTTTGACAAAGAGGCCCAAAATACACAATGGAAAAAAGAAAATATCTTCAACAAATGATGCTGGGATAACTGGATGGTGGCATGTAGAAGAACGCAAATAGATTTATATCTATTGACCTGCACAAAATTCAAGTCCAAGTAGATCAAAACCTCAACATAAATCCAGTTATATGAAATCTGACAGACGATAAAGTAGGAAGTAACCTTGAGTGTATTGGCAAAGGAGACTACTTTTTGAATATAACACTACTAGCACAGACACTGAGACAGAAAATAAATGTGACCTGCCAAAACTTAAAATATTCTGTAAGGATAAGTAAGTAGCCTAGGACAAAGAGGGCCCAAGGAAGCTCCACTGGGAGCAGAAACCAGGAACAAATCCAGTCCCAGGACACTGGCAGATCAGGATAGAGCCAGTGACCAGATACAAAGTCTGTGATCTCCACAGGGACAGGTACAGGGGAGTAATTGCTGAGTGAGTGACCCAGAGCGAAAGACTACTGAGGATCCAGATGTGAATCTGGGATCTTCAAGGGAGTAGACCTAAGCCAAGACCCTGGCAGAATGGGGCATGAGTCTAGGACCTCCCAGGAAATAGGCCTGAGCCAGGACCTCTGCAAGTCTGGGCATGAGTGAACCTGAGACCTCTGAGGCAATAGGCAAGAACCAGAGATCTCGGTGGGGCCAGGCATGAGCCTGGGCCCTCAGAGGGAGTAGGCCTGAGTCAGGACCTTTCTGGGTCCAGGCATTGGTCTGGGACATCAAAGGGAACAGGCAAGAATCTGGATCCTCTGTGGGTCTGAGCATGAGTCTAAAACCGATGAGGGAGTAAGCAGGTCCTTTGTGTTTCCAGGCAAACCTGAGCCTGGGACCTCTAAGGCAGTAGACAAGAGTCAGAAACCTTTCCAGGTCCAACTCCAACCCAGGGACTTCTGAAGGGGGGGGGGGTTCTAGACCAAGATATACAGAAACAAAGCAAAGCCAGCAACCTAGGCTAAAATAAGCCTGAGACAGCAAACTCCAAGGGAATAGAGCAAAGAACAGGAACACTGAGCTATCTCCAGGAACACAGAGTAACCACTGGGGCAACTAGAACTGTGACACTGACTGCACCACGAGGAACAACCACCTGAGCTTTGGATTCACTGGCAACTAGAAGATTATTAAACAGAATCTCAGACAGTCCCAACCACACCTATTAGAGGAAAAGATGAGTAGAGAAAGTAAGAAACATACAACACTGCAAAGAGCAACATAACACCAGGAAAAGCTAAAGACTTTACAACAGCAAGACATGAACAACCAAATATGGATGAAGCAGAAGAAAATGACCTCAAAAATGACTTCAAGAGATGTTTAAAACTCTAAAAGAGGAAATGAGAAATTCCCTTAAATAAATGGAGGAAAAGACAAACAAAAACTTGGAAGACATGAGCAAGTCACTTAAGAAAACCAAGAAAAAGAGATCATACATGAAAGAAACTATTCAGTACTTGAAAACTGAAATAGAAGCAATAAAGAAAACACAAACCGAGGAAATTATAGAAACAGAGATGAGAAAATGAGCAGGTACCACAAACACTTGCATGAAGAGCAGAATAAAGAGATGTAAGTAAGAATCTCAAGGGCTGAAGATATAATAGAGGAAATAGACTCATCAGTTAAAAAAACATTAAATCGAACAAAAGCTTAACACAAAATATCCAAAAAATATGGGACACCGTGAAAAGGCCAAATATAAGAATAATAGTTTTAGAAGAAGGAGAAGTTCAACTCAAAAGCACAGAAAACATATTTAACAAAATCATAGAAGAAAACTTTCCAAACCTAAGGAAAGATATGCTTATGAAGATGCAAGAAGCTTACAGAACACCAAATAGATTAGATCCAAATAAAAAGTTCTCTTGCCACATAATAATTAAAACACTAAACATTTAGAGTTAAGAAAGGATATTAAGAGCTACAAAGGCAAAAGGTCAAGTAACATATAAAGGTAGACCTATCAGAATTACACCTGACTTCTCAATGGAGACAATGAAAGCCAGAAGGTCGTGGTCAAGCATTTTGCAGACATTAAGAGACCACGAATGCCAACCCAGACTATTATACCCAGCAAAACTCTCAATCACCATAGAAGGACAAAACAAGATATTCCATGACAAATCTAGTTTTCACCAATACCTAGCAACAAACCCAGCCCTACACAAAATACTAGAAGGAAAACTCCAACCCAACGAAGTTGGCTACACTAACAAAAACACAGACAATTAATGGTCTCATAGCAGCAAGTTCCAAAGAAGGGGAAAACACAAATTAGCATCACCAACAATGAAAACTAAATTAACAGGAGACAGAAATCACTGGTCATTAATATCCCTTAATATAAATGGACTCAATCACCTATAAAAAGGCACAGGCTAACAGATTGGATACGAAAACAGAATCCATCCTTCCTCTGCATACAAGAAACAGATGTCAACCTGAAACACAGACACCATCTCACAATAAAGGATTGGGAAAATATACCAATCAAATGGACCTAAGAAACAAGCAGGTGTAGCTATTCTAATGTCTGACAAAATATACTTCAAGCTAAAATCAGTCAAAAGAGACAAAGAAGAGCATTTCATATTAGTCACAGGAAAAATCCATCAAGAGGATATTTCAATACTGAACATCTATATCCCAAACACAAGGGTACCCTCATATGTAAAATAAACACTTCTAAAGCTTAAATCATACATTAAACCCCATACACTAATAATGAGAGATTTCAACACTCTCCTCTCACCACTGGACAGGTCAATCAGACAAAAAATGAACAGAGAAATAAGAGACCTAACAGATGTTATGATGCAAATGGACTTAACAGACATCTATAGAATATTCAATCCAAACAGGAAAGAATATACCTTCTTCTCAGCACCTCATGGAACCTTCTCAAAAATTGACCACATATGTGGTAACAAAACAAACTTCAACAAATACAAAAAATTTGGAATAACCCAATGCACTTTATCAGATCACCATGGTTTAAAACTAGAAGTCAACAGCAATACTAATTCCAGAAAACCCACAAACACATGAAATTAAACAATGCTCACTTGAATCATCAATGGATCAAGGAAGAAATAAAAGCAGGAATTAAAAACTTCCTAAAATGCAATGAAAATTACCACACAACATACCCAAATTTATGGTAGACATTGAAAGCAGTATTAAGAGGCAAGTTCATAGCACTAAACGCCTAAATAAAGAATCTGGACAAATCCCACACTAGTGAATTAACATAACATTTGAAAATTTTAGAACAAAATGAAGCAAACTTACCTAAGAGAACTAGATGGCAGGAAAAAAAGTGAGAGTTGAAATCAACAAAATAGAAACAAGGAAAACAATACAAGGAATCAATGAGACAAAGAAATGTTTCTTTGAGAAAATCAACAAAACAGACAAACCTTTATCCAAACTAACCAAAAGGCAGATAGAGAATATCCAAATTAATAAAATCAGAAAGGAAAAGAGGGACATAACAACAGACATGGAGGAAATACAGAGAATCATCATGTCATATTTTGAAAACCTGTACTCCACAAAACTGGAAAACTTAAAGGAAATGGACAACTTTCCGTATAAATATCACTTAACAAAATTAAATGAAGAACAGATAAGCAAATTAAACATACCTAAAATTGTTGAAGAAATATAAACAGTCATCAAAAGTCTTAGAAGCAAAAAAATCCCAGGACCAGATGGTTTCAGCTCAGAGTGCTACAAGACTTTCAAAGAAAAAGTAATGCCAATAATCCTCAAATTATTCCATACAATAGAAACAGAAGGAACATTGCCAAACTCTTTTTATGAGGCTACAACTACCCTGATACCTAAATAACAGAAATCATTACTATGAAAGAGAATTACAGACCAATCACACTCATGAACATTGATGCAAAAATACTGAATAAAATAATGGCAAATCGAATCAAAGAACGCATCAGAACCATCTTCCATCATAATACATACGCACTTTTGGGTATGTATCCAAAGGATGCTCAATGGCACCAGAAGGGTATGTGCTCAACTATGTTCATAGTAGCATTGTCTGTTATAGCCAGACCATGGAAACAACCTAAATGCTCCTCAACCAAAGAATGCATAAGAACAATGTGGTACATTTGCACAATGGAGTACTACACAGCAGAAAAAATGACATCTTGAATTTTTCAGGAAAATGGATGGAGCTAGAAAACATTTTGAGTAAGGTAACCCAGACACAGAAAGACTTGTACTCACTCATAGGTAGTTTTTAAACATAAAGCAAAGAAAACCTGCCTACAAACCACAATTTCAGAGAACTTAGAAAACAATGAGTACACTAAGAGAGACTTACATAAATATAATCTACTTGGGAAGTAGAAGGTAGAAAAAGAATAGCTCTCCTGAGTAAATTGGGAGGTTGGGGACCTTGGGGGAGGGCTAAAGAAGGAAGGGGAGACGCAAATAGGGAAGCAAAAAAGTATAGCTCAATAAAAAGCAGTTAAAAAGATTCTATAAAGCAAAGGACACTGTCAATATGACAAAATGACAGCCTACTAAATTGGAAAAGATCTTCGCCAACCCCACATCTGACAGATGGCTGATCTCTACAATATATAAAAAACTCAAGAAGATAGATATCAAAATACCAAATAATTCAATTTTAAAAATGTGGTACAGATTTAAACAGAGGAGTCTCAGCAGAAGAGTCTCAAAAGACCAAGATAATTGAAGAATTATTCAACATCCACAGATATCAGGAAAATTCAAATCAAAACAACTCTTACACCTGTTAGAATTGCTAAGATCAAAACCACTAATGACAGCTTATACTAGAGAGGATGCAGAATAAGTGGTACACTACCCCACTGCTGATGGGAGTACAAATTTGTACAGCCACTTTGGAAATCAATATGGCAATTTCTTAGAACATCAGGAGTCAATCTACCTCAAGACCCAGCTATACAACTCTTGGGCATATACCCAAAAAATGATCAACCATACCACAAAGACTCTTGCTCAACTATGTTCATAGCAGCATTATTCATAATAGTCAGAACGTGGAAAAAAAACTAGATGCACTGCAACTGAAGAATGGATAAAGAAAATGTGGTTTATGTTCTCAAATCTTAAAGACTAATTTTTTTCACATTTGGAACGAAACATTTATCAAGTAGACCACACCTTTACAAAGACTGCATTTTAATGTATACTTTTGCATTTTGCCTAATTTCTTCCTTGGTTTAAAACTGAAGCTCATATTAATGCCACACAGAAGTATTGTTGGAAGCTGCTTGTTCATTCCCAGCTGGCAGACTCGAAATAATCACACAGAAACTATATTATTTAAATCACTGTTTGGCCAATCACTTAAATGTATTGCTAGCTAGCTCTTATATCTTTGATTAACCCATTTCTATTAATCTGTGTATTGCCATGGGGCTGTGGCTTACTGGGTAAATTTCTGATATGTCTTTCTCTGGTGGAGGTTACACTTCTTTTCTTGACTTCGCCTTCTTTCTCCCAGCATTCATTTTAGTTTTCCCCGCATAGCTGTATTCTGCCCTATCACTGCCCAAAGAAGCTTATTTATTCATTAACCAATAAAAGCAAAACATATACAGAAGAACCTCCCACACCACAGAAGGACTTGGTTTCACTGAATCCCTTCAACATTACTTCTGCCTGTGAACACATGGATTAAATCTTTTTGTCATCTTTTCAGTTTTACTGGTCTGTTTATTTGTTATACTGAAGCAACTGACTAATCTTTGCTTGCTGGGATTAGTAGAATCATACTGTTACCTGCATCTCCAGTAACAACTTGTCCAGTTTTGCCCACATCAAATATCAGGATAGATGAAATTAAGTCTGGATGTAGTAGTACACACCATTAATGCTAGCACTCTGGAGGGAGAGCTTGGTAGATTTCTGAGTTTAAGGCCCATCAGACCTGGATAATGAGCTCCAGGAGAAATCTTGTTTCAAACAAAATAAGAAAACAAGTAAAACTCAATTTTCTGTTTATTACCTAAGCAACCAAATCAGAAAAAAGATCTGAATTTGGATAGCTATTTTATTTTCTTCTGTTACATAATTCTTTTTTGTCTAACCCTTTGCTACTCATGATAGGAGCTTTATTTTTTGTAAGATGCTAGTTATACAATATCAATTGTCTCCACTGAGAAACACACAAGATTACCACTTTAAAATATCTTCAGAAAAACACACTGTATGGTATCTGGCATCTATCACGTAGTTTTAATATTGAATAGTGTCTTTCTTTTTTCTTAAGTTCTTTTTCTTTGTAAGTGTTCATTACATTGCTGTTCTTATTTATTTTTAACAAAGGAAATGTTAAGGACTTACGTTGAATGTATATCAGAACAGCTATTTAATCTTAGTGTAGTCATTAAGATAGATAAGAAAAACAAGATAGAACAACAGAAGAGACAACCACAATATTTCATCTTAGCTATGAGTTAGGAAATGGTAGTAACATCCACCAATTTTTAAAACATTCCATTGTAAGACTAATTTTCTCACCTCAATTTTTCTCATTTTCTTTTGTTTTATCCAATTAGTAGAGTTAGAAGAAAGGTCTTCCTAAAGATCTCAAAAAGCCCATTACATCAGGTTTCCTGTTCCTCACCTAACTTAACCCTTGTCAATGTCTCCTTTTCTTCAAATATACCCACCAGCATGGCTCCACAGAGAAAGGTAAACCAGTCACTGCAGGATGAATTGTATTCAATAAACTCTATAAATAATTAGATGATGAAAGAAATATGAAAAATAAAAAATAATTCATACTTTTGAAATATCTGATGTTTGGGGATTTTTATAATTTATTTTAAATGACTGTAGCATGTCCTTATAGAATATCATATATATGGTACTTTAGAAACTATGATATGCTGTCAGATACTTCTCTTGTACACTATAAAGATTTTCACTCATATTGGTTTAATAAAATGCTGATTGGCTAGTAGCCAGGTAGAAAATACAGGTGGGGAAAACAGTCTCGGAGAATTCTGGGAAGGGAAAATACAGATAGTAACTCACTAGGCAGACACAGAGGAAATAACTCAAGCCAATTTTATATAAATTTTATCATCACAAAATAAATATGTTCTTTCCTTATTCAAAAGAGACTCATCTTTTATTTATCAAACACAAAGGAACACATTAATTTTTCATTAAATGTTATCAACCATGGTAGAGAAAAATCTAAAGATTGCTGACCCATCTGTGGGATTTTTAAAGTAAGGATTGCATATTCACTGAACATTCCTAAAGTGCTTTTCTATTTAAGGTACGCTTTAGTCATTGGGAAATTTATTAGCTTGGTGAAGTTATATATCATGAAATACTTCTGGATGATAGAATATATAACATATTGCAGAGTAAACACAATATAGGACAATAGTGAAGCCAATAATATTTATATTTATGATTAAATAATAGCTAGTGGTTATATAAATTAAGAAGTAAATAAATAAAAAACAAAGGATGACACAAGGTAATTTAAATTTTTTTCTCAACATTGTTTCTCCCCATCACCTACATTTGTCTGAGATTCCCTCTTTACAGTGCTCTCCTGCATTACCTGCCCAATTTTACAAATTTTATCCATACCCTGATAGCTATAGTTTTTATATTTAGACAATTTTCCTACACTTATCAAATGTATTTTAGGTGAGGAACTCTTCTTGGGAGTTTATTTACAACTCAAAGCAAAGCAGAAGCTACTTCTTCCATGAGGGTATTTAATCCCTGATAACAAATTCAATCAAAATGACACATAAATTAGACATTGTAGTGTATAACAGGCGATAGAAGAAGATATAAAGAAGACCAAAGACTGCAAGAGAGTGAGGATATTTGGAGAGGTGAATCTTTTTTTTAATATGGTGGTGAGCCATGGAACTAAAGAAATTATATAAATTAAAACCAAGCCGGGCGGCGGTGGCGCACGCCTTTAATCCCAGCGCTCGGGAGGCAGAGGCAGGCGGATCTCTGTGAGTTTGAGACCAGCCTGGTCTACAAGAGCTAGTTCCAGGACAGGCTCCAAAGCTACAGAGAAACCCTGTCTCGAAAAAAAAAAATAGAAAGCAAGAGCAAACCACAGGATGCTCACTGTGCTTTTAGTGCAGAGGAATTGAGTTTGTCTCATTAATTGCAAAACAAGGAGGATACTGTTCAATCAGAATGTGGCCAGTACTCCTAATATCTCACAGTCTTCTTAGTACTCCTTTATCAACTCTATATAGAACATTTATTTTATTTTAGTTTTTCTCTAATCTTTTAAAAAATCTTTTGTTCATTTTACATACCAACCATAGTTTTCCCCTCCCACCACATCTCCTACTTCTCCCCTGCCTACTCCTAACTCACCTCCCATTGACTCTTCCAAAAGAGTAAGGCCTCCCATGGGAAGTCAGCAAAGCCTTACAGAATATTTTAAATGCATTCAATGGGTATTTAGGTGGCTTGGAATCACCCCAATAGACTTATGTGCTTGAATCCCAGGACCATAAGGAGTGGCACTATTAGGAGCTGTGGCCTTTTTGAGGGGTTACAACCTTGTTAAGGAGGTGTGGCCTTGTTAGAGGAAGTGTGTTAGTGTGAGTGTGGGTTTTAAGGGCTCCTATGCTCAAGTTAAACCCAGTGAAACTCACTCCCTTACTGATGCCCACAGATCAAGATGCAAAATCTCAGCTTCTAATCTAGCACCATGTTTGTTTGCATGGTATCGTGTTTTTGAAATAATAGTTGACTAAACTTCTGAAACCTTAAACTACCCCAATTAAATGTTTTCCTTTATAAGAGTTGCCATAGTCATGGTGTCTCCTCACAGTAAGAAAACCCTAACTAGGACAGACACATTCATACAATAAGGTATTACTCACCCACATTACTGAAAGAAACCCAGTATACGTTGAACAAAACAGATGAGGATGTAAGATATTATATTAAGTGAAATAAGCAACATCAAATATTCAACTACTATATTACTCTTAGAAGAAAACTAAAATCTTGATGTTCTACCATGAATTAATATTAACCAGGGACTATGGGTTTGGAAAGAAGGTAGTAGGGAGCTGTTAAGTGTCTTGAGTTTCGTTGTTGTTTTGTCAATTATAATGATGAAAAAACATGACCAAAAGTAGCTTTAGGAGAAAAATGGTTAGTAGGCTTCCATCCACTCATCACAATCCATAATGAAGATAAGGTAGAACAGGAACTAAAGGCAAGAATTTGGAGACAGTTCCTTATATATTTTAGAGATCAGACCTTTGTCAGTTGCAGGGTTGGTGAAGATCTTTTCCCAGTCAGTAGGCTGCCTTTGTGTCTTAGTAACAGTGTCCTTTGCTTTACAGAAGCTGCTGAGCTTCAGGAGGTCCCATTTATTCAATGTTGCCCTTAATGTCTGTGCAGCTGGGGTTATACGTAGGAAACAGTCTCCTGTGCCCATTTGTTGTAGAGTACTTCCCACTTTCTCCTCTATCGAGGTCAGTATGTTCAGATTAATATTGAGGTCTTTAATCCATTTGGTCTTGAGCTTTGTGCATGGTGATAGATATGGATCTACTTTCATTCTTCTACAGGTTGACATCCAGTTATGCCAGCACCATTTGTTGAAGATGCCCTCTTTCTTCCATTGTGTACTTTTGGCTCCTTTATCAAAAATCAGATGTTCATAGGTTTGTGGTTTAAGATCCGGGTCTTCTATACGATTCCATTGGTCTACTTCTCTCTTTTTATGCCAATACCAAGCTGTTTTAAATACTGTAGCTCTGTAATAGAGTTTGAAGTCAGGGATGGTAATGCCTCCAGAAGTACCTTTATTGTATAAGATTTTTTTGGCTATCCTGGGTTTCTTGTTTTTCCATATTAAAGTTGATTATTGTCCTCTCAATATCTGTGAAGAATTTTGATGGGACCTTGATGGGGATTGCATTGAATCTATAGATTGATTTTGGTAGAATTGCCAGAACTGAACAGAGAATTCTCAACAGAAGAAGTTCAAATGGCCAAAAGACACTTAAGGTCATGTTCAACCTCCTTAGCTATCAGGGAAATGCAAATCAAAACAACTTTGAGATATCATCTTATACCTGTCATATTGGCTAAAATCCAAAACACCAATGATAACCTTTGCTGGAGAGGTTGTGGGGTAAGGGGTACACTTATCCATTGCTGGTGGGAATGCACACTTGTGCAACCACTTTGGAAAGTAGTGTGGTGGTTTCTCAGGAAATTCGGTATCAACCTACCCCAGGACCCAGCAATTCCACTATTGGGAATCTACCCAAGAGATGCCTAATCATACTACAAAAGCATTTGCTCAACTATGTTCATAGCAGCATTATTTGTAATAGCCAGATCCTGGAAACAACCTAGATGCCCTTCAGTGGAAGAATGGATGAAGAAACTGTGGAATATATACATGTTAGAATACTACTCAGCAGTAAAAAACAATGACATCTTGAATTTTGCATGCAAATGGATGGAAATAGAAAACACTATTCTGAGTGAGGTAACCCAGACCCAAAAAGATGAACATGGGATGAACTCACTCATAATCGGTTTCTAGCCATAATTAAATGACATCGAGCCTATAATTGGGATCCTTGAGAAGATAATAAGAAGGTGAATCCAAAAAAATATATATATATAGTAATCCTCCTGGATATTGGAAGTAGACATGATCGCCAGGCAAAAATTGGGAACTTGAGGGTGGGGCGATATGGGGCCAAGGGAAGATGGGGAGAGAAAAGTGTGAAGGGGAGAATGGGGGGAGCTCGAAGGAATGGGATGCTTGGGATACAGGAAGGGTGGATATAGGAGCAGGGAAGCATATACCTTAATTTAGGGAGCCATCTGAGGGTTGTTAAGGTCATGTTCAACCTCCTTAGCTATCAGGGAAATGCAAATCAAAACAACTTTGAGATGTCATCTTACACTTGTCAGATTGGCTAAAATCCAAAACACCAATGATAACCTTTGCTGGAGAGGTTGTGGGGTAAGGGGTACACTCATCCATTGAGTTCAGCTAGTTCCTTCGACAGCTGAGGAGAGGGAGCCTTAAAAGGCCAGTTCCTATAGCCATACTGATGAATTTCTTACATATCACCATAGAACCTCCACCTGGCGATAGATGAATAAAATGCATGGACAGGCTCTGTGGGAGCCTTCTCAGCTTGGTTGATCACCTTCCTGGACCTGGGGGGAGTTGGGAGTTCCTTGGTCTTAACATAGAGTAGGGAACCCCGATGGCTCCTTGGCCTGAATCGGGAGGGAGGGGGGGTATGTGTGGAGGGGAGGGGAGGGAAGGGGGAGGAAGAGGGGAGGAGATGGAAATTTTTAAATATAAAAAAACCAAAAAATAATTTAAAAAAGAATTTGGAGACAGGAATTGAAATAGAGACTTTGGAATATTATTTGCTACCTTTGCATGGTTTTCTCAGCTTGCTTTCTTGTACATCCTGGTGTACCTGTCTAGGCTGTAACTGTCCTCTTTGAGATGGACCCCCCTTCCTGAATTACATTAATCAATAAAATGCTCTATATACTTGCCTATAGTCCAATGTTGATGGAGAACTCTCATTGGTTAATGAAGAAACTGCCTTGGCTTTTTGATAGGGCAGGATTTAGGTGGGTGGAATAGACAGAACAGGAAGAAGGAATTGAGGCAGATGGCTCAGTCAATCGCCATGCCTTTCCTCAGTGGGACAGATGCCATGGAGCCAGCCACCAGGTCAGACATGCTGAATCCTTCCCGGTAAGACACCACTTCATGGTGCTACACAGATTATTATTAGATATGGGTTAGTCAAGATGTGAGTAAGAGGCTGAAACTAATGGGCCAGGCAGTGTTTAAATGAATACAGTTTGTGTGTTGTTATTTCAGGGCATAAAGTAGCAAGGTGGCCGGGATCTGGGCAGCAGGAATGCAGCCTGTCTGCTCCTCACTACACAATATGATTGAGTAATGCTTTTCACGTGGCATTCCCTCTTCCTAGATGATTCTAACTGTATCATGTTTACAAAACACTAACCAAATATTAGACATAAAAGGAATAAACAAAATGCTTTTTGGTGAAAGAAGTAACTTTTCACATGGGTAGAGGATTAAAATAGACTAAAATTTTATGGTAGTTTTTTTGTACTGTTTCTAGTTTCTTTGCTATAAGAAACTCTGTGTCAGGCTTATGTTCTACTTTTCTATACAGACACAGTAGCTATTTAATCATAGTCATCTAAAATTGGTGAATGTTTTCCTTTAAGACTAACAGTGTTTCCTTTAACTACCAATTTGTGCAAAATCCTGGGTAAAATATCTAAAGTAGCTCCTATCAGTTCCAATCCAAAATGAAGGAGGCAATTTCCTTTGAATTCTGCATTTGTCACATGCTTTCTCTGAGTCATTCTCTCCTGAAGTAAACCTTGTATTTTAGGAATAAAAGTTCTGGCAGAAGAACACTGTATTAAAAGAGAACTAAACTACACACAACAGAAAATATCTAATCTTGACAAGGATTAATATTACTAACTCTAAAATAATCAAGGAGGCCATAGGCAACATGGGAGATCAACACCTGACCAAGTATGCTAGACTATGCATGCTTTTTCTCTGTCTCTCCTTGATTCATATGTTACATACCTTGGAGCTATAGCATATATATATATATATATATATATATATATATATATATATATATATATATATGAAAACAAGAAGACACTAGACTGATAGCCCTTTCCTTAACTTAAGATTCTTCTTCTCTGATTCTCCCTATTTTGGCATTGCTCAATAGTTTCTGCTCTGATTTACCACTATTTGTCCCTTATTTGGTTAATTATTAAGAATAGCTGAGCATTCTCTTAGGAACTACAGCACTGGCCATTGATCATGAAATTCTAATAGCAAAGGGACATAGGTTTTCAGTTGTTTAGGAGGAATAAGTTCTACAGTAGGGTGACTATACCTAGGATACTGTGTTCCTTAAAGAGGCTAAATTTGTAAGTTTTACCTATATATAGTTTTTCTACAATGTGCATATACTTTGAAACATCATGTCATATCCAACAAATGCATATCATGTCATTTTCAAATGTAATAAAACAATCAAATTCTACAGAGCTGGCTATAATCTCAATCATTGGGAGTCATGAGATTCATGTTTGAGGTCAGCTTGGCTTACATAGAAAAACTCTTATCAAAAAATGGGGAAATAAATAGTAAATTTCAATTTCAATTTACAAAGAAGATATAAAGTATTTACAGTGAACTATAAAGAGGTAGTGTTCTCCCTAAGCCACTGATCATAGCACCAAGTATTGGTGGATTTTCCTGTCCCACTTTTCAGCTCCCAAAACACCACACAGCAACTTACTATTAATTATGAGAGCTTGTCCAATAAATTAGGTTTGTTTCTAAACTAAATCATTTCTATTAATTTTCATGCTGCCATGTAGCTCATGGCTTCTTACTCATCTCCTATATATCTTGCTTAGTCTCCATTAGACTGGCAACTTCACCTTTCTTCTATCCAGTCTTCTCTCTGCCCCCCAAATCCTGCCTAGCTATTGGCTATTTAGCTATTTATTAAACCAATCACAGTGACATATCATCACACAGTGTAAAAGAACACTCCACAAAAACCAAGCTCAACTATTAAACAACTCTATTTATCAAAAGGGTTACTTGCTATAAGACTAAGGTTTGTCACCGTGATTATAAAATCTCAAAATGGCGCAGGACAGGAAGATGGGGAAAACTGAAGAACTTTGTGAATGATTAGAGTCCTGCTTCCAAGAGTCTTATGGGAGCCTCTTATAGTCAGAGGCCAAGAATTTGAGCACAATTAACACACTTGCTGTTAACAAGTAACAAGATAACATTCCTTCTACTTAGTCATATTTCATATGAAAATGTTAAAATATAAGTTACTTATATTTAAGGCCTGGGTATATAAGATTTTCCAGAATAGCCTTATTTTTATAAAGAGTAATTCTAGAAAAGAAGCTGTCCACATAGGTTAGTTGAGGCTTCATCATGCAGCTAATGGAAACAGAAAGACTGTAAGGACATGGAAAATTTTAAGAAGCTTTACTTGATTAAGATCTGGTTAAGATGCATGCCCTTTGCAACATCACAGGGAAAAAACCAACTGTCCCTAGCAGCTAGCCCCCTGTCAACACCCAGCTTTGTGGTCTAGACAAGAGCAGAAAATAACTGCTCAGGATAGGGTGGGGAACATGCACAGAAGCAGAAGTAGCTGCTTAAAGAAGGAAGAGGATACACAGAAGTAGTCCATACACTGTATTCAGCAAAACTAACCCCCTTGACCCTGAGTAAACCTGGCTTGAGGTTTTTCCCTATATAATGTCAACCCCAAATGATGAGAGAGGCTCTTCCGTACTGCACTGCATTGAGTAGTGGTCGAAGCCCCAACTGGAGAGCGCACTGAATAAATCTTGCTTTGCATTCTGGACTTGACTGGATTCCAATGGTTGTCTTTCTAGGAGTCTCAACATGGGCACAAAGAAGGTGGAATGATTGTAGAAAAAAGAGGGGTCAAGAACAAGAAAACCCAAAGAATCAACTCACCTGGGCACATAGAAACTCACAGAGACTAAATGGACAACCTGAGAGTCTTCATGGTACTGATCTAGACTCTCTGTGTATATGTTATAGGTGTATAAATTGCTCTTCTTTTGTGTCTCCTTTCAGTTGGAACAGGGGCTGTTTCTGCCTCTTTTGCTGGTTTTTGGGACACTATTCCTCTTACTGGTTTACCTTGGCCAACCTTCCTGTATTGATCTTCCATGTATTGGTAATATCTATGGAAGGCCTGGCAATTTCGTAACAGAAAGAGATGTGGAATAGATTTGGGGAGGAGCAATGGGAGGGTTGAGGAGGGGACTTGTAGTAGAGGAGGTAAGGAAAACTGTGGCCAAGATGTAAAATAAATAAATTTTAAAACATCAGTGACCATAGAGAGTGTGGCTGTTCTTGCTCTTACAGCTTAATTATGATTTATTTAAGACTAGTTTTACTCTTGTAAAGAGCTACCCTGTGCCTACCTGTGTATCAAACCTAATACATTATCAAACAGATTAACAAATTTTGAAACATATTTACTATTGTCTTAACAAAACCTGATTCTCTACTATTGGTAGGGCTAAAAATGCTATCAGATAGCATCTAAAGCCTACAATTCAGTTTCTTCTGTTTGTTGTAATTGCCAACTTAACATTTTTATGTATTCTTTAAATGCATTAATTTATAAGTTTCTCTATTCTGTTACCATAAAAATATTCAAGAATGTGTTTCCATTTTGAAACATGGAACCTGGGCTAATTTGTTTTCTTAGACCATGATTGCTCTTATTTGACTCCAGAATAAAATATTTTTTTCTTGTGTGTGTTTCTTTTTATGTTCAACATTTTTTCCAAAATGTAAAACCATTATATTTTGAGATCTTATATATGTGGCTATAAATTTTAATACAATTAAAATATGTCTTAACTCCCTTTTTTAATTCTCATGACCCATAGTTTCACTTTATTATTTATAACCTGATATAACCAGAATGTCTCTATGACTTCACTTACCAGAGTCCCTTGATGTAAAGGGGAGTTAGGCATAACATCCCAAGTCTTACCTCATTGCTATTGGCAATTGTTAGTTGCTAGAAGAGGAAAAGACATTTTTCTCTAAGAATTTAGCTTCCGGTAATTTAACCATGTTCCAATGGAAGACCAAACATTCAAGAATATTTGTGCAGAGCCAGATGATATCCTTTTAAAGGTCACAAAGTTGTGGGGATAGAGTGGTTGGAAGAGTTTGGGTAGAAAATGAATGTAACCAAAACATACAAAACTTTTAAAAAAATAAAAGTTTTTAAAAGAAGATATATGTCTTTAGCCACACTTTGAGATTAACTCAGAAACTACCAAAATTATGTATATAGCTTTATGTACTCACTTAAACATATGACTCTCCCATTATAAGTCAATGTCTGCACTTAATGTATGTACTATGTTTTTCTTTAAACATCACTTTCTCTGTGATTCTTCAATTATTTTCTTTTCCCAAAACCTATGATACAAATTTTTTGACAGTAATTTTAGACCAATATGGTTTAATGGACCAAGACCTACTTAAAGGTTGCTTGAACACTCCTCAAAAATACACCCCTCAAAAAATTACTTCACACAATAAACAGCAGAAAGAAGTTTGGACAGAACTGTGCCAATATTCCCAAATACTGTTTGCAAATAATTGTTTTACATTTAAAGGGGGATATGCTATAAATGTAAATAATTTGCATTAGTATAATTCTTGGTTTATTGATACAAGTTTAAGGTCAACTTTGTTATATGTATATATGTAGAAGGAGTTGCGGGCAGACCTACTTTTCATCCTGCCAAGCTCCCGCATGGCGAGCTTAGCACCGGAAATAATAACATACAAATTATATTCTTTTAAACACTGCCTGACCCTTTAGTTTCAGCCTCTTATTGGCTAATTTGCACATCTTGCTTTAACCCATATTTAGTAATCTGTGTAGCACCACGAGGGGTGGCTTATCAGGAGAAACCTTAACCTGCGTCTGTCTTAGAGAGGAGAGGCATGACGTCTACCTGAGGCATCTGCCTGACTCTGTTTCTTTCTCCCACAATTCTGTTCTGTCTACTCCACCTACCAAAGTTTCTGTCCTATTAAAGGGCCAAGGCAGTTTTTTATTAACCAATGAAAGTAACACATAGACATATGACCCTTCTCCATCATTTCCCCTTTTTTTTTTTAAACAAAAAAGAAAGGCTTTAACTTTAACATAGTAAAATTACATATAACAAAACAGTTAAAAAGAATTACAGTTACAATATTTATATCTACTTTATCTTTTATCATAACTAAGGAAAACAACTATAACTATCTATTTATTCTTCAACTCCATCAAAGACTCCAGAAGGATATAATATTACCTAAGTAAACAAGAAGTAAGCAATTTCCAAAACTCTAGAAATGACAGAGACATCTTGCTCTCAGGACAGTCACCCAAAGTTCCTCTGTACCATTGGGGCATCCATCTTCAGCCTTCAGGCCCATCGTATCCAGCAGACTTTTCCATGAAGCAGGAAATTTCAAAGACAGTTCAGTCACTATCTGCTGTGTCCTGCAGAATGTCTTGCAGACTCTTTCTTGAACCAGGAATGCCGAAAAACCATCTCACCTTTAGGCAAGTTCAGCAGTCCTCTCTCTGTGGGTTCTTTGTGTCCAGTTTATGCAACAGTCCAGGCAAGAACAGTTTCTTGCCCAAATGGCTATCAAACTCCATAAGGAGCCTCTTCAATGCCCATCTTCCTTCAAAGTAGATTGGTGCTGCCAGGAGCAGATATGTCTCATTGTCATGAAAAGTTCTAAGTTATTAAAACATTAAATGCCATATTCTGTAGTTTTTGAAAGATATGAAGAATGCCTACCTGAAATATATCTATGCACATCTAGAAAATCTAACTAACATGATTACAAGCTTGACTATTATTGATGGTTATCCATTAAAAACCTATATTTCCTAATTATACATTACATTTTTAATGAACTACAAAATCACAATACCTTAATCAAAATCAGAAACACATATACATATAACAAAATTAACCTTAAATTTATATCAATAGAGTAAAATTTATACCAATGTAAATTATTCATATCTATATCATTTTCCCCTTTAGATGTAAAAAAAAATTTATAAACCATATTTGGGAATATGGACGTAGTTATCTCTCCAAACTTCTTCCTGCTATATGGGGGCATTGTTAATCAGGTCTTTCATGGTATATAGCCTGTGTGCTAGGTACATATCAGTTGGCAGTTGAGCGAAGTAATTTTTTGAAGACGTTTACTGCTGCAACCTTTCAAGAGGGCGTGGTCTATCATACCATACTGGGATAGAAGCAATCCACAGGGTCTCATCCTCTGTGAAAACAAAAGATCCTCTCCAAAGCATCATATCCTTAGATCCAAATTCTGACATCAAGATACCTTTAGAACATATACGTTGGTTTAGTTTGGCAGCCCATATAATGAAATGTTTTTCTGTACTTAGCTCCTTCACAGTCAAAAAGTTCAAAGAAAACACAATAAAATACATAATCCAGACTATCTGTGAATTTTCCATTTTTATGTGGCTTACTTTTACTTTATCACTTTACTTTTCTGTCTCTTTAAAGACTTTACCCTTTTTAAGGCATTAACTTTATTCTCTATGTTCTTTTTCTTTTCTCGCTCAAAACTTTGTACACTCATCCAACCCATTTAAAGGTATTTTATGTGTGAATCTGTCCTATTGTGAATCTGTATTTTTTTAATTTCCAGAAACATGTTTGATTTGCGCCTTTAAATCGCTAAACGCTTAAGAATCTAAGCTGTGACATTCCTAGGTCAAAAACAGGTACTGCCAGCTTGCCCTGCCTAGCCTAACATGGCAGAGCCGCTTGTGCTTGTGATCCTTGCACATTGCACCAGTAGCACACAATGACCCCATTTTAGGCACACAGTGAGTCTAGTTGCCATCAAACAAATCGTAGCACTTTACTCCAAATGCTCCATTCAAAGACTCTGTCTCCTGCAGGAGCCAGACAGAGATTGTGATGGCAGCACAGCCCAGAAACTGGTATTTCAAAACCGCCATGTTTTAGTAGACCTGATCCTGTGGCCTACCCAGGCAGGAAGAGCTGAGCCACAGGCATGGTCTCACCTACTTTGTTCCCAACCCCGAGTGGGCCCAGAAATGCTCCATACCTGGAGTTTGCATTGGTGGCAGGGTCCAAGAAGCCACATTTTAAAGTGGCTGGTGTGGCTTTTTTTCTGCCACTCTTGCTGAATCAGGAAATACCTCTACAGCATGTACTAGGAAACAGCAAAAAGCTGTGTTAAACGCTCCCTTTTTTTTAAAGCCCTCTCGGGTATTTAAATGGATTTAGTTACCACGTTGGGTGCCAATCTGTAGTAGAAGGAACAGCGGGGCTGCATCCTGCCACCTGGCTAGCTTTACACCCGAAATAATTACACAGAAACTGTATTCTTTTGAACACTGCCTGAGCCTTTAGCTTCAGCCTCTTATTGGCTAATTTGCACATCTTGCTTTAACCCATATTTAGTAATCTGTGTAGCACCATGAGGGGTGGCTTATCAGGAGAAACCTTAACCTGCATCCATCTTGGAGAGGAGAGCTATGGTGTCTGCCTGAGGAGTCTGCCTGACTCTGCTTTTTTCTCCCACAATTCTGTTCTGTCTACTCTACCTACCTAATTTTCTATCCTATTAAAGGGCCAAGGCAGTTTCTTTATTAACCAGTGAAAGTAACACATAGACAGATGACCCTCCTCCATCATATATATATATATATATATATATATATATATATATATATATATATATATATATCTTGAATAAGGCATTGTGTTTGTGTCGCTCATTTAAAATATAATGTATAATTAAGAAATATAAATTAATAGATAATCATCTGTAATAGGCAATTATACTCATGCTAGTTAGATTTTCTAGATGTACAGAGATATGTTTCAGATGGATAGGTATTCTTCAAATCTTTCAGAGACCTTCAGAATATGGCATTTAAAATTATTAAGAATTTAAAATTTTCATGACAATGAGACGTATCTGCACCTGGCAGCACCAATTACTTCAAGAGGAAAATGTGGCATTTGAAGAGGCTCCTTATGGAGTTTACTAGCCATTTTAGGCAAGAAACTGGTCTTGCCTGGACTGATTGTTAAACTGGACAGGCAGGACTCACAGAGAAATTACTGCTGAACTTGCCTAAAGGTGAGATGGTTCTTTCGGGTTTCACCTTCATGAAAGAGTCTGCCATACATTTTGCAGGGCACAGAAGAAAATGACTGACAAACTGCCAATATAGGCAGAACTGTTTTTGAAATTTCCTGCTTCATTGAAAAGTCTGCTGGGCACTATGTAGGTTAGGTGACTGTCCAGGCAACAAGATATCTCTGTCAATTCTAGAGTTTTGAAATTGGTTACAAGGAACTTATTGTTCACTTAGGTAATATTATATATCCTTCTGGAGTCTTTAATGTAGTTAAAGAACTTATAGTTATAGTTATATTTTTCCTTAGTTATTATAAAAGATTAAGTAGATATAAATATTGTAATTCTTGCTTGATACCTGTTTTGTTATATGTAGTTTTACTATTTTAAAGTTAAAGCCTTCCTTTTAGTTTAAACAGAAAAGGGGAAATGTTGTGGGAGATCTTTCTGTCTGTGTGTTGTTTTTATTGGTTAATGAATAAAGAACTACTTTGGACATATAGCAAGGCAGAACTTAGGTAGGCAGGGAAAGCTGGACTGAATTCTGGGAGAAAGAAGGGCAGAGTCAGGGAGACGCCATAGAGCTACTGCCTGAGATAGATGTGTTGAAACTTTGCTGGTAGGCCACCATCTCGTGGTGATGCACAGATTAATGGAGATGGGTTAAAATAAGATGTAAGAGTTATCCAATAAGAAGCTAGAGCTAATAGGCCAAGCAGTTATTTGATTAATATGGTTTCTGTGTGATTATTTCAGGTCTGAGCTAGCTGAACAGCCAAGAAACAACAAGCGGCCTCCTTATACATACCAGTGATTCTATTAAAGGAAAACAGAAACCCATGGGATGTGAGAGGTTTCAATGTAAACTACCATTTCCCAGAGATAGAATATGGCCTCATACACATATATGTTCTCACATTACATAAATGTACTCTAATTTTCAAAACATATGGTAGGGGGAAAGAAAGTTGCCTGCAGTCCACAACTTTTTGTGTGAAAACTACCAAGAACTTTAATTCAACACTTGTGTGATGACAAGAAGGTAATAAACAGAGAAAAAGAAATTCCAGGGCAGAAATGATGCAGCATATATTCTCTGAGCTGATGCCCATCAGCCTAATTATTGTGAAAGAAGATTATGTGTAACTAGTTTAAGAACAAGCAAAATATGCAAGAGGAAATGCATGCAAGATGAGAAAATCAACAGCAACAAGAACAACACACAGTAACCTTGTGATACCACAGCAGGGGTTCCTTTGAATCTGTCCTTTGTTCTCCCTTCTTTTTGCTTCACGCCCCACAGGAATCTTTTTGGCTCTAGAGAATTTTTTCCTCAGGCTCTGGTTAGCTAATATCAGGGGAACAATGCCCATTATGAAATTCTTAACAGTGAAGAGAAAATGGAGTAACAGACTTACACAGGACCCAGGCCCACTTAAGAACTACTGTCCTTTTTCTTCCCCAAATTTACACCATTGATGTTCTCCATGCTCTAGTGATAGATAAATTAGAGATTGCCAGTTTCTTTCCTTTTCTTTTCTTTAGGGCACGTTTGCCTTGGAATAAATGTCTCCAGTGTTTTCATAGTACTGTGGACATTGAAGTAAAAAAGATGACAGAAATGTTAATCCATCTGAAAGGTATATTAATTGCATATTAATTTGTCAGTGATGACTCAAAAAAGGGTAAGCAAAATCCTAAAGTAGTTAGAAGGATTGCGATGGGAAATTGGGAAGTGTAAATAATGACAAAGAAGAGACTGGGCAACTTGAACTGGACAAAATGATGCATATCTTGACTCTAATGGTAAAGGGTGACATTCACTGGCAAAACTCATCCTGTTCATTTAAAAGGAGTTTATTTAAATGTGTGGAAATTATACCTCCAGGTTGCTACTTTCAATATATTAGTAGCTTCCTCTTCATTACTGAAGGAAAAGGAGAGAAAAGAGTCTTACTAATTTTTCTTATAATATTTACTTTAGAAACTCTCTCTATGAAACACATATACCCCTTGTCAGCTTTATCACCCAGGTGTGTGTTTGACAAGGACCTAAGTGCCACATATTAGAAAGACATACATGAAAGAAGAAATAGCACTTGTATCTTCATTTCTAAAAGAGGGTCAGGATGGCACCCTGCCTAACTCAGTGGGAGTCTTCCTTCGAGTTACAAAACTCCTCTGGTATAAAAAGAAAAATTCTCTTTATTATGACTTAAACTAATTAGACAGTGACCCAGTTGTAGGATGATATATTTGTAAATGATGTTCTCTCTATTTTAATTGCTTGAGTACATGTGTGTTGTGAGAACCAGTAAATGAATAAAGGGGTCATCAATGTAACCAAAGGCTTTACCTGCCTTTGGAACCTCCCAACATGTCTATGATGTACAGAACAGTCAGATACATTGTGTACTTAAGACCTCTTATTTCTAAGCTACTTTTCTGGTGAATTTTCTCAATTGAGAAAATATTTTGTTTTAATTATTTTCAGGATACCAGTTAATTGAGAAAGCAGCTATCTGTTATCAGAATGGCATTAAATTAGGCAAGGTAAATAATTCATTTTCCACCAATACTTGCTATAACAGGAAGACAGCAGCTTATCAACCAGAAATTGTTCTGCTTCTGGACTATATGTTTGGTCTTTATAAACATGAAAAAATTTATAAAGTGAGATAAAATGATTAACTACATTGTCTCAATTGAGTATGCACCAGAGCATCATATACAACTAATATTTTTAAGATTTCATGGAACAGAGAAATGAATGAAATGACTCCTCTGAAGTCAGTTGTGAAATGCTACATCCATCTTTTAACTAATTCAGTCATCTCACATTCTGTGTAGCCAAAGTAATACAAATAATCCTGAACTTTGTACAGGATGCACTGTAATAGAGTAAAATATTTCTAAAGAAGCCAAGAATACTGATTCTTTCATGCAGCAAACTACCTAGAAAGGAAGCGGTCTGCCTGAGATGATTGACATAAAAATTTCAGTGACTGTGAAGTATTTGGAATGCTGCCAAATAGACAGTCTAATTATAGTTTTCGTGGGCCCATCTTTGGCTCCAGAAAAAGCCATCTCTTGTCCACATCTGTATCAGAGTTAACATCTTGATAAACAGAAAAAAAGAAATATTTTGAAATATATGAATTTAAGAAAATTCAATTCTCCACCAAGAGCTAATAATGCTATAAGATAGCATCTAGGGTCCACAGTTGAGATTCTTCCCACTGATTTAACTGCCCATTTTGTTTTCACCAATTTGTTTGTAAAAATGCCTTCATCTGTAATTTTCTTTGTCTAATTACTACATTTTTTTGCATTGGAATATTGTATTTTGGGTGATCTGCATATATATTCCCCAGCCAGGCTCTTTGGTTTCAGGATAACCTATGGTTTTAAAATTCCTTTTGATATAAAAGCTGTTTTGCATTGATATTCTCCACTTCAATTCCTTTAATTGACAAGCTCATGGTGCAAATAATCTGTACAGAGCTAACTCATTTTAGGAGGAATATAACCTGTAATTAGAACAAAGACATGGTTTACATATGCATGCCTGTGTGTGTGTGTGTGTGTGTGTATTGTTTGAACAAGAGTGGTAAAACATACAGTTAGAAATTTAAATTCAGTATGCTTTTTCATTGACTCCTGGAATAACTAACCTGATTTTTAAAAAATATAAATTATTCTTCTAGCATAATTAATATTAGACTTTTTAATTTTTACTTTGTAGTTTTTATATGGTTTATTTTTTTATATTTAAAAATTTCCATCTCTTCCCCTCCTCTTCCCCCTTCCCTCCCCTCCCTTCCACCCATACCCCCACTCCCTCCCTCTCCAGCCAAGGAGCCATCAGGGTTCCCTACTCTATGTTAAGACCAAGGTCCTCCCAACTCCCCCCAGGTCCAGGAAGGTGATCAACCAAGCTGACAAGGCTCCCACAGAGCCCGTCCATGCAGAAGAATCAAAGCCCATTGCCATTGTCCTTGGCTTCTCAGTCAGCCTCCACCTTCGGCCACATTCAGAGAGTCCGGTTTGGTCTCATGTTCCATCAGTCCCATTCCAACTGGAGTTGGTGATCTCCCGTTAGTTCTGTCCCACCGTTTCCATGGGTGAATGCACCCCTCACGGTCCTGACTTTCTTTCTCATGTTCTCCCTCCTTCTGCTCCTCATCAGGACGTTGGGAGCTCAGTCCGGTGCTCTAATGTGGGGCTCAGTCATTTTCTTCATCTATCGCCAGGTGGAGGTTCTATGGTGATATGCAAGAAATTCATCAGTATGGCTATAGGAACTGGACTTTTCAGGCTCCCTCTCCTCAGCTGCCCAAGGAACTAGCTGGGGGCGTCTCCCTGGAAACCCTGGAACCCCTCTAGAGTCAAGTCTCTTGACAACCCTCAGATGGTTCCCTTAATTAAGATATATGCTTCCCTGCTCCCATATCCACCCTTCCTGTATCCCAAGCATCCGATTCCTCCGAGCTCCCCCCATTCTCCCCTTCATGCTTTTCTCTCCCCATCTTCCCTTGGCCCCGTCTCACCCCACCCTCAAGTTCCCAATTTTTCCCCGGCGATCGTGTGTATTTTAAAAATTAAATGATATTTTCTCTTCCATGTTGATATTTGTAGAAGAAGTCATGTGTAAATATTAATCATTTATTAAAATTTAGAAAAATAAAAATGTTTTAAATATAAACAATAGTAGAAATATTTTTCTAATTTTCTCATAAGACTTTGACTTTTATACTATCGTTATTGTCATATGAGATCATTTTGATTACTTCTACCTTATAAAATATTTTCCTATATCCAAGCTATAAATTTTTCTTATTAATAATATTTTATAACTCTATATACTCTGATAATATATTTTATAAATTTTCTATGGAATTTTTAGTATTCTATTATAATATCAGTCATGAAGTGTATATTTAATTTTATATGAAACTATCAAATAAGTTTGATATGACATTTTTAATAAGCTCTTAAGACATCAGAATGTTTATCTAAATTTATCCATATAATTAATTTGATTAATTTATTAATTTTTGCAACACATATTTTTGAAACAGATATGAGTGTGATTCTTGACAGTCCTCCTTATGTTACAGTTAAGGTGATATAGTGAATAGGAGATACCTCCTAAGTAGGATTGCCTGATAGAAAAGTCAATTTCTCCATCATCATCCACAATGAACTGTGCAAGCCAACAGAATAGAAAATTGTCTCATAATCAAATATTTTCTCAGAGAAATATAGATATACCATTGAGAAACAATACTTTGTCCATACATAACAATATCACAGTAAAACCACAAGAAAAGAAACCTATAATAATTTATAAGATAATTGCTGGTAATAACAAATCTAAACATCTCATATTCATTCCTTTAGAGATTTGATTCTCTATAAGTAAGAAAGAATTTTGTAATTTCATAACACACACATCTATGGTAATGGCAAAGTGAAGGATTATAATCCATAAAAATGGCAAATTCTTGTATTCCACTACCATGGAGGACAAGGTTCTTGGAACAGTCACATGAGGGAGACTTCTTAATTTAAAAAGTTCTTAATTTAAAATTAAAAGTTTTTTTTTATTTTTTCAATTTCTTTCACTATTTTAAAGGGCTCTCTTCTCAAATGGTGTGCTATTCCTTGTGGAAGTTTTCATGATACAGTGACTCAATGAAGTTTTGCCATACTGAAGTAATATCACTTGATGTTGATAGGTCTTTAATCATATTTGTGGGTATTCATTCTATTGTTTTAATGTCTTGAATTTCCTTGTTTCTCACCAAGGTTGTGATTGAAATTTTCATAAGCAAACCCCATGCAGAAAATGAAGAAGACAAAAATGGGAATAGTTCTGTTGTCTGATTATGTAAAGTTTTTATGTAATATTAACCACAATACAAGCAGCACATTTTCAACCATATTCTCTTATGAGATTGACAGACAAAAACTAATGGTATTTGTAAAATTTGATCCCTTTCCTTGAAGAGTGTATTTTTTTTCTGAGACAGGGTTTCTCTGTGTGTCCCTTGCAATCCTGGAATTTATTCTGTAGACCAAGCTGCTGTGAAACTTAAAGATCTTCCTGCCTCTGTTTCCTGAGTACTGTGACTAAAGCCATGTATCTCTACACCCAGTGATGAATGAGAACTTACGTATTTATTAATAACCAGAACCATAAGCATCTTTTATAGCACTGTACAACTGTTCCAAAAAAAGCCCTTCTCACCTGTTCACAGAATCATAACAAAACATTTTTATCAGTTTATTGCAAAATAACACACTTAAATAAAACACATATGAAGCATGCAAGAGGCGAGGCTGAAATTCAAGGTTAAAAACAAATCAGTAATTTTGTACATTAAAGTGATAGATTTATGAGCACATAAAAAATATTGGAAGAGTATATTAAATAAGTGTCGAGTAACATTCCAAAACTCTTCTGTTTCTGGTGGCTCCTCATCCCATTGTCCAGTCCATCTCCTTGCTTTAAGACTTTATTATTCCTGTCCTATTGTTAGTAGCTTCTTTAATTATTCAAATTTACTTCACTTAATATTTTACCTTGAGTTGCCAAGCATCATTGTTCAACCAAATTGACACATTTCAAAACCTGAGAGTTTGGAAGTGACCAGTAAGAGATTGAGAATCCTGAGGCCAAAAGTCTTCCAATAGTAACATTCTATTACTGTCACTAGAGAGTAATCCTAAATAACTGATGGGCAGTATTAGTAATGTGAACACAACACTGTGTAAAACTTTTTCCATTTATACTAACAGTTAATATTATAGCTATTGATCATATATTGGAATCATGTGGCCACTTAAAATCCCAACTTTATGTCTTTGAAGAAGTGATTTAATTTTATTATACTTCTATATATTTTTCATTTTTACAATAGAAACGTTCATCATTTAGTCTTTGAGAATTTTTCATGGTACCAACTTTTGCATATTAAGTATTATACTAGCCTTATTCATTATTAATAATTGTCTTTATTTCTTGAGTTTGTATGTCATATTAAAATGGATAAATTATATTTGAAATATTAATAAATCACTAGAAAATAGAAAATGTGTATATATTCAAAGTTTTGGTTTATTTCCATAAACATGAGCATAGAAATACATACTATATATGTATACATTTGCATGTAGTGTGTATTACAAAAATATAAAATTAAAAATTAAAATAAGAATTAAAACAAGCATACTTGAAAAGTTCTATAGGGTCATTACACAGACAGATCCTCCTTCAAAATGCTAAAATACAATGTAGAATAAGCAGCACACCCCACAGGCATTTTGCCATTATCTCATTGTTTTAAAAAGAGACATCATATGTGCAAACATTATAGGAACAGGATGTATTTGAGAAACTACACATGACTGATATAGGAAACTCTGCATGTAATAATTTGTTGATGGCAAAAAGAGAATACTCTAGTATTATGAGCTGAAATAAATACCAGTTCACATTTGGACTGGATCTTGTACACAATTCTAAAATATTTTAGTTTTGTTGATTTCTAAACTGAAATAGCTGAATTTGAAATAGTCTCTGAATGATTCTTTCAAACAATAACTTAGAATTTAGAATAAAAAATAAATGCAAGAACTTAATTTAATTTTTTTCAGAAAATATTAGGTGTCATCAAAAGTAGGTAAGATTTCATAAGTGAAAACACTAGATAATTTGCATACATCTTCAATTAAATACAGTGTTTTACAAAATGTAAGATGGTATAGTAAAAGAAACAAAACTTAAATCAACTTAATTCTTCCTGGGTTTAAAGGATTCTTCCTATACTTTATATTTCTCCTATAAACTTTGGGTAAATTTACTTTCTGAGTGATAAAATTATGGCTTCAAGATCATAGCATGCAGCAAGAATCTGTCATATTTGATAATCTTCAATTACCAAATACATTTTATCATTAACTGCAGAACAAGGTACTGCATTTTCAGTTCAAGGAATCAGTCAATTCCTCAAAGAAACAAAGCATAAAATTAAAGAAATGTATGCTATTTCATAGAATTAGCTGTCTTGTTTTCAATGTGCACAAAATGATGATTATTTCTCCTAACTTTAAAAAAAATCCCAAAGTGTTAAATATTCCCTTCAGAAACCTATGCCTGTAGGAAATTCCTAAAATATATTTGTATACATATAAACAAAGATTTTAAAAGCCCACCAATATCCCTACTTGATACCATTGTATAATAAATGAAAATCCCATTTCTGGGAGTGGGTTAACATTTTTAGAGTTGTTAGTGAGTAAGTTCTTATAGACCCCAAAAACATTTTAAAGTTTTCCCAGTGATCTTTTGCCATCCAGAACTTGATAGTAAGATTCTATTACTGAACAACATTTCCTTGGAGAAACCATGCTGTTATTTACCTGGAAACATCTCCCCTACTTTTATAGCACTGGTTGGTGTTATGCAAACTATAGGAGAGAAAATTAGTCATTAATGTTACCGATGTTTGAACTCTGTAGCTACAGTAAGAACTGGTGTCAAGGCACATTTACTGGTGTAATAGTGGTACAAATGTCATGGGAGTAAACAATCGGTTTTTGATTGAATTCAGCATATTTTACAAGGTTAAAACTATTCCTGATCCAGTTATTGAAGTAAGAACCTACGGAAAAGCAGATCATAGATACAAGCAGAGGTCATATTACTTCCATTATCTTCTAAATTACATGGTATTTAACCGACCTCTAAGACTTATTCTTATACATACAGATTTAATAATAAATCTCTCAACCTTAATCAGAGAAAGTTCTACTTCTAGTAGAAAATGATCAACACAGAGACCAACAACTGGCCAGCATGTATGGAATAATAGACTGCAAAATCCTTAGCTTATAATTATATATCACTCCTTCCTAAAAAGACTTAGTTATCATCATAATGGAAAGAGCAGAGTGTATTAGCCAATACGGCAGACTACAGAGAAACAGTATCTTCAGGTCATAATAGGACAATGCACATATGAACTCTACAGATTTCTGACATCACACAGAGAGTTCCATCCCTAAGAAGTCATTATCAATTATTAGCTACTTGTAGAGGAAGATGTTATTTTCCTTAAAAGTTTAACTCTTGTTAAGTCAACCATCCTTCTGTAGAAGGTCACAGATTCAGGAATATTTGAACAGCACAAACGTTCCTTACTGGGAAAAAAAGAACTAAAAAAAGACAGACATAAAATCAGGCAGAAAATGCATAGAGATCAATCTGAGAAGAGTGTGTGAAGAAGATGACTGTGATCTCACACAAGTAGAAGTCTCAAAGAACTAATACAATGAAGAAAAGAGGGGGTTTATTTAATCTCTTAAATGCTTTACTGGTATAAACACCAAAATGTTCACTGTATTGAATTCATTAGGGAAAAGTTTCTAATTTAGGTTTTTATCTTATTAAGGAATGCCTATAAAAACATTCACCCTTTAAACTTAAGCCTTTCTATCTGGCTATAGCATTAGAATGTCAAAGGAATCCACTTGTTGGATTCTGGCAGCTTGGTATATGACACCCAAAACATTCACATAGAAACTATATTATTTAAATCACTGTTTGAGTCCATTATCTCTATCTTCTTATTTGCTCACTCTTACATTTTAAATTAACCCATCTTTATTAATCTGTGCATCACCATGAGGTTGTGACCTACCAGGAAAGTTTCAACATGTCTATCTCCAGCAGCAGCTCCGTGGCTTCTCCCTGACACTGCCTCCTTTGTACCAGTATTCAGTTTAGTTTTCCCTGCCTAGTTATGTTCCCCCATAGCTCTGCTGTAGGCCCAAAGAAGTTCCTTGATTAACCAATGGTATTCTCAGCATAAAGAGGGGAATCACATATTACCTCTCCTTTTCTGTAAATAAAAAGAAAGTTTTTAAACTTAACATATTAAAATTACATATAGAAAACAGATATCAAGTAACAATTAGTTATAATACTTATATCTATTTTATCTTTTATCACAACTTAGGATAACTATAACTATAACTATATATTCCTCAACTCTGTCAAAGTCTCCAGAAGAAAATAATTTTACCTAAGTAAACAGGGAGTGTATTGTAAGCAACTTCCAAAACTCTAGAATTGACAGAGACATCTGGCTACCTGGACAATCCCACAAAGTTCTTTTATATTATTAGGATATCCAGTCTTCAGCCTAGAGCACCATAGTATTCAGCAGACTTTTCCATGAATCCGGAAATTTCAAAGACAGTTTTGCCTGTTTTGGCAGTTTGTCATTTTCTTCTATGTCCAGCAGAATGTCTAGCAGACTCTTTAATGAGGCAGGAACCATAAAGGATTTTCTCACCTGAAGGAAAGTTTAGCAGTCATTTCTCTGTGGGTCCTGCATGTCCAGTTTATTAAGCAGACCAGAAAGACCAGTTTCTTGCCCAAAATGTCTAGTAAACTCAATAAGATGTCTTTTCGATACACATCTTCCTCTTGAAGTAATTGGTGCTGCCAGAAGCAGATGTGTCTCATTGTCATGAAAAGTCCTAAGTTCTTAAATGTTTTAAATGTCATATTCTGTAGTCTTTGAAAGGTTTAAAGAATGCCTATCCTTCTGAAATACATGTCTGTATATCTAGAAAATCTAAGTAATGTGACTCCAAGCTTAACTCTTAAAGATGACTGTAGTATGAGTGGTAGGCTGCATTCCTGCTCGGCTCCTGCCTGGCTAGCTTAGGCCCAGAATAATTGCATGGAAACTGTATTCATTTAAACACTGCCTGGGCCATTAGTTTCAGATTCTTATTGGCTAATTCTCACATCTTGCTTAACCCATTTCTATTAATGTGTGTAGCCCCACGAGGTGGTAGCTTATCAAGAAGATCCTAACCTGTGTCTGTTTTGGAGAGGAGAGTTATGGAGAATGCCTGAGGAGTCTGCCTGACTCTGCTTTCTTTCTCCCACAATTCTATTCTGTCTACTCTGCCTACCTAATTTTCTGTCCTATTAAAGGGACCAGGCAGTTTCTTTATTAACCAATGAAAGCAACACATAGACAGATGACACTCCTCCATCAGATGACTATCTATTATCCTGCATTTCTTAATAATATATTATATTAGTAAATAAGCTTTACAAACATAATTCCTTAATCAAGAACATATATAGATATAGATATAGATAGATAGATAGATAGATAGATAGATGATTGATGATAGATAGAGAGATAGATAGATAGATAGATGACAGATAGATAATATAACAAAATTAACCTTAATTTTTTATCAATATAGTAAGATCCATACCAATGCAAATCTTTATAGCACATCCTCCTTTAAATGTAAAGAAACATTTAAAAACAATATTTGGGAATATGGACATAATTCTTCAAACTTCTTCCTTCTGTATTGCAGGAGGAGTGTTACCCCAACTGCCCAGCTAGTTTACACCTGAAATTATCACATAGAAACTGTATTTATTTAAACACTGTCTGGCCCATTAGTTCTAACTTCTTATTAGCTAATTCTTACATCTTAATTTAACCCATTTCTGTTAATCCGTGTATCACAATGTGACTGTGTCTAACTGGCAAGATTCTAGCCAGCATCCATCTCAAGCAGGAGATCCATGGTATCTACCATTCTGCCCTTCTTTGCAGCATTCATGTCTGTCTTCTCCTCCTACCTAAGTTCTGCCCTATCAGGCCAAGCAGTTTCTTTCTTGATTAACCAATGAAAGCAAGACAAAAAGAGAAGGACCTCCTACACTGCTTCTGTTTATTGGGCACAGTATTTTTTGAGGGGTGTTTAAGGCAACCTTTCAAGGGGTCTTGATCCAGCAAACCACATCAGTCGGGAAGCAATCCACAAGTTCTCATCTTCTGTGGAAACAAAATAAGAAACTCTTTTCCAAAACAACATATCCTTAGACTCAAATTTTAGAATAAAGATACCTTTAACACATATATGCTGGTTTAGCAGTTCATACAATGAAGTGTCTCTCTGTACTTAGCACCTTCACAGTCAAATTCAAATAAGTCTGCTTCTTTTTTTTTCTAGAGCTTTCAGGTATGCTGTTAAGTCTCTAATGTGAGCTTTCTCCATTTTATTTATGTGGGCACTTAATGCTATGAACTTTTCTCTTAGCACTGCTTTCATAGTGTCCCATAGGTTTGGGTATGTTGTGTCTTTATAGTCGTTGAATTCAAGGAAGACTTTAATTTCTTCCTTTATTTCTTCCTTGAAACAGTGATGGTTCAGTAGTTGACTGTTCAGTTTCCATGAGTTTGTAGGATTTCTGGGAGTAGAATTGTTATTTAATTTTAACTTTATCCCATGGTTATCCAATAGTACACACGTAGTTACTACAATTTTGTTTTATCTGTGGATATTTGCTTTGTTACTGATTATGTGATCAATTTTCAAAAAGGTTCCATGAGATGCTGAGAAGAAGATATATTCTTTTCTATTTGGGTGGAATGTTCTATAGATGTCTGTTAAGTCCATTTGATTCATTACGTCTGTTAGTTCTCTTATTTCTCTGTTAAGTTTTTGTCTGGTTGACCTGTCCATTGGTGAGAGAGGAGTGTTGAAATCTCCTCCTATTAGTCTGTGGGGTTTGATATGTGCACCAATATATTCTCTGAGCCTTTGAGGTGCAATTCTTCTCCTGCTTCTACCCCTATTATTCATAGGTTTGGTCTTTTAATGGTGTCCCATATTTCCTGGATGTTTTGTGTTAAGAATTTGTTAGATTTGCTGTTTTCTTTAAACAATATGTTTATTTCCTCTATAGTATCTTCAGCACCTGAGATTCTTTCTTCTATCTCTTGTATTCTGTTGGTTATACTTGTCTCTGTAGTTCCTGTTTGTTTACCCATATTTTCCATATTCAGCCATCCCTCGGTTTGTGTTTTCTATATTGCCTCCATTTCAGTCTTCAAGTCTTGAGCTGTTTTCATTACCTGTCTGACTGCTTTTTCTTGGTTTCCTTTGTTATCTTTGAGGGATTTATTTATTTCTTTTAACTTTTGTTTGTCTCCTCTTCTCATTTCTTTAAAAGAGTTTTTCACATCCTGTTTAAGGGATTCTATTATTTTCATAACGTTATGTTTAAAGACAATTTCTTCTACTTCTTCTGGAATAGGGTGTTCAAGTCTTCATGTTGTGTGTTTACTGGATCCTGGTTTTGTCATGTTGCTTTTAAGATTGTTGGAGGATGCACCCCTCGTGGTCGTGACTTCCTTGCTCATGTTCTCCCTCCTTCTGCTCCTCATTTGGACCTTGGGAGCTCAGTCAGATGCTCCAATATGGGCTCTGTCTCTATCTCCATCCATCACCAGATGAAAGTTCTATGGTAATATGCAAGATATTCATCAGTATGGCTATAGGATCGGGCCATTTCTGGCTCCCGCTCCTCAGCTGCCAAGGAATTAGCTGGGGATATCTCCCTGAATACCTTGGAACCCCTCTAGAATCAAGTCTCTTGCCACCCCTAAAAATACTCCCTTAATTAAGATATATACTTCCCTGCTCTCATATCCACCCTTCCTATATCCCAACCATCCCATTCCCCCAAGCTCTCCCTATCCTCCCCTTCACACTTTTCTCTCCCCATCTCCCCTTATCCCCATCCCACCCCACCCCCAAGTTCCCAATTTTTCTTGCATTGGTGCCTGCCCATCTCTTCCTTCAAATGCGGCCAGGAGAGTCTTGGCATTTGGTCCAATCTTTGCTGTGATTGACTGTGTACTTGGGGGATTTTCTTGGTTTGCCCTCTCTTAAGGCCCCTCAGCTCTGGAGCTTGCTCTCAAATCCCCTCAGCCCTGAATCAGGCTGTGCTGGTGAATCTAAGGACCTCACAGATGGAAAGAAGTGCTTGGGGGCAAGATGGGATGGGGGTAACTAGAAAAAGCCAGTAGCCGGTGAGACTCCCCGCTGAATGGCCAGAAAGATTTAAGGAAATGGAGGGGGCCTGTACTCCATTCCTGGGATAAGCCAGCCAGCCAGAAACATACTTACCTTTCTGGATGGATCTCCTTAGTACAAGAGCAGGGACTCTTGTTGGGCCAAGGACATTACAGACCAAAGGGCAGACTGGGGATTGGGGGTGTCATGTGGAACAAGGAAGTCACTGCATCAGGAGCTGGAGGGATCCTGTTCTCCATTCCTGGGACCTTCCAGCCAGGCAGGCAAATACATACCCCTCTGGATGGATCTCCTCAGTACAGAACCAGGAACTCTTGCTGGAAACTTCCGGCCTAAGTGAAAAAAGGGAAAATCTCACATTAGGGACTTAACAACACCTGAAAGCTCTAGAAAAAAAAAAGAAGCAGACTCATTCAGGAAAAGTAGAAGAGTTAAAATAATCAAACTGAGGGCTGAAATCAACAAAATAGAAACAAACAAACAAACAAACAAAAAAAAAACAGTCCAAAGAATCAAAGAAACAAAGAGCTGATTCTTTGAGAAAATCAACAAGATTGACAAACCCCTATCCAAACTAATCAAAAGGCTGAGAGAGACCATGCAAATTAACAAGATCAGATATGAAAATGGGGACATAACAACAGACACTAAGGAAATTCAAAGAATCACTAAGTCTTACTACAAAAGCCTGTATACCACAAAATTGGACAATGTAAAAGAAAGAGACATTTTTTAGATAAGTACCACATACCAAAATTAAATCAAGAACAGGTGAACAATTGAAATAGACATATAAGTTGTGAGAAAATAGAAGCTGTCATCAAAAACCTCCCAACCAATAAAAGCCTAGGACCAGTTGGTTTTAATTCAGAATTCTACCAGAACTTTCAAGAAGAGGTAATACCTATACTTCTTAATATGTTTCACATAATAGAAACAGAAGAGTCATTACCAAACTCTTTTTATGAAGCTACAGTTACCCTGATAACAAAACCACACAAAGACTCAAACAAGAAAGAGAATTACAGACCAATCTCAGTCATTAACATCATCGCAAAAATTCTCAATAAAATACTGGCAAACCAAATCCAAGAACACATCAAAAAAATTATACATTGTGATCAAGTAGGCTTCATCCAAGAGATGCAGGGCTGGTTCAACTTGGAGAGAAACTCAAAGCCATCCCACTAAAATCAGGAACAAGACAAGGTTGTCCATGCTCTCCACACCTCATCAATATAGTGCTTGAATTTCTAGCAATGGCAATAAGACAACATAAGGAGATCAAGGGATTCTAACCCGAAAGGAAGAAGTCAAACTTTCATTACTTGCAGATGATATGATAGTGTGCATGTGACCCCAAAAACTCTACCAGACAACTCCTACAGCTCATAAATATCTTCAGTAATGTGGCAGAATACAGGATCAACTCAAAAAATCAGGAGACCTCGTATACACAAAGAATAAAATAGTGGAGATTGAAATTAGAGAAACATCACCTTTCACGATAGCCACAAAGAGCATAAAGTATCTTGGGGTATCACTAACCAAGGAAGTGAAAGATCTATTTCACAAGAACTTTAAGTCTTCGAAGAAAGAAATTGAAGAGGATTCCAGAAAATGGAATGATCTTTCATGCTCTTGGATTGGTAGGATCAACATAGTAAAAATGGCAATTCTACCAAAGGCAATCTATAGATTCAATGTAATCCCCATCAAAATCCCAACAAAATTCTTCACAGACCTTGAGAGAACAATAATCAACTTTATATGGAAAAACAAAAAACCTAGAATAGCCAAAACAATCCTATATAATAAAGGTAATTCCAGAGGCATTACCATCCCTGACTTCAAACTCTATCACAAACCTACAGAAAAAAAAAAAAAAAAAAAAAAAAAAAAAAAAAACAGCTTGGTATTGCAATAGAAACAGAGACATTGACAAAAGGAATCAAATTGAAGACCTGGATAATAATCAACAAAACTATGAACACCTGATTTTCGACAAAGGAAATAAAATTATACAATGGAAGAAAGAAAGCATCTTTAACAAATGGTTCTGGTATAACTGGATTTCAACCTGTAGAAGAATGAAAACCATGAACAAAACTCAAGTCCAAATGGATTAAAGACCTCATTATAAATCTGACCACACTGAACCTGAGAGAAGAGAAAGTGGGAAATAGTCTACAACACATGGGCACAGAAGACCACTTCCTATGTATAACCCCAGTAGCACAGACAATAAGAACAACAATGAATAAATGGGACCTCCTGAAACTGAGATGCTTCTGTAAAGAAAAGGACACTGTCATTAAGACAAAAAGGCAAAAAAGATATTTACCAACCCCACATCAGACAAAGGTCTGATCTCCAAAATATATAAAGAACTCAAGAAGCTAGACATTAAAATTCTAAATAACCCAATTTTTAAATGATGTATTGAACTGAACAGAAAATTCTCAACAGAAGAAGTTCAAATGGTCAAAAGATACTTAAGGCCATATTCAACTTACTTAGCAATCAGGGAAATGCAAATCAAAACAACTTTGGCATACCATCTTACACCTGTCAGAATGGCTAAAATCAAAAATACCAATGATTACCTATGCTGGAGAGGATGTGGAGTAAGGAGAACACTCATACATTGCTGGTGGGGATGCAAACTTGTGCATCCACTTTGGAAATTAGTGTGGTGGTCTCTCAGGAAACAGGAAGCCAAACTACTTCAGAATCCAGCAATACCACTCTTGGGAATAAAGCCAAGAGATGCCCAATCATACAACAAAAACATTTGTTCAACTATGTTCACACCAGCACTATTTGTAATAGCCAGAACCTAGAAATGACCTATATGCCCTTCAATGGAAAAATTGATAAAGTGTGGCACATGTCCACATTAAAGTACTACTCACCAGTAATAAAACAATGACATCTTGAATTTTGCATGCAAATGGATGGAAATAGAAAACACTATTCTGAACAACCTGAACGAGATAACCCAGACCCAACAAGATGAATATGGTATGTACTTATTTGTTAGTAGATTCTAGCTAGAAACAATGGCCATTGAGCCTATAGTTTGCCATCCTAGAGAATTAAATAATAAGGTGAACCCAAAGAAAAACATATATAGATCCTCCTGGAACTTGGAAGCAGACAAGATTGCAAGGCAAAAGCTGGGAGCTTGGGGGGTGAGGGTAGGGGGGGAAGGGGAGAGGGGGATAGAGAACGAAGAAGGTGCAGATTGGGGAGATCTTGGGGGAGTGAGATTGTTGAAATGGAGGAAGGGCAGATATGGGAGCAAGAAATAAAATATCTTTATTAAGGGATCCATTTTAGGGTTGGCAAGAGACTTGGCTCTAGAGAGGTTCCCTGGTATTGAAGAGGATGTCCCCAGCTAGGTACTTCGACGGTAGAGAAGAGGGTGCTTGAACTAGCTTTGTCCCACAGCCACACTGATGAATATCTTTAATTCTTGAATATCACCATAGAACCTTCATCTGGCAATGGATGGAGATAGAGACAGAGACCCACATTGGAGCACTGGACTGAGCTCCCAAGATCCAGTTGAAGAGCTGAAGGAGGGAGATGAACAAGGAATTCAGGACCATGAGGGGTTTGTCGACCCACTGAGACAGTGTGACTGATCTAATGGGAGCTCACCAAGGCTAGCTGGACTGGGACTGAATGAGCATGTTATCAAACCAGACTCTCTGAATGTGGCTGACAATGGGGGCTGATTGAGAAGCCAATGTTAATGTAACTGGGATTTGATTCTACTGCATGTACTGGCTTTTTGGGATCCTAGTCTGTTTTGATGCATACCTTCCTAGGCCTGGATGGAAGAGGGTGGGTCTTGGACTTCCCATAGGGCAGGGTACTCTGCCTTCTCTTAGGACTGGAGGTGGAGAGGGAGAGTGGGTAGGGAAGCAGGAGGGTAATGGGAGGAGAGGGGGAAGTGGAAATTTTGAATGTTATTATTTATAAAGCAGTAAAAAATCTAAAAGAAATAAAAGAAAAAAGAAAAAAGAAAAAATTCAAATAAAACAAATAATATACATAAGCCAGACTCTGTGTATTCTCCATCTCTATGTGGCTTATTTTTTTTACTCTATTCCTTTTTAATATTTATTTTGTTCTCTTACACTTTTAATCTATAAGTATCTGTATTCTGTCTCTTTATAAACTTTGTTTTATATATTTTTCAAACCATTTACTTCTTTTTAAAACTGTATATACATGTATCCAACACTGTGACCTATTTAGAGGTCTTTTACTTCTGAATCTGTCCTATTGTGTATCTCTAATTCTTACTGTCCAGGAGCACTTTTTTTTTTTTTTTTTTGAGTTCGAGGCCAGCCTGGTCTACAAGAGCTAGTTCCAGGAGCACTTTTTAAATTGATAATAGCTTCTTAAAAACTTATCCTGTAGCATTACTATGGTATATATGGTACTTTCTGCTTGCTCTGCTCAGTCCAGCATGGTGGAAGTCCATTCAGCACTCTGCAAGCAGTGCATATTTTCCCCATTTTAGGCACACAGCAGGTCTATGTTGCTATTAAGCAAATTGTAGTATGTTGCTCACAATCCAATTTAAATGCTTGACCTCCTGAAACAGCCAAGGTCGCACTGGCATCATGGCCCAGAAAACTGCCCTTTCACAGCAGTGCAGTTCCAAAACAGCTCAACTATTTCCTGCTACTGCTGAATCAAGAAAACCCCTCTTAAAGGAGTCATGCCTCTGTTTGCTTCTATCGAAAGGAGCCCATTGAAGAAAATGCCACTACCAAACCATGCTTACTCTGTTCTTTTGTGTCTAGGATTCCTTTTTAAGCTTTCTTGGGTTTTACATGGATTCTAATTGGCTACATGGGCACCAATTTGTAGTAAGAGGGGCCACCTATTTTGTTCCCAGCCACTTAGTGCCAAAATAATCACACAGAAACTGTATTAGTTAAATCATTGCTTGACCCATTAGCTCTAGCTTCTTATTGGCTAACACACATTAATTTATTCCATTTCTATTAATTTGTGTTTTGCCACATGGCTGTGGCTTACCAAGTAAGATTCCATTGACTCCAGTGAGAGCTACGTGGCTTCTCTCTGACTCTGCCTCCTTTCTCCCAGCATTCAGTTTAGTTTTCATTGTATATCTATATTCTGCCCTATCAATAGGACAAGAGTTTCTTTACTCACCAATGGTATTCAAGTGATTGAAATACAAACACAAAGGATGTCTGTGATATCTATTTCCCATTCCCCTTCTCACTGATATAAGGATATCTCATCCTGGATAACCTACTTCTCTCAAATTGGCTTTAAACTTGTAAGTTCTATAGAATATATACTTTATGTTTATCATTTGTACTCATTCATTAAATTACTATCAATCTTAGTGTGTCTATAGCATTATACTGTAACTCTTTTTGTTGATTTATAGTCATGTGGAACATGAACAAGCCTCACAAGAGGAAGAAATTATCACCACAAGATACTTAAATTATCCATGTTATTTTCAGCAAATGTTACAAAAAGTCAGTATATCTCTGCTTGATTATAAAATATTAAGGTTTTAAATTCATTGATTTTTTAGGTATAATAATTGTCCTAAAAACATTTAAACAATTTTCTTAGTAAAAGGGGTTAGTTAGTCAGCAATAGGGGAATAATCCCTCTCCCAGACATTATAAGCTATCAAACAATAATACAAGTGCAAGGTATGGGTGAACTTTTTCTATTTGGTGGTCAGTGGCATCCTATCATTTCTTCTTTGTTACCCTTCAGAAGTTGATGATGAACTCTATTGTTGAAGATGCTACATACTGGAGTCATAAGACACTGAGAAAGCTAGCAGCTGCCAATCTAGACACTTATTTACTATTGGATAACATTCACAGTGCTGGAAAATGCTGTGTGTGACACTGGGGAAGAAAATTAATCAGCTGTGTTATACATTTGTGAATCTTATGAGCAACAGCAACAAACAGCTTCAGAAGATATATCCACTGGTATAATAGCTGCACATATGTTATGAGACTAGTCAAATTCTTTTTGATTATTTTTAAGACACAGGTTGATTTGGGTTATAACACTTTATTACAGCAAAAGAAACCCAAACTAAGACAATATAAATAAAATGATCTTATGGTTTCACCCCCAACTTTTTATGTTTAAAATTATGCAATTATATGTTTTACCAAAGCCAAAAGCAGAAATGAGTTACATATTTTTGGGTTGTTGACTAATTGGGTCCAATAGACCGTCCCAAACATTATAGGATATTGCTGATTCTTTTGGTTTTCCTTCAACGCGTCACCTTATTATATGGTCTTGTTTTTGAAGAGACAATAAACATGTCATAGAAGATGTAGAAATCTAGCTAGGACTCATTCGGAAGTTTTAACCCTTATTGGTTAGCATTCACAGTGCTGGAGTGCTGAAAATGCTACCAGAAGGTAAAAACAATCACCAACATCACTCAGGTTTGAACTCTGAGGTACAATGATGAACTGCCTACATGATATGCCCTCTAATGTGATTGGGGCACAGATATTACAGGTGTAATGAATCACTTTATTTTATTAGTTGGATTTAAAGCCCACTATGGGAGGTGAAAACTGATACTGATACTGCCAATGATGCTAAAACCTTGCTTTAAACCTGACACTAAATACATATGGCTCTTGCAGGAGAAAAACTATTAATATTAACAGAAATAAAATGACTCCTAACATATTTATAGATCAATGCATCGTTCAGCACTCATCATTGATGCTTCTTGTAGTAGATGGTAATTAACAAAGAGACCCACAGCAGCTCAACATGAAGAGAATAAAAGACTTTCTATCCCTTTTAACATTTACGTCTCCAAGAATTCAAACACCTTTTTCTTTAAATTTTTAAATTAAATATAACTATATTATATTTTATTTTCCCTTTCTTCTCTCCAGAACATCCTATACACTTTCTGTGGGTATAGATGGAACTAATGGCTAGAGTGGAATATGCAACTCACCCTGCAAAAGTCTCTCAAATACAAATAGAGTTTACGGGCTATGTATCTGGACCTAGAAGTGAGGATATGAAGGCAACCATGAGCCATAGGGGAGAAGTTAGGTAAAAGAGGAAGAAACTTAGCCTCAATGAAGTGTCTTAAATAGTATATACCACTTTTGATTATCTGGTTTTACAAAAGATAATATTTTTAAAGAGAACATTTTTTCTATATAATTTAATTTTCATGAAAAAGTTCACCAAATTATTTAACTTAAAGGTTGTGTTAACAGTATCCCTTTGTGTGGTAGACATGTTAGATGGAATGAGTTTGGTCAAAGAACAGAATACACTTAAAGAGAACAATTTTATAAAAACTCATGACTATGAACAATGACTATATGCCAAATATTGGAGATAACAAGAAAGATAATCTTAATCAAGATTTTTTTTTTCAAAATCAACTGAATACATCCATATATTTGATTATTTAAGCATACAAGGTAAAACAGATCATATTGTTTTAGTAGTTTTCTTCTCCTTAGGCAGGAAATTTCTCCGTACAGTATGGACACATAATTCAACAAGAAGGTGTTACATTCTCTTTTACATCTTCCTGAAAATGATATCCACTATTTTGAAATTAATACCCATTACAGAATTTTCATGTGTATATAAGGGGAATGAATATGATGAACTCTTCTTTCAACCTGTTGGCCAGAGTGCATAGGATAAATACAATTTCTTCAACATATTTTATTTTTAATAATTATTATTTTATTCAAAATAGATTTGTTTTTAATATAATATATCCTGATTATGGCTTATTCTTCCTCTGCTCCTCCCAGTTAATCCCCTTTCCATTTTACTCAGGCACACCCTTCTTTGTCTCTCACTAGATAGCAAACACTTTTCTAAGGGATAATAAGAAAACAAAATGATATAAAATATGATTAAAGAAAAATAAATGCATTAAAATAGCACAAACAAACAGCAGGCATTTGAAATTTTGTAGTGAGTGTTTTATTCGAAATTGAACAGATGATAGTTTAAAGCAGTGCCACTATAATTTATAGTGTATATTATATTATGTGACTAATTTTAAGCATCATAATATAAATTATACAGAAAATATAATAAATCATAAATACTAATGTGTAGTAAAATAAATGTAGATACTTTGTTTAAATTATTACGTGGACATTATAATATGGGATATTTGCATGACATATCAACCTAAATGATAGTTTTCAAAGACTATTCTGAAAATTGTTCTTGAAGTAAACCAAAGATTTTTAGATATCACTTTTATTATTTCATAAGGTAGCAGAGTTTGTAATTACAGTTTTACAGCCATATTTTACCTAAATATCTTTCCAATTTGTTTCTCTTGACAGGATGTAGTTTTCTCTTGATGAATGAGCATCAAATTTAAAAGGAGCAGATTTACTTGTTCAAGAGAATTATGTGAGCATTTATATTCTAATTATGCTAATTGGCATCACCAATTTTATACTATATCTACCACAGTTTCTTAATATATGAATATTATTACTGTTTGCAAATATCACAGGTACAATTTACATAACTTACATATTCTGGTTTTGAATCTCCCATTAAAGAAGTGATTTGAGAAACCTGCTCGTTATGCATTGATTATTATATTGTTTGCTGAAGATTGCATTTAATCTTTCAGTATCCTTATAATCTTGGAGAATATGCTGCCTTTCTAATAAGATAAGGAGATAGTAACTAGAAATGAAAGGAATACATGAACATCAATGTAGTTTATCATGACTTAATTTCTCTTTAATAATTCAACATGAACAAAGAAGTGAGCATTAAAAAAGGACAACATAATCTTGTTCATATCTCATTATTTCAAACTTATACAAAAATGTATTTTTCTAAAAATTAATCATAATACAAATTTTATAATACATCCATCTTTGTGAATAACATAAAGTGCTACATTATTCTCGTTTGAATTGTTTATATTATCTCCATTAATGAAAAGTTGATAAAGAAAACAAAAAGTTAATTTGAAACTATTCAAATGTCCACTCCATATTCTACATACTCAATCCCTTTTAATTTGATGAAAAAAAAAAGTGTTCTTTGCTTTTTCTGGAATATTTTTGCATTTCTTTCATTGGATACCCTGCAATGTTCAGCTCATCATCTCTTAATTGAATGGATAAATATCAACTGATAGGATTCCAATTCTTGATCATTTACTTCCTCAAATAATATTAAAACATAGTCACTGTTCATTGTTCTCTTATATACCAAACTTTTCCTTCCCTGGACATTGTAGGTGGCCATTTTTTTTGTTCCAGGCTGCCCAGACTCAGAATAATCACCCAGAAACTATATTATTTGCAATTTTCTTTGGCGCCACACCAGCACAGCTATTATTATTATTATTATTATTATTATTATTATTATTATTATTATTATTATTATTATTATTAAAAATTTCTGCCTCCTCCCCACTTCCCATTTACCTCGACCTTCCCCTCCACTCCCCCTCCCTCTCCTGTCAGAGGAGCTGTAAGGGTTCTTTGCCCTGTGGGAAGTCCAAGGTCCCCCCCCCATCCAGGTCTAGGAAGGTGAGCATCCAAACAGGCTAGGCCCCCCTCAAAGCCAGTATATGTAGTAGGATCAAAATCCCGTGCCATTGTCCTTGGCTTCTCAGCAGCTCTCATTGTCCGCCATGTTCAGGGAGTCTAGTTTTATCCCATGCTTTTTCAGTCCCAGTCCAGCTGGACTTGGTGAGCTCCCATTAGATCAGTCCCACTATCTCAGTGGGTGGGCGCACCCCTCGGGGTCCTGACTTCCTTGCTCATGATCTCCCTCCTTTTGCTCCTCATTTGGACCTTGGGAGCTCAGTCCAGTGCTCCAATGTGGGGCTCTGTCTCTTTCTCCATCCATCGCCAGATGAAGGTTATATGGTGATATGCAAGATATTTATCAGTATGTCTATAGGATCTGGCCATTTCCGGCTCCCTCTCGTCAGCTGCCCAATGAACTAGCTAGGGACATCTCCCTGGACACTTGGGAACCCCTCTAGAGTCAAGTCTCTGCCAACCCTAAAATGGCTGCCTTAATTAAGATATATACTTCCCTGTTCCCATATCCACCCTTCCTATATCCCAACCATCCCATTCACCCAAGCTCTCCCTATCCTCCCCTTCTCACTTTTCTCTCCCCATCTCCCCTTACCCCCATCCCACCTTACCCGCATCCCACCCCACCCCCAAGTTCCCAATTTTTTCCTGACAACCTTGTCTACTTCCAATATCCAGGAAAATAACTATATGTTTTTCTTTGGGTTCACCTTCTTATTTAGCTTCTCTAGGATCACAAATTATGGGCTCAATGTCCTTTATTTATGGCTAGAAACCAATTATGAGTGAGTACATCCCCTGTTTATCTTTTTGGGCCTGGGTTACCTCACTCAGGATGGTGTTTTCTATTTCCATCCATTTGCATGCAAAATTCAAGATGTCATTGTTTTTTACTGCTGAGTAGTACTCTAATATGTATATATTCCACACTTTCTTCATCCATTCTTCCATTGGAGGGCATCTAGGTTCCTTCCAGGTTCTGGCCATTACAAATAATGCTGCTATGAACATAGTTGTGAACAAATGCTTTTATAATATGATAGGGCATCTCTTGGGTGTATTCCCAGGAGTGAAATTGCTGGGTCCTGCCAGTGCAGTGTTTATGCCAAGTCTGAGCAAAGGACATCAGGATTAATGAAACATGCACTCTGGATATTGCAGAATTAGAAGCCTTTATTGTACATCACAAAGGGAGTTTTATACCTAACCCACTCAGGTGGGCCAACAGGATGGATACATTGTTGCTGGAGAGCCAAGGCAATGCAAACTCAGGAAGCAGGATCGGTAAACAACTCTAAGAGCATGGAACTTGCAAGTTTCTCAGAAACCCAGAACAAGGACAAGAAAGGTCACCAACAGGGGAGGTGAGTAGGAAGGCCAGGACTCCATTAGGTCCCAAATGCTTGGCCAATAGCTTAAGCGTATTGCTAGCTAGCTCTTATATCTTTGGTTAAGCCATTTCTATTATTTTAGATTTTACCATGAGGTTTGTGGCCTATCAGCAAGGTTCTAGGTGGTGGCTTGAGTCTTTCCCCTCTAGAGGCTCCATGGCTTCTCCATGACTCTGTCTACTCTCTCTCTCTCTCTCTCTCTCTCTCTCTCTCTCTCTCTATATATATATATATATATATATATACACATATATACGTATATATATATGTATATATATCTATCATATATATATATATATATATATATATATATATATATATATCTTTCAACCTGGTTATATTCTTTTAAGCCATTGGTTAAAAGCAAGTTTTTTCTTAACCGATAAAAGCAACACATATACAGAAGGATTTTTCACACCACCTGGAAGCAGTAATTTTGGTGCTGACATAGTAAGAAGCCTAGTCTAAATATTGGACAAGACTCATAGAAGACATGTATGACTTCTTGAGATGTACCACTCTTTGGGAAATTGAGAAGGTGGGGCCTAACAGTTTTAAACAGAATTGCAGCAAAAAAGGTTGCTTTTATCTGAACCTGAGAGCCAAAATCTACTGATTTTGATAGAGCTTTAAGTTTTTGTTACAATAATAAATACATCACATATTATCTATTATAGTTCAAAATAAATATTCACTGAGCTAAACAAATTTGAGTTTTGACTACTGATTTTATGCACAAAGGCAAAAAAAATGCCTTAATACTTGTTATATTTTAAAACTGCCAACTTACAAAATTTAAAGACATAATTTAACTATTTGCAAACCTTGATGAATTAAGGTTTTCCTTGGGTGCATTTAATAGTTCCTCTGCTATTCTGATTGAATGAAATGGATCATTTGCAAATACAATTTACTCTTTCTTGGTACTTTTGTTTTTGTTTTTGCCTTTTAAAACCAGGTCTTATTTGGTAGCAAAGGAATACCTGAAAGCCCCAGGTGTGGGTGTTACAGCTATGTACCACCATTCTGGTCAATATGTGCTATTTCTGGAATGCATTTGAAGCTAATTTTGCAAGCTGTCCATGTTACTTTCTAAGAAAGACAGTGCATGCCTTATTATTCACGCTGGCTTTGGTACTGTTTCAATTATCTCATGGTTAACGGAGTTGTTGGGTTTTAAATAGATACTCCCACCATGGGAAATGACTGCTGTTTTTCACCATATTTTCTCTTATCATCCAAAGATAATTAGTTCTGCCTGACAAAGCCCATCACGAGGGACAACTCCATAGCTTTCATAAGCATCTCAGAATTGTCTTCCTTATGACTAATTTTTCCTGAACCTGTTTAAAAATGTTTCATAATAATTACAATTCCTTATTCCTGCCCACACTATAAATGCAGACAGTATAAACTATGTATGCAGCAGATATCTCCATTTCTCTCTATATATTACTATTAAATATTTTCAGAGCAAGAAACTGAGGAAGTAAACAGTGAAGCTCACTCCTCTGACTTTAGCATTGATGTTCATTTCCTACTATTGATGGCCTGAATAATTTATTAATATAGCTTTAATTTCTCAAATGTTACAGTCTTATTTTTCTTTACATAAACTCATTATATTGAAGATTAATAACAAACCCTTTTCTTTAAGATGATAAAGTATTTACAAACTATAAATGAAAGCTTTCAATTATCAATAAGATAACGTTTTAAAATTTCAAGACAGTGTCAAGTAAAAGATGTATTTATTTAGTAAAACTTTTCAGGAATATGGAAATCACATTTATATAGACATATTATAAAATATTGCAAAGTCAAATATATTAACACATGAAAATATTCTTGGTATAATCAAGGAGCTGTGAAAATACTATTTTCTAGTTAGGCTGTTCACTGATCACATTCTAACTAATGGTGTCCTGATATATGCATGCCCTGAAATTGCAATCTCTGAGAACTCATTTCACACTTCCTCTTCTTCCATTCCCCCTTTTTATATTTACCACTGGACTCAGGACACATCAGGTCTGTGTTCCCTCCAGGTATTTCCTCTGCAGAGCTCATCCATCCAAAGCGCTTTCAACTCACAAAATCTATGCCAATTGCTCTCAAGACTCTAAAAGGACAACTGGGAAATTAGTTAAGTTCTTGTTACCAACCAAACAACTCTGTTTGTATATCTTCCTGTCACTGCTAACACAATGTATTCCCAAGCCCTCTTAATAACTTTTTCTAAGCAAGGTACAAAATAAATTTGTGCTTAAACCTGTCCATTTTTTGAAGTAATAATTGAGGTCTTTATCTAGGGAGCAAGTGCCAACAAATTTTCTTCTTCCCAATATTCCAAAATCAGTTCCTAAGTCATTTCATCTGTTCCTTTAGCTTTATCATACCACACATGAGATGTGTTCTGGTAAATGTGCTAGAGGTATTACATATCTGCATAGCTACAGATGTCCTCAGATGTATTTTCCACCCATTGGATATTTTTAAGATCATCCTAGTGTTTTTCCCCCTGTATCATCTGCTTCAGTATAAGGTATTTTCTCTTCCTTAAATACCTAGCAACATTGGTCCCTCCTGAATACTCCTCTTTTATCAAAACTGCCCTAGTTTCCATTGTCTTCCTAAAACTACTTTACATTCTTCTTCTTGCTGCTATCTTAGGGAGGAAACAAAGATCTTGGTGGAACACTACAGATGGAGCTTAGCTGTGGAGAAGTGGCATCACTTTATGATGCATCGTTCTTCCCAGGAAATGAGGACATTAATAGTAACTATGCCATATGGTTTAGTAGACCTTTCCAGATCACTCCTATGAACAATAAGTGTATATCCAATTATGTCATAGAAATTTTCATTTAAATCTATCAAACAACCTTTATTTTTTTACATGCTCTCTATCTATCTCCACACTCATATTTGTTCTTCAGACTTCATTCTCCCTTTCCAAACTTCAGATTAGTCTACAAATTCTAGCTTTCTGCTACCATAATTAAGAAATATGATCTTATACTGAGAGAGCAGAAAGTAATTGAGGCAGAGAGAAATTAGGAAAGCAGTATCCTTGTATAGAAATGAAATAGCAATGTGTGGAGCATATTTTGGACTTTTCAGCAGTAACATGGCTGGATAGCACACACTGGCCCAAGAGGCAGGCAGTGGAAAGAGCAAATTTTTCCCTTCTTGTTTTTCTAGCACTGAGTAAATTATATAGGAAATATTTTATGACTATAGTAAAGCTCAAGTCTGAGATTGTTCCCAAATCAAGAAAGAAATAAACAAGTAAATAAAGAATTAAAATTAGTAATGATTATAAAACAATCTACTTTTCAGTACCTATCTGGGGGCTAAAATACTATTTCTGAAGAGTGTAGTCAGAGGCTGCTTGTTTGTTTTCCAGCAGCTCAGGATCAAAATAATCACACATAAAATATTTTAATTGCAACAGTGTTTGGCCAGTGACTCTAGCGTATTCCTATCTAGTTCTTGCATCTTAATTAATCCATTCCTATTATTCTGTGTATTGCCACAAGGTTGAGGCTTACCAGGTAAAGTTCTGGCATCTGTCTCTTTCTGCAGCTACATGGCATCTCCCTGAATCTAACTTCTTTCCTCATCTATCTGCTTGGAATTCCTGCATTACTCTGTTCTGCCTTGTTGCAGGCCAAAGCAGATTTATTCATTAACCAATAAAAGCAACACATATACAGAAGGATTTCCCATACCATTTCCCTTTTTCTGTCCCAATAAAAAGGGAGACTTTAACTTTAACATAGTAAAATTATATATAATAAAACAGTTATCAAAAAAGAATTATAGTTACAATATTTAGTCCATTTACATTTGGCAAATTAAGGAAAATACTCTATCATTTATCCTATCTTGGTGAGTCTAAAGTTTTATATCTATTCTATCTTTTACCATGACTAAGGAAAATTATAACTATGACTTCCTGTTCTTCAGCTCCATCAAGGACCCACATGGATATAATATTATCTAAGTTAACAGGAAGTTCATTGTTAGCAACTTCCAAAACTCTAGAATTGGTAGAGACATCTCACTGCCTGGACAGTCACCTAAAGTTCTTTTGTAACATTGGGGCATCCATATTTAGCCTACATGTGCATAGTATCCAGAAGACTTTTCCATGAAGCAGGAAATTTCAAAGAAAATTGCTCATATATTGTCAATCACTTTTTTCTGTGTCCTGCAGAATGTCTGGCAAACTCTTCCATGAAGCACAAACCCTAAAGGACTGTCTCATCTTTTTTTAGACAACTTCAATAGTCATTTTTCGGTGGGTCCTACACATCCAGTTCATACAGCATACCATCAAGCATTCCAGGTAACATCAGTTTCTTGCTCAAATGGCTAACCAACTTCATAAGAAGCCTCTTCAAAGCCTATCATTTTCTTGAAGTAAATGTGTCTCATTGTTGAAAAAAGTACTATGTTTTTAAAACATTTAGATGCCATAACTTGTAAATCTTTGAAAGGGTTGAAAAATACCTATCCATCTGAAATGTATCTCTGTACATATAGAAAACCTAACTAACATGACTGCAAGTTTGACTATTATAAATGGCTATTAGCCTGTATTTCTTAATTATACATTACATTGTCAAATGAGCTGCATAAGCATAATACCTTAATCAAAAGCAGAAATAGACATATAACAAAATTGACCTTATATTTTTATCAATAAACCAAGATACATGGTGCGGAGAATTGTCTGTATTCTGTCAATCATGTTTTAACTAAACGCTGATTGGCCAGGCAGGAGGTAAAGGTGGGAAAACCAGACAGGAAGTAGAAATGATGTAATGAGAACAGGAGAATTCTGGGAAGGAGGAAGTTGATGCCTCCCACTCTTACCCAGATCACTGAAGCAGCAGGATGTGATCTGACCCACTGAATAAAGGTACTGAACCACATGGCTAACATAGATCAGAAAAATGGGTTAATCAAGATCTGAGAGTTAGCCAGTGAGAGGCTAGAGCTAATGGGTCAATCAGCTTTATAACATATAGAGATCTCTGTGTTATTTCTTTGGGGCTAAACAGTTGTGGGGTACTGGGCAGGACAGAAACCCAAACAAGTAGGCCTGGCCACATCATGTTACAGAATGGTGCCCACGTGGATAACTACATCCACATAAAGCCTGAGAAAGCTTAAAAAAAAGACTAGAGTAAAACATTTGGGTTTTCAGCTGCACCAGGAAAAAAATCTGGGCTGTTTTAAAATGCTGGCTTTCTGGGCCTTCTTGCCAGGGAAAACTCTGACTCTTTCAAGCAGGCAGTCCAGACTATGGAGCTATGAATACATTGTTACACCTTGCTTCCTGGCAAGAAAACTCCATAGGAGCTTTTGACTGTTGTTTATCAACACACTATTGCAGCTTGATTCCTGGCAAGGATACTTCTCCATATTCCTTCACAAATTAAAGACCCATGTAGTCACAAAAAGAGAGATATACAGTAAAGAGAGATTCAAAGAGTACTAAAACCTCTAAATGTTTTACAGTATGTTAAAAATATATACAGGCTAAAGATTAAAGTTTTCAAATAAAAGAAAATAAAAAGAGAGTAGCCTGGGAGAAAAAGACAGACGGATCTTTGTGAGTTCAAAGATAGCATGGTTTACAGAGGGAATTCCAGGACAAAGATATACAGAGAACCAGTCTCAAAAAGCCAAAAGTTAAAAGTAAAATTAAAAGAAATAGAGGTTAAAATAAAGTCACGTAAAGATGGAAAATACACAGAGAATCTTGATACTGTATGTTATTATGCTCTCTTTAAATTGTTGAAATGCTGAGAAAGGAGCAACAGCTGCTAAAAGATATTTGCTTATAAATGCTACAGAATTAATCCAAGATAGGTATTTTGAAAATACCTTGGCTTCAAAATTGAAGTCAAAAGATATGTTACTGCGGCGAGCGAGCCCCGACCAGCAGGGAAAGATCACCACCGACACAGGATTCTTCTCTGATCACACTTTATTGAAGCGCTGCTTGGTTGAGGGAGAGCTGGAAGCAGGGGGCTCCGAGCCGGGCTGGGTGGCGGCTTATATACAGGAGGACGGGGTGTGTCTACTGATTAGGTGACGTGGCAGAAAAGGATTGGTGGAAACCTGTTGCTAGGCAGATGTGGCGCGAAAAGTTCCCGCCACATACTTGTTTACTCTAGCCCTCGGCGCCATCTTGTAATGGCGAAATGTAAGTGCGGCCGCCATAGTTCCCCCCTTTTAATTTTATGACATTTAAAAGACAGTCAAGGCTGAGGTCAGAGGACCTTACCCTGAAAATGTAGACATGTCCCGTTTTTCTCAGGGATGGGAAAAATAAGCAGGACTACCCATATGCATAAGGTCATGATCTCCTGAGTGGATCTACTCAGTGCACTCTTAGGTGCAAAACCTCCTGTCCAGGACAACACATTCCCAGATTCAGGGGAACCTCATCGATCCCTCTTTCCGAGTGCAATGGCTCAATGGCCTTCGGGTGCAAAAGCAGGGATTAGGGTCAGGAGTCCTGTAAGATGCTGATCCAAGCTTGGGGGGAGTTACCGGCCTCCAAGGCTGTGAGGGCACGTGCAATGGCCACCTTTTCCCGTTTCCTTACCCGAATCAGCCTTAGAATCAGAAACAACGCCAATATCACTCCCGAAGTTAATATTAATCCTAGCACGCCAACCCCTGCCCATTCCTTAATATATGAAAAGGTATCTACCAGCCAATCTGTAAATTCCCCCAGCGAAACCATAGTCGCCTGGGTTTGATTCAAAGCCAAAATCTTCAAACTAAAATTTGCTTGCAATTGTTCCAATTCCCTTGTCCAATTGCCATTTAGATATTGAGAAATCGCTCGGGATTCATTAAGGGTAGCAGTATAGGGGGTAACACACAAGTGCTTAGTACGATCCACACAACCAAAGGTAACTATATCAAACATTTCTAACATATTTCTTTCCACCAAATCAACTCTCTTATTTAACAATAAAATACCTGACATTAATTGATGGTTAATCTTTTCTTGTATATACATAGCGTCCGAGGTTTTTTGAACCACGGAATTGATAATAGTAACTGTCTGAACTTGATTGGCCATAGCTACTCCTGCAGTAACAGCCGCAGCAGCAGACACTGCAATAGCCGTCACAATAGTTGCTGTAATGCCAAAATCCCTTTTCCGGCGAACCAGGGTGGCTAATGGGAAGTTCTTAGGATTGGCTTTTACAGGCAAAAACACAAAGGTAGGGATGCGCATAACAATCGCACCTGAATGGTAGAAATTCCAACATTGTGACAGAGAGCAATTATCCTTCTTGCAATCAACTGCAATATTATTTGAACTCCCTGTAGTATTAAACAAAAGCCAGACAAAGGGAGGATCCAGGCAAACTCTGGTTTGCCGTAGAGTAGTATTATGTTTTTTCTCTACACTAGTTATATTAATTTCTTTAGAAGTGTGATTCATAATCCCTGTATAATTATTTAACATAATTATTCCAGAGCGAACAAATGTAGCAAATGGAGACAACTCAGTTATAGCTCCTCTGGAATTCATAAGTATCCACGGAGTAAAGGGTGATCCAACCTTTATCATAAGTTTTCTTTTAACCTTAAAATAGTTAAGATTCCTAAGAACCCATCCAGAATTATTGTAAAACTTATCATATCGTCCTCTGCAATCCACAAATTCAGGGGGATAGCTCAAATCATTACCAGAGCATCTAGGGACAGACCAAGAAAAAATATTATTACTAGTATGATTACTATTGCCAACCTGTGAATCACTATTATTAACCTTGCTAACCTGTACCCAATTGGGCGTTGTAAGGTTGCAACTGATCCCATAAGTGGTAACATTAACAGTATCATTGGAACCGGAATAGGAGCCAGATCCAGATTTAGCTCCAGATCTAACCTGAGGCAGGGCTACGCTAATGGCCTTTCTCAAAAAATTGGGGGTATCTTCTAAAAATGGATCTCTAGCTACAGTAAGATTCATAGCATCTAGCAAGATGCAGTCTGAGATAGAAGTGCTCTGATTTGTGGTAAAACATAAAGTTCCTGCTAGGGGCACTACAGTTTGATTAAATTTTTGTTCCTGAGCATCCACCTTTTTGCAAACTAAGTTCAATTGGCAACTATCAACAAAAAATTGTGGCAATATTGTGGACTCATTGTGAACAGGAATTGGAATGGGCCATGTACGGGCCACAGCCCAGAAATAAGATTCTTCAGATTCAACTGGAACCGGCAGGTTCACCAACAGGATCAGGAGCAGCAACATCTCCTTGCTCTTCGTCAGGCTGTTCCAGTGTTGTCACGATCCTTGTCAGTCTGGTAGGGATCCACACCGGGTCTGGCCGATTCTGAGGAAAGACACAAACAGCTCCCCTGGACCTCTGTATCACAGGGTCCGGTCCATACCATTTGTTATCAATTACATCCTTCCATTTTACTAATTCTGTATTTCTGTGTCTGTGGTCCATATGTCTTTCTGCGGCTGAACGGCCATTGGAATCCAAGGTCAGAAAATTAAATGTAAAGAGAGCGAGAGATATTCTATCTCGCGGGGATGCGCCCTCGGCTATTCCCCCTTTTTGTTTTTGAAGCAATTCCTTAATGGTGCGGTTAGCCCTTTCCACGATGCCTTGTCCTTGTGGATTATAGGGCAAACCAGTAATATGATTAATTTCAAAAATAGAGCAGAACTGTTGAAAACTTTTAGAGGCATATGCCGGGCCATTATCAGTTTTTAAAGAATAAGGCTTGCCCCAAGCAGCCCAGGCTTCTAGGCAATGGGTCTTTACATTAAGGACCTTTTCACCACATAACGGGGTGGCATGTATAACACCTGAACAAGTGTCCACAGAAACATGCAAATATTTTTGTTTGCCAAATTCTGAAACATGAGTAACATCCATCTGCCAAAGGGTAAGTGGCTTTAACCCACGTGGATTAACCCCAATATGAGGCGGATGATGAAAAACCACACAGGAGGAACATTGTTTAACTATCTCACGTGCTTGGTCGCGAGTAATATTAAACTTAAGGCGAAGGGTATTTGCAGGCACATGAAACTTTCTATGAAATTGTTCAGCCGATTGCATAGGATCCAGGGCAACTAAAGCCATTTCCCTGGTAGCCCTATCAACCATATCATTAGCTTCAGTCATAGGTCCAGAAAGACCGGAATGAGCTCTAATATGACCGATAAAAAATGGTTTAGCACATTGAACTATACAACTCTGAATTTGTAATAACAAAGATGCAACCATGCTACTAGGTTTAACATATGCAGCCACTTCCAGATGTTTTACAGCATTAACTACATAGCATGAATCAGAAAACAAATTAAAAGGCTGATGTGGAAAGGCCTTAAAGACTTCCAACACTACTTGACACTCCACGACTTGGGGTGCTCCAGAGCGAAATTTCAGAGTAACAGGCGGGGAGCCATATACCATATAGGCTCCAATTCCAGTTTTGGACCCATCAGTAAAAATAGTCAAGCCATTATTCAAAGGAGAAGCACTGGTAATCTTTGGAAAATATACAACATTCTGTGCCATAAAGGACAGCAATTTATCAGACGGATAATGATTATCAATAACGCCTGAATATGAGGAAATCAATACGGCCCAATCATCAGTAGTCCCTGTCAAAACCTCAATTTGATCTTTGGTATAGGGCAATATTAACTTCTCTGGCATTTTGCCAAAGGTGGTCAAGCTGAACCTCACTCCCAATAATGCCTGTTGTGCCACTAAATCAGGATAATAGCTTAACGTGCGCGAACCTAGTGTATGACCATGTATCCACCAAATCGGGCCTGTCTGCCACAATACTCCAGTAGGATGACCAACAGTGCGCAGAATGCAAAGCAATAATGGTTGTTCTGGATCAAACCGAAGAACCTGCGCTTGTTCTATGGCCTTTTCCACTATCTTTAATGCTTCTTTTCCTTTGGGTGTAAGCTCTCTAGGTGACGTTACATCAGGATTTCCTTCTAATATTGAGAACAACGGCTGCAAAGCTTCACGGGTAATGGGGAGATATCCTCTCAGCCAATTTATATCTCCGAGCAACTTTTGAAAATCATTTAAAGTGCGTAAATGTGATGTACGAATGCAAATTTTCTGTGGAAAAATCTGTTTTGGGGTAACACGGGCTCCTAAAAACTCTATAATACTTGTCTTTTGAATCTTATCGGCGGCAATAATCAGCCCCTTTTGTTTTAAGGATGCCTCCAGGGCAACTAATGCCCGTTCTAGCATATGCTCTTGTTTTGCTGCCAATAGGATATCATCCATGTAATGGATCAGCCTAACTTTGGGAAAACTACGTCTCACTGGTTGTAACGCCTGATCCACGTATAGCTGGCACATGGTGGGACTGTTGGCCATACCCTGTGGTAAAACCTTCCATTGATAGCGTTCATCAGGCTGTTCATGATTTATAGAAGGAACAGTAAATGCAAAACGATGTTTATCTAAAACATGCAAGGGTATAGAAAAGAAGCAATCCTTAACATCTATGGCAAAAACAGGCCAATCTCTTGGTAAAGCACTTAAAAGAGGCAACCCTCTTTGGACAGATCCCATGAGTTGCATCTGTGCATTAACTGCTCTAAGGTCATGCAGCAGCCTCCATTTTCCTGACTTCTTTTTTATGATGAAAATAGGGGAATTCCAAGGAGACACAGAAGGTTCAATATGACCAAGCTGAAGTTGTTCTTTAACTAATATGTGTGCGGCCTGGAGCTTTTCCATAGACAGGGGCCACTGAGGCACCCAAACGGGTGTATCTGTGCCCCAGGGGATGCGTAACGCATCATCAGTGGCCCCTAGGAAAAACCCAAGCCCTTCCGATCAGATTTGGGAGTGGGCAACACGGGATCACTTCGTCCTTGAAGGCGAGCCCCCAGCCCTTTTCCTGGCACAAAGCCTTGTGCCTTCATAACATCTTTACTCACTTGAGAATAATCATTGGTAATTATCAATTTTAATTGTTGTTGTACATCCCTTCCCCATAAATTTAAAGGGGGGTCTATGACAAAAGGCTGAAAAGTGCCTTGACTGTGTTCCATCCTCCAATGCAATTGCTTAGCACTCATATCTGGAGTATTTTGATAACCTAGACCCTGTAAGGTTTGTGCAGCCGTCTGTAACGGCCACCTCTTCGGCCAATCCTGTTTACGCATCACACTTCTATCCGCTCCGGTATCCAACAGGCCCGTAAAGAGCTTTCCTTCTACTTCTAGGGTACATATGGGGCGATCATCAAGTCCTATAGACAAGCATGCTAGCTCAACCCCAGAGGAGCCGAACCCTCGCTTGCCCCTCTCTTTCTCACAAGCGGGAAATTTTTCATGGTCTGATCAAAGAATTAACAATTGTGCGATACGATCTCCGGGTGCAATCAAAATGATGCCAAACGGAGAATGACACATTACCTTAATAATGCCTTTGTAGTCAGGGTCGATCACTCCAGGTAGCACTAATAACCCTCTAAGAGTACTGGAGGATCTTCCTAAAACTAGTCCCACTGTTCCTTCCTCTAGAGGTCCTGACATATCTGTGTCTATAGCTTGAACACCCATACTCTGAGTCAGTACCAATCCGGTGGTGGCACGGAGGTCCAACCCTGCGGAGCCTGTGGTGGCCCTTCTGATGACTGGGGTGGTCTCATGTTTGGCTCCTGAATTGCCCCATAAATTCTCGGGCCCTGGGGTAGTGGGCCCTTCTGCCCGTTTTTTGACATGGCTGATGTGGCATTGGGTATGGGCTGTCCATTGATATCCTTTACGGATCGACACTCATTCTCCCAGTGTTTTCCCTTTTTGCACCGCGGGCATGTGCCTGGCTGTCTCTGACCTTGGCTCTTTTTATGTGTGCCTTGGGGGCAATTTTTTCGTACATGCCCCGGCTTCCCGCAATTAAAGCAGGTACCTAATCTTCCCTGCCCCCTAGAGACTGCTAGCATAGCAGCCGCTAGACCAGCATTAGTTAGAGGGCCGCCTATCTCTCGGCAGGCCTTAAGCCAAGCATCCAGTCCTTTATTTTTCCATGGCATGATGGCTCTCTTACATTCTTTAGTAGCCTGTTCAAACACTAACTGTTGAACCAAAGGCATGGCTTCTTCGGCTTCACCAAACACCTTCCCTGCGGCTTCCATCATGCGAGCCACGAACTCCGAAAAAGGTTCAGTAGGGCCTTGAATAATTTTAGTAAGGTTGCCCGTCACTTCACCTCTTTTTGGTATCATTTTCCATGCTCTTGTATAAATTTCATTAATTTGTTGATAAACCTCCACTGGATAGGCTGTTTGATTAGCCGTCCATTGCCCTTGCCCTAATAACATGTCTGCATTCCAGGGAGCTCGATTTGGCGTTTGCGCATTTACTCGAGCCTGAGTGTGAGCAGCTTCTACCACTATAGATCTATAATCTAGATATTGACCTGTAGAAAGGCATGCTCTAGCAATTTCCCACCAATCTGTTGGTGTCATAGCTCTGGTGGTCAACCGAGTCAGTAATGTGCGAGTATACTGCGCATTAGCTCCATAAGTCTTTGCCGCTTCCACTAAATCTTTTAACTCTTTATAAGGGACTGGCTCATGATATCTTTGTTGATTTTGATCCTCAAAAACAGGAAATACCACCACTGAAGGTGGATAATGCACAGCTAACTGCGCAAGAGTGCCCCTGTCGATGAAATGGCAGCTACTCCTGGGCTGCACGTAAGGAGGGGGAAACTCTCTAGTGGGCACTTTTAGAGCTGGCCCATATCTCTCCTCCTCATAACGTGCATCTTCCTCCTCTAAGCTCTCCTCCTCTGCCTCTACCAGCTCCTCTTCAGCCAGCCGCAAGGCTGCGAATTCATCCAGCACCGGATATAGGGGAGGTGCTGAAGGTTTATTTATCTTAGGATCCTCCTTTTCTTTTATATCTTTCTTTTCCCCTTTTTTGTTCCTTATTACCGTGAACTTTTCTTCAGTATCCTCCTCTGTCTTTGAACCTGCTTCTGAAAGGCTGTCCTGGTGTCTTGCTAGCATTTTCCTTCCTTCTCTTAACTCCTCTACATTTTTTCCGTCTTTCAAACAGGAGTGTACTAATCTCCAAAAAGGATAAGTTCCCTTCTTTAATTGCCCCTGTTCCTTTGCTGCCTCCAGATCTTTGCCTAGCTTTCTCCAGCAATGCAGATTTAGATCCCCAGACACCGCAAACCACGGCGCCATGCGATCAATATCCCCGACAATCACCTTTATGGTGGATTTTGAGATTTTCAATCCTCTCTCCTGGAGTAACCGCTGTATAGGTTCTACAAAATCGCATGCACAGGAGACAGACTGATCGTTTCCCATCTTTGCTTACTTTTCTACAAGAGGCTTACAAAAGGGCAGAAAAATCGCATTATCTGCCACGGACTTACTTTCACTTTAGATGTTACAGCAGAGACACTCCTCTCCTGGTCTATGACAACGGATAAAAATGCAAAAGGCATAAACCACTACAGCAAAAACAACCACTGCTAATGCAAACCACAAAGGACTAATTCCTCCAAGAAGCATACCTGAGGATACTTACCGGCGCCGACCGCTTCGTGTGTAGAGTTCTGAATCCTCTTCGGGCCCCCCCCCCCCCCGTGTGTGTCCGCCGAAGTTCCCGGGTTTCGGCACCAGCTGCGGCGAGCGAGCCCCGACCAGCAGGGAAAGATCACCACCGACACAGGATTCTTCTCTGATCACACTTTATTGAAGCGCTGCTTGGTTGAGGGAGAGCTGGAAGCAGGGGGCTCCGAGCAGGGCTGGGTGGCGGCTATATACAGGAGGACGGGGCGTGTCTACTGATTAGGTGACGTGGCAGAAAAGGATTGGTGGAAACCTGTTGCTAGGCAGATGTGGCGCGAAAAGTTCGCGCCACATACTTGTTTACTTTAGCCCTCGGCGCCATCTTGTAATGGCGAAATGTAAGTGCGGCCGCCACATGTTACTTTGGAAAAGAGATTTTGCTTTTGTTTCCACAGATAATGAGAGGCTGTGGACTTATTCAGAGTTAAGAAAAACCCAATTTGATCAAGGAAGACCACCTGAGACATCTCCGGAAGGAATAGAGGGCCCAGATGTCAGAGTTCTTCATCCAGAACAAGTTCAAGACTGCTGCCTGAGATGATCAAGACTCACAGGATACTTCAATCAGGACTTGATCACAACTCTAAATTTTCTTTAGGTCCCCATAAGATTATCAGTGCCCCCAAACAGCTGGAAGTAGCCTGAAATACTATGCCCACATTCACAAAAATTATGGACTATGGATATTTTCCTTTTTTTTAAAAAAAAAAAGAGGGGGAAGTGGTACGGGAGAATTGTTTAGTCTGTCAATCATGTTTTAAATAAACGCTGATTGGCCAGGCAGGAGGTAAAGGTGGGAAAACCAGACAGGAAGTAGAAATGATATGAGAACAGGAGAATTCTGGGAAGGAAGAAGTTGATGCCTCCCACTGCTGCCCAGACCACCGAAGCAGCAGGATGTGATCTGCAACCACTAAAATGGTACTGAGCCACATGACTAAAATAGATCAGAAAATGGGTTAATCAAGATGTGAGAGTTAGCCAGTGAGAGGCTAGAGTTAATGGGCCAATCAGCTTTATAAAATATAGAGATCTCTGTGTTATTTCTTTGGGACTTGCCGGCTGTGGGGTACCAGGTGGGACAGAAACAGACAACAAGCAGGCCTAGCCCCTTCATGTTACAGATACATACAAATGCAAAGTATTTATCTCTATAGCCTATTCCCCTTTAAGTGTAAACAAACATTTATGAACAATAGTTGGGAATTTGGGTATAGTTCTCTCCAAACTGCTTCCTGCTTTTTTGTTGGGCAAAATAATTTTGGAGTTCGCAGAAACTTTTCAGTGGGTCTTGGTTAATCAAACCACATTAGTCTGGAAGGAATCTTCTGGTTCTCATCCTTTGTGTAAACAAAAGCAGAACCTTTTTTCCAAAGCAAAATATACTTAGACCCAAATTTTGAAGTCAAGGCACCTTTAAATTATATATGGTAGTTTAGCTTAGCAGCTCCCAGAATCAAATATCTCTCTGTAGTCAAAGAATTCAAAGAAAACACAATAATACACACAGTCCAGACTCTCTGTGTATATTCCATCTTTTCATGGCTTATTTTTCTTACTCTATTACCTTTTCTACAAGTTTAATATTTATTTTATTATCTTTCTCCTTTATGACTGTCTGTATGCTTTTATATTATTTTTACTGTCTCTACTCTTTTTCCTCTCTCTCCAAAGCCTACGTAAATAAATTCAATACTGTGACCCATTTAGAGATCTTTCTTATCTGAATCTGTCTTTATTACATATCTTCAATAATTTTCTGACCAGTAGTGCTTTTAAAATGGTAAAAACCAAAAAAAAAAAAAAAGGTAGGCAACTTGGTCACAGTGGCCCTGGATCTGACTCCACCTCTCTGAAGCTTTCAATATGGTGGAGGTAGTTCACTCCTAACTCTGGGACTGTCGGGTGAGAGCCAATCTCTTCACCTCAACTCTGGTTAGCTCTATGCATCATATAAACCCTTTTTATCTGAGTAAAAGCTAAATCTGCCTTGCAGTGCACTTGCAAATATCTCTGTGTATGGCAGAGGGAATCTGCCATACTCTCCTGCCTATACACGCCTAGCAAACCCGATCCCACCAACTGCCCAGGCAGGGAGTGCTGAGCTGCAGGTATGGTCTCAGCTACTTTGCTCCTTACCCTTGGGTGGGCACACAAGCACCCAGATCCAAAGTGGGTAGTGGGCATCAGCCTCAAACATTGGTTGGGCTCTATTCTGTAGACAGAGTCTATGAAGTAGTCCCACACTAGGGCAGAATTGAGTATAACAGTGGGTTCTTTATTTAGGGGTAGACTCACAGATCATAGTCCTCTAAACAAGCAGGAAAAAGGAACCAATTCTAGCAGCTGAGAGAGAGAGAGAAAGAGAGAGAGAGAGAGAGAGAGAGAGAGAGAGAGAGAGAACATGTGCAAGCTTTACATCTGCATTTATAGTATAAGGGACCACTCCTAAGTTGGTATCTTATAGGGTATAGGTTGAAAGAGTTCCTGCAGCAGAAGAGAACCTATACTTTAGTCACAGATTGTAGAAAAATAAAGATGGCAACTGACCTGGATGTTATTCCTTGCTGTATTCCTTTCACAGTGGGAGAAAGTGCTATGAAAGTTGATAGGGAAGAAAGTCATCAACAGGGTAACTGTGAACTTTGTAAGCTAAGATAACAATCAGCAAGATATAATTATTGGTGGAATGTTGATATGACAATTGTGAGAATAACAAATATCTTACTGTTTGGATTTAAGATCTGCATTTCAGGAGAAAATTCATGCCTGGCCAAACAGCTATGGCTAATGATATCATACTCTAGGAAAGAAAACCTGCTTCTATTATTGTACTAAGCAGTCACGTATTAAACATCCCTTTAAATACTTTTCTTTATACTCATACATCATTATATTTCTCAACCATTATCAGAGAAGTTTCTTTTGGCAGTGCAAGATTATTATTATTAGGAATTACAACTGGTCCAAGTGCAAAGAATAAGAGACTACAGGGTACTCAGCTCTAATAAGAGCATCTATTTTAATCTCCAACATGGCTCAGGGAGTACTGGAGAAGTAAAGGCACAAAGATTATGAAAGCCAGATATTAGGAAGACTGCTGTGAAACAGTGTCCTCTGGAAATGACACAGTCAGTTTACTCATGAAGTCATGTCATCTTTGGATGCTGGCACAAGATTGAGTTAGCCAACATTCAAGCACAGTACAGTGAGAATCTCACACGGTCCCACTTCTTGATGAAGAGCTTTCGGTAGCTGATAGCTTCTGGAGGAAAATGAGTCACTTTTTTATATACTTTTATATTTTTAGGATTATAACTATATAAATTCCCCCTACCCTTTTTTTTCTATTCAGGGTAGTAGTTCTCAGTCTTCCTAATGCTGGAACCCTTTAAATAGAGTTTCCCATGTTGTGGTGACCCCAGCCATAAAATTATTTTTGTTGCTACTGCATACCTGTAATTTTGCTACTGTTATGAATCACAGTGTAATATCTGTATTTTCCAGTGATCTAAAGTGACCAATATGAAAGTGTCATGACACCCAGAGGTTGAGAACCACTGATCTAAAGAATTGTGGTTGTTGGTATGTTGTATATCCTTTAGTGGATGGTCCTATAAACTCATGAAAATATAATGAATGGAGCTCAGTGGGTCGTGAACAACAAAAAGAACAAGAGGTGGGGAACATGAGGAAGGTTTTGCAGGATTTAGAGGAAGGGGGCTGGGGTGAATTTAATCAAAATATATTGTGTATATTATGAAATTCTCAAAGAATAAATAAAAACATAGTTTTAAGAGCTTCATATACTGCTAGGTGCTATCGGTCAGGATTCTTGTATAAACAAGAGAATGTTATTTTATAAATAAGAGGGAAAGTAGTAATAAAGCATAGGGATAGAGTGCAGCACTCTCAAACGCCCAACACTGATTTTCTTAGCATGTATTAGGGCAAAGTTGAACCTAAGCACAGCTCCTACCTGTCCCTGAAAATAATATAACTAATGTTTGTAGCATGAATTCTAATTGTTCTTAATAATAAAAACTCGGAGTCAGATATAGGGATTGATGCTGAAAGATCAGAGAAACAGAACACTCAATCACTAGAGAATTCTTTACCTAAGCTCAGTCCAAAGGGCTAATACTGTCTCTATCAATCATCAAACTAAAAATCTGTCTCTAGGAAACCTTAGACTACCATCTCAGAATGAACCCTCAGACAGCATCCTCCTGCCTTATATTCTCTACTTCCCTAGTGCTGGAGTTAAAGGCATATAATCCCAAGTGGTTGGATCACCTTTGTGTTTTTTTTTTCTTTTAGATTCAATCTTGTATAGACCAGAGGGGCCTTGAACTCACAGAGATCTGTCTGTCTCTATCTCGCAAGTGCTGAGATTAAAGGTATATGCCACCACTGCCAGGTTAACTAGTGGTTTAGCTCTACACTCTGGTCTTCAGGCAAGTTATATTTGCTAGATTACAAATAAAATATCACTACAAATGGCATTTGAGAGTGATGCGATATGAATTTAAATAGTTCTAGGAGTGTTTTGAGTTGAACATTCTGACAAAAAATTATGATTCTGTTTAAAATCAGTGTTGTTTTTCCTCATCTGGTAAGTCTACAATGTATATATTGAAATATCACACTGTAACCTATACATATAAACTGTCAATTAAAAATTTTAGGCCGGGCGATGGTGGCACATGCCTTTAATCCCAGTACTCGGAAGGCAGAGGCAGGCAGATCTCTGTGAGTTTGAGACCAGCCTGGTCTACAGAGCTAGTTCCAGGACAGGCTCCAAAGCCACAGAGAAACCCTTTCTCGAAAAACCAAAAAAAAAAAAAAAAAAAATTAAAGTACAGTTGTCTTCTGTTCAGGATGATTATTGGTTATTGGAAAGGCTGTTTTAAAAATTGTTACTCTTTTCTGTTATATTTTAAGGCAATTTAATTTATCCATTACGTAGCCAAATGATTTTTGTATGAAAAGGACTACCTCATACCCTATCAGTTTGAGGAAGTGAGCAGACTCTTCGTTCGAGTGGTGTACATATATCAAACTCTGAATTCTCACAATGACATTTCTACTGCCTGATTGTCAAACATCTAAAGCAGACAGATGTTTATAGAGCAACACTATCAGAACTGCAGGTACCTGTCAAAGAGTTAAACCATCAGCTAGAACATCAAAAGAGCTCCCTTGAATGTCTGGGATTTACAAATCTGCAGGGATTCATGAACTGTACTTTACTCCAGGCTCACAAAACTAACCCAGAGGGGTTGTAGTAAAGAGAAAAGAAGGGAAGCCTGCAGAATGCCTTTGCTAACTGGAGGTGTGATAGTAGTTCTTTAACTTAACAGAAAAAATCACATAAAATAACTGGAAGACATAAATCAAAAAATCAGGAATATAAGGGATTTAAAATAAACTTCTTCAGATATCTGCAAAAGAATAAAGTTAATGTTGTCTAGTCAAGAAAAGTTCAGAAATAAATGTAATCTTTGGAAAAAAAAAACAGTGTGGTGTGTGCCTGCAAATCGTTCACAATATTTTTGTTTTATTAAAAATGCAATAACTTAAGATTATGTTTTAAAACTTAAAAAAAGAGAATTTGTAAACATTAAGATTATATTTGCACCGTAACTGAAAATTTTGAGAATCTTTGTATGTGGCATATGCTAGTTCTACTGTAGTTTACATTTTAGATTTAAACAAGAAAACGCAAACATGAATTTAAGAGGAGTGATATTGACAATTGAAATGACAAGTTTTTATGAGCATTTTTTCAGTCATGGGATTAAAACCATATTAATGACGATATATATGCAGTTATTGTAACTTGTCACCTTTTAAAAGTAAGACAAAGTAGATTAATTCATTGTATTTACAGATAATTCTGAAATGTTAAGATATGTCGACATGCTCTAGGTAACATTTCTGTAGTACAAAATAGTTTTTCAAAATAACATGAACATTTTTTATCAAATTTTAAAATTTAGATTTAAAAGGTTGTTTGATATTAATGAACAAATTGCAAATGTTAAGTCTATTGTTCATATGTTAAGAGTCTGTCTTTTCAATCTACTTCATGATTTGATTGTTAAACTTGACAACTCAACATCATGTCAACTGGTTTTGTTTTTGTTTGTGAAAAATATATTGTAAGTCACATTTAAATCATGGTGTGATACAATGGACCATGCTACAGAAAGTAATGCAAATTCTTAGACTAACTTAAAATTAATCAGCAAACACAATTAATTCCAATAAAATTTTGATCAAGTTGTGGAGCTTTCGTCTACTTTCAGGAAATTATAGCATGATAACCATTTTTAATGAATTTTCTCTTAAAAAATATCCCTGCACATAGAAAGAAAATTGTGTGTTTTTGAGTCAAGAACATTATTCTTAGTCAAATTCCTTTGTTTTCTGTTTATTATCTTCAATTTAGTAAGCTATGATATGTTGATAAAATCTTTTAACTTATTTAAGGTCTTAAAATATGATACCTCTATATTATTGCTTTACAAATGACAAAAATCATAAATGATATTTACTTCTTAGAAAAATATATCAAGCTAAAAATTAAACTATTTATACTGTGACCTCAATGTTATTGACTTGATTATTAATTAAATCTGTACCACACATACATACATACATATATACATATATATGTATAGACATATATGTGCATAGATATTTAAAAGTTTTTGAAAGGCAAAAATACTGATGTATATCCAATTTTTTTAAATAAGAATGTCTCAAACAATAAGACCCATTCAGGTGTGAGTGCTTACAACAAATGAAGGACTGCCTTGGTGGGATGTGAAACTGGACAGGAGTAGATGCATACTTATAAGTTTAACATTTGAAATATTCATATTTTGCCCTCTGGCTTACTAGAAGTTCACTATATATTATGTGGAAAGCTTGTGTTTGATCTTTGCTCTGGTTCTCGCTGGAGCTTTAAATTAATAAAACAACAAATAATTTGCTGTCCTGATGCCCTTAAGATCCAACGGCTATGATCTTCTCAGATTTTTACAACCTGAAATCAAGGCAAAAATATATCCATATGTATATGCCACCTGTATTTCTTTTTTTTACCAATTATATATTATTAAAAATATAAGTCAAGGAGTAAATGTATTAGCATACCATCTTCCCTACACACACATACCCTACGTATGTAAGGGAAGATTTAATTCACATAAATTTTGAATGAATATGGAGTTAAGATTATTAGAAGAAATTAGGAATATGAAACATAAAAGTATATAAACACAACTCATATGAGGTTTCAATGAAATCAATAAATAAGGGTGGACTACATATCTGCACATACCATAGTATACTCTTTTATTTTGCTCATATATCTTGTGTTCATGCAAAAGATGCAAATTACAAACACTTGCAGAAAAGATTATTGCAGGTCATATATAAAATTGTTCTATATATTTATCTAGCTTTTGAAAATACCTTAATTTCATTGCATGAAAAATAATTTTATTTTTAAGATATGAGCTTTATATTAATGAAATTCACCCAAATATTATATTCCATGAAAGTAATAGAGCCGCTGCTTGATGGGTCCACAAACATGAGAAGGATGAACTGATTCTGGGATTCAGCTCTTGCATGCTAGAATCCTAAGACAGATGGATTATCCTTCATTCACAGATAAAACATGCTATAATCTAAGTAAGTTAATGCTGATAGTTAAAACCTGTATCCTCACTAAATTCATAGTTTATGAAGTTAAACAAAGAAACAAGAAACCAAAACAGGAGAATAACTGCTACAATACATTGTGCCTTATAGAGTAGCAACATTATATTTCTAAGGCCTTGGGAAAGAAAAGTAAAACATCATTTTAAGATTTTAATTTTACAATGATATCTGGCTGGCTTGTTGAGAACAACAAATCTCTTGAGTTTTAGACACAAACGAAGAGAACTCTTTCTGGTTTTATTCTTAAAATAAATGTCAATTCCTAAGGTAGAGTTTCCTTTGCTTTAGCCAGAAATGTTCTGTAGCTGTTTGGGCACCGTTCAGAAGTCTGCATTGTGTTTCTAAGGTACTTCTGTCACATGTCTGTTCAGGACTCATCCGTGTAAACCAAATCTGTCCAGCGCTTGCACTTGTCTCACATTTTTAGTTGTTTCCAGGCTCTTGGTCTTATATTACCGTCTTGTCTCCTTTCTGACTTGTCCTTACTTCCTGTCTTCTTTTTCTCTCCTCATTAACTGGCACAAGTCCCAGAATTCACTGTGCCTTTTCAGTGCAAAGACACATGTTGCCTACCAAACGGTCTGTTGGCTGAAGCACTATCAGAATAATAGAAGCTGCTCAGAATATTTTTACAGCTCTGAACAGCTCCTGCATAGGGTGATTTGGGTTTTTATGTGCAAAACAGGGTAAGACCACATGAAAGAATAACCAAAGCTTTGTCTATAGCTGGAACTGCTGAAAGCACTCTACATGCACTAACTTGATGGCACTCAGTAGCTTTTATTATTTCTCTGTTTACTGGATGAGGGAACCAAAGCACGAGAGATCAATGTGAATTTGTGAGGATGCAGATACAAAGGGTCGGGTCAAGTGCATTCTCTAATCCACCGGATTTTGCTGCCTTGCGTTCTTGAGTGTATGCTCCACTGCTTCCTGGCTCCTGGGCCACTTTGTTTTACTGACTCTCACGTTTTCATCTTTAGGGCGAAATGAGTAGAGATAAAACTTAACTATCATACTGTTGACACTTCAGGTGTGAACTTCCCCAGCCTTCAGTGGTTTACTTTCCTGAAAATGAACCCCAAACTTGCCAGTTTCAAGGAAATACATCCTTAAAAGAAATATCTGTACTGGAGAACCATTCTTATCACTAAGACTGAGAAAATATTGGATATATTGGACAATATCCTAAGTATTAAAGAAGAAATTTTTTTTCTCTTCAACACCTTTACTTTCTTAGAGTATTTCTGGCAAGAACATTTCCACAAAAGGTTGCCCTCACTAGACTTCGTAGGTAAGGGAAATCCCTTTCTGTAACCTCCTGAGTCTAACGGTCTTAGAATTCCTGCAGAAACTTCAGTTTCTGAAGATAAAGATCTCTCTCTCTCTCTCCTTCTCTCTTTTTCTCTCCCTCTCTCTCTCTCTCTTTGTCTCTCTCTGTGTGTGTGTGTGTGTGTGTGTGTGTCTATCTATCTCTGATTTTGGTACAAGGACCTCTTGTTGTAATCCTGGCTGTCCTTGAACTCTCTATTTATTCCAGGCAGTCCATAAACTCACAGAGATTTATCTGCCTTTTTGCCTTAGAGTGATAGGATGAAGGGAGTGTGCCAACACACCAGGACCATATTATTTCTTCATATTCAATATATCAAGCAACACAAAAATGAAATACTGAGTTGTGGGTGGTTTTCTTAATGAGCTTTTTCAATCATATTTTGTTTTCCTGCAAATTAATTTCCCATCTCTTGGACCCCTGAAGGTCTCTCATTTTCCTATATTTATTTGCATTAAAGCATTTTAAAATTATCTTAATATTATTAGCGTTTAGAAACCTTTGTATGTCAATGTTTAGCCTGAAGATGGTCATATATTCACTGAAAAACTCTAAAGAATTATGTTGGAAAAATTCCCAGTTTCTAAATATGTAAAGAGACATATCTTATATCCACATCAAAATGAATGGTCAGTGATCAATGAGTATCTTATATCCAGATTAAAATGAATGGTTAGTGATCAATGAGTAATAACACAGTGCTGGATGTGTCCTGCTCTCTTTCAAGTGCACAACAAAGAAGCTATCAGAGCATTTTTGTGTGCATACTTCTAGTTCATAGGTCAATTTCTCAAAGAACTGCACTGAAAGCATTCCCTTAAAGTAAATACATTGAAGAAATGAAATTTGTATACATATTATTTTTCCCATATGTACTTTCTTAGATATAGACATATTCATTTAATATGTAAATACATAAATCTTAATAATTTCCCCTTATATTTGAGTGTTTCTGAATTCTATGAAGTATTTTATGTAAAGAGTAATATGCTTACCACTAAATTACACATAAATCATGGTACTTTTTCTTGTCTTTCTTTATCCATGCTGTATTATAATATATATATATATACATATAATATACATATTATATATATGTGTGTGTGTGTGTTTGTGTGTGTGTATAGTTACCTGGCTCTGTTGTGCAACTGGTACACATTTCATGACTTCCTTGCTATTGGTACTGTAGTTACTCTATGTAAGAATATTGGGAAACATAAAACACTACTAAAGTTGAAACACATCTATTAGTAGGAATAGAACAAACAATGATGGAAAAATAATGAAAAGTTATAAAGAATAAATTGTGAAAATTTTCAATCAAAAATTCTTTAAAAATTGATTTAAGGGCCCTGGATATAAATACACACACATATATAAATATTTATTTAAAGCTATATTATTATAGAGCACATAATTTCCAACTAAGTATATATTCACATGTTTGTACCCATAAATATTCAATATTTCATGAATATTTTCTGACAAAGAAGTTGAAATTGCAAAACATAGGTTTCAAATAGGCTTTTCCTATAGTATCATCATTTAGTGATCTCCTCTTAAATTCAGCATACTTCATATTTGTATGTGCTGTGTGACTGACTTCGGAGAAGAATCTGAAAAGTCATTCTTCTATTTAAACCTTCAGAGTCTCTGTTAACTGGTGAAGACATGAGAAGACCATAATTACAGAACTGCATCTCTTGCAGAATTTCTTTTTGTTCATTTGCTTCCTGCTTACAAAATTTTTACAGTTGATTTTCTTCCTTTAAAACCTATTTTACTTGTACTTTATTCTGTTTGAGTTCTTTATTCGGGTGAACATTACAACTCAGTCAATTGCACAAATAGCCTTTGAATATACCAAAGAAATGTATGTTTTTGTTAAGAGATGTCAACAACAGTTCCTAAGAGTTAGTTTCATCATGTAGTTGTTAAAGTACCTTATTTTAGTGTAAAACCAGATTCAAGTATTGTCCAACCACATTATTTCTGTGCAAGAGTAGAATTCTTTCACAAAGGAGTTAAACTCTGACTTTGTTTTCTTAAATCTTTAAAATGATGTTAATAATGCCTATACTGCACAACTGTATAAGAATTAAGCCACAGCCTCTGCCTTGTAAGTGCTAGTCTTTCAATATGATTTTGTTTACTCTTGTTTTTAATGTGTTGGTGCAACCTAAAAGGGAGAACGGCATCTTGGATGTAAGCAGAAGTGGAATATTTTAAGCACTGGTTGGCAATTATGTAAGTAAATGGAAGAAGTGCAAGGAGGATATTGATGGCTTGCTTTTCCTCAGCAGAGCTGCATTAAACATAAAGGGGAGTCATTTTATTGAATAATAAAAGCCTGACAATCACTGTGATTGGCTGGCGGCCATGACTGCAGTGCAATTTTAAACAGCTTGTTTTTCAAAGGTCTTCTTAAATATCTCTATCTAAACCAAGGCATAGCCTGGCCTGAGCTGAAGTTCCAAAACTCATTTTTAAAGTGAAGTTGCTCACATTGCAATATCTCCAATATGTCTCTAATAGTGAAAGAAAAATATATACATTAGAATTAACTTCTACTTAATGCACTTGGATCTGGATATTTTGAAGAAATAGAAAATTTAGAAATTTTAACAAACTCAGGTTGAGATAGCATATTTCATGGAAGAAAAGAGCCATGTTTGTAGGGATTTGCTAAAAACAAAACGAAGCAAAATAAAACAAAAGAAAGAAGATCAACATGGTCTTAGCACAAACCACAATGTTTGCTCTGCATTCTTCAGATGAAAATCCTGTAACTCCAGCACAGAATTTAAGGCTTCTGAAGTTCTGGAATCCACTCTAATGCCCCCATCTGTCCCTGTCAGCATCCCAAATCCACTCTGGAAAGTGTGTATAATAAGTGGGTCAAGCTGGCAGTTTACCATCATAAACATTTAATGATTTCAATGGCTATTTTAAACAGCACTTGTTTAATTTGTGGATTAATACTTCATCAGTGAATTCTGCCCAGGATATTGCAGAAGAATTTGCTGCTAGGCTCTCCATACTGAATGCATACTTTAATGTCAAAACTATTCAGGTTAGCTTCTTTCCTAGGCACACACATTTTATCTTAAACATCAACATTGGAAGGAGTGAGATAAAGATCAAAGCAGAAACCTGAGAGCCAAGAAACTGTATTTATTTTCATCTTAAAACGAAGACGTGGCAATTAAATTAAGAGTCAAAGCAACACGGAGAAATGGTTTTGATATGAATATTGTATGAAAGATGAAGAAAAATTAATGCGTTGCAGAGCCCAGAAAGCTGATTCTGCAACAGGCAGCAGTAGAAGAATCCCAAAGCAGTCAGTGATTGGCTGATGGGATCTTTGTTCCAGGGACAAGCATCCCACAGCAGATGCTTGGTGAACTCCCTGTTTGGCCTCCACCTTCCAAAGCACTGCTCAGTCGCCTGGCTCTTTCCTATGCCTGGGTTGTCTTCTGGTGAGCGGCTCATGTCTCCCCCTCTCGACCATCCGCCAGGTGCCTGCTGCCGGGCAAGCACTCACACAAAGGACTCACTTGTTTCCCAATCTCCTCTCGGTGGACTTGCAGCCTGAGAAAACAACTTGCAGGAGTCAGGAAGGACCCTGCCTGGAGCAAGAACCCGCAGAGCCTTCCAGACAGGTCGAAGCTGGTGTTCACGCAGACAAAACAAACAATGCCAAGCCCAGGAAAGAATAAATTATACACGTCCACGCCCCCGCCCAGCACCATGCAACAAGCTAAAGGAAATCTCGAACGGGATTTCTCTAAATAAAAGATTTTGTTTCTTCTTACAAATGGGGAATGTCTCAAAACAGCCAAAGGAATTGACGTTGGCTTTGCAGTGGCAACGCCCCCCATATCGCCTAGCACGAACCCAGGTTCCTTGTGAACCACAAGGTGGGAAACAGACCTAGTGGGAGGAAGTGACATAGGCAAAGCAGTTTAGAAGAAATAGGAACTTCGACATCAAATGAATAAAACGATCGAGTTTTAAACCAGGCTTGAAGAGTGAAACTTGGGTAGAGGAAAGGACAGGAGCTCTCCGCAGGAAACTACCTGGAGATGAAAGCCGGAAAATAAGGAAGTGGCAAGCGGCAACTTTGAGGTGGAGAGCAAGTTGTGTACCCTGTGAGGCCTCTGGTGAATATCCCTAAACTGCCCTTCCTGGCGGAGCGCCCGCAGCATCAGCACCAACGGCGGTACCAGCAGCAGCAGCGGCGGCGGCAGCAGCTGCGCGCCTCCGGCCCGCCCCGCGCGGTCCCCGCTAGCCCGCGCCCTGCCCGTCTGCGTGTGCGTGTGCGTGCGCTCAGCCTAGCGTGAGCGGCACCTGCTAGTCCCGGCTCGCCCAGGAGGCCGCCTAGCCGGGCTCCCACCGCCGTGCCCGCCGGAGCGACTTAGAGGGCTTCGAAGGCTCCGTGGTCGCCCAACAGCCGCGGTACCCCTGCCGCTTGCAAGTCCGCCTGGCTCCGAGTCACGTGTCAGTGCCCGAGGCAGAGACTGAGAAAAAAACGCGCTTCATTCCTTCTTCCACCGCCATACTGTATTTTCCTAAATCTCATTTTTATTCCAACATTTTACTCCCGCTCGGTGAGTACCTTCTCAGTGGCATTCTTGTCCTATTCTTCTTTTTTGTTCTTTTTTTTTGTTTTTGTTTTTTCTTCTTTTTTTCTTCCCACTTCTTTGATTATTGTTTGTATTTGGGAAAGCTGGCAAGCATGGTCTTAAGCCTTTTCCTGAATCAAGTTTTCCTAGCATGCGATGGTTCTCTAGACAAGGTGCTGTGTCTGGGAGTCCGCGGTAGCGGTGCCCGCTGCAAGCGGCTCTCAAGTCCAGCAAAATGTGCAACTGGTTTTATGGAAAAAGCGTTGTGAATTGTGGTGCCTATTTTTTCCCTTTGTAATGATAAGAAAGCATGTTTCTAACTCTTTTTTACATACTCTTTTTCCGATCACATTTTTGTATAGGTGAGATTTTCCAGCAGTGTTCACAAGTTTGTCGTCTTGCAAATCGGTGCGCACCACTGAGCAAAGTCATTAATTTTACATTTTTTATGACCTTTTTGGAAGCCTGTGAAAGATATTTCGTTTTTTCCCCTCCTGTTTTTGATATCAGTTGATAACATGAAACTTTTCTTGCAGCTGGTTCATGGGATTATTTTTAAACAAATGCTTTTTTCCTCCTTTACATTAACTATGACTTTTGCACACTTGACTTTTTTATTTAAAAAAACCGAGATAATTTTATGATAGATATTCTGATATCTATATCTATATTATCCCTTCTTCCTCCTCCTCCCCTCCCCGTAAATCGATTTTCAAATAATGGCAGTGGAAGGTTTTTCCTGGAAAAAAAAAAATGAAGTGCGATTTGGTTTCCTTGTCAACGGAGGATGAAGTGAACAGCACAACAGCTCGCAGAGAGCAGGTACTTGGCCCCCTCGGTGGCGTTCCCCGGGTGTGTGATGGCAACGCTGGCCAAGAAGTCTGTGTGCGCGCGTGTGTGCTTGTTCGAGGGTGTGTGCGCGTGTACGCGCCGGTTCCGGGCTGTGTCCTAGCCCGCGATGGGGAAAGCTGCTCCGGTAGCCAGAACCGAAGTGCTCTCTTGGCTGTGATTGTTTTGAAGGTGCGCGCAACATCCCCCACCCCAGCAGCGCATACGTTGTGGGGGATTCGGGGGGCGACAGCGCCCCGGGAGGTCCGGCAAGTTGACCTGAGCCACCCGCAGCTCCGGAAGCAGAGGGCCCGGCAGGGCGCTGGCGGTGGGGCGGTCAGGCGCGGGAGATGCAGAGGTGAAGGGGCGGGGACCGCGGTCGCCGGGAAGCTGGCTGCTGGCCAGGCGCCGGAGCTAGAGATTTCTAGGATGGTAGAGGTCCCTGAGCACCGCACTCTCGCTTCTGCGCCCCGCGTGAACAGTGCGGTGGGTCCTTCCCAGCCGCCTCCGCTGCTTTCAGCGGGTTACCTTCTTCAGTTCTGTCTTCCTCACGCTTTCCCGGAGGTGTGGAGGTGTTGCGTTGATTTTAAGCCCTTTTTGATGTTGTCCAAGGAGAGGGAATGGTCACTGTACCGGTGCCCACTTGGGTTTAATGAGAGGACGCCTACAAGGTACAAAATCAACCTTTCTTAATTTAAAATAGACAATGTTTCTCTCTTCTTAACCATCAGATCCTGGTTGTATAGATGTCCCCCTCCCCCAGGTCTGAGGATATGGCAAAGGGTTATTGAAGGTGGCCCCTGTTATCACTGCTGAAGTACTCAGTGTTGACCGCTTTCAAAGGTGTTTGCCTGTCCTATTGCATGCATTCTATAAACCCAGCAGTACTTTTCATTACTATTGCATTGTTTGACAATAAAAAGCCTTTTCTCTACTTGTCCCACTAACAGAATCTGTTCCCAAATAAACACAGGAAAGATAGAATGAATCTTAAAACCCTGAGATAAATTAGTAGTATTTAAATAGGTTGATTTTGAACCTTTCATTTTCTTCCTTTTTTTTCACTTTAAATGAGAAGTTCAATGCTAAATTTCTCTTTCGTACTCTTTGGTTTATGATTAAATAAAGTTAAATGAAATTACTTCTTACCTCATTAAGCTTTTTCTAAGTTATCTTTAAAAAGGTAAATAAATAAAAACAAAACTTGAGAAAACAGAAGTACCTATAGCCAAAGGATAAACAACTTACTCTATAGGGTTTTCAAGTGAATGTTTCATTGAATCTCTATATATGAAGCTTGTGGACTTGAAAAGTTTGGTATTTTGTGTTTTATGCATTGCAGCAAAAAGAATAAAGACTCCAAAAGAAATTTAAAATGCACTGACTGTCTAGGAAGTTATTCATACTTGAGCCACATTGATATAACTCTTAGGATATTTGCAAGCTACATACACGTGTGGTTGCTTATTTATTTATCTACTTATTTATTCATTTATTATTATGTATTCAGCTTTTCTTTATGAAGTCCCATCACATCTTTGAATGAGGAAAAGATCACTCTACTGTCTGTAAACAACAGTCTTTTTTGCTTGAAGTGGATAGTTCTAAAATTTGAAGCTCATGTTATGACTCGAAACCTAAATATAGAATTTCTTCTTCCATACAGTGAGGTCATTGCTTAAATATGGCTTTTCATGCGGCTCATGCAGCAAACAAAATCTTTTTAAAAGTTATTTGCAATACCCAATGTTTTTTCAAAAAATTATTTTAAATCGTGTTATATATGTAGAAATGTTCATTTAAATGATGCATGCAGATATTTCTTTTCGTATGTCATATGCATGATAAATTTTTGAGTTCTTTGAAAATCAAATCAAAGTAATAAGCAAGAGAGCAAGGTAGAAAGGAACAAGCTGTGTGAGAAAATCTGGATGTCCCTTAACTGGTTTTGCCCTAACTTCAGTATGTTAACACCTGAGGTTGGACAACTAATTATCAGTTCTGCATTGTTTCTGAATCAGACTGAAACCTGAGACCAAAGTGTCATCTGATGAGAAGGTAGTTTCCAGTGGAATCTTCTACATATAAATCATGGCTTTTGTAGTCTTTTGCTTTCATTTACTTAATGTTAATTCTTTTATTACATCAAATATTTATTTTAATTCCTCTCTGTGACTTAAAATCATCCTAATCCCTGCTTACCTTAACTAAGCCAAAATTCTCTGATTTCTTAAGTTGGCCACCTGAACTGGAGTTTGGGTCTTTAAAGCTCTGCTAGGTCATCTACTAGAGTTGGCACCGCCTCCTGGTTCCTATGAGAAAATACATGCTGTTTTTATTGACCAAGTTACCCAACAGAATTCTCATCAACTTAACCATTAGGATTTTTGTTGTTTGTTTTGTTTTGTTTTCTTACAGCTTAGTTTGGAATATTTTGTAAAAAGGAGAATGACTTTGCCATTTAAAAGGCCAGGAACTACCTGGTGCTGAACTACAAACTAACATCTAGTATTTTAATAAGTTCTGATGAAATTTTCACAAACATAAAACTATCCTTAAATTTCCCAGGCTGCTTCTCTGCAATGCAGACTGTGGGTACTCCCCAAAAAGACTGGATAAATGAATATATTTATAGTTTCTCTTAACTTCAAACATTGAAGAGAAACAAAATCTTATATGGTGTTCTGTCTTGTATGTCCAAACATACTTAAAATAAGCTTTCATCATTAAAAAATATTCAGTAATATTTCTGTTTATATTTGGTCAGGTTGGCCACTTTTGGTTTGTTCGTTTGTTTGTTTGAGTTTGTGTCAATGAACCTACATCATAGTGGTACTATACATAAGTTGGGTTAGTTTTAAGCACACTTTAGATACTCCATTAATATTCTTAACTACAAAAAGTTTGTCACTTTGTTCTAAAATGATGACTTAATTTGAAGGAAAGATTAGTTATTCAAATAGAATATTTAAATATGAAGTTTCATATTTTGAATGAATATAACAATTTAAGGTAAATAGAAAAATAATTTGAATGATCAAAAATTAATTATTTTCTCAGTCAAAAGAAGCATCATATTTGGATATATCCTCCTCCCCCCCCCCAGTATTCTGTTGTATTCTGCAGACACTTTGCCTGCATGTGTTCATTGCATGAGAAACTGGTGTTCATTGAGGGCAGTAGAAAATGCTGGATCTCCTAGAGCTGATTTTTTTAAATAAATAACCATGTGTTGCTGTGAATTGATCCTAGGTTCCCTGGAAGAGAAGTCATTGCTTTTAATGTCTGGGCCGTCACTCTATCTTCTGAATATAAATTTCTTAAGTAAAACCAAATAAGTAAATAAAAATTATATGATGATCTTGTAGTTAAATGGTTTCCACACTAGTTGGTATGTGGTCATGTGCCTTGATTATTACAATGGTCAGCCATTATGCAGTGCATTAAATTCTTGTTGGGGTTTTCTGTCCTGCCTAGTTTCTGTCCTCCCACCACGTCCCACAGCCATTTAGCCCCCCCAAAATTACACAGAGGTCTATATTAATGATAAACTGATTGGCCCATTAGCTCAGGCTTCTTATTAACTCATAACTTATATTAACCCATGGCTCCATACCTTTATCAGTGGCGCAATCACATCTTTCTACTTCTGTAGTTGGGACAGGACTGGGGAGCAATGGGCTCCCTCCTTCCCAGAATTTTCCTATTCTCATTGACCTGCCTCTACTTCCTCTCTGGTTGTTCTGCCTATACTTCCTGCCCTGCTCCTGGCCAGTCAGCATTTATTTAAAACATTATTGACAGAATATAGACTATTGTCCTGTACTACTTCCTCCTCATTTTTTTTCAAACAAGAACATTCATAGTCCATTTTTTTGTGGGTATAGTCTGCCAGGCTTTTTCTTCTGGTTGGGGGCGCTGATAATCTTATGAGAACCTAAAAGAAATTTAGAATTATGATCAAGTCCTGAGTGGAGTATCCTGTGAGTCTTGATCATCTCAGGCAGCAGTCTTGAATCTGTTCTGGATGTAGAACTCAGACATCTGGGCCATCTGTTTCTACCGGAGATTTCTCAGGTCGTCTTCCTTGATTAAACCTGATTTTTTTTAAAACTCAGACTGAATCCAAAGCCTCTCATTTCCTGTGGAAACAAGAGCAAAATCTTTTCTCCAAAGTAACATACCTTTTCACTTCAATTTTGAAGTCAAGATATTTTTAAAATATCTATCTTGGATTAATTCAGCAGCATTTATAAATAAATATCTTTTAGCAGTTGTTGCTTGTTTCTTAGCATTTAAACAATTTAAAGAGAGCATATCATACAGTATCCATTTTCTCTGTGTATTTTCCATCCTTATGTGGATTTACTTTAACCTCTATTTCTGTTATTTTTACTTTTACTTATTAAGACATATTCTCTGTGTATCTTTGGTTGTCCTGGAACTCCCTCTGTAGATCAGACTGTCTTTGAACTCACAGAGATCCACCTGCCTCTGCCCTCCCAAGTGCTGGGATTAAAAGTGTGTGCCACCACACGTTGAACTCGCAGAGGTCTCTCTGCCTCTGTCTCTCAAGCTTTGCAACTAAAGGTCTGTACTACCACACACAACTACTCTCTTCCTTTACTTTTTATTTTAAGGACTTTAACCTTTAGTCTGCATATATTTTTCACACACTGTAAACCATTTAGAGGTTTACTTCATCTTTGACTCTTTCTTTACTGTATCTCTCTCTTTTTTTTTGACCACATGAGTCTTTAGTTTGCTAAGCAATATGGAGAAGATTAAAGCCGTGGCTTTGATGGCTGGATCCAGCCCATTTCCTAGCTTTTTGAAATTTTAGTCTCATGGCAATGAGGTATCAGCCAGAGCCATGTTTATCGCCACAACTCTATGGCATTTTAAGATCCCTGCCAGCAAGCAAGCTGCAGCAGTGTGCTCACAAACAACATTCAAATGCTTTCTCTGTATCCGGATCTCTTGCCTCAAAGAGTCAGAGTTTGCACTGGCAGGACGGCCCAGAAAGCGGGCATTTTAAAATGGTGCAGCATTTTTCCTGCTATCTCTGAAAACCAAAAAGCATGTGGTCAGTTTTTATCAACACCATTTAAGTGTTTTGTGGCAGGACCTCCACTTCTACTTTTTGTCTGGGTGTCTTGCCTATACTTCCTGCCTTTCTACTGGCCATTCAATGTTTATTTAAAACATAATTGACAGAATATAGACAATTGTCCTGCACCATCAAATCAAATGAGACTTCAAGTCCTCAAAAATCTTTGTATGGAAAAAGAATACAGGTGAAGTGGGTATTAGGAATTATTCACACAGTAATGAGAAATTGTAGAATAAGAATGAGTTATATCTTAATTTTTTAAATGAGTGGTTTGTTGTGACTTTTCTTGCACTACTATTAAAAAACATATGTTGCCCTATGACAAGCTCAGGGAATAATGATTCTTTACTTCCTAGTGTTTATGGAATTTAGAAAGTAAGAAGTTGAGTTTACAAAATGTCTTCACTGATTATTGCCAGTAACTGTTATTCACCTCTTACTGTTTGCATTTCTTTCAGTTACCTGTAAAAATGTTTTAAAATTTTTATACTTTATTATGACTCTTCGACTTAGTGTATTTTTTAATAATTGAAATCAGTAATATAATCTTTCCAAGAAGTGCCATTGACAATAATTTGGTTCGTTGTATCACAATCACAAGAACAATAGTCACTGAACAGAACCTTAGGAGCAGTGATGCTGCACTGAATCAATACCAAGTTATGGACTTAGCAGGTGGTATCTGCACACCTTAGCCACAGACTTCCATAGATAATATTAGAGTTTTGCATAAGACATACATTTAATTCAGTAACTGTTAACTTTTGTTAAATTCACAGTGGTGGTGAATTCTCTGTCTTTCTTTTGTTAGACTTATGCTAAGCACTAAACATTTTTTTAAATTACTGTGTTTTGTAGTTATTTTGGACACTTAAAACTTTTTTTTTGCTCTGAATTATTATTATGCTTTTGTGATATAGATTCAGGGTAATTTCCTTTTTGTTCTCTGATACTAGCACAGAGATGAAAGTGGGAGAAATTTGTCTAGGATGAATGTCCTCTGGCATGTCCTTGGAGACTCCTCACCTGAATTCAACACTGCAAGACTTATTTCTCTTCCCATGTATAAATCTAAGTGAAAGGAGAATTATGAAGGACATCGAAGCACTGTCTGCATTTCCTGAAAGGAGTTATGGAAAACCTTACCACACATACTTAGAATAGTGAAAAAGTAAAGGGCTCAATTGTGGATATATTTTTGGTTAAATATAACTTAACTTATCAGTTAATTTTATTTTTGTTTAGAATAAAATAGTTGATTTTTTATCAAAATTTCACAGTAGAAATGAATTGTACTTAAGCATCCTGTGTACATTTAGATAAAATGTTTATATACATTTTGATAACTACTATATATTTATAGAAGCAACATATTCTTGAACTAGTCTGGATATTTTATTAGGAATAGAGAAAGCTTATTTTCTTTCTATTGAGAGTCAAGGACAAAGAAATTGAAGAGAAATAATGTTTATTTTAAAAAGCTTTTATTAGCATATTAATGATTCATATGATTCATTATGACTTTTTTATATATACACAATATATTATATTCAGCCCAATCACCTTCTCTTGTCCCCCTCATCCTCCTCCTGTTAATAACCCTCCCCCCTCGTTCTGTCTCTGTACATGTATTGGACATAGTGGGTGGGGGAGTTTGTCCCAATGAATTTCTTCATGTTGTTAATAGAAACACAATGATAGCATGTTTACAAGAGTGTAGGCTTTTTACCAGTGGCTTACCAGTAGAGAATTTTTTTCCATCCCCATTAGCCATATATAAATCTCCCTGGAAGAGCTGTTCCATGAAAAGCACTTGCAAGACAGAGGGTAGAGAGTCCTAATAGGGCATGTAATCACAGCTGCTGAGATCAAGTCTACAGTAATTTTATAGCTGGAAATCAGAATTCCATGCAGATCTTCCTTCTCTTAGATCTTACTTCTTACTGCCGCTTCTGTGATGTTCCTATCCTTGGAAGGGTTTGTGAGTATGTTATAGATTTGTCATTTACATATGGGAATTCAACAGTCATGTATTCTTTGTACTTTTACCAGATATGAGCCTCTGCAATCATTATTGGCCCTTGGGACATACAAAAAACAAAACAGAACGAAAACAAAAAACAAACAAACAAATAAAAAACACCTCCACAACCACCAAAAACTTCTCTGAATATATATGAGAACAGTGCTGTCATGAAAAAAACCATATTCATAAGGCAGTCTGACGGAGATGTCATGTTTGTTGCAAGCAACAGAAGAAGCTTTCCCACTAGGGCCAGTGATCTCCCAAGCTATGAGATTTTTAGCCATAAAACAGCACCCATATAAATTCTCTATTAAGGTATGAACATTAGCTCCAGTCGGAATGTGATTGGTTATCCCCATAGAATTGCCACTCTAGGATTGGTGGGCTCATCTTGGCTGATTGGTTCCTATTGTTGTGTACAGTGTTGTGAGCTGACTAAAGACTGTTGAAGACAATTTACTCCAGCAGCTGACAGCACCTTCAGGAATGAAGAAAGCCTCTAATTGGAGACAAAACTAGTTATTTTCCAGTATGATATACATTGTGTAAAATGAATGCCCTTCTGCTTCTTGTTCTCTTACCAAGTAGGAAGTGCACCACTTTTTCATCTGATGAAGAAAGCTAATTGTGAAGGATAAGAAAACTTCACACAGGTGCGGAGAGTCGAGTAATATGTAGGAAGTATGAATGACATTACCTGGCCCACATTTTGCATGCATGTATATTGTGTGTTTACAAGATTTTGGGGTGTTTTGCTTTTTCTAGTATGAAATAACTTCCATGTGTTTACTCTTGATACATTACAGGGTCTATAATTTGCTCAGTTTTTATTAATGAGTGTCCTTTATCAGAATGTACCTAAATTAGAAATAAAAATAAGTTGTATCACATGGAGAATTACTGAAGAATCTCCAAGGGACTGTGTTAATATACATTTATGTACAATTCTTGAAGCACAGACCAGTGCAGGCAAATTGTTGAGGTACCTTTGCTGCTCATCTGAGACTGTGATGAAATAGTCTGTCCTTTATCTATAGTTGTTTTCTATAAGTCTTGTGGAAAGCATTCAGCATTTGTTTAATAAGCATGAATGTTATTTCTTTCTTTCTAACTCTGATGACATGGTATGGCATGTAGGACAAGGTAACAAAATGATCTATTTCTTTCATTGTGCTACAAGCCTATAAATATATATATTTATAAATATAAATATAGGTGTTGTCTCTGTCTGCCAATATCTCACAATCAACTTCATCTCCATCTCCGATTTTCACTGTTAAACCCATTTAAATGTGACACCTTTTTCGAGTTCATTTTATGTTTGTTAATAATGTAAAACACATATGACTACAGAAGTTATTTTAAGATGCTGAGTTTAGCTGCTGCTTCAGATGTGTGAAAACTTTCTATTATGAAATAGTTTTCTTGGTGCTTTAGCAAATGAATATTACCAAGAACGAGGAATGTAAAGCAGATTGAGGACAGACTGAATGAACGGACTTTGGCGACCATTCAATACAAATGTCCATGTTTACAAAGTAAGTAGTTTAAAAGTCAAAGTGAAGCAAGGGTTGAACACTTCCACATTATATTGGAATCTGGATATCATAGACATTCGAGTTAGGAAACAACAGCTAAGATGGTATGCATAGAAAGGAGATCCTTGTATACTTGAGTAAAAAAAAGAGGGGTTATAGTGTCATGCACCTCACAATAGTTTGAAGTCCCAGCATTAACTTATGAGAAAACAAGCAATATGCAAATGAAAGAAAGTTAAAGGCTGGAAGGACGTATTACAAACTGTCTATAAGAACATTTAGGAGGGCCGGGCGGCGGTGGCGCACGCCTTTAATCCCAGCACTCGGGAGGCAGAGGCAGGTGGATCTCTGTAAGTTCGAGACCAGCCTGGTCTACAAGAGCTAGTTCCAGGACAGGCTCCAAAGCTACAGAGAAACCCTGTCTCGAAAAAAAACAAAACAAAACAAAACAAAAAGAACATTTAGGAGGAAATAAGACATGCAGGTCATATATTAATACATGTTTCTTTTACTTATGTCTGTATAGCCATCCATAATGGAGAAATAAAATAATCATCGGGTGCGGAATTGTAATTAGTCCCTTATTAAAGAAGTAATTGATCAGAAATAGCAAGTCTAATATTGCACACTACAATTAAGTACATTCTTAATATTTAAAAAGTTAGATCAAAATAAAGAGCTGGCATATTTTTGGATACATTTTTTAATCGGGGTCACATGTTACTTTTAAAAAGTTTAAGTCTAGGTTCCAGAGGAAATGGGTAGTATTAGACATATTGCTGCTCTATCCCCACCCCTGTCAATGTATAGAGTGACCAGTCTGGACCAGTCTGAGAGCTCACACTTAGGTATCTTCTTCCTCACTGTTTGTTGTTGTTTGTTTTTAACCTAATCCAGATCTAGGAGAAGACTGGGGATCAAAGGAGTAAATTGCTACGAAGTTACTTAGTGAGATCTGAACCCAAGGTGCATTGATTCTAAAACTTGAATATGGACTCCTGTGATTTATCCAGAAGTGAGAAGAAAAAAGATGCTTTGGTTTGGGCGTGAATTAATTAGGGACATTTCTCTGTCACAGTTTCAGTGCTCACATAATGTATCATGTCACATTAACTTACTGCATAGAGAAGACAGTTAAGAATGCACATTGCAGCCGGGCGGTGGTGGCGCACGCCTTTAATCCCAGCACTTGGGAGGCAGAGGCAGGCGGATCTCTGTGAGTTCGAGACCAGCCTGGTCTACAAGAGCTAGTTCCAGGACAGGCTCCAAAGCCACAGAGAAACCCTGTCTCGAAAAACCAAAAAAAAAAAAAAAAAAAAAAAAAAAAAAAAAAAAAAAAAAAAAAAAAAAAAAAAGAATGCACATTGCTTTCACTAGGACTGAGAATAGCACTGGTTTGTAGAGGCTACTATAATTTTTCTATGTGGTCACAGTATTTCTCTCACACACAGTATTTATTTGAAGAAGTTTTTAAATAGTTAAGGATGTGTAATTTTAGAAATGCTTTTTTTATAAGTTGCAATGTAGCACAAGAAATTCTGCTCCACCTTACAAACTGAGAACTTATTTGAGAAGTAATTAGTTTGTAAAGATGGTAACTAAGCATAGATGATAGACTATAGTTCTTCAGATCATTAAAATGACATATTTTGAATATAGTGTTCTACGAAAGTGACTTATGTTTCTCCTATCTGTTTTCCTTAAACAAATTAACCATTTGTGTGTGTGTGTGTGTGTGTGTGTGTGTGTGTGTGTAGGTCAGTGGACAACTTTGTAGAGTTAATTATTTTGTTCAGCTCATCCAAGCATCAAACCCCAGCCACCAGGCTTTTCCAGCAAATACTCTTTGCTGCTTGAGGTATTGCAAGGCTCGTGTTTCCTTTGTGAGGAATTGTAGAGTTGTAACATGTGAAACTCTACAGAAATGAGTAGGATGAACATGAGGGCTGAAGAAGAGGACAACATTAAATTTTTGAGTTATTTATTTGAGAATAAAATTGTGAGACAAAAGGCAATAAGGGAATTATGAGGAAAATAAGAAGGCCAGAATAAAGAGGTGTTGATGGTTCTGTGCTTTATTTCCGACTTATTTTAGTCTTTAATACATCGTCTGTTGTTTAAAAAAAGAAATTTTTGTACCATACTTAGAATACTCAAAATGTAAGTATCTGAATCCAAACTTTAAGATGGTGTAAGATAAAACTAAAAAATACTTTTTTGAGCTTTTTAATATGTTTAACAATATAAATGTGCCAGTTCTTAAAACTGTATTAATAAAGGCTGATGCGGATATCCATTCTGTTTTATTCCACTTTAGAATCCTATCATCTTTGTGACCCTTTTTATTTTAGAGTTGTTTGCTCTTTCTTACATACTGCGGTTCTAACCCCTGACACTGGTGCAATTCTTGGATGACATAGAAAAGAAGAGGAAGAGTTTGTAGGGAAGCAGAAGTGAGCACATCATGGCAAGCATTCTACCGTCCAATACTACAGAGGACTGTAGTGTGAGAAACAGAGCAGCCTCCTTTTCTGAAATTCCCTCGATGCTCTAAATAATAAGTAAAGTAAAACAGATTAACATAATATAATATAATCTTTATATTCCAACTTACCCAATTAAGCCAATGCATTAAAAGTGACTTCAGTGTATTATCATTACAAAATCATGTCAAACATGTGCTATGTTTTCTCTCCTGTCTTTGAAAACTGGTTTTATTTATTCTTGAGGTATAGAGATGCACACAGCTTATATGTGCTCACTCTGTGGGCTCTCTCAAAGTGCAGGGCTCAAGGCTCAGGAAAATTTCAGGACTGTGTCATGATTTTAAACTCTTCTGGACAAATCTTATTCTTTTTATGAGAATAGCCAAGATAGATTTTTGAAATACTCTCTGATTGTTTCAATTTCAACTTTCACTTTTTATTAAGAATACAAATTGAAATTCATTGAAACTCATTTTGTACTAAGGAGTAATAACAAAATATGGTCTGTTGAATATGAAATATCAAATTTATCTTGGTAGTTATTTTTCTCTAGAAACAAGGTAATCACTTTACCAAATATGCTTTTTTCAAAGAGTTCGTTCATAATTTGGTTCTATATATAAAGAAATAATACTATTGCCTGGAATCTTCACAGAGGCTTTTGTGGTTTAGTGAGATATCCAGAGTTCAGCATTCATTATGTCATAAACAGAATAATATATTTAATAATTGAATTTGCATACAGATTCAGTGTCCATGGACTACTTAGTTTAGAAATTATATGAGAATGAAATAGTATATACTTTGTTTCATAATCTCTTTTCTGTTTTTGAAAACTATAAATGTAGAAAAATAAGACCCATCCATACTCTACTCCTCCTTAGCCGCTTCAACTTTGTTTGCCTCATGTCTTCTAGTTTTGTATAACCTTTTCTGGGTCTTGCTCAAATATGTTTTTAAGTTCTGTGTTAAGTGGCTTTTTGTTTTTTTGCATGATATGATCCACCCTCCAATGTAAAGAGGTTAGGTACATAGCACTTGTGCAACTTGTATTTCAGATATGATGGTGATAATAGAAACACTAAAAGAGGGCTGGAACAACGGCCCCAGGAATAGAGAGTGTGCTCCACAAACATGAGGACTTACACTTGGAGTAATTGGCTATTATTTCTAACTGTACATCAAAGAATACTTACTTTCTTCAGCAAGAAGTACATCAACTCCCAAACTACATGTACTTACTTAGGTAAAAATTTGCCTTAAACATACATGTTATTTGCTTTGGTAAAGTTGGTAAAGTTCTGAATCTGTAAAATACAAACTTACATCTAAATTTTAATTTTAATTTTCTTCTTACTGCTTTGTTTATGATTGGCACAGCTAGTAAACACTGCAAAAACACTTGGTTTGTATCTGTCATAGGTGATAAAAGATTATAAATGTCTTCCCAGAGTTCACAAGTTCTCATATATTAATTTTCATCATGCACATAGTTTAAAAAGCATAGTATATACCATAAATTTTATGCATTATGTTTATGGCAAAAAATTAAAACTATTAGTGCTTAACATACCCAAGTTTTCTGTTTTCTTGTTTAAGGAGCTGTAATGTTGTCATTAGGCTTTGTGGATTTGTTACACTTACAAAGAGTTAGACAAGTGCATTATAAAATAGGAATATGCATAAATAAAGGTGGGCTGAGAGTGGGATAGCATAGAAAAGACCTAGAATCCACACTTTAGGCTTCATCTTCAGGAAGACAAACCTTACTTAAGTATGTTCATAAAACAGCTTTCAAATTGGAAATTAATTTTACATAGAGCTTTTTTTTGTTTATCATGATTTAAGGTGCATTCTATACATTTCCTTAAAGTGAAAATGTTTTGAGGATAAATAAGTTTGAAAAGCACTACTTTGAAAAAGTTTTTGTTGGAGTTTTAACTATTTGTAAATTTTTCCTCAATTAATTCCATTGATTTATTGAAATGCAGCTGTTTCAACACTTGTCACTTAAAATAAAGAAGAATTTTCAATTTAAGTAAATTAAAGCTCAAGCTAAACAGTATTTATTTCGCTTTTCTCAGAAAAGCTGCGACTGTTTTAAGATTTTTATTTAAAATTGTACAGTTATGACTGATTTAAAAAATAAATTCAAAGAAAATAGGACTGGTATTTTGATTTGGGGAAGATTGTGTAGTTTGTGACTATAAATGTTTGATGACATTGACCAGTCAATGACTTATGGGATTTGCCATCTTAGCTTACTCACACTAACAATAATTGTGAGTGATAGAGTTAATACTTGTGAGTTATTATTTATGACAATTACATTGGTATAGATTCTTGTATATTGATGCAAAGTTATATTGCATTTAATATTGTATACATACCTGCTTCTACCTCTGTTTAAAACATTTTATATATGTATATATATTTATAATATTGCAATGTACATTTCTACCTCTGATCAAGATACTTATACATTGTTTACATTTTGAGGTCATTGTCCTCATTTCTTGGACCATTGTTTATTGTATAATATTCTAATATGAAGTCTTAGTCTTTAAGTTATATAGGTATTAAGAATTATAGATCAATAGTCATCTATGCTTGTCATACTTATAATTACAGTAATCAGGTTCTTTAGATACATAGAGATTATTTTCTGCATAGATAGGTAATCTTTGACCACTTCAAAGAGTTGTAGAATATGACATTTAAATAACTCAGTGTTTTGTTGAAGTGAGATATAATTGCTCCTGGCAGCACTGATCTATTCCCAAGAGAGTGTTGAGCACCGAAGACACTCCCCTTGGAGCTTGTTTTCTGGGCAAAACTGGCCTTTGGGCAAGAAATGCCCATGCCTCGACCACTGACAAGATACATAGTATCTGGAAATGGATAAGCAGGACTGTCAAATCTTGCCAAGACAGGATAAGACAGTTTAAAAAATTTTCCTGCCTCTGAAAATGGTAAGTCAGTTATTCTAGGCCTTTGCCAACGTTGGTTGCTTCAATGTTGCAAATGAGAATTTGGGTGATTGTCCAGGTAGCCAGTTGTCTCTCTCATTTGTTGCACAGTTTGGAAGTTGCTTGATTGTACTTCCTGCTTACTCAATATTATTTCCCTTCTTGGATCTTTGATGGGTTTGAAGACTACATAGTTTTAGTTACTTTCCTCTCATGACTTGGCCAAGTTATTTATTATACTAGTTATAATAGGATAATTATTAACTATATTTGTTGTTATTGTATATAATTTTGTATTAGGCTTAGAAATCTCTTATTTAAACAAAAGGGGAGGTGCTATAGGAAGTCTTACAGCTAGTGCTTACCCAACCTTTGGGGCTTGGCCTCTTACATTATATAAGCCTATGTAGAACATGCATTTGCTCTCTTTTATGGCCTCTGTTCTTGTTGTGGGATTCGTTTTCTGATCTCCATTCAAACAGAGTATTCTGACTTGTGAGTCTATCCCTAAATAAATAACCATCTATTTCTCAATTCTGAGCTAGTTTGTAATTTCTTTTAAGTGTCCAGCCACAGCAGAGGCAGTTCTCCAGCCCTTCATGAGAACTTTTAATTAGTATGAATCCTCACACTTTGTATGTATGTATTGGTCAAAACGTAGTTCTAACCAGTGTTCCTCAAAGACTTTGTTTCCTTATTTAAACCTGGTAAAAGTAAGTCTGGCAAGTCTTAGATATTATTTAAGTCCTACATAATGCTATAATTCTGTATCAGTATGTGATACAGTAAAATATTTTCAGAAATAATTTTCCATATTTTCAGGATGACTTTATAACCAAGCAGGATTTATACTGTACAATCATATTTCATCTAAAATTCACAGACATGACATTTGAACCTTTTTTCTTTTCTCTTTTTTTTTTTTTTTTTTTTTTTGGTTTTTCGAGACAGGGTTTCTCTGCAGCTTTTTTAGAGCCTGGCCTGGAACTAGCTCTTGTAGACCAGGCTGGCCTCAAACTCACAGAGATCTGCCTGCCTCTGCCTCCCGAGTGCTGGGATTAAAGGCGTGCGCCACCACCGCCCGGCTTTTGAACCTTTTTTCTATATTCTAAAAGGACATCTCATTTTCTAGCCAATACTAGCATTGAAATCTCTATGTAGCCTCTAAATATTCAGCAAAAATGTTGCTAAACAGCTCCTTAAACTCAGGTTTAAATTCCTACCATGATGTATTAATAATAGCTTTTTAGAACAAATAATTCTTTTTGAGTAATATGTTATGCACAGGTGTAGTTTTCCTCACCTGCAGAATGAAAGTTGATTAAGAAGAGAGTATGGGCTCCATGTTTGGGTAGTTGTAAATTAATCATTTCCAGGAATACAACAAATGTTGGTCATTTGCAAAATGGAACAGATGGATATGAGAAGTGAGCTTTCAGTATCTTTCATTTGTCTCTCTGGAGAGTTGAATTTCTTCCCCACCTCAAGGAGAGTGCCTGGTTTTGTAATCCTCTCTAGAGAGGGAAGCTGTAATTCATGCAGGGTTTCCTTCTAAGTCTTTTAGAGTTGCCAGGACCGCAAAGGGGTGTGGAAAATTGAGAACCATTTCCTGTATATTTCCCTTCTGTCTGTAAGGTGAGGCATTATGAAATTCATTAAAAATCCTCAGATAACTGGTAATTTTACTAAAGATTATTCTAAATTAATCATAAGGGATCCTTCCAAACACTATACTGCCACTTACTCCTACATTTTTCACCATATTTTTTTTTGCTCAGAGTAACTCACTTGATTATTAGTTGGTGCTTTGGTGCCAAGAAATGAGACTCCTGTCACAATGTCCGAGATGGTTTCAGGTCTTGTATGTCTTTATATAATTTCTTCCAAATTTAAGAAAATAATTTATTTTTATTGCATTTTATAAAATACAGTTTGAGAGTGGTTGGAAATAAAAAGTTTCAGCATAGACAGTCAGAGAATCACAATTACAGGCTGTATCTCTGTGCCCTGTGTTAGTCATTATTTCTAGAGTGTATGGAATTCTGTTGCTCACTAATTCTTTCTCCATTTGTTCAATAAGGCTCCAGACTGTGCAGCCTCGATTACCGATGAGCAGATCTAACTCAATGCTCCATACTGTAAGGATGTACTTTTTTCAAGACAACTCTTTGGGGGCAATTGTGCCATTGTTTACAGATTCAGTAAACATGTCTAGGATAAAGTTGTCTTAGCTTGCCTATGAAAATTGTGCGTGCATGTCTCTTGGAGAGGATGCTGAGACAAGATCCTGCTCTCTAGTCACTGCCAAGTCTAGGTTGTCCTACATCTTGGGTATATCTTCTTTATTTGCCCACATTATGGGGTCACAGCCATTACCATGCCAGGTTCATCTATTATTTTCTTTTTAAATTAGTATTCCATGCTTTTTCCTAAAGTTGAAAGTAAATGATTACCGATGGTTCACATTGAACTGTTTTTATAGTTTAAAAATTCCCATTGTAACACAATAATAGCATATAAAGAACAATACTCTGAGTAGACCACAAAATAAGAGAGGAAAAATGCAAAGAAAACATGTACTACCAACTGCAAACCTATTGTACAAATACATGACCTGTGAGAAACATTCTCATTCTAACTTCCACAGAGTGTGTCTCAAAAACAAAACTTTGCCTAGGTTATGTGTGATTGCACATACACAGGAAACAGAGCTAGAAAAATGCAGATTTCTGAGAGTTCAAAGGCAGTCTGCTCAGTTTGTCCATACTGGGTAGGAAACACTACTACACATTTTGTTTTCTTTTTGGAGTAAACTGTATGGAATATTTAATTACTTAAAATCAATTAATTATATCCTGATATAAAGAAGAAAGTGCTTCTTTTTCTTCTTTACAAGGATCATGGATATAACTCAATATGTTTTATGATGAATGAATGCAAACATTCATTATGATGGTGTGTCATTATTGCCTACTGTGTCTGTCAGTGTGCCAGAGGCCACTCACAATCAACATAAGTTTTCCCTAAGTTTAGTAATTCTGCTGTGTGGATCCACTTGCATTCATTTTTGTTTGTGCTTTTTAAAATCCTATTTTATCATTTCCCTCTAAGTGTAATACTTAGTGCCTTTACAATGTTAGTGAAATTCCTAAATGTATGTTTTCTGTGCATGCCATATGTTTTCCTGCTGTCTCCAGTTTCTTTTAGAAGCTGATGATAATATTTATATAATCATTTTTAAAACTAATTCACTATGAAGACAATTTCAGTAATCAAAGACTGTTTAAATAATACTAAGTTTAAAGGGCCATGTAGCTATTATTTAAGTTCTTATTGTGGGCAATGACCACAAACTATGTGTATTTGTTGATGTACTTTCAGAGTTGTCCTGGAAGGCTCATTACTGTTATTCATATTTTATATTTGATGGTTTTGAGGCTCAGTGGGAGTGAGCCACTTGTTAAGAGAGGGCTATCAAGTAGCAAATTGAACACTTAAGTCAGAAAGACGCTAATTGCCTTTATTTCTGACCCACTAGACTGCTCTCATCTTGTCCTATATTCTAAGATTGGGTTACTTTTAAAGACTGCTCCTTCATTTACCCCGACTATTAGTCTTTTTTGCTGTTGTCTTCATTTTGTTTTTCATTGTAGCTTTGGAGCCTGTCCTAGGAACTAGTTCTTGTAGACCAGGCTGGCCTCAAATTTACAGAGATCCGTCTGCCTCTGTCTCCTGAGTGTTGGGATTAAAGTGTGCGCCACCACTGCCCAGTCTCTATTATTCATTTTTTATTTATTTATTTTTATTATGTATACAATATTCTGTCTGTGTGTATGCGTGCTGGCCAGAAGTGAGCATCATACCCCATTACAGATGGTTGTGAGCCATCATGTGGTTGCTGGGAATTAAACTCAGGACCTTTGGAAGAGCAGGCAATGCTCTTAACCTCTGAGCCATCTCTCCAGTCCCCTGACTATTATTCTTTCTACCTAATAAAACACATGTTGATATTTCCAAAATGTTTTCAATTCCATTGGCCACATATAATGTTTCCAACATGAAATTTGAGAACACTTGCTTCCTTGGCTAAAGTGAAAACATGATGGCCTATAGGAACTACAGCTATTATAGCATTTGTCTTGATTGTTGTAGTACTAAATAAGTGAATCAGGATGAAGAACACCACCTGCGTGGACATCTACTGTGTGAGGCTCTTTCCTGTTAACTAGTGAATCTATGACCAGTTCTGGTTGGAATTAGAAAGTAAGCCAAAACTATTGTACCCTTTAAATAGTATCCAGTACACTACAACACCCAGACAGAGTAATGACAGGAAATGGTACTGCTTTCATTTTACTGGAAGATTTTATGTTTCAGTGATTCTTTCCTTACCATTGAAATACATTACAGGCCAGGATAAGCTCCTTGGCAGAATGAAGGTAATGTGTCTTGGGGAGTGGAGTGAAGATTAACTAACGCAGTCATTTTCTAAAACAATAAGAAGAACCAAGTTGAAAGGAGATTCTCTACTTTCAAGTTGTACTTTGGGATTCTACTTTAAAATCTAGTTCTGAAAAGTGGAAAGAATCAGAAAGTGATTAGCTCTAATCAGTTCAGCATGTAAATATGAAAGAGTGCCAGATTTCCAGGGTATTACAGGAAAACACAGTTGTAAACCATAAAGACTGACTTTCTGGACAGGTTAAAAGGTACACTGGCAAGGTTCAACATTCTCAAGTTCCTCCAGTGCCTGAAGCTTCCATGTGTCTTCACTGTCTTCCTTCTGCGATCCTGTAGCCCTGGAATCTCAATTATGTTTCCTAAATATCCACTGTATAAGCCGCAGGCATTTGAGTTAGATCATGTCCTCAAGACCCCACTTTATCTCTTTGAAGTTTTATGTATAAATGCAAACATATTCTGAGGTACTTGCAATTAGAGCTTCAGCATATGACCTTGATACCTTTGGAGAATAAAATTCAGCAAAAACCAGCAACTTTCCTCAGCCATGTGGGACAACTTCTGAGGACAAATAGTTTAGGCTCTTGAGGAATTTGAGTTCTGGATGGAACTGTGTCCAACAGCTGTGGAAAGTGTATGTATCCTGGTATATTGTCCCCACCTCCCTCATCACACTTAAAGAAAAACAATGTCATGCAAATTTTTGGACAAGTATTCTCTCCCCATTGAGTCAAAAGCTGTTCATATGAAGAGGACACTTTTCCTATTAGAGAATGTAATTATTTCATCAAGTCTGTGTATATGAGATCCTGAAAAACAGTTCAGTGAGAGCTTATGATTAAGGACTGAATTAATCGAAAAAGTAAATTTAATTAGAGAATAATATGCATTCAGGTTTTTAGGTGAGGAGTTGAACATGTTAGGAAGTTGCGTAAATGCATTTGCTCTGAAGAAGGAATAGATCTTTAGATTTATCTGACAGGAGAAGATTTTTGGTGCCAGAAATCAAAGTAAAAATATCTGGAAAGAAGGGATTGTAGGATTGGATGTGCTTGTGGCATTGTGTTTAAACAGGAGAGATGCTGAAGTTAGTGACTCAAAGAAAGGCAAGGCATCAAGGAAATTGGATGTTATGCAAATGCATTAACATGGAGGGCAAGACTTAAAGAAGCTTCCTTGTAGGAAATGACTTTTTTTTTTTCCAGCAAAGATGTCTCCATTTTCCTCTTGGTACCTAAAAATGGACAACTTCATATGAATAGTTGACAAGTATTCTCTTCCCCCATTTCAGTCAGAAGCTGTTCATATGAGGAGAGCTCTTTTTCTATTAGGTAATGTAATTATTTCATTCTGACAAAAAAGCATAGATTCATAAAAATAGTTTAAAAGTTTATGAAAAAATTCTTAATACCACTAATGACTGAGGAGCTGTAAGTTAAAAGCACAATGACACCCATTAGATTTTTGGTTATCAAAAGAGGTCATGAATTGGAAGGAGAGCAGGGAGGGACATATGAGAGTGTTGGGGGGGAAGAACAGGAGGGAGAAATACTGTAATTATAATCTTAATTGCAATGGTAGCAAATGCTAGTGAAAACAGGAACAAAGAATACTTGCCCACTATTGATGGGGTAGAAATTGTTGGAGGAAGGCTGCTTGTTAGTTCCGGGCTGCACAAGCCCCAAATAATCACAGAGAAACTGTATTATTTAAAACATTGCTTGGCTGATTAGTTATAGCTTCTTATTGGCTAACTCTTTTTAATTTAACCCATCTCCATCAATCTGTATATAACCACGAGGTTGTAGCCTACTAGCAAAATTCCGGCATATCTATTTCTGGAAGCTCCATGGCTTCACCCTGATTCTGCTCTTCTTTCTCCCAGCATTCTGTTTAGTTTTCCCTGCCTAGCTCTGTTCCCCTATAGCTCTGCTCTAGGCCCAAAGCAGTTTCTTTATTAACCAATGATATTCACAGCATACATAGGGGAATCCCACATCAGGAAATGGTTGCAGTCACTGTAGAAAACAGAATCTAGGAGATTCAGTTATTAAAAACTAGTTCTATCATATAATCCACCAATCTCTCTTGAATGTATATAATATTCAACAATACTACTTCTAGGTATGTTTACAAAGAAATTAGTGTGTTGAATAGGTATATATACATTTATTTATCCTCAAGCATTGTCCAGAATAGCAAAGACATGAAAGCAATTTGAGTGTCCAATGATTGATGAAATCACTATCATTTCTGATATGTGACTGAATGAATAAGTACACACACACACACACACACACACACACACACACTTTTTAGAGTCAAACAAATCCTGTTATTTGAGACTACATGAATTAATATGGAGAACATTAAATTAAGCAGAATAAGTCACGCATAGATAATAAATACTTAACAGTCTCATTTATTATTGACCAAATAAGAGTCAATTTCAAAAGCAAAGATTGTGATTGCTTCCAGGTACTGAAGGGTTAAGGACACAAGCCTTTAGTTCTGCGTTGTAGTAAGATACGGAGAGCCAAAGATTTGGACATAGCTAACATAGTATGCCATAATATAGAAATTGCAAAGATTGTAGAATGTAAGCCCTCTTAGCCCCTTTAAAATGTTAACTCAGAAGTTTATTATATGTTAATTAGCTTGATTATGACAACTGTTTCATAGTGTGTGTCAAAACATTATATTGTGTACTTATGAATACATGTAATTATTATGAGACAGCTATCCTTTAGTACCACTGGGACTATGGGAAGCAAAAACCTTATTAATATAAAATTGAGATTGCTATTTGAAAAGTTTATAAAAACAATTTATTGTAATGTTCGTAGTAGGGAGGAATTTTAGCTGCAAAATCATGTTCACAGCTGTCATGTGTAGTCAAAGTTGCTGCTTTCCAGGTAACAATTCGAGTTTCTTTATGTGGTGTTTCACATGAATCCAGTAATACTCTCTTAGTAAAGGTAAAGATTTACTCCTTGTGTGAAGCTCTTTTTTTTCGAATATTGAATTGGGGAACCAGTGATAGTGAGTTTCACATTAGAAATATTATGACCATCAGAAAACAAATTTGAGAAAGTAAAATTAATTTTCATTTTACTTACTAAATACTAGCTTAAGTGCAGGATTTCCTTGTAGCTAAGAAAGGGCAAATGGCTTATAATATTAGAAATGTTATCATGAATTGCCCTTCCCCCCTCAAAATATAATAGGTTTTAAACCTTTTTAAGGTATACTCCAAGGGGAACCTGACTGATGTAATATATACATAGTAATATTGGTAGATGTTTTGAAAAGCTTTAATGGAAATATTTAAAGACTCTGACCGAGCTAGTACTTAAAAAAATCTACCTGTTGGTTGTTTCTCAGTCCATCTTAAGTCACTCTCAGATGAGAAACATTCTGTGACATCGATCTATGCATAAACATGGGAATGAGTAGAGCTAGCATTATGGTTCTCTTACATGTTCCACACCAACTTTACATGTATATATGTGTGTGCTTTCTAATAAATGGTTCCAAATAGCAGTTGCCATTCTCTGTACAATACATTGTTTCTTTTTCCCCATCTTATGTCACTCCTCATTACTTGACAACTAGCATATGGCTTTTTTTTTTAACATATTAATGCACCTACTCTTCTCATGGAAAACACATAAAGGCAAAGCCAGTTATTGGAGATGATAAGTCGTTACCACACAAGAGTGAGTATATCTCTGAAGTCAACAATACTGAACTGGTTGTATATATGTCACAGTAGATATTTTGGTATTATTTTCAAATAATTCTTACTTGTTACAGTCTTTGAATTATATAGACAATAAATCTATTATAGTTTATATCTGTGTATCTATGTAGGACACATACATGTTTTTTTTTTTGTTTTGTTTTGCTTTTGTTTTTGTTTTTTCAACATAGTGTTTCTCTGTAGCTTTGGGGCCTGTCCTGGAACTAGCTCTAGCAGATCAGGCTGGCCTTGAACTCACAGAGATCTGCCTGCCTCTGCTTGCTGAGTGCTGGTATTAAAGGTGTACACCACCAATGCCTAACTTTAGTTAATTTAAGATATTTCCTTGTATTGATATATTGCACATTTTAAAATTCTGTATTTTATGCCTAAAAATTGCTATTTCACTTTATTATAAATAATTATTTTAAACAAAAGCATTACACACCAAAAATATTCATGCTCAAAAACCATAAACTTCATCAGGACCTTGGGAGCTCAGTCCGGTGCTCCAAGGTGGGGCTCTGTCATTTTCTTCATCTAACGTCAGGTGGAGGTTCTTCTTATTATCTTCTCAAGGATCCCAAACTTATAGGCTCGATGTCCTTTAATCATGGCTAGAAACCGAATATGAGTGAGTACATCCCATGTTCATCTTTATGGGTCTGGGTTACCTCACTCAGAATAGTGTTTTCTATTTCCATCCATGATGAGGAGCAGAAGGAGTGAGAACTTGAGGGAGAAAGTCAGGAACGAGAGGGGTGCGTTCACTCATGGAGACGGTGGGACAGAACTAATGGGAGATCACCAACTCCAGTTGGAATGGGACTGTTGGATCATGCGACCAAACCCGTCTCTCTGAGTGTGGCCAACAGCGGGGGCTGACTGAGAAGCAAAGGACAATGGCTCTGGGCTCTGATTGTTCTTCATGGACGGGCTCTGTGGGAGCCTTCTCAGCTTGGTCGATCACCTTCCTGGACCTGGGGGGAGTTGGGAGGACCTTGGTCTTAGCATAGAGTGGGGAACCCTGATGGCTCCTTGGCCTTGAGAGGGAGGGAGGGGAGGTATGGGTGGAGGGGAGGGGAGGGAGGGGGGAGAAGGAGGGGAGAGAAAGGGGAGAAGGAGGGGAGGGAAGGGGGAGGAGGAGGGAAGGAGATGGAAATTTTTAAATATAAAAAAAAATAAACCATGAGAAAAAAAAAAAAAACCATAAACTTCTAAAAAATTAGAGTTACCCTTAAGAATAGAAGCGGTGGAGCTTCTTGTTGAATTTTGTACTTCCACATAAATATAATTAGGCTTATAAAAATTGAGCTTTAAAATTTCTTTTTGTTATGAAGATCAAGACCTCTGGAATGCTAAGATGCTGTGCCACACTGCCTTACCCATGCCCTCCACAACGTGGCATGTCCTTTCATTACAATAAGGCTCAGTGGCACTCGTCCAACATCTGCAGCTTCTCTTTCTCAGAGTTTCCTTCACAAAATCATCTTTCATTGGCCTGCTGAAAAGAATAAAGAACGCTACTTTGCTGTAAATGGTATGTGTGCAAGCTCTTAATAGTCTTAATAAATAAAAATAAAGTCTGTGTCGCTGGATTTTTGGGATTGTTTTCTTTACCAGCAAAGAAAAGTGCAGAACATTGATATATACTATATTTGTCTTATTCAATATCAGAATCATAATGTAAGGAGATGAGCCACTAAAAATTAGCAGTTTGATATTTTCTTGTACTTTCCCTCTTGTATGAGAGGCTGCTATGTGTTAATTTTTCTTTTTACTGTTTCCATGAACCATACTGTGAGAATCCATATCACAATGTCTAATTCTGTGTACCCAAGGTGTACGCCACTCTGACAAAACCTCCACATTATTTATCTAAGATTTCAGAAGAACAATGTAGTTTTGTGCAGTGTTTGTGTGTAGTTTTTTTATTTTTAAATATTTCGTGTTTACCAATTCCCAATATAAACATAGCCATAATTACCAAATATAATATAAACATAACCATAATTACCAAATACTAGTTATGTACAGGTCATCGCCTGGTATATTTGCAAAATTTCTGGAATGTTACTATCATTTGTGTCCTGTTTTTTATATAATGGAACAACAAAGATTAGGTCACAAAGTTCATTTAGCAGATAGCAAAGCAGAAATTTGAAAATGTACCCGGCTTAGTGACCTCCGTCTTGCAGATGATGTATCATAATAACCCACACTTCAGATTGACTGTCACCTTAAGATCATAGAAATTGAGTCCCAATTACAGTGCTGAGAGCCACTGAGTTAATTCTCTAACAACTGTCCTTGATTTGAAATGCACAGCTACTTGCTTTCCAGTCACAACTTGGACAAGGTCCTAGAATGTTCTATTGAGTGCTTGGTTGTTTAAATGACTACAGCAACTTGCCTGTCTTCCCCTTCAAGCTGCTGAATAGTAATGTAATTACATCCAGCCATTACATTTTGCCTCCTTCCCTTGTGTTCTTTATCATTTGATGATTAGATTACAATGTCAATGATTAACATGCATAGCTTCCCTACTCTAAGCAATAAGCAAGTCTCCGTTTCATTTTTGATGATGGTTTCTGGGTTAATCCACTAACTGTCTGTACCTTGATTCAAAATTATACACTGATGAATATGATGAGTTCCATAAAATTCAAGAAATGGCTTGCTGGCTGACACCAAGATATGTTATGATTTGATAGGGCTGTGCATAAATGTTTATACTCAATCATAACTGTAGGAAAATACATTTACGATAGTAGAAAAGGAAAGATGTGGAACGGGTAATCATTCCAAGGGGAGAATGTGGGGGTTCTGTAATAATATTAATAATATAACAAAACATGAGATTTTATCGACTGCACAACAATGCTTCAAATCAAGGGCTATGAAACCATTGATTTCTCAATAACCAATGAGGACTCTGAGGCATAGAAAAGGGCACAAAAAAACAATAGAAAATCCTGGGTAGTTTCATATATGTGTTCTCTTTACCCTTTTTAAATGATGCCCTTTAAAAGAAAATTCTGTGCTGAATAAAAGGGCATAGTTTATCTACCTGGGGTTTACAGCAAAATGGTTAATAATTATTGATGTACATTGCATATAAATCATGAGGTTCTATCAATCTCATAGTGTTTTCTGACAAATGAATAGAAATTTTAATGTCTTACATTGCATTCCATGTATTATTTTAACATGAAATACTCCATTTTATCATGTTGAAGATGATAGTTCTATCTTCTGTTTTTTGTGCTTTATATTTTCAAACCTGCTCCTTATGCTTGAAAAATCATCAAAACTTTTTCAAGTTTTCTAGTTTTTATTAGAAAAACAAATCAAACAAATACAACAACATATGTAATAATTAGTTAAAAATACCAACACAATAAATCTGGGGCTCAAGCCAAGAACAAATATAATTTATGAAGTTACAACTTTAGTTGCATCATGCTGGTTCTCGTGAAAGAACCTGGAAACAACCTAGATGCCCTTCAGTGGAAGAATGGATGAAGAAAGTGTGAATATATACATATTAGAGTACTACTTGTTGGTAAAAAACAATGACATCTTGAATTTTGCATGCAAATGGATGGAAATAGAAAACACCATCCTGAGTGAGGTAACCCAGGCCCAAAAAGATGAACATGGGATGTACTCACTCATAATTGGTTTCTAGCCATAAATAAAGGACATCGAGCCTATAATTTGTAAAAAAATCCTAGAGAAGCTAAATAAGAAGGTGAATCCAAAGAAAACCATATAGTTATCCTCCTGAATATTGGAAGTAGACAAGATTGCCGGACAAAAAATGGAAACTTGGGGGTGGGGTGGGATGGGGGGGTGGGGGGAGGGGGAGAGAAAAGTGTGAAATGGAGGATGGGAAGAGCTTGGGGGAATAGGATGGTTAGGCATCATTTTAAAATTAGGTTGTGTTTTAATAGCTGGAACTGTTACTGGGGGTACAGGTAGATCAGGTTAGATTAGGTGTATCTGAGCACTGTGCAGATGAGAATCACCTCTTAAAACAGGACTGGTATTTGCAGTATTTCTCTAAAGTACTCTGAACCTATTAATATGAACTTAAGAAGATCAGTAGTTCTTAATCATATTTTCTTCAGTTACCCTTGAATATTTTGAAAGTTTTTTTATTGTAAACCAGTTCATGAGAAGAATGAAGATTTGCTTAAGCCAGTCCTCCTTATTTACATACAGGATTCAAACAAAACAAATTAATAAAACCCAAAATTTCCAAAGGCACTCAAAGGTGTTTTTAGTAACAGGATTTATGAACATCAATATACAGAGACCATTAGTAACAGGAATTGTTGCTCTACCAATACTCTACCTACTCAAGTATACTGAAACACCACTGTCATTAAGAAATAAAATTTCCAGGTGCTGGAAAGATGGTTCAGCTATTGAGAAAGCATACTGCTCTTGCAGAATGCCAGAGTTTACATCCTAGCATCTCTTTGAGATGTCTCACAACCACCAGTGACTCTCATTCTTCGGGATCTAATATCCTCTTAATTTCAATTACACCTGTACATGTCCATGTAATATGTACAAACATCTACATTGGTCTCAATCTTTCTCTCTCTCACCTCTCTGTGTCTGTCTGTCTTTCTCTTTCTTTCTCTCTCTCTCTCTCTCTCTCTCTCTCTCTCTCTCTCTCTCTCTCTCTCTCTCTCTCTCTCTCTCTCTTACACACACACACTAAAATACTCCAAAATAATAATTTCTTTTTCCATCAAATGTGTCTTGAGATATGTGATTAAATAATTATATTTGTGTCCTGTTCTTGGCTCAAAACTGACATATATGACATATTTGTGAGAAGTTATTTAAAGCAGTTATTTGTCTTTGCAGTATGACTATTCACATTGTATCCTGTTATTATAAAAAATAATTCTTTCATGTATAAAGTATGAACTTTTCATTAACATTATGGAGAGCTGACTAAAGAAAAATGATCAAGATTTAATAAAAATGATTATTGATGCCCTCTGTTCTCTTTCCACATTAATACTGTGATTTGTTTTGTCATTAGCTAATTTCCCTTGCCTGTGCTCTGTTCTGTTGCTATTGTCAATTGTTGCAACCTGTACCTGATGCTGCAGGCCAGTTGCTTTCAGAATATGCTAAATTAGGTCATAGAACAGTTGTTATTCTTGGGTAGGAAAGGTAAAATAAGATAATTAGGCCACATGCAAATCTGGTTTGAGAAATGAAAACTGATCAGTAGTGCATAAGGAATTTGCATGTTTTGTATGTAAAACTGATAATAGAAATACTGCTTTGCTTTGTGATCTAGCTTGATTTATAGTATTTTGATGGATTTATGGAAATGGATGAAATGTGACTGTGTTATATAAAATGTGTAAACATTAATAAATAAAATATGTTTACATGTTTTTATATTTATTATGTACAAACTCACATATATTTAGCCCCAAAAGTTTTATCTTCTGAATGTTTTGAAAATGCCCAAACTAATTTGATGATTTGGAGAAATAACTGAGCATTAATTCTCCAGAGTGACCTTGCAGCATCTGCATACCTGAATTGGATCTGGGTGTGGAACGCAGTGGTAGAGCACTGGCCTACTGCACTTAAATGATAGGAATTATTTGAGACATTTTTATTAGATTTTACATCTCATCTCATGGCACTACTAAAACAGCCACGGCATTAGTGTTTATGTGGGGTCCCTAGGGAGGAGGAAAAGAGAATGACTTTTGAAGAGTGTCTTTAGCACCAGAGCCCCTTTGCAGCCAGAGTCTGCTCTAAGTTTTCATTTGCCTTTCTGTGTTGTGCTCTGTTTTATTTCGTCCATCCATGACCAGAGTTTGCAAAGTACTGATCCATGGCTGGAGAGGTGGCTCAGGGATTAAGAGCACTGACTGCTCTTCCAGGAAACCTAGGTTCATTTCTCAGCACCCACATGACAGCTCACACCTGTCTGTCACTCAAGTTTCAGGCAAAACCGACACCCATGGCAAAAAACATCAAGACACATAGAAATAAAATAAAATTAAACAAAGTACTAATTCATATGAATACTGTTTCAGACAGTCCCAAATGACAAGGAAAATAGGATGTGTGCTTTAACTTTATTGACATGGCTAGAAAACTGTTAGTAAATGTCATATCTGTGATTTTTGGCACCAAAATGCAAACTGGCTTTAAATTTGAATAATAAAACATTTATTGAAACAGTTCTCAACACTAAATACATTTCTTTTCTATTTATAAAAAAATCTTTGCACCTTTATATTTATTATTCTAAATAATGACAAGGACTTAATGTAACAAGTAACCCTATGGAGAATATGCACAGCAGGCAGGGTTCAATCTAAATTCTGTTTCCGAACTTATCTCTTCTACATTTTGCATTCTCGTTTTCTCTCTATATAACTCTCCTTTTGTACTGCTACCGTTTGTTGTTTCATTGTTAACCCCAAGTCCATGTGCTGGCTATTATTTTTTTCTCTGATTATGACAAGGTTTGGGTGAGATGTAATTTTTGGTTCATACTACCCACATCAATTCATCTTCAAAATGCATAAAGAAAATCAAAGATTAATAAGATCTTTAACATCAGTAATATATGAATATGTGTGTGTACATGTGATTGTGTGGGTATGTGTGTGTGTGTTGCATGTGTGTATGTATGTGAGTATACATTTTAAAGAATTAATAAATACACAGGGCAGACAACAGAGATAAAATATTCAAAAAGGAAATAAAGGTTAGACTTCTCATCTTTGCACTAATTTCTTAGAAAAAAAAACTACAGTGGGTTACTTGTATAAAGACATGATTTACAACAGTCCCACAGTAATGCTCAAAGAGAATTATTCAATATATTGTACAATGTTGAGCTTCTTTTTCACACCGCACATACTCCTTTTTTTCTCGGTCTCCCTGACCCTAGGCTGTGCGATTGTTACTGGGGCTAGAGTTCCATGACTCCCACACAACTCCCATCAATAACCAAAATCGTTGAATGCTGAAGATCTAGAGTCAATGACAGTGGCTACATTTAGTCTCTGCATACCCCACCATATATTCACTGCTAGATGAAGCAGCAACCTAATATAGTGAAAATTTCATGTAAATGGATTCTGCATTGTTTAGGAGCAAAATTATGTGTATGTTAAATGCAGATCCACCATCATAGTCTACCCATTTTGTTCATTTCACCAATCACCTTATAATTGATGGTGGGGGCATTTGGGTTCTGAATTAGTTATGTATAACTACAGAAGTTTTATTTAATAGAACTGTTATAAAGATAAGTAAACTGGATGTAGCATCTCAAGAATGGTTCAGGAAGACAGACCCTGTAAAGTTTTGGCAAGTTTTCTGCAATGGCTTAATGTATGCTTATCTGAGAAAAAAAATCCCCTAGTTTTCTAAATCATGCATACAAGGCTAGTGAAAAAATAAATTACACACTCTGTCCATGTGATGTGACCATGAAGAAACGTGACTGCTTCTAAATGAGTATGTTACAAAGGTACAGAGGAAACAAGGTTTTCATTGAAGACTTCAGAGTACAAGGCCAAGAAACAGCATATTAAAATGTAATATTTAGAAAGCCCAGTGGAACGGTACAGAGAAAGGATACTGTGAAACTGCATGGATGGGCTATGAGCAGAGCTCAAAGACACATGTATGTTATGCTGTTTAAAGGCCTAGTGTCTATATAAACAAGTAGGACAAGGACACAGAATTACGATGAAGGTATACTGCTTCCAGCTGTTAACAGGCTGTTTACCTGCATTGCCTGGATGGAAGAGGCTCTTGTTTAAATTTTTAAGGCAAATTTTATTTTAAATGTTCAAAGTATAAACGCTTACAACATACATTTATAATAAAGTCAAAATCATTCTATGGGGTGTCAAAGACGTGGCTCAGAGGGTTAAAATGTTTGCAACATAGACCTGAAAACCTGACTTCAGCCTTTCCGATCCCATGGAGAATAAGAGGACAGACTTCTGCAAATTGTTATCATTCCTTCACTCAACCCTGTGCCAGGCATGCCCACAGTCACCTCCCAATATTAGTAATAAAAATAATTTTGATTTTAAAAAGCTGCTATATAAAAACACATACCTGAAACTAGGAAGCCTGCATAAGACAATCCAGCACCCATGAAAGCAGGTGACACTGGGTGGTTTGAGAAGGGGTTATTGGCAGTGGGAACGGGCTTTTAAAAGTCCATTTCCTTTGAAGAGAAACGTTGCCCAGCCAAGACAGGAGAGGGACTTGTCTGCCTCAATTTGGTGATGTGACAATTTGTTGACTACCCATGAGATGTCATACCCACTATGAGGAGCAGATTGGGAGTGGGGAGAGGGCAAGTTGGGGGAGCAGGAGGGGAGAGAAGGAGAACTATGATTAGTACGTAAAAAAAACCCAGACATATCAGTTGTTAAGAGTTATAATGCTATAACTACACATTAGTGCTTCAATTTTCTTGTTTGGTTTTGAGAATGGCAAGAATATGTAAATCTACATATTTGGGAGAGAAACCTGCACAATTTCTTTATTTCTTTGAAAGCAAAACATATAAACCAGTGATTTGCAGGAAGATGACTCTTGACTGAGAAAGGTTTATTTCTTTCTGTTTCAATTGATTTACATTTAAAATGGGTGCCTATTAGCAGTGAGTACCAGCTTGCAAATCTCAGCTACAAACCAAGAAACTAAGTCCATTCTCATAATCATTAACCCATGTCATTTATCCATGTCTGGACAGAGAAGTTTGATTTGAGGACCAGTGCTTTCTGCTCATGGAGTCTCAAAGTTAGGTGGAACTAACTTGTCTCACCTAAAATGCTGCGCCCACCTGTTAGATTATGTGCTAAAAGCAGTGGCTTTTGTGTGTTGACACTTTTTTTAGCTCTAACTTTTTATTGGATAATTCTTTTTTTATTAAAAATTTCCATCTCCTCCTCTCCTCCTCCCCCTCCCTCCCCTCCCTTCCATCCATACCCCCAACTCCCTTCTTCTCCAAGCCAAAGAGCCATCAGGGTTCCCTTCACTATGTTAAGTCCAAGGTCCCCCCAACTCCCCTTAAGTCCAGGAAGGTGAGCAACCAAACTGACAAGGCTCACAGTGAGTCTGTCCATGTTGTAGAGTTCAAGATCATCACCGTTGTCCTTGGTTTCTCAGTCCTCCTTCACCGTCAGCCACATTCACAGAGTCCTGTTTGGTCCCCTGTTCCATCAGTCCCATTCCAACTGGACTTGGTGGTCTCCCGTTAGATCTGTCCCACCGTCTCAATGGGTAAATACACCCCTCACGGTCCTGACTTCCTTGCTCATGATCTCCCTCCTTTTGCTCCTCATCAGGACCTTGGGAGCTCAGTCCGGTGCTCCTATGTGGGGCTCTGTCATTTTCTCCATCCAAAGTGGGAAGTACTCTACAACATTTGGGCACAGGAGACCGCTTCCTACGTATAGCCCCAGCAGCACAGACATTAAGGGCAACATTGAATAAATGGGACCTCCTGAAGCTGAGCAGCTTCTGTAAAGCAAAGGACACTGTCACTAAGACACAACGGCAGCCTACTGACTGGGAAAAGATCTTCACCAACCCAGCAACAGACAAAGGTCTGATCTCCAAAATATATAAGGAACTCAAGAGACTAGACTTTAAAATGCTAATTAACCCAATTAAAAAATGGGGCACTGAACTGAACAGAGAATTCTCAACAGAAGAAGTTCGAATGGCCAAAAGACACTAAAGGGCATGCTCCACCTCATTAGCAATCAGGGAAATGCAAATCTAAACAACGTTGAGATACCATCTTACACCTGTCAGATTGGCTAAAATCAAAAACACCAATGATAGCCTTTGCTGGAGAGGATGTGGAGTAAGGGGTACACCCATCCATTGCTGGTGGGAATGCAAACTTGTGCAACTACTTTGGAAAGCAGTGTGGAGGTTTCTCAGGAAATTTGGGATCAACCTGCCCCAGGACCCAGCAATCCCACTGTTGGGAATTTACCCAAGAGATGCCCAATCATATTACAAAAGCATTTGTTCAACTATGTTTATAGCAGCATTATTTGTAATAGCCAGAACCTGGAAACAACCTAGATGCCCTTCAGTGGAAGAATGGATGAAGAAAGTGTGGAATATATACATAATAGAGTACTACTAGGCGGCAAAAAAAGAATGACATCTTGAATTTTGCATGCAAAAGGATGGAAATAGAAAACACTATTCTGAGTGAGGTAACCCAGGCCCAAAAAGATGAACATGGGATTTACTCACTCATAATTGGTTTCTAGCCATAAATAAAGGACATCGAGCCTATAATTTGTGTTGACACTCTTAAGCAGAAGCCAACTCTTCAGTCAGCACAGTTTAGCCTTTGAGCTCCTGCAAATTCTCCATCATTGTGATGCAGATCTCAGGCTCAGTAGATTAGCTTTCAGAACTGCTGTCCATTTAGTGTGTCCTTGCTTCTCCATACATAATCTTACCAGGCAAACACACACTGCATTTTAATTTGCAACTTAGTCTTTGGAAATTGTTAAGGCATTTAGTGACACAGGAGTTTTTATTAGGGAAAGAATTACTATTTCCTAAACAAAACTCATGTAAGAAATACAGTAAAATTTCTTTTGTAAGGAACTTAATTTTGTAAATCAATCTCACAAGATTTAAACTACATAGTATATGTTGGAAATAAGTTACTGCTAACTTGTCTCTGCACATAAAACTGTCTTGAAACAGGACAAAGACAAAAGTAGGGTATTAAATAACTAAGTACATTTGACATTTCATGGCTGGAACTCTACTGTTAAGCTGATAGGAATGTAACTAATTATGAGTTAAACAGGAGCATAAGAAATTTTATATTTATTCATATTTATTATCAACATTTTTTTCAAACTGGGTCCCTATCCCTTGAGAAGTACCAATTACAGCTGAGAAGCAAGTTATGAAAATAATTCCCAGTGGCTTTCCCTGTGATTAAAAACTTTATCTCACAACCTAGCTTTTCATTAACATACCTAATTTTTATCATTATTTGGTAATCAGTCTACCCATAAATTGATGATTGGGAATAAAAGTATAGGGGCTCCATAAGATAGTCTATTCATTAACTAGTTCCCAGTACTCATTCAACAAAAAAAGCCTGTTTGTTTGTTTACTTGTTTATTTTGTTTTATATATGTGTTGTAGGATTGTTAATTAAGGTCATTATCATACCCACTATCTCATTTTTTAAAATAAAGATACCGCTTTCCTCCTGGATGTTTTCAAATATACAGTTTGTTTTTTCAAGTTTTCTGGGAAAAAAATAAATCTCTTTATTTTTGGAAGATTTAACTTTATGTGTGTGAATGCCATGAGCAGCAAGTTTCAGTCGTTCCTTGTGAATTATGGGATAGTCACAAAACTCAAGACACAATCCACGTCCATAGCTGAACCGATGACAGGGTAAGTGATGCACAAGCCTTTGTTGCTGGAGACAGCAGGACGGAGCTTGCTTTGCAACAGGGCCAGACAATATCCTAGGAACCATTGGATTGAAAATGCCTTTGCATATAAGATGTACTAGTATTTTCTAAGGTGAAAGATGCCATTGAGTCAGCAATGCCATGCTTTCAACTTTATATTATGATCGTGCAGTCTATTTTACCTAGTTAATTGTGATAGAGATGCTTAATATACTTTGAAATACAGTAATCCTCCCTACACTTCCAGAATCCCTTATTTTTGTTTTTTGGTTTTGGTTTTTGTTTTTGTTTTTGTTTGTTTGTTTTTGTTTGGTTGGTTCTGTTTTAAGTTGCATACTTAGATCAGATAAGACTTTCATGCCTTAGAGGGTAAGAATTTCAGGAGATTTTCACCCCTTCTAGAGAATGTTTCTGACTCCAAGTCTGATTCAAATACCCCTCCCCTGAGCTCCCACAATGTGTGTGCAAAGCCACTGAAGCTTATCTCAGCAGTCGATTTATTGATCTTCTGTACCACTGCATAATTTTCAGAGCTCTGAGGATATCTGATATAACTTTTTGCAGCTTGTAGTATAGTGCCCAGTATGTTTGCTGGCGCTAAATGACTCTGATAAATGAACAGTAAACAAAGGGACTGGTGATTTAGTAGTGACAATATCTAATGACGGTTTTCCTTTAAAACCCCTCAAAGAATGACTAACAAGATGATTTTTCCCTCACTAGAATAATATTTCCAAATTACACTAAAAACAAAAACATTTAGTGCTTGCTTTTGGATGATATATTGACAAATTAAAGTTTGGAGATTAAATTATAGTGATTCTAAATAAAATCAAGTCTGGTAAGAAAAGCTAAGGTCATTAAGTTTATAATTTTCTGGATTGTATTTGTGGAATAATGTATTTGCTTATTTTCACTAATTTTTTATTGCTTTTATTGAGCTATATGTTTTTCTCCACTCCCCTCCCTTCCTTCTTTCTTTCCTTCTACCTTCTCCCATGATCCACATGCTCCCAGTTTACTCAGGAGATCTTGTCCTTTTTCTACTTTCCATGTAGATTAGATCTCTCTTAGGGTTCTCGTTATTGTCTAGGTCTTCTGGGATTGTGAATTGTAGGCTGGTTTTTCTTTGCTTTATGTCTAAAAGCCACTTATGAATCAACACATATTATATTTGTCTTTCTGGGTTGGGTTACCTCACTCAATATGATGTTTTCTAGATCTGTCCGTTTGCCAGCAAATTAGAAGATTTCATTATTTTTTCTGTTGTGTATACTTCTTTGTGTAAATGTATGACATTTTCTTTATCCATTTTTTTGTTTTTTTTTCAGGTTATGACAAATAATGCTGTTATGAACATAGCTGAGCATATGTCCTTGTAGTATAATTGAATGTCCTTTCTGTATATACCCAAAGTGGTGTTTCTAGGTCTTGAGGTAGGTTGTTTCCTAATTTTCTGAGAAATCACCATACTGATTTCCAAAGCAGCTGTACCAGTTTGCACTCGCACCAGCAATACAAGAGTGTTTCCTTTATCCCATATCCTCTCTATCATAAGCTGTCTTCAATGTTTTTGATCTTGGCCATTCCCAGAGGTGTAAGATGGAATCTCCTAGTTATTTTGATTTTCATTTCTCTGATGGCTAAGGATGTTGAGCATTTCCTTAAGTGTCTTTCAGCCATGTTAGATTCATGTTGAGAGTTCTCTGTAACCCATCTTTTTATTGAATTATTTGTTTTTGTGATGACTAATTTCTTGAATTCTTTGCATTTTTTTTTGGAGATTAACCTCTGATGTGGGCTTGGTGAAGAATGTTTCCCATTCTGTAGGCTGCCATTTTGTCTGTTGACCATGGTTTTTGCTTTACAGAAGCATCTCAGTTTCAGAAGATTCCATTTATTAATTGTTTCTCTCAGTGTTTGTGTTACTGGGGTTATATATAGGAAGTGGTCTACTGTGTTAATGCGTTCAAGTGTACTTCCTACTTTGTCTTCTATGACGTTCAGTATGGTTTGTTTTATGTTGAGGCCTTTGATCCATTGGATTTGAATTTTGTGCAAAGTGATAGGTATGGATCCATTTTCATTCTTCTACATGTTAATATCCAGTTATGCCAACACCATTTGTTGAGTATGCTATTTTTTTCTCCATTTTATATATTTTGCTTTTTTGTCAAAAGTCAGGAGGTCTTAGGTATGTGGATTGATATCTGATCCGGGTCTTTGATTCCGTTCCATTGGTCCTCCTGTTTTTATGCCATTACTGGTCTGTTTTCAGTACTGTATGTAGCTCTTTAGTAGAGTTTGAAGTCAGGCATTTTGATGCCTCCAGACATTCATTTTTTGTTCAAAATTGATTTGGCTATCCTGAGTTTCTTGCTTTTCTGTGTGAAGTTGAGTATTGTACTTATGATGTCTATGAAAAATTTTGATGGCATTTTTATGTATTGTATTGAAACTATATTGCTTTTGGTAAGATTGCCATTTTTACTATGTTAATTCTACCTACCCAAGAACATGGGAGATATTTCAATTTTCTGGTGTCTTCTTCAATTTATTTCCTCAAAGACTTAAAGTTCTTATCATACAGGTCTTCCACTTGTTCAGTTAGGGTTACTCCAAGATATTGTATGTTGTTTCTGATTATTACAAAGCATTATGGTTCTCTGATTTCCTTCTCAGTCCATTTATCATCTGAGTAAAGGGGGGCTACTGATTTTTTTAAGTTAATCTTACATCCTGCTCATTGCTAAAGTTGCTTATGAGTTGTGAAAGTTCCTTGGTTGAATTTTTGGGGTCTCTTATGTAAACTATCACATCTTCAGCAAATAATGAGAATTTGACATCTTCTTTTTCGATTTGTATCCCCTGGGTCTTTTTTAGTTGTATTTTCACTAATCTTACATAGTAAATTTATATTGTATAAATGTTGTTTGAATGTGAGCATGTATGTCTGTGTTTGTGTGTTATTTAACACAGTGTAACATTTGTTTCATCGTACATAAAAGAGGATGCATGGTGTGTCACTCTGTAACTGAATAATAAGGAATAAAATGGTATGAATGCTAATAATTAATAGTAATTAAAAGTACAACATAGATGATAAATGAATTAAGTTACTACAATCAAAAGATTATTGTTTTCTTCTAAAAGCAATGATGCCAGAAGGCACAAGAGTCAAAAATTAATTAATTAAATAGGTTTGATCAAATGGTCATTCTATGTGTTTTTGATGAAAAATAGTAAGTGAGGTAGTGACTCTCTGCTTAGTAACACATGCTAAGTTGCCCGGCTTTCCTAACTTAATCATGTCGATGAACATTTGTTTTGGGTATTAGGGAACGTTGTAAACCTTTACTTAGGTAACTTGTGATGATCAAATTTGCACATGTGCTTTTAAACACTGGGTGGAATTATCCTTGATAATGTGTCAGTCACTCATATCTTTCTATCTTATTGTGATATGAATGTTGATCCACAAACTATAGTCCTGAATTTTATAAAGAAAACAGAAATGTATTTGTGCCCTATTTGTATATTCAATCTTGTAAGCATGATATGTTTTGAACAAGTTAACTTGATATGATGTACAAGGTTTTGATTTTGCTGTAAATCACAAGCATATATGTGATGATGATGATGAAATAGTGTTTATTTTTGTTTTACTTGGGCTCATGATTAGAAGATTAGGAGATCCCCAGATTCTATAGCTCCATCTAGAGAAACTGATGACCCTGAAAACATTGACATGGTTCTCTTTGGTCTATCATGTTCTTGTTTGATGATACTAAACAATAATGGAAAAGAAACCAACTCATTTTCAATCATCTTCCTAATTTTTATGTTGTGAACATGTAAACACTTTTCAAGTTTCTATTGATGCCAATATATTTTACTCATTTGTAGAACTAGCCACTTGAGTGTTTTCTTCAGTAAGTTTTATAAAATTAATTTTCACAATAGGTGTGGTTTGGTTAGTCATCATCAAAAATAATAAGTAGTATTTTCCATAAGTTATAAATATCTTCATATTACTAATTTTTAAGTTTATCTTAAACATCTTCAAGCAGTAAATGACTTTAACTTTGCACCAATAATCTAATGTAAGTTGAAATATATTTTGCTGAACACTTCAAAAATAATATGGAAATATTATTTTTTTCAGAGGACCTAAAATATAATTTTCCTTGTATTTCCTCTAATTATATGGTTGACTGTAAAAGAACAATAATCACCATTTCCTCACAGTAAATGGGCTTTGAGACTCATTAACCACCTTAGTTTTGCTTCAGCTATTAATCTGGGAAGGCATTTATTACTTTGCATATTTCAAAGCAATGGAAAATATCAGTTAATTAATTCCACTGGGAGATTTTGGTACCAATATAAACAACATTAAAAAATACTTTAACCTTATAGGGAAATATATAGTACTTTATATACGTTGTTCACACGAGAACGATGAGAACCATACATAAATATTCTTTTCATGGTCTAGGAAGAGACTAGCAGCTAAAATTCAGGAATTCTTCCCAGAAATGGTGGTGATAGGGATAGCCTGTGATGAAGACAAAGCCAGCATACTGTGCCTCCTAGTTGTGTAGACTTTGCGGAAATTGTGACTCAAACTTGCTTCATTGTTTACCAGTTATGAGATCCCACACAAATTACTTCTCTTTCCTAAATCTTGGTATTGTCAACATAAAGTAGATTAAAAACAAATGATTCCCCAAAGAGAATCTTTAAAGAATTAAAGTACTACTTGTAAAATGTTCTTAATAGCAATAAATATCTTACATGGGTTATTAGTATTTGAGGCCTAAGGGATGTAACCATGTCTCTCCTCCATCTTGTCATAAGAGGAACAGAAATCTAAAACTGAAGGGAAATACACCTATTGTGATTTATCTACAAGCAGGGATATAGGATTTCAGGGAAATGTAACTACTATGGGATATAGCTCATCTTTAAAGTCTATTGCTCATGATTCTTAGCACACAGTAGGCAAATGTTAGTCTCCATACATGGCTGTTAGTACTGAGTGCCATTTATATGTTTAATCCTTGTATGACTATTTTAGATTTTCTTCAGTCGAGTGGATTTTATACTTGTGATGAAAAATAAGTAAATGAACATTGCCTATCTATCTGTGTGACTGGTAAATTAGCATCAACCTCATTATTACTTTTAAAGGAATATGTAGCTTATATATTTTGAAAGTAACGTTTTATGAAATAAAAGTGTTACAGGGAGGTTAATTGTTATTCTTGCAACACATAAGGTAAAATTCTATTACAAATGTAGATACAGATACCTGTGTTAATTATTTAAATTATAAATTATTTATTGAACACCTGAGATGTTTTTTCTTTAGTGTTATCAGTGTCTTATTGATTCTGTAATTAACTTCATTCATTCAGGAACAGATATTACACAAATTTTGTCTGTTACATAGAGATGAACACACAAACTAGAAATGTAATTGATGGAATTACAGAGTGGTGAATGACATAATATAATTGAAAAAGTGTCACCTGGAAACCTGGAAATGGAGCTACCTTTTATATCAGTGGATTTTAACAGTTTTCAAAGCTCTGATGTTTAAATTTGAATGATTATATGCAAAATAAATTATCTTACTCTGCTGAATAAGACAAAATGTCTGAGATGACACTGCTGATAAAAGTGCTTGTTCTAAAACAATGAGGACCTGAGTTTGGTTCCTAGGACTTAGGCAGAAAGAGCCAGGTATGATGTAGTTGTGACTATGCAAAGGCAGAGGATGAGAGGATACCCGCAGCTTGCTGACCAGTTCAGCCTGCAGAATTAGTTCCTCAAATGAATCTTTCTCATAAATAAAAGACACGGAGTAAATGAGGAAGGTACCTGATGCTAGCCTCTAGCTATTGTATGTACACACAACTGCACATGTGCCAGCATATGCAAATACCCACACACAGATATATATGGGTACAAACAGGTAAACACAAGAATGTACATACAAAAATGTAGACACATGTGAAGATTGTGTATCTTTTTTGCAAAAAAAATGGTATTATAACTGTTATTGACACAAGTACCTTGCTCAAATAAGGCCTCCAAAAAACATGATTCGAACTCAGGTACCAGAAAAGTCACTCATATAGTGTTGTTGCCTGTAGTGACTTTCCTTGGAGAATTTCTCTATTAAGATAAGTTGTGTCTTGAAGCTGCAAGCAGAAATATTTTCCACTTTTATTCTTTCTTTCATTATTTCTTCTCTCCATCCATCTCTGGACCATTTTTATATATTTTATATTATATACTATATTTTATTATATGTATGTTTTGTTGGTCAGTGCATTATGCCAAGAAGGTGTTATTATCTCTCTTCTTCAGCCTTTGTTGTTTACTTAGAATGAGATCAAGTCCAGGAAAGACAGTTTTTCCTTTGTTGACAATCAAGGATGCAAGGAAGAATGAACAGAGATAGAGACAAAATAATGGAATACTTCTTGTATGTAAATGGAAAAGATATGGGGGTTCAGCAGTTAAGAACACTCAGTGCTCTTGCAGAGGATCTGGTTGTGTTCCTAGTACCTTCATTAGTTGGTTCACAATGGCCTATAACTTCAGTTCCTGGAGATCCAACATCCTCTGCTGGCATCTGTGGTCATTTGCAAACACTGGTGCATATGATCTCATGCATGCACACATACACATAGATACAAATAAACAAATAAATGATTATTTGTTTTAAACCAGAATCTCAGAGCAAGGTGTTGCACCATGAACTGTGGCTGAATAAAGTTCTTTCCTTAATCTATACAATGAATCAATTTTTTTTCTATTAGTTCTCAGAAGAGTATAAATGTTTATAGGAGTTTAAGATTGCACAGTGAGTTAGAGGGACCCATCTTAATGAAGAACCTAGACTCTGGGAATCCCCTTATCTGAACAGCTTACAAGCATGGCATCTGAGTGTCATATTGTAACTGCTCAAGACATATTTCTGAAATGACTAACTGAATTTGAAGAATCATAATTGTGTGCTGGAGAGATGGCATGGCAAGACCCCACTTGCTATTGTTTCAGAGGACTTAGCATTGGTAACTAGCACCTACATGGCCAGTCACAACTACCTGTAACTCCAGTTTCTCATATTCCTCTGCTTTGTTCTAGGCTCTGTGGGCACAAAGCACATACATTCATCCACATAATGAAGTTAAATTTTAAAGATAGTTATAATTAATGTGGTCAAGAAAATGTGATACCAAATTTTTCATCACTTTTGTTACCTAATATTGCCAGTACACAGATATTAAAGGAGTGCTTATTTTTGGCCCATGCATGTTGTAATTTTTTCTTGCTATAGTTCATTCTTCTTAGTCAGATGGACAGTTTACCTTGCGTAAGTATTGTGCTGTATTTCTGAGTAAAGGTCTAGGTATCCAGAACTTAGGAAGTGCCTCCATACATGGCTGATCTCCCCTTTTTGCTATGCTGTTCCTCTCCAGAGCAGATGTGGCACAGATTTTAAGGTTCAGTGAGTGCCTAATTTTAAGAGTGTAGAGTAGGCACCACTGTATTTTGAGATATTGGCAGCTGGGTGTTGGAGCTAAAACTGTCTGTAATGCAGGATATTAAAGAGGTGTACATTATGACGATAGGCTCCAGGGACAGAGGTGTGGAAAGTATGGTAAATGGCTTCGGAGAATGATGTGCACACAGTGTTCAATGGACTCCAGGGAGCTAGATGAGAAGAATATGGTAGTGGGCTCTGGGAAGAGATGGAGACAGTATGTTGATGGACTCTAAGGACAAGTTGTAGATAATAAATTTGTAGGCTCCAGAAAGTGAAGCTTGGGAAATATCATATCTCTTATGGCAATAAGTTAAAAAAAACATGTACTTACTCTAGGTAGAAACTGAATAACAGATGGAAGCTATGCTTCTGCCAAAGTCAAACTAAGTGGAACAATTAATTTATTGGGGTCACTTACAGCAGTATTGAGGATTTATTTGCAGAACAAGGATAACTTAAGGAAAGATGCATCACCAAAAGCCCATCCCAGCATGGGTGGACAGCTTAATAAATCTGGAACCTTGAAGATCTCTGTAGAACTTCCACAGGCATAGTTTATTCTCCTTTGCAGTCTTCACAGAGACACAAATTATTTATTTTTTGAGTGTCCTTTTAAAATTTTCTGTATCTTGAGTTTCCCTCTGAGATGTGATGCTGCAATATAGAGAATTTTTTTTCTAACAGGTTCTATGAAGCAAGGGGTATCTGGATAGCAAAGTGTTGATTCTGCTAGCAAGGTACGGACAGTAAGTTGTTGGGCTGCAGGAAGTGCTATATACAGACTACAGTGATATCTTCTAGGGATACAGATGAGGAGAATACAATGATGAGCCCCAGAGATTGTGATGAGCCTCAGGAAATGATGTGATCCCATATGGTGACATTGAGCACGAAGTGAAATGTGGACATTATAGTTACATGATCTAGGTAGTGAGGTGTGGGCATTGTGGTGATGAACTTTAATAAATGTATTGTGGACATACAGTGAGGGACTCTATGGTGTGTCTTGTAAGAATGTGGTGATCGGCTCTGAGAAGTGTGGTGAAGACAGTGTGATCATGGGCTCCATGAGGTTAGGTGTGGGCCATTTGGTGAATGACTCCAGGGAACAGCATTCACACTACTCTCTCACATAGGGGCAGTATTTTATGGAAATAAATTTTTTTTACTTAACCTAAGAATGAACACTTGATGCAGAGGTATAATTTTGAGAAATAATAATATCACATTATTATTTCATAGGTTGCAATATTAATTTCCAATTTTAAGATATCTAAGCATTCAGTGTGTATATTCTCATTTAGAATATAGCCTGGGGCCTATTGATAATAAAGATGATTCTCTCTTCCTCTAGTTCAGTTCTCTACCTTTGGAACTTGAATGCTTTGTGGGTTGCATATCAGATAGCCTACATGTCAGATATTTCTTTACAATTCATAAAGTAGCAAAATTATAGTTATGAAGTAGCAAAAAAAATAATTTTATGCTGGGGGTGTCACCACATGTGAAGAACAAGGGTCACTGTATTAGGAAGATTGAGAACCAATGATGACATCACCATCTATACAATGGAAACTTAAAAGACATTATCCTTGCATGTCTCTGCCTCTCCTTTACTCCAGTGAAAAGAAGTCTTAATCACTTTTAGAAATTGTGCAATGAATTTTCCCATCCATTTTCCATTATTGCTGCAGTCACATCAGGGCACTCATCCCATTTTGGCCCCAATTAGTTGCAAGAGCCTTTAGCTGGACTTCTGTATTTATACTGTCTAATCCTTTCTATGTATAACAGTTAGTGATGATCTTTCAAAAATGCAAATCAGATCATGCTGGCTTAGTCCTTTAGCAGCTTTTCATTATAGTTAGACCAAACCTATATCTTTTTAGCGACTTCAAAGCCCAGGTTGGTTTGTCTTCAGTCCATTACTCCAATCTTGACATGCTACCTTATGATGTTTCTATCTCACTGCCATGGTTGGTGCATAAAGGAAACTTCATTTCTGTACATAATATTGATACCCTCCCCTTTATTTTCACTTCTTTCATATCCCTGTCTCTCTGTAAATAAGAACTATTCTTTGTTCTGAATACACTTATTTCTTCTTACCTTTAATGAGACTGATTTTATTATATATAAAATAAATTTTATTGTATATGCATATATAAATATATGTGTTGTATTATATTGTATTAAATAATACTATATTTTTATACATATAAAACCTTAGTCTCCAAGTTCCTCTTCTCCCATTCCTGGTTTCTTTGGTGTAATGAAACACAATCCAAAATGGAAGTCCTTGTTTACCTGAATGTTCTAAATTTCTTTCTGTGGTATTAGACAATAAACCAGGCCAGAAACCATGCAACCTCTTTCTCCACCCCATATTTATCATTCAGCACTGTCTGACACAAACAAACACATGATTTTGAAGAAATGAATGATTGTGGTTAACAATGATTTATTACTATAATACCTGAGATAAAGAGATTATACAGTAAAATGGGGTTTTTTTGGCTCAAAAGTTTGTAGGTTTCAGTCTGTGCTTGCCTAGTATATGCTAAGCCTTGTGATATGTCTCCAGCATAGAAGAGAATGGAGCATAACTGTTCAGACTTAGCACTTAGGAGATGGATAGGAAATGGTTACAAGTTCAAGGGTATTATTGGCTAAATAGTGAGATTGAGGGCAGCCTAAGATGAAGAATAATTTAAAGTTTTCTTATAATTCTTGCTAACTCAATCATGTGGATAGCTTTATTCAATATAACCTCACAGATACTTGATTTTAGGTATTACCAAAATATATTATGCTCAAGCAATATTTTCAAAGAGGTTGTGTGAACCTCTTCCACAATTTTTTAAAAATATTTTTCTTCTACAACATTTTAACTGCCAGTCTAAATAGCATTATGTGATGGCATTTTCCTACTTAGCCAGTCCTCATGAGAATCTTATTAGTGTAATAAATTCACATAAAGTTTATAACAATAAATTATAATTACAATTGTTATGGATCATTAGGCAACATAAATCAAATCTTCAAAATCAGCTTTGCTCTTGTAATAATGGCTGAGAAGGCATTTTTTACTCTTTAATTTTTAAATTATTACTATCACATATGCTTCTTGCTTATTCTTGGAAAATATTAGTCACATATTGTTAATGCCTGCCAGGAGAATTTAAAAGATTCCCCAGTACAGGAATCGTACAGTGGAAAATACAAACTGATAATCATCCTCCGTATGTAGAAGTTAAGGGCTTCAAAAGGTTGAATGCTCAGCAATTGGGGAGGGAAGAATGGTGTAATCCCCCTTTGTTAAATGTTCACTTAAGTGTCATTGTCCTAAGATGCCATTTATTCTGAGACATAAGGATGATCATAATATATAAAAAACAATCACTGTGATAGCTAATGTTCCAGTCAGAGAAAGCATCATGTTTGTTGAAGGGGGACATATGAAATGGAGAGGAAAGATGGAGCCAGGTTACAGTATTCAGCTACTACCAGAATAGATAGGAGACTTCCCAGTGTGTGAGAGCTCATATGAATATCCCATAGTTACTGATTTGCAATATGCAGAAAGAGTTGTTTTGTATATAGAAACTGCTGAATTTATACCACGTGATACAGAATTGACTTCATTATTTATTCAGTTACAATATATAATCAGGAATAGGCATAATCCCATATTCATAACACACAACCCATCCTATATGAGTCTTCCAAGTCCTCTAGTAAAAGATAATGTAGAAATAGATCAATTATTAATTGAAAATGAGCTGAAGGCCTCAGAATTTCATAAAAGACATCATGGCAATAGCAAAGGTTTACAAAAAAAAACAAACCTTCCACCATACGCCAACAATCTAAGGAACTTATAAGGAAAATGTCCTACTTGTCCTTATTTAACAAAGCAACATTAACTTCAGGAAATAACCCACTCAAAGTAATGAAATCTGGCAGATGAATGTGTTCCATTTTGTAGAATTTGGAAACTTAAGATATGTATACCACATCATTGAAAAAAGCTAAGCAAAGGAAATAGGTTCAGGGTTCTTGTTTTGAAAAGAAAAAAGGGGGAATATAGATATGATAAAATAAAAGAGTAGATTATTGAATCTACTTTGAAAACAAGAAAGGGACAATATAGAATTTATAAGATAAAATGGTAAATTATTGAATCTACTTTTAAAAAGCAACTACTGGTTTTAAATGTTTTATATTAGATTTGACTTTTGTATATTGTATTCAAATTTTATATAGTGATACTAATTTGAGATTAAAGTTGTTAACATATTATACCTATGTTTATAATCTTGTTCAAGGTATTGTGCCTATACAGCAATATAACAATTTAATGGAAATTTCTAGTCCTTGAAAGTTATTATTACCAACTATTTAGAATAATAAGGAAATGCAGGTTAGTAATTAGTCAGCTATTACTAATGAATTTACAGTCACATTAGATACATTTTCAAGATCAAACTGATATATTTTAAATAGACAGTTCAAGCCGGGCGGTGGTGGCGCACGCCTTTAATCCCAGCACTCGGGAGGCAGAGGCAGGTGGATCTCTGTCAGTTCGAGGCCAGCCTGGTCTACAAGAGCTAGTTCCAGGACAGGCTCTAAAAAAAAAAAGCTGCAGAGAAACCCTGTCTCGAAAAACCAAAAAAAAAAAAAAAAAAAGAAAAAATAAAAAAAAAAAATTAAATAGACAGTTCATTTTTGAACACTTCAGAGATCTACCGAATATGACAAAAAGCCATTTTAATAACATTGGTTCTTTTTTTCTTTTTTTTCATGAAAATGAGACATGTCTGCTCTTGGCAGCACCAGTTTACTTCAGAGAAGACTCTAGGAAGTGACGAAACTCCACACAGAGTTTGCTTTCTTTGTAGCAAAATTAAGCTACTGGGCAAGCAAGTGCCTCAACTGCTGAGAGTATACAATCCTAATGAGACAAGGACACAAAAGAGAGTGACTGCCAAGTCTTACCCAGAGAAGGTGGGACAGTCCTTCAAAAACCCTGCTTCATAGAAAAGTCTGTAAGATATTCTAGACCTGTAGGCTGAAGATGAGCACCCCAATATTGCAGAAGAACTTTGGGTCGCAGTCCAGGCAGCCAGCTGTTTTTGTCATTATTCATAGATTTTGGAAGGCACTTGCCTGCACTTCTTGCTTACTCAGTTAATATCATTTTCTTATAGGTCTCTGAGGGAGTTGAATACTAACTAGATAGTTATAGTTTTCTTTATTTACCAGATGCAGAAAGCAAGTTATGATAGAAAGTGAATTAGGTACAATACTTTGTACTTAGCACGATAGGATAGGTAATGAAGTATTTTCTCTGAATTTGACAAATGCAAATGAAATATACATTGTTTATTGTTTATACATTAAATATACATTGTTTATTTCCTGTATATATTGTATATACTTTTTGTAATTATTTGATATAATTTTCTGATATTAGTCATATCCTTTCTTTTTGTTTTAGATAAAAATGGGAAATATAGTTGTATATTATTTGTTTTTTAATAAATAAAGCTTGCCTGAAAGTCACTGAAAATCAACCACACTAGTCAGCCATACAGGCCAGGCAGTGATGGCACACATCTTTAATCCCAGCAGCTACACTAGTTAACCAGAGACTGGGCAGTGGCAGTGTGTGCCTTTAATCTCAGCCCTAGAGAGGTATATAAAATATGAGGAGACAGTCCTTAGGCTCAATCTCATTCTGACAATTTGTGGAGTTAGGATCACCAATTCAGTTTGAAGTACAGCCTCTTCTGATCTTCAGGTTGAATCCCAATATCTGTCTTTGGATTTTTATTACTCATAGTATACACATGCAAAATTAGCATCATAGGAGACATGAGTGGCTTTGCAGTCCAAAGATTCCATCATATGGGACTGAGCCAGTACTAGAGTCTTGAGAGTGAGAGTCACCCCAGAAAAAAAAGCTAGACCCGAAAAGTTCCTACTGACTCAACCTGGGATAAAACTATCATTATTTAGAAGAAAAGAATTTTAAGCTGCCATATGGAGGAACGAACTTTTTCATGTTTTTCTCATGAAATTAAGAGGTATTACCTTGTTTACTAAATTTTGTACACACCCACACACATGCACACACACACAAAATATAACTAAATATAAATATAAAATATAACCATAGTTCCCTGTTCATTTTGTAATTTCACATTAGCCATTCATTTCTTCTTTAATTATTCTACCTATGCATGAAATCATGAATTTATTTAGCTGGCCAGTCATTCAGTGGCAGTCATTGAAGGATCAGAATTACCAAAGATTATTTCAAATTACTTGATAAGCATAATGATATGAAACATTGTCTCTGTTCTTGAAAAGAATACTTTCATAACTCATGACCAAAGTGTACATAAGTGGCTCTGAGTCCTTGGTGGTAACACTGTAAAATTCCATAAAATATGTAAAGTGAGCAGGATTTGAAAATAGCACTGCGATATAAAGAACACACAACACCTATATTCACAAAGAAAAAACACATCACAGTGATAGCAACCAGTTCATACAGTTTCAACTAGGAGAGAATTTGGAACTATTTGTTTCAGAATATTAACATTCCATTTGAAGTCTCGAGGTTCATTAACTGTAAGAACAGTCTATATTAACTCATAGTTTGAGTTTTACATTACTATTAGAATTATTTATGTACCTGTTCATATCTCCTACTAAATTTTAAGGTGACTCAAGTTTAAAGTCTGAATAGTCGGTGAATAATGAAGGACTTTAGAGTCTAGAAAGAAAATGGATCTCAGAAGCATCTGGGAACATTTCCTACTATCTTCCTCTGTTTGTGATGTTTTGACATAATAACTGAGACTGGTTAACTTCTAATCATGAAAATATATTTCTTTTTTTTTCCTATTCTTTTCTATTGAAGTCTCGAGTCTAAGGAGTCCCAAATAAATTTTCTAATAGTAGTGTCTTTTACCTTCACATGAAAGAAGACAGAAAAGCAGAGGATTAAGTCTTTAGCTTGACTTAGAGGTAGAGAAATAGGAGAACCCACTACTATAGTCCTTTTCCACAATGATAGAACAGAGCCATTTTTAGTCACCTACAGTTAAGAGATACAGTATAAGCAACTGTCAGTGGGCATCACTTCTCAATGTTGGGACGCTGGAGAGTAATTTGCAATATGTAAATGTAAAGCAGAAACCTTTACCACAGTATCTGTCCAGCTTGGCTATTTTACAGGAGAAACTGACAGCAGAAGTTTAGTGCACTCAGAAACAGTTGAGAGAGAACTAGGGCCTCCTGAATCACATGGACATTCTTTTCATCATAAGGAAATCTGATTATGAAATTCTGTTTACAGAAATAAAAGTGAAAACTCAAGCAAAATACAAGTGAAATAACTTATTATTAAACAATGTGTACACATAATTTTATTTGTAATCATCAAAATTGTTTTCTGAATTAGCTTAGATATAAATAGGAAATAATTTATATGCATCTAAATAAAACAATATAATGTATAAATCATAGGATTTGTGTTTTAAGCACTATTAGTGAGTACAAAACACCTAATAAGAGAATTTGCTCAAATTCCTGATATCTAATTAAAGCAATTATTTATACCATGTTTCTTTTTTGAGTTAATTCTAATAATGTGTGTGTGTGTGTGTGTGTGTGTGTGTATGTGTGTGTGTGTGTGTAAGAACTTAAATGACTCTGCATGCAGGTAATAATACGAGAACAATTTTGAAAGCAGCGTCTCTCATTTCATTGTGTATTTTGGGAAACAAACTCAAGTTGCCAGGATTTACCCACTGAGCAATCTCAGCAGCCTAATTTTATATCACTTTCTAGGGTATCTGATTTAATTAAGGGCACTTGTATTTTGATGAACAAGCTAGTTGATTTTTTGATACACAGTTATTGATTTTATAATAAATATTTCAGAAACATATGGAAATAGCTATTCATTTAATTTGATTTAAGACAATAAAAACAAGCAAAGTAACAAGAAAAAGAAGCAGTACCATATTTGAAACTCTAATATATAAACAACTCTGATAGTTTCTGTTAATGATGTGAAAACAACTGTAAGTGTTTAAAAACTTATTTATGTAAATCTTAAAAAATATCAAATTAAAAATATTATCACTCAAATATTCTGATGACATTTGTAAACTTCTGGACACTCACCATACTCACTGTTAGCACCTACAGGTGTCAAGCACCTGCTTACTTTACTGTGCTGATTTCTTTATCTCTCTTCATTCTAATAAATTTCATGAGGATTTATAGTCATTTTAAATAGGAAGAAACATCATGGAGAACAGATTGTTACCAAGGCCACCATGAAATTGTTCAGGTTGTACTTTATCATAGGCCTATCTGATTCCAAAGCTCATGCTTTTGAATTTCTGTGTCACAATGCAGTGTTCTGACTTTGTAAATTCATTTAAACCTTTATATTCTAGAACTCATTTAGATGATGGGGATAGAAAGATGTATAAGCATTAGTAGACATTGTTTAGAAAATATGGCATGTAATCAACAGCTTCACTGATGTTGTGGGCATCAAAGAAGTCACAGTGTTTTCACCTAGGAGCATCAAGAAAAAGATCTGTGGAATTAGTCAAGCTTAAGTGAGAATGTAAGGATATAGCAAGTGGGTAGCATGAGAAATGGTTGTCTAAATCAGAGAAAGGATTACAAGTCTTAATACAACAGGGGAAAGTGGAAGTAGAGTGATTGCTGCAAGAAGAGTAAAAGCCAGGTACACTTTATATAGTATGTGGATTCTATTCAAATCACGTTGTACATAATATTCATAACATTTCCTTAGCTTCATGAGCATTGCTGGTGAGCTTACAGTATTGAAAGACAAATCATACATTTTCTCTGTGATCACTGAGGATATTAGTACATAGGACAGGGTAAACAGGAGTTATACTATGGAAAGCAGAAGGGAAAGGCGACTGATTGTGAGCATGGCTGAAGGTGGAGGCAACAGAGATCCCAAATAACCCTTTCCCTTTGAAATGCAAGTGCCTTGGTTCAATGCCCTAAAGTAAATCAACTAAGTTCTATTTTCCAAAACATTAGGTTGGGTTTATAGCTTTATCTGCAAATATTTCAGGGGATTTAACTTGCCTCTAAGATCAACACACTCTCCAACTGCAAGTTGAATAAGAAGAGGTCCAAAGAACTCAGGGCCCAAGGGGGCTCCTCTGACTCTTCAGAAACTTGGAGTGTACATATAAAGAAACTTAATACGACATGAATCAAAAAGCAACCTGTCATAGCACACATGAAACACAAACATTTGTTGTCTGACAGTGGTGGCATTTCAGTTCACCAGGGAAGGAGCAGCTTACTCAGAAATTAACCTCAACAAAAATAAACTTGTTATTTGAGAGACAGGAGAATCCAGTTCAACGCTTCAGTACTTATCTGGTATAGATGTCAGATCCAGATACAGGAGGACTGTAAAATAAGAAAAAATAAGAGCTCCAACACAAAATCTAGTGACTTATGACATATGATGGTATTCAGTGAAAGATATGAGACAGAAAGAAAGGGTAAAGGGATTATTTTAAAACTGAAAAGCATTCTACCATGAAAATAACATCCATACAGAAAGAAAACTGAAAATTGTTTTCAAATGAAGTGAGAGATGAATATTTCATGTAACCAATGAAATATTCAAATATATTCATATTAGATGATCTGTAAGATGCAAATAACATGATAATGAAATGTCATTTTTCTATCTGGTCAAAACCACTTTTTAAAAAGTAATATTCAGTGTTGCCCTAACTGGAATATTCTATTACATGCACATAAATCAGCATAATCTTTATAAATATAGCATAGTAGTAAGTATAAGATGTTTGAAAATATATGGATTGAAGAATACTGTATATACATAATTTAATGTAGCTTTATGGTGCAATGATATAATTCACTGAACTATTGTTCAGCAAAGATGCTTTGTATAGTTCAGAAAGATAACATAGTCAAAACAACTTTATGTTTTGTTAGAAAGAAAATGGTTAAATACTATGAAATGCAAGTGGTTATATTAGTACTGTATTATAAGCATACACTGAAACAGTTGAATTCCAGAGTGGGCCATTAAAAAGGAATAAAATAATGTTAGTGAACATTGGAAAATGCCTTAGCAACACAGATATCTTAGTAAAGTATAGACCACTTATTTTTTTCCTCATTTCATTGTTTATTATTGATGCATTTCATAATCAGAAAAATATCAAATTTTCATAGGAAAATTATATTTGCATTTAATGGAAATGCATTGTTGTGAGGCCGGGCTTGGGTGCCATTCCTTCACATTATATCACCAGTAGAAGGGAGGGAGCCCAATTTTATACCCAAAGGATGACTGTGCTTTGAGACCAGAACAGTGTGAACTAGAAATCCAGTTAGAGGTTTCTGTGTCACCACATCATCACTTCACTCATCCTGTCACTCAAAACTGCTTTCATTTTCTGTGAACATCTGTTTGACTTAGTCATCCTCTGTGCTCAGACGCCCATTTAATTCTAACCTTCAAGAGTTTGGGCTTATGGATTAATGTCATTTCACTGGGGGAGTGGGGTTGCATACCACGAGGCAATCATTTCCCAGTGGTTTTCATTTTTTTTTCATTTTTCATTTTTTACATCACTGATGAAATATTTGATAATATGATATTACAACTCTCCTTCAGTCACTTTCTGGGAACTATTGTGAGTTTGGTTTCCTGGCTCTTTTAGGGCTTCTGCTGCTGTTGCCCATGGCTGTGACCACCCTGTAGCATCTTTGTCTTCTGCTGATTACTTCATCTCCTGGCCTTTCTTTCCTATTCTCTGTTCACAGCTCTTCTTGCTATTTATCATTTTGTACTACTCTACAAAATAAATTATAAAAGGAGCTATCATAAAAGAAAGCAAGATAACTCCCTAATTTTCAGTGCATTAGTGATTTTTGGAAAAAGTCCACAGCTAAATTGCTCATACACTCTCAAGAGTCTGGTCATTGCTAATTACTCCTCTCAGTCCAACCAGTTCTTAACTTTGGCAGCCTGTTCCATTTGCTCATTTGTCTTTTGAGTCATCTAAATAATGGGAATCTTAGTTTTCTAAGAGTTTGATTAAAAATCCTTTTCTGTTTTCCTTCTTGAAACTTTCTGGTAAGCTAATGCATGGTCTTCATTAGAATATGTACCACCCATCAAGGCATCTTCTACTTGGACCATTCAGCACGTGAGGCCAGGATAAAATGTATGGGAATTGTTTGATTTGTAATTACTGTACTGGAATTAGTTTAAGGTCACCCATCATAACTGACACATCTGAGTGGTACTGGGAATTATGGCTACTATTTAACATTTATTTATTTAATTAACCAGTTTTTGAAATAGAGTCTCTCACTGTATTCCAGGCTGTCCTTGAACTAGTAACCACTGTGCCTCACCCTCCGAGCTTCTAGCATTCCAGGCTTTTGCAAATACAACTGTCCAGGTTTTTTGATGATGCTCTTTTCTGCTTTAGAATTCAATCTTCTAGCATCTAAGTCTGAAATCTATAATAGGATAAGTCATAAAGTGACTCCTGTATGTTTCAGACCCTCCAGGGACAGACAGTATATTTAGGTTTCAGTTTTCATCTCTCAAAAAGTATCATCCTTATGAAACAATTTGCCTTCATTCGAATATTCTAAACTTTCCACAATTTCAATTTCAAGCTTCTCACCATCAGTTTTCTAAGAGGACATGCAACATCAAGCATAACATCATTTTTAGGTATTTGTATATATGTCTCCTTATCTGTGGCCATGTGTGTGGGGGGTGCACTTGTATGCATATCTGCATGTGGAGTCCTGATGTTGATAGCAGGAAGCATACTCCATTGCTGTTCCAATTTATGTCTTGAATTAGGATCTTTCCATCAAACCCAGAGCCCACAGACATGGCTCATCATTGCAGCCAGCTTGCTTGTGGGATGTCCATCCACTGTGTTCTGAGCTGGATTTAAAGATGGTTTAACAAGCTTACCTGACATTAGTGTGAATTCTGCGGCCCCAAGTTCAAGACTTCCTTTATGGCTAGAAAAGCTCTTCACCACTGAACAATATAGTATATTATTGCAAAGAAACTGTAAATAATTTTGAAAGGATTAAAAAGCCAGTGCTGTTAATTGTGATTTTTCAGGTAGGTATGTGTGAGTACTTTTAAAATAAATTTTATATTTTCCAAATTAGAAAGTAGTTCAGTGTAGTAGAGAAACCCTGTACCGAAATCACTATGGTTTATTTGTTTGAGACAGGAGTTTACTATCTGCCTCAGGAAGGCTTGAAACCTGCTATGTGACTTAGGCTGTCCCCAAACTTGTAGTTTTCCTTCCTGAGCCCTCAAATCCTGGAACTGTAGTTATGAGCTACCACTCCTGTGTCACAGGTTGTTATGAAGGTTTATATTAGGTCCATTCAGGAATAATGCAAAAATTAGTTTCTTTACTGATTGAGGAGTTATTCAGAATCTGTACTGACAGTCTTGCCTGGGTGACTCAAGAACAAAAGTTTCTGGAGAGTTGGTTTATTGCTTTTCAGCAGCATTTGTTTGAGAAGAGTTGAGACTTCTGCTCATTGCAGTTGTCTTTGCTTCTGTGTAGTAGCAGCCCTCTCTTGCTTACATGATTCAGTTACTACTTTTATCTCTGTAAAAGTCACAGGACTTTAAAGGACTAATCTAAAAGGACAGATGTAGGAGAGCCCATAAGAGTACATTTCCCCAGTTCACCCCTTCAGTTCCAGAATAGACACAAGGATACCTGCTGCCACTCAGTTTACCTTCTAGTCAATATTTCTTTATTATCAGTATGGCGACATCATTATGCTACAACAAAATAGTACAAGTGATTTTGTAAAAGTGTAAATTAAAAAACTCAAAACCAAAGTTACTTCAAGCCTCAAACACAGATGGCATATGTCAAAATGATGAGAGATTGCATACACTTAATAAAATTTATAAAACTTAAACAATATGACTTAATATAACATACTTAATTTGTTCCTTATTAGTATATAAACTTACTTACCTCTGAGATGGTGAACTATCTGGCTGCTGAGAAATTAATATGGAGAGCAAATAAAAATGCTTATAACTGGGGCTCTAGAATGACTAGTTGTCTTAGTTAGGGTTTCAGTTGCTGTGAGGAAGCATCATGACCAGAAAGCAAGTTGGGGCATAAAGGATTTATTTGGTTTACACTTCCCCAATTCTATTCATCACTAAAGGAAGTCAGGACAAGAACTCAAACAGGGCAAGATCCAGGGAGGCAGTAACTGATACAGAGACCATGGATGGGTGCTGCTTACTGGTTTGTTTCCCCTGGCTTGCTCATCTGCTTTCTTATAGAATGCAGGACTACCATCCCAGGGATTACACCTCCCACAATGTGCTGCCCCCTCCCCCATCCCACACTGATCAGTAGTTGAGAACATGTCTTATAGCTGGATCTCAATGGAGTCACTTCTTCAACTGAGGTGGCTTCCTCTTCAGTGACTAACTTGTGTCAAGTTGACACAAAAACCCAAGCCAGTACACTAGGAGACAAAAAACTACGTACATCAAAGTTCTTATAAATGGGAAATTGCCTGTGGGAAATTTGCTGGTCTGGTTTCATGTCTGTGATGGGTGAATGTGGAGACAGTGGCAATCAGGGAAGGCAGAGACTGGTACAAGGGACAGTCAGATACAAGGTATATGAGAAGAAGGTTCCTGGAGGCAAGCAGAAACAGATGGTCAATTATTGGAAGGTGCTACCTCTGGAGAAAGAGTTCAAAAAGAAGTCTTTAAAGGGGAAAGTAAAGGTACCATAGTTTGGGAAAATGAGAAAACAATCATGGAACCACATTGTTTGTCAGTCCTCCATGCCATCTGTTAATTTCGAAAAAAAAAAAAAAAGAACTTCACATCATTAGACCAAAGTTAAAGTCTTCTTGACAATAACAATCACATTGTTCAGATTTGATTTTTGAGTTAGATCCTTTTCTTGGTGGTGATGAAAACCTCAAAGGGACTGAGAAGCTTTAGGCAACATCTGAACCAGGTTGGTAGGAGAAGAAAACAAATGCAAGAGGCAAGAGTCTATTTTTAATCTGATGATACTTCCAAACTGTTTCTCCCTAGGGAGGAGGAAAATGTAACATCAAATAAATGTTAAACAATCTTTTGCATATGAAAAGAATATTTCAGACTGGAGGATGTGAAACAGGAGTGAGAAATGGGAATAGGAAACAAATTTAAAAGCAATAGTTTCTTCCAAAATAATTTGAACAGAAAATAACTCATAACATGTGACCCCCCAAAAAAGATATTCATTATACCTATGATGCTTATCTGAAATTGTTTGCATAAAATTTAGCAATAAAGTATTTTACTATGATGTACCATTTATCCTTCAAAAGTATATATTTATCTATTACCAGAAATACACTATACATTTTTCAGACATCTGTAAACATAAAAATAGAGGAATATCTGTAACATATCTGTGTAATAACAGCCACAGGTTGATTTCTGTATGTCACTGGTAGAAGTACTTTGCTCTAAGAATTCCCACTGTTTTTATATAATGTATTTGAACTATATATTTTATATTTTCTTCTAAGGACTGCAACTTTCTTGAGGACAAACTTTGCTTTCGGAACTTTCATGATGCCAAATGCCCCAAGAAGTTCAGATACTGTTCTCTATTTAGCTGTGTCAGAGACTTCTCACATTCTCAGGAGAGAAGAATGTCTGGAAACTCATGGTCAACCCAATGACTATGGGGAGACAGGGCTGTTGACCAAGATGAAAAGCAGAAAGAACAGGGCATAGTAGCAGCTACTGACTGTATTAGTGACAGATGGCAAATCCAATAAATTCTGTGACCCTTTGTAGCATATAAGTTGCATCTCACTGGTATGGCTCAGAAGCCCTCTTGTGGGATTCCCTTAAGCTTTAGAGTACTAAAGGATCCTTAAACTACAAGATCAAGTACACACTACCAATGAGAGGTAGCAACCTTCCCTGTTACAGAGCTGAGAAACCCTGTTTCAAATGCCATAATACCACACAATCAGGCCTTTGGGGTTTCTTATAATCTGACTGTTTCACAGTTCAGTTGTTCTCAACTTGTGGGTCATGAGCTACCCCTACACAGGCGTCTCCTAAGACTACTGAAAAACACAGATATTTACATTATTATTTATAACAGTAGCAAAATTACAGCTATAAAAATAATTTTATGTTTGGGGGTCATAACAACATGAGGAATTGTATTAAAGGGTAACAGCATTAGGAATGTTGAGACGTTTCATAAGTGCTGTCTATAGTTGGTGGTTGTAAATAATATTTCCTTTAAAATTAAAATATTTTCTGAAGAAATTAAGACATTTTAATGAGGAAGAATACATTATTACTAATGCTTAATCAATACTATATTGATGAAGATAATTAAGTCCCTTCATTAATTACATACCCAGGGATCATTTTCTAATTTTATCAGGGCATAAATTAATCATACAATTCTTGTAGCACTGGCAGATTTCTTGCCTTTTCCATGTGTCAATTCATCAAATCCTAAAGGCTTTGACAGTGATTAGCATCCTTCCCTTTGTGTAGATGAAAAAACTGTGGCCTCAGAGTGATAAAAAGTTCCAGCAACTCCTTCAGCTGGCTGCTGCCTGTATTCTTGCTGAGACTCATACGGCAATTATTTTCCTCAAAATAGTTTTATATTATTAATATGATAAAGCAAAAATAGAAGGCTGGTGTTTCATTGATCACTGGTGCTTTAGTTGGGCTGGTGGTTAAATATTCTAACATGATGTATTTGTGTTTGTTAACAATTTTATGGACAGATTAAATTTCTGTTTTGATGAAGCAGAAATTAAATAAATAATATAAAAAATCTGGTTGGCCTGTGATTTCAAGCAATTTATTAGGCATAAAATTAAATAATGAATATATTTTCATTCATTCATTATTATTTAATATTTAACTAGTGTGAAATTTGGATTCTGTAAAAAATGTTTCAGGTAGTATTTTATAAAAGATATATAAACTTCCACAGTCTAACTTATGCTTCATATAGAATTGTAATTAGTGTCAATCACAATTTGCTGATTTAGCTCTCTGGACTTCCTGAGACCCAGGGTGTAAAAAAGCTTGGCCTCTTTTCCACAATCAATTCTGATAACTGGTATTTATTGAGTGCCAATAAGTGCAACAATGTTTCTAAGGAATAACTTAGTATAGAGAAGTCTTGGCAAAAAGGAAGTTAATTTTCTAAGACTAAGGAATAAATATCACAAGGTGCCATTATAATTCATGACCACATAAATAATAAAGAGGGCCAATCTACATTTCAAAAGGAAGAAAAGACCCTTTGCAATTTGGATGGTGTTCTCAAGGAAGACAAGCTTGTATTGAGAATATATAGGAATTTTAAAATTATTAATGTTCGAAGATTTTCTAGCTTGGGCACAGATTTCTTTTCGTATAAAGAGCAGTGAATAGGGCTATGACAGGACCTGGTGAGAGAGCTCAGCCAGGAAAGTGCTTTCTCTGCATGCCAATAATCTCAGTTCAGGAGGCAGAGAGGGGGATTCTTAAGGTTTGCGGACATCCAATCTGGTGAAATCAAAGAGGCTCAGGTTCAGTGAGAGATCATGTCTCAGTAAATAATGTGGAGGGAAGTAGAGGGAGACATTTGGCAATGACTTTTGGCCTCCATATACATGGGTACAAAGAAACACGATAAAATAAAGAAGTTCAGGTAAAAATATATTATATAAAAAGCAGCATTTTGCATTACAAGCAAAAGATAAATGTTCATATCTTAAGAATGAATCGAATACGTTTATAACAACAGTAAATGCAAAAGCCTTGAAATCTCTATAAGTTTTGTGAGAGTTGAAGAATGAGGAGATTGCCGTGAGTTGGATGGCTGGGGATTTTCTAGAGTGTTCCCATTGATTAGGACTGAGATCTATATGAAGAAGGTTTTCCACATGTTTATGTGATTTCTTATTTTTTATTATATTTTCTTAAGTGTCTGGGAGGCATCTTTCTCTGTATATTTCAGAAACTAAGTGTAAAGAGCTGAGAAGACAACATTCAATACATAGACATCTTTGTCCTCCCTCCTAGCTCACCTCCATGAATTTTGCTTAGTGTTTCAGTTTCCCCTCACTTCTCATTTGTGTTCCCCAATGTTCTCCAATTCAGGGTGTTCAGACTTTATTTTTCATGAGGCTATCTGTGTTTGCAGGCTGACCTGACTAGAGAAACCCCTATCTGGTTTCACAGAGCTAGAATCTAACACTGTCAAGTAGGAGCTTCAGAATAACCCACTCTATAGTATTCATGCTTTCTTTGCTGTTTCCTTCTGCAAATGATCTTATTTGGTGCTGAAAACCTAATTTATGTTCTCCAGATTTTTCATTGACTACAGTGGTTCCCCATTGTTAGTCTCCTGTGTGATTTTTAAATAAGGATTAGTAATTTTTGTTATTGTTCTTTACTGCCAATTTGGCAAATTTTGAGGAGAGACAGGATAGTTACAAGTGTTTTCATCTGCAATTGAAGCGGATGTGCTATGACTGTCATTTTGTTTAAAATTTCCAGTAAACCAATGAGTTCACCCATCTAACAGTTGAAGGAGTTCCTATTCAAATGTGATAACCAGCATGGTTTGATTCTTACTGCTATATTTTGCTGTTGGTTCTAAGGAAAATAATGAAATAAAAAAAAAACACAAGATTCTTAACATTCAGTGAAGGAGATCATTTTGACAGTCATCACATTTAGAGTCTGTTTTTCAAATAACTTATCTGCCAAGCATAGTAAATATATAGAATTAAATATGCTTTTATCTCTTTCCTACTTTCAAAACCCCCAAATATACAGAAAATGTTTTTTTTTTTTTTAATAGTGTGAATAGCCAGCATTATCCCAAAGAAGAAAGGCCTCCTTCCTGTCAGTTTCCAGAACCATGTTTGTCTCATTTAGCCATTCATCAGACTATCAGGCTTCACTGGACCATTTTACTTACACAGCCTTCCTTCTAACCTATGCAGTCTCATGGCTGATTAAACTGTTGTTTTTCAGGGAGACACCCCACTTTTAGGTCTTAGTTGTTTTGTTACTCACTCAGTTACCTCAAAAATTACACACTTCAGACAGAAATAATCATTTGACTTGTTTTACCCTCTTCTTGTCCTCCATCCACCCTCCCCCGTCTCTGTCTCTTGCTCTTTGATGTAGCATAAATTGAGATGCAGCTGAGGAGTTATGCTTGCCTCTAATCACCACATCCATTAAAGGTCAGTGGGATGGAGCTGAGGTTATGAAAATTTTTATTTATGTATTAATGTGAGTTCTTGCTAGTCCTCAAGACACATAGAATACCTGCAAATGATTGGAGATGGTAGGTGTATTCAAATTCACATTTTAACTCTTATGCTTAAGCCTCATAGAGACATGGAGTTACTTTTGAGAACACTGTCCTTGGAGAGAATAAATTCCACAGCTGAAGATTTTTCAAGAGGCCATAAGCAATCTTCCCCAACCCTTTCCCGAAGAGTTGTGTAACTTCTACCTGTCAACTAACAGCACTACCCTTGCTCTAGAGGGGGACACTGGTCCAAGAATTCTCTGCTAAAGCAGGCATTGAAAGACCAGCTGGGTTTCTGCTAGCCAGATATGCAATCAAACACATTCAGACCGACTGACAGACAGACACACACACATATAGTGGAATTTGGATTTCTTTTACTGGTAAGTTAAATATAAGACAAATTCTGCTTGTGGACCTTGATTAAGAAAAGGCCACAAATAAGAGATTCTTAAACTGTTTAATAGCCTACTGGAAAAAGAAAGAGAAAAAACCCTTCACATCCTTGTATGCTATTCTTATTGTTATTGTCACCAGCTGGCTGAACAAACAGAAATGACTCATGACTTCAGACTGCTTAAATAGCTTTGGGTGACAGTTTTATCACAAAATTTATTAATATTAAAGATAATATTTAGCCTGGAGAAATGTAGCCTCACAGTCCTTCATGTCTGCATGGTAACATGTTTAAATAATTGGAAAGAACATGGAGCTGGTTAGGGTATGGTTCAAACTGCTTCAGAATACAGAATCAAGATCAATGAAATGGAGTTATGATACAAACAATTCATTTTCACTACAGAAAAAACTTTTTAATAATTAAAGCACAGCTTTGAAGGAATTTTAATTGAAAAAGGGAATGCGCAGTCCTGAAATCAAATGTAATGAGCTCCATGGGAAAGAAAGAACCTGGAGAAATCAAGACTTAGAAACATCCTCATGTGTTGCACTTCAGAAGATAAAAAGTGGATTCTTAATGGAAGGGGCCACAGGGTCCCTACATAGAACAGCTCCTTTCAGGAGAAGCTCACATTTGTTCATTTTAAATTTGACAGTGACAGGATTTGACCCCTAGGCCTGGGTAAAATGGGAAAGACTTGGTTACCCTAAGTCAGTTAGCATGCCATAGGAAAACAGCAGAGCAGATCTGAGAAATGAACTTTTTCCTACTTATTTGACTGAACTTCCTTCTTTCTGTGCTCCTTCTCTGTCCTGTTGTCTTCTTTTCTTTATTCTATATTTTTCTAAATTGAATAAACATGTTCTTCGTCTCACTCAGGTATTGTGTGCAGATCTGAGCATAGATCAGATAACAGACATCATGGTCTTTTCCTTCAAGAAGCTTCCATGTTGCTAAGAGAAACACTGCCGATCTTCAGTCATAAACTTACAATAAATGTAAGAAGGAATTTACGAGGCATAATGAAATTAGACTGATAGATGAAAATAACATCTGAGAGGTATTTTTGAATTAAAGCCTAAATCTACATTCAAATAAGTGTTAAAAGAAAAGGAAGTGGACCTTATCTTGAAGGACAGGAAGAGAGACCTCAACAGAGATAGAAACTGACAGAAGAGCAGTGTGGCGGAAGCCCAGTTCCTGCAGGCAAGTGACATGGCATACTTTGAAGCTGTAGCATCTAGAAGCTGAGCTAAGTTTCTATGTGAAGATCTGACTGATGGAAACTCAGTGTAAAGACATGAACCTCCTTCCATGGTGCAGATGGTGCATGTGCTAAAGACTTTGGGAATAGGAGACATGTATGGAACCTTTTTAACACCATTTAGTAAAACTGACCTCTCTTTAAAGAAAGAAGATAATCTACCATTATTATTTCATAATTGTCATATCTGTCATATCTGAAAACATCACCATCATCTGGAGTGACCCTGATCTTGTCCATATCATGACTTCCTCCCTTACTACCTTCAGGAACATGGGCAATCTGGTCAAAGATCCGTTATTTGTAAAATCCACACAAGAGTGTCTTACTTACAGTTATGCAACTCTGTAAAAAAAAGTGATAGCCCTCTTATAATAAGAGAGAACAAAGGACAATTTTCTTTTTATACTACATCAAATTAAAAAAATATTTACTGTTTGCACATTTAGGGAAAAGATGTGATATTTTAATTAATATTTACATTATGTGACCAAATCAGCATCAATAGCATATCTAGCTTATCACTTCTCATTTCTTTGTAGTGAAATTTCAAAAATTTTTTGTTCAGCTGCTTAGAAATATAAGTACATCATTAAATGTAGTCATTCTACCCTGCTTCAGAGTTTGTGTCTCCTATCTGTTGTGACCTCTTACCTGATTCCTAGACTCTCCAGCTTCCTTCTTTATGTTCCCAGCCTCTAACATCCATCATTCTACCTCATCTTCCTCTGAGACTAGCTTTTTGAGATTCTGCATGGGAATGAGATTATGCAGTATTTTTGATCTGTACATAGTTTAGATTTCAACATAGTGTCTTTTGGAATGCATGAAGTCACATGTATATTTAAGGAAGTGCTTAAGAGTTTGGCAAAGACAAAGGACTTTCCACAATATTCTCATTAGCAGATGTAAGTGTTCCTGCTCTCTGGTGTTGCATATGTGCTCCAGCATTCGCCTGACTGTGAGAATTTTCTTTGCTGTTTTTTTGAAGTTCTAAATCTGCTTCAATATTTACATGTTTATTTGCATGAACACATGACTAATAACAGCAAACACATGATGTCACTGAATAGTTCGTATGGAAACATTAATGCTCCATTGGCAATATAAGATCTATTTGAAATTCGTTCCTACAACTTTTGCAAAGATTTAATGATATGATTTGAATTAAAAAGGTAAACTATTGTATACATGGTGAATTACGTATACATAATAGAATGTAGTCTTTAATTGTTGGTGACTTGCATGATAAATGGGTGACTTATTACTAGTTATTCCAAATCTATTCTAACAGAAATTTATTCTATTGTTTTTCAAGAGTCTTTAATAAAGTGCCTCTTCAAATGTAATAACCTAGACGTGTCTAATCCAAGTGAACCAGCTCAACATCTGTTCGCAGTTCTGCTACTTAGGCAGGAAAACCACTAAAAACAACCTGTCAAAGTTTTCATTAGGCAAATAAAATCAACAGTGGGACCCAAGCAAACCTTTCATTGCATTTGATTGCAACTCTTAAAAATGACACCCCTGTATGGCTAAATATAACAATAACAATTAACGACAAAGAGAAAAGCAAAAAGGAGGACAAAAGGGGGAGAAGTTGAAGTTTTGTGGAGATGAAAACTCATGGAGAACAAGGGGAAAGTGGACCGGATCAGTTTATATTGTCTGAAATCAGTAGTTTAAATTATGTGACTACACATTCATCCACCCTCCAGGAAAGCCTTGGAGACATTCTTTCCTTTTCACATTGAAAACTAATAGCACCAGTTTTGTCATATCATCAAATAAAGCATATTCATCGACTAAGATAAAACCAGAATGAAGAATAGTGCAGAATATATGCACTTTTGCATATATAGATTGACAGAGATCATTTACATCAGTTCACTACAAATTGTGACTAGAAACATTGTAATGTAAATGTTTTTTTAGTTTCCCCCTCCCAAGGCCCAGATGAAGAGCAGAAAGAGGGAGAATATGAACAAGAAAGTCAGGACCACAAGGGTTGCATCCACCCATGGAGATAGTGTGACTGATCTAATGGGAGCTCACCAAGGCCAGCTGGACTGGGACTGAATGAGCATGTAATCAAACCGGACTCTCTGAACATAGCTGACAATGGGAGCTGACTGAGAAGCTAATAATAATGACACCGGATCTTGATTCTTCTGCATGTACTGGCTTATTGGGAGCCTAGTCTGTTTGGATGCACACCTTCCTAGACCTGGATGGAGGGGGGAGGGTCTTGGACTTCCCACAGGGCATGGCACCCTGACTTCTCTTAGGACTGGAGAGGGAGGGGGAGGGGCAGTGGGGGGAGTGGGAGGGAAATGGGCGGATGGGAGGAGGTGGAAATTTTTAATAAATAAATAAACAAATAAAAAATAAATAAAATACTTTGGAAAAATATTTTTTCCAGTTTATTTATTTTTTATTAAAAATTGCCATCTCCTCCCCTCCTCCTCCCCCTTCCCTCCCCTCCCCTCCACCCACACCCCCACTCCCTCCCTCTTGAGGCCAAACAGCCATCAGGGTTCTCTACACTATGTTGAGTCCAAGGTCCTCCCAACTCCCTCCAGGTCCAGGAAGGTGAGCAACCAAACTGACAAGGCTCACACAGAGCCCGTCCATGTCGTAGAGACCAAGCCCATCGCCATTGTCCTTGGCTCCTCGGTCAGCCTCCACCATCAGCCACCCTCAGAGAGTCCGATTTGGTCGCATGTTCCATCAGTCCCATTCCAAGTGGACTTGGTGGTCTCCCATTAGTTCTGTCCTGCCGTCTCAATGGGTGAACGCATCCCTCATGGTTCTGACTTTCTTTCTCATGATCTCTCTCCATCCGCTCCTCATCAGAACTTTGGGAGCTCAGTCCGGTGCTCCAATGTGGGGCTCTGTCTCTATCTCCATCCATCGCCAGGTGAAGGTTAAGGCTCACAGTGAGCCCGTCCATGCTGTAGAGTTCACATTCATTGCCATTGTCCTTGGTTTCTCAGTCCTCCTCCACCGTCAGCCACATTCAGAGAGCCCGGTTTGGTCCCCTGTTCCATCAGTTCCATTCCAACTGGACTTGGTGGTCTCCCGTTAGATCTGTCCCACCGAAAAATATTTTAAATTAAAAAAATAGCACCCATATAAAAATTGTCCTTTTGTATTATATCAAATGAATATATTTAATAAAAAAATCTTTTGTCATATTTCATAATTAAAAACAACCTTATACTGATGTTTATTGGGCTAATGAGTTAAAATTTTTATTGTAAGCACTCTTATATGTAAGGTATGGATATCTGTATTTTCTTCATTTTCTCTGGGGATAGAATCTTTTATGGACCTAAAAGGAAAATTAAGAGGGTTATACATTTATATGCTGGGTACAAAATATCTGTCTGACTTTGTTGATTATTTTAGGCTGTCACGAAAGCCTCTTCAGGATGTACATAAAGAAGCTGGCGAGTCCTGGGCTTACAGCTTAAATAATGATTTAGGAAGCTCACTGGGGTAATTAGAAGTGAAGATTAGTCAGTAATGCTCCTGTTCATCAACTACATGATACCTGGGCCAAATCACCTTTTGATAGGTAAACAATTCTATGCTTTTCCCTGTGGAGAACACCTGATATGCACATTTTAATTCACCCAAGCGTTCTCCTTTGTCAGAATCATACATCATTAATGATTGTTCTAACATTGTTCTCACAAGATGATACTGGCAGTGATTTGAATCTCCTTCCTTTGTTGGTAATGTAGTCCGTTCCTGTATAACCCCTAGCCATTTTGTATTCTCTAAACAAACCCTCATGGTTGTACATTTTCATTGTGATGCTGCAGCTGGAAAAACACTCTTTCTTTTATTCCCATCTTTTCCTATCTATTCTGATGCCACTGGATATTCTGGGCTGCAAATCAATCATTTTGAAAGTTGGATAGAAATCACTACATAAGTCAGGCTCATATTTATATGCTTTCAAAATGAGAGTATAAAAAAACAGCAGTTTTATTTTATGGGAAGTTTTACATTTTACCTTTGAGTTATAGAATATAAAGAAGACATAACCAACAAATTCAACTTCATGGACTGAGTCTTTTACAATTATCTTGATATAATACAAACATAAATTATCCAGATTAATTATCAAAGAAGAAAGAAAAAGCGTTACTTTGTATTGCTGTTTTCATTTTTATATATTAGTTCATTTCAAAATCATTGAGAGATTATATATTTAAAACAAAATGGTTTTCCATTGTGATAAAAAGGAGGAAGTTATAAAAAGCTATGCAAACAATACTGAAGCAGGTAAATATAAAATATAATAAAATATATTTAAGAAACAGACACTTGTCTCATTTCATTACCATAAGGATTTACAAGAAAAGCACTGGAAAATTGGCAAATTACATCAAAAAAATGACTCACATACTTACCCCATGAGAAGTTGCTACATGTTTCAGGATGAAGCTGTCTCATTGGTTAGTAGAAATTTACAGATGTAATTGTGCAATGATTTATATGAATGGTATGTAATTTTAAGGTGTGCCTGGGATTTACAGTTAAATGTTTATTTTCACAAAAGAAAGAAAACATGGTTTATAAATATTCATTAGTAATTTGTGTAAGGTCAACTTTCAGGAGAGTAAAATATCATAACTACTGTTGAAATTTTCCATAATATACATCAGTGGCCCAGTTATTCCCTTCTCTAAACTATTAAATTATATGTTTGTGAAATCATTTCTAGAAGAGCAATGAAATTTTAACTTTGTATCTACAATTCTAACATTTGATACACATAATAAAGGACAAATGAGCTGAGGAAGTAAAAGGTTTAAATAGAAGATATTGAATAAATATATTATCTGCAGTTCATAAAATGCATTTTATATATAGTCAACTATAAAAAGTATCAAAATTCAAAAGGTTTATAATATAAATGAGTAAGAGCTTATAGTTTTATAAATATCTTGTACAGAATTTATATTTGATTATTGTTTTAAATTTATGTTTTATAATGTTTCATTAGCTATTTCATTTAATATCAAAGGTAATATAAAAAAAACTAGAAAGCTATTTTATGGTACATTTTTTAACTTTAGGAAAACAGGTTTCAAACATTAAGTAATTTTAATAATTTGGCAATCAAATTGAAACTAACATTTTTTAAGAACTAAAAAATACACACACACAAATACTCTCTCTCTCTCTCTCTCTCTCTCTCTCTCTCTCTCTCTCTCTCTCTCCCTCTCTCTCTCTCTCTCTCTCTCTCCAAGTCCTGATGAAAAATTTTCAGAAGACATGGAGTAGAATTTGAGTGTGTTGATTTTTCCTATAAAGGTGCATTGTGATTCATAGTACAAGTCATATGCTCAGTCATGTTCCAGTCTTAAGTGAGTTTTCCTATCACTCCAGAAAAACCTAGTACCCATTTTTGATGATAATATGAACAAAGTTTTTATATATATGCTAATATTTGAATAAGTTATGCTAATTATGTAAAGCAAGATAGAAATGTAGGTGTCAATAGGCTTTTGCTTTAGAACTAAGGAGAAAGAAATAGTTCACAGGTGCTGTAAGTAACCTTACAATTCACAGACAGCATTCAGTGCTGCTGTCTATACTGATTCTCCTTATGTAAGTATGATTTTCCAGCCTCTGATGTGCAGTTCTAGAACTTTCACTACAGGCTTACCATTAGTAAAATTAAAAATAAAAAGTTAGTAATAGAAAACTGCCAAACAGTCCAGTGTCCCTCTCAAAACCTGTGTGTCTTAATGTAGCCCGTCTGTCAGTCCTACCACAGGAAAGTGTATTTCTTGGATGGCCTTCCACTTGTTGTTAACATATTAGTTGTTTTTCTGTGCTGCCTTTTCAAAGACATTTCTGCCTAATTACTTAATAGCAAATATGTTCTTACTGTTCTTAATGGGCTGATGTTGAAAGAGTGCTTTCTTATGCATCATGACAGGTAAGAAAGCACTAGAAAACATTTGACTTCACATTTACTGAGGACACCATTTTCAGTTCACTATAATTCCCTAAAATGTAAGGAGGGAAGGCAGCATTGCTTTCTTTGTAGAGTTGTGAAAACTTATCAGGTGGCATTTGGATGAGGCTTCTGTGTAGTGGCAGATGGAGTGTCGACGACGTTGCCCACTAGAACCCCATGAACCCTGTCAAGTTACTGTGCTACTTTGGTGAATGCAGAAAAAAAGAAAAGGGAATGTTAGCACACTTGTTTTGAGTTTTTGTAGTATCTTTATTAAGCCAAAATTTTCTGAAACTATATGTTAGAAATTTCAATGAATAGTAATCATGTGGACATGATATTACTTTATTTTTTATTGATTTTTATTGAGCTGTACATATTTCTCTGCTCCCCTCCCTGCCTCTCCCCTTCCTGACAATCCCTATGCTCCCAATTTGCTCAGGAGATCTTGTTTTTTTTTTTCTGCTTCCGATGTAGATGACATCACTTTAGAACTTCATATTTTTTGACACTGCTCTTCTCAGCAACTCAGACTCTAGGGTAAGACTCTCCAGAGAGGATCTCACTATTCAATGACTTTAGTAGACACATCGTTGTACTCACCTATGTCTGTCTTCATTCCCAGTAAAATAAGTCCAATATAAACAGTTCTTCCGCATGGTAATGTGAGCTAATCAAAGTAGTTAGCCAAAACAAAAACTGGAGTAATCAATACAATTGTCACAAAGTATCCAACACTTCTAAGTTTACTGTGCCTCCTGTGTGTTTTGTGTTTTATTTCTGGGGAAACGTGCCATGATTATATTTATATTTTCTATCGTTGTTGTTGCTGATTCCTATTATCTTCCTGAGTTGGCTAGAGACTACACTCAGGTATAGTGTAGTCCACCTAACAAAATTCCTGGGAGTGCCTGAAAAGTACCTGGTGGTGGAATAGGAGTGGAGATACTGGAGAAAAGCATGTGGTGACTCCTTTCATGGGGATTACCTGCCATTTAGAAAGGGAAATATGCATATCATCTCTACATTGGGCAAAACTGTTACAGGCGGAGTCTTCAACAGGTCCCAGGGAAACAGAGTATGAAATAAGAATAAGCAAAGAAAACTGAAGAGTAGAGCTTTCCTGGGGAACCATGTGACATCTCTCCACTGTTTATCTGCTCACACAGACCTCTTCTTCCATCCCTTTTGTTCAGTATTAATGAATTGTCACTGTGTTTCAGGTCAATGAATTGAGGCAGAAGAATTATTATGGAGTCAAGGGCCTAGTTAGATCAACACTACATAAACATCCTTTAAAAATCTATTTTATAAGAAGTTCATGTATTTGTCTTTGTATATATACATTTAACCTTATTGTGTGAAATTTTTTAATCTTTTGAATTTATTGTCATTGTGTGTGGGGGGCTGAGATCGGGAGGGGAAAGGATAGAGAAAGATGTGTGATGTTTTTCTGTGTGTGTATGTGTGATGTCTGGGTGGGCATATATGCCAGTGTGTATTTGAAGGTCAGAGAGGAAATTAGTGAAGTTAGTATTGTATCCAATTTTAATGAGTCCCAGGAACCAAGCTCCCATCAACAGGCTTATGAATCAGATGCCATCATCTGCTGGACCAAATCTCTGTTGCTATGTGATATTTTCTATCAAGTGTGTTTTGAGCTACATATAGCTAAATTTGATTCATAGTATGCAAAGCCTTGTATTTTCATGGTTGTGTTAATCCATTTTCTTTTTCAAACATATTTGAAATGCTGTTTTATTTCCTACTTTCTGATCTTGCTTTTAATTTTAAGAATTAGATTCTTTCTTTAATTCTTAAGGACAAGGTCTCAGTTTGTAGGGCAGGTGGCCCTTATACTCTCTCTGTAGCCCAGGCTCAGGATCATTTCCCCATTTTAGTATGTGGTTTATTTTCTTCCTTTCTCTTTTTTCCAAATTAATTTTTTTCTTGAGTAAATGATAAAATTGTAAATTATACCAAACTTGTTTTAAAATAAATTTCTCTAAGGTTTAACATTGTCATTTTTAAAATTTTTATTAAATGTTTTCCAGATCATTTATGTGCTTAATGCTTTCTTAATATTTTCACTCCCATGTTAATGTCTACAAGAAATGATATAGGGATTTTTATTTTCTGCTTCTGAATATACTACCAATTTAATTTTAGATATTTTTAAATTTTACTGTTTAGTCTTCTATTAATATTAAAAGAAAATCATCCCTACTTGATATATGAAAATTAAGGGATTTATCAGTCCTATCCTATGCTTTCACTCACAAGTATTATTCATGTAATGTCATATAAAATGAGCTGTCATAATTTTATTTTGTTGTTACACATTTTCAAGTTATTCTGGCATGTCATATTTATGATCACTGAGAAAAACATCTATGTCTATTTTTATATTATTAATTAACATTATTAGGAAATCACATCATCGTTACTGTTTTTGTACTTATACTAACTTTTGGATATATTCTTAATATTGACATGAAAGTTTTATATCAGAACACACATTTGTTGCTTCAAATGCAAATTGAATACTAAATAGCTATAAAATGCACATAAAATGAGAAAGAAATGTATAAGCAGAGCAGTTCCATAAAAGACTGTCTCAAGAGTGCAGTCAGGCAATGTAAATTGTGAAGTGGAGATCTTGAGGGAGTACACACCGAATAGTGCTGCTTACACAACCATTTTAAGACAATCAAATAAGGAGGATTTCGGATCAAAGAATGCATTTAACATAAATCTATTGAATTTAGGGAAAACCTCATGATCAACATAGGGGATAAGTTATCTCTATGCAACATTTCAAAATTAAGAAGAAATTATGTATAACCAGGACTTCGCATAACTGACAGAGCTCATGACTATGTAGAAAGGTCTAGTAAAGATCTTATGTGGAGGCTTTTGATAAACAATCCTAGGAACTTGGCTTTCTGTAAACACCTGGAATTTTAAAAAGTGAAACAAATAAAAAACAAAAACAAAGAACCATTACTTTATTCATGTCCAGTGGAAAGAATTTTCCTGTAGAATGAACATTCAATAAAATACTTGTGTAAATGTGAATTACTAAAAATATGATTGTAATTGTACATTAGAAAATACTACCTGTGTTGAAGTACACACCATATAAACTTTTATCCATACAGTTCTCAAAAGTACTTGAATAGAAATAGGGAAATATAATATTAAATATATTTTACCTCGGGAGGCAGAGGCAGGCGGATCTCTGAGTTCGAGGCCAGCCTGATCTACAAGAGCTGGTTCCAGGACAGGCTCTAGAAACTACAGGGAAACCCTGTCTCGAAAAAGCCAATATATATATAACAATAGACCACAGTCAAATTTCCTTTTTTAAAAAAATAATCACAAACATAGGCAAGGATGACATTTAACAAAATTATTATTATTATTATGTGTAGGGTTCCACCTAGAACTGTTTTGAAAAATATGACTGAGTATCATATGGTCGTTAGTGTCATGGAAGAAGAAGCATTACCACAACCATGGGTCTTCATATGTCAGGGCGGTGAAGGGTCAGTGTGATTGCCAGGAAAGAATGATTATCACTAAGGCTAGCAAGGATTAGAGGCGTTGCCTTGTTTAGCAACATCTGTCAGCTCTTGTTGAGTACTATGTTTTCAGTGATAGAGTTTTATTCAGTGGAAAATTTGCTAGTATTCCAGGCAAGATAGGAGTTATGTATAAAATTCTATTCAGATCCACCTCCTAACATAGTTTTTCTGTACTCTTAATGGCATTTCTGCTCTCTAAACAGAATTGTCATTGTTTTGGGGAAAATCTTGTCCTTTGATTCTTAACAGTTTTATGAACTCATATTTGCTCTTCAATCAAATACCAGATAAAGGTAATTGTATGGAATAACAATTTATATTATGTGGCATTTTCTCACATAAAACTATTTCCAAGGAATTTGCTTCTTGTTTTGATGGCCTGTAGAGTGGTCTTTATTTGACCTCCTCATATTGGCTACATTATTAAAATAATATTTTTGAATATTTTTAAATATTTATTTAATATTATTTACCCAAACTGCAGTTTCCTTCTCTCTCTATCATCCCAGTATGCTCCTACCTCCCCTCTACCCCACACCCTGCACCCTACTCCCACAATTGACTCCTCTGTTTCTATTCAGAAAAAGGCATATCTCCCGTGGATTTTGACAAAACATAGTATATAATGTTGTAGTAAGACTAAGCACCTTGACTTGTCTTAATGCTAGGCAAGACAACCCAGTTTGAGAAGTAAGTTCCTAAAGTATCTTGCAGCAATGAAAACCAAGTAACTGAAATCTTTTGAATCAGGAAGGCTATTTATCGAGAAAACAACTTTTAGCAAATGACCTAACCTTTATATGTCTCAATTCACTTTTCTTTTTCTATGGGCTTTAAATAAATCAACTTGCTTAATTTTCAGACAACTATAGTGAGTAATACCACAAAACAATTCACTTTTTTTTAAAAATTAAGACACTGAAGTAAGAAAATCTCAAGCAATTTGCAAACATGTGAACCTAGAATTGGTCTTTGTTTTCCACCTCTCCTGCTTCTATGGAATACTAGCAATTCTTGGGCATTCTTTTGAGGAATGAGTGAAATGATGTCTGAACATATATTTATCAAAGGCTTTTGACTTTGTAACTGAGCTTTTAAATGTACAGATTTTATAGTTATTGTTTGAATATAGATAAAACTATACTGGATAAAGAACATTTAGTAGGCAAAAAAAAGGAATCACCTGGCCAGTAAAGCTAATTAGATGTTCAGAGAGTTGTATGAGACCCACATTCCACTTGAGTTACTTTATGGAACATTAGGTCACAGATAATTGAATCTCAAAATTACAGAAGAAAATGTATTCAGGATTTTACTGTTTTTGCACACCTAAATTTGAGTTTCAGCAGACTATGCCGGGAGTAGGACCATATTTCGAACAGTGACACCTTCAAGAACTGAAGATCCTGTTAATTATTTAATGGGACAGGAAGATTCCTAGTGAAGCCATAAATTGTTCAAAGTTCATAGCAGGAAATCTATTTAATTTGTAAATTTTTATGAATACTACCATATCAATGATAACATATGCCTTCTCATACCAGGTTAGAAAACGGCATTATGCTTGGTTTGTGATCACCCAATGTTTACCAGTAAGTAATTCCAGGGAAGTAAGCAATGGACAGCTATATCCAAAACCTATTTCCTCTTTCCCCCGGAGCTCTCTGTTATGTGGTTACATAACTTGCTTATGATGATTATTCTCAATTTTCAACTTACCAAGATCTAGAATCACCTGGAAGATGAGTTCATGCATATACCAAGGAAGGATTATATTTAGTAGACTGACCAAAGTAGGAAGACCTATATACACTGTGGGTAGTACTATTCTCTGGATTGGTACCCCACATTATAAAAAGGAGAAACTCTAGTGAGCAAAACATAAATATCTAGTAAAGATAAACTAACTAGAAATATGGATTAATATTAAAAATGCTGTAACATTGGCCATTTCACAATTCTAAGAGTCAATAATGTATAAAGAAATTGAGGCTGAAAAGTAAGCTCCTCAAATACACATTGATTTTTCTCCATGCATTCAGAGTTGTGTCTATGTATAAACATTGGAAGGTAACTAGATAAATAGTTCAAGAGCTCAAAAAGAAACTTTGTCAGTGACATCATCATTTTATTTGCTGCTTGAGCAGGGGACCTAAGATAGCTACACCCCCAAAACTATGCTTTATGGTTGCTCAGTATATGGATATCATGACACTGGGGTTTGTATGGTCCCACACACACTTAAAAGTACTCATCAGTTTTCATGAATCAATAAAAATGATATGTTTCCCCTGGATCTGGAGTATCTCAAATATCTAAAAAAAAATAGACAAGTAATATATGTGGTGATAACAATTACATGTCAATTTATTTCATTCAGCTGGGCCCACTGTTTGTAACGAAAAAAAGTGAAAACTTAGTAGAATAAACACACAATTATATTTTTAATTTGAAATATTAAATAAGTGAATAATGGAGCACAGCCATGTTGTACAGTTTCTAGTTCAATGTAAAACTGGATGTTTGTTATTTTTATTTTCAGAGTTTTATATAGCCTTAAGCACCTCTACAACTTCTGTGCCTCCAAAGACTTAGAATGTATCAAAGGAAGACCTTTCCAGCATATTAAATATCTAACACTTAGTTTTATTTATTCTTAATTTATTATTTATTTATTCTTAATATTTGTAATGCATTTAAAGAAATGGTACCATTTTTTGTGGGTCACAGGGAAGTAGATAAATAATCTGTCTTAAATAAAAAGGCACTGCCTGTGTAAGAGCATTTTACTAGCCTGATGCTGGGAACCGGTCTTTGTAGGACTATCACTGCTTACCTTTTTCAAAAATTCCCTTCTTAGTTCTTCCCTCCATGTACACAACCATCTTTCAAAGCTCAGTTCTAGAGACGCTTAATCTGGGAAGACTCCCTTGATGCTCCCAGGAAAACATCTTACTGGTTTTTGTGTTTTATCTTTGGTACATTAAAGGACATTAATTTATTGAAAGAAATGTCTGACTTCTCTAGGCAAATTTACTACTATGCATTTTCAGGTCTGTGATCAGGTGCCTTTGTTTAGTTTCAGAGAAGGTTTTTTTTTTTTTTTTTTTTTTTTTTTTTGTCCCGAATTGAACAAGAGGAAGAATAGAAATGTCCTCTCAGGTTGCAGAGGAAAAAAAGGATAGGGCCAAAGATTAGCGCTGACAAGGTCACAAATTATTTAAGTTCATTACTAATAATTAGAGCTGTCTTAGAATGCAATGACCTGCCTTTACAATGTAGGTCAAGCAAAAGTGGATGATAATGCAGGGGAAATGTAGCATAGCCTGACCTCGGAATTCCTCTCCAACTCCTGTATTCTGTGTCTAATATTTTTCTCTTGTGTCATTTACTACCCTCTTAGGTAGTCTTCAAAAGTACTTTCACATATATTATCTCATTTATTGGAACCAGTTTCCTGTGGTGCATGTAGGGAAATGTATTATCATTCTAATTGCTCAGTAAAATGAGGCATAAAGACGTTAAGCTCCTTGAACAGGGTACTCAGTCAGCATTCAATTTGAAACCAGAATAGAATCTTCTTCAGGGTAGTTTTGTAATTTGTTTATAGAGAGAACATATTAAATTATTATTTGGACATTGAGGGAACACAGTTGTTGATTTTCTCATTTTGATCTATATTTTTCCAGATTATACACTTATATATGCTTACTTTGTTTTACTAATGAAATTACTGTTTTTAATTCTTACATCACTTTCAATTTTCACATTTATCAATAGTTCTCTACAGTTTGTAAAGTATGTAACATAGGATGTAACCTATGATGAAGCAGATATAAGATGCTATGTGCTTCTGTTGCAAGGGTGTGGAACAGAATGACAGGATCCTAATTTGCCGAGTGTTTAATTTTTATTTCATCTCCAGAGACTGGTCTAGCCAGTTGCTGGTTAGCATTCAGTATAGACAGAACTGTGTTATCTCCCAAAGAGCTGGACACAGAGCAATCACTTATGTTGAATTAAATACCTGCCATACATTTTATTTTATTCTAATCCTGTAAGTGCCTGAGATTATGTTTGTGACTTTGATGTTTTCTGGGGATAGTTTGAAATTGGATGAGGGCAGTTAACAGATCATTTCTGTTACCTTGTAGTGATGAGTGGTGGGCTGCATCCCACCACCCGGCTCCCACACGGCTAGCTTTACACGCGAAATAACAACACGCTCTCCTAGATCTCAACACATTGGAGTTCCTTTTGCTTGTGTTGTGATCGCTGACTACCTCTCTTTTGTCTCATGTGTTATCAGTCACTCTCATTGATTGTCATCAGGAGGTTTGCTTGAAGCTTCATCTGTGTCCACCTTATTTTTCATGTGACCTGCTTATTAGATGGCTCATTTGGTTACTTCATAGCACAATATTCTGTAACTTCTATGGGAGAAAAGGTAGGAACTTGCCATCCCATTTCAACTAGAAGGATTACTTTAAATACATTGCATAAAGCAATGCATATCAAGTCACAAGGTCAGCTCACATGGAATTATAAAGAGCTTGCCTCAGTAATGAAAGGAACACTGTCCATAAAAAAGGGAGGGCAGGAAGTGTGGTTCTACTCTTGGTAGCTACTGTTGCAAGCAACTTAGAGTGACCAACCAGGGTAGTGACAGAATTCCATGGAAATGGAATCTCATAATTGCTTTGCTGAGTTTCAAAATAATACCAAACAAGCATGTTGATTACATGTATTTCTCATAATCTCAGTTTTCCTATAGTCAACCATTTGACAATAGTTACAGATTATAGCTATATTATAGCTGTCTATATAGTTTTCCTATTAAATTCTGGATTCCTGTAAGTATATTCAGTAGATAATAAGTTTGGGTTTCCAATTTCTGTCTATCTTTCTCTCTTCTCTCTCTCTCTCTTTTCTAGAAGTGGTTTTCATTATGGACTTTCATGTATGAAATGTGTTTTTATCAGATTCATTTCCCTATGATCCTTTCCTGGTCACTTCCTTCCTGCTTGTGCATATTCTCTTCCACTTCCTTCCTAGTCCCTTAGTCTGATTTCATCTTTATTTCATTAGTTAGCTGGTTAAGTAGTTTTGATGACTCAGTGAGTTTTACTAGGGTGTAAAAGGTTAGTCTGTTGATAGTCTCTATATTAGTAAGAGCTTGTGCCTTTATATATCATTCTTATACTGATTATTTATCTGTGTTTTGACCTCAGATTCTTAGTTTTACACAAATAAAATTAGTCCTATTTATTTTTGTATGAACAAATTAACTTGTTTGGATGTCACCTTTTTAAATATAATATTTAAATTTATATTGATTATTGAATTACACTCAGATCAAATATGTTTATTTATTTTTAATTTATATAATAAAATTTTTAAAGAAAGCTGACTGAGTTCTTTTCATTTGAGCAAAGGCAAGAATCACATCTACTGTCTTTGATGCATAATAATTGATGTAGAACAAAAATTAATTTTTTTCTAAGTAATACTGTTTTAGTGTCTGAAAATATTCATCAAATTTTTTGGCTTTTGCTCATTAATTTTACCTTAATTTATTTATTTTAAGGCAATTAGTTGCAAATTCAATTTAACATTCACCTTAATGTATTTATGACATAAGATTAAAGTAACAATTTTGATTAATGTAAGGTGGTGTGGAATAATGGTCTGTATTCTGTCAGTTATATTTTAAATAAACACTGATTGGCCAGTAGCCAGGCAGGAAGTATAGGTCGGACGATCAGACAGGAAGTAGAGGTGAGTCAATGAGAACACGAGAATTTTGGGAAGAAGGAAGTCCTAGTCTGTAGTCCTGACCCAGCCACAGAAGAAGCAAGATGTGACAGCCTCGCTGAATAAGATACCGAGCCACGTGGCTAGCATAGACAAGAATAATGGGCTAATATAAGTTATAAGAGTTAATAAGAAACCTGAGCTAATGGGTCAATCTGTTTATAACTAATGTAGACCTCTGTGTGATTTCTTTGGGACTTAACTTGCGGGAACCGGGCAGGACAGAAACCTTTGACAACAGTAAGAAGTATATCTTTGCCTTAGTTGATTCCCGTCATCTATCAGTTATTCTCATTATATATAAAATAAACAACACCTATACATATAAGTGAATGGCCTGGTACTATAAGTCATACAATGAATATACTTGACATGGAGAATTGATCACATCACTTAACCAATTTAAAGTTCGCTGGAAAAACAATCCTGTTAGCACAGCAGAATTTTAATACGAGTAGTTCACAGCAATGAAGTCAACCATTCTTCTCTAATAGATTATTTTGTAATGTTGGAAGTCATTAATGAATGTTCAGGGTTCCAGAAGAGAATATTCAATAAGACTTTCTCTTGGCACATAAGATTTATTCTGTTTGTAAATTCTACTCTCAGATGGAACTTTTTATGCTGGCTCCCATCATCTTTTTTTTCTCATTTTTTTTATTAAAAATTTCCATCTCCTCCCCTCCTCCTCCCCCTTCCCTCTCCTCCCTTCCAACCATACCCCTACTCCCTCCCTTGGACTTAACATAGTGAAGGGAACCATCATCTTTTTACTACAGAAAATACAGCAATTTTTTTTTGTTTGTTTTTTCGAGACAGGGTTTCCCTGTAGTTTCTAGAGCCTGTCCTGGAACTAGCTCTTGTAGACCAGGCTGGCCTCAAACTCAGAGATCTGCCTGCCTCTGCCTCCCAAGTGCTGGGATTAAAGGCACCACCACCATATTTTTATGATAGATTTTATACATGTAATAATTGTTCTGTTTCACACTGGAAGTTCAAAATGGCAGCTCAACTTGCCAATGAGCAAATTTTTACAAAATTGAACTGAGAATAAACAATGTTTCTATATGTGCATCAATAAAAATATATATTCTTTTCTAAATTAACAAAATAAGCATTTGAAGCTAAACAAATAAAAGTGAGGGGTTGCATTGGAGGGGCACAAGCCAAATAATCCCAAGCTAACTTCAAAAGAGTATTCCAAGATAATTCTTTTTTTTTTCTTTTTTCTTTTTTTGGTTTTTCGAGACAGGGTTTCTCTGCAGCTTTTTTAGAGCCTGGCCTGGAGCTAGCTCTTGTAGACCAGGCTGGCCTCGAACTCACAGAGATCCACCTGCCTCTGCCTCCCAAGTGCTGGGATTAAAGGCGTGCACCACCACCGCCCGGCCCAAGATAATTCTTTATTATAAGGGAAAAAACTCATGGAACAGGAACAGACTGAGGAGGGAGTCCAAACTCAAGTTGTACAGCATGGGAACAAGAGAGAGCGAGAGCTGTGCAGTCAGGTGGGGTTTTCCCTGGGTACCCAAAAAGCCATGCCACAATCTTGTCCAGCCTCTTAAAGGTCATTACCTGAAAGAGGTTTCCCATTGGAAATTGCTTCTCCTAACCAAGCCTCAGCACTATAGTCAAATGTTTCAACATTCATTGTATGCAAGATCCATATATCTATTGGTGCTGAGATGATCTTTAAAGGCCCAAAGATCTTTCTGTATTCTAAGTTGGCATTTTCAAAGGCCAAAGATCTAATAAGTACATGTCTAGCTTATGGGTCTGTTATTCCTAATTGTTCAGCCTTAGTTAATCTTTGTAAAAAGTTACTAAAAGGCCCTGTTTTACCTTAATATATGATTCAATTCTCTTTTCTACTTCCTGAATCCTGTCTCAAGAATTTAAAGGTGCTGTGCTAGCTAAATAAGGACAAGATGCATTTGTTGTAGAGTCTGGTCCTAAGGATCAGAATAATTGCCCTCACTATGAATTTGATCTTGGAAATTCTCAAATCCTTTTGCTTCTCCTTGTTGTTCTAAAATATTTGCCTTTTTTCTTCAATAGCACTTCCAAAGCAGTTGAAGTCTGTCTTCTAGGACCACTAAGATTAATTGAAGTATATTGTGTGGGGTGGCCTTATTGCTTGAATCCCACATTTTCACCATTCCCCTAAAAATGGGGAATGTATTCTTTAAGCTCCTGTTGCTTGTTTAATTTCTTTTAGATCATGTATAGTTATAGGTTTCCATGTATATTCTTTGACGAACTTAGGGTACGTTATGTCAGATGGTCTTTCTGATCAGTGTTATGTTCTACTGCCCTCATTGAGGATTACAAAGTATGATTTTTTTCCAGTATAGATAACATCTCATCCTTGGGCACAGTTTTGATGGCATGCATATTATCTTCTTGTAGAGATACCTTTTCCATTAATCTATCATAACTATTCAACACATCCCGATTACTAAATTCAGCAGCATGAATTCTTTCTTTTTTTTCTCATTTTTTTATTCAAGATTTCCATCTCCTCCCCCTTCCCTCCCCTCCCTTCCACTCATACCCCCACTCCACCCCTCTCCAAAGACAAAGAGCCATCAGGGTTCCCTTCACTATGTTAAGTCCAAGGTGTCTCAGCACTCTCCAACACTAATTGGATTCTGTCCATCAAATTAATGGTATCCCCCTCCAAAGTGTTGATTTTCCCCTGGATAGTTATGGGCATTTTGTAATTTTACAGATTTTACATGTCCTAAGACAATGACAGTGAATTGGAGTAGGTGTAAAAATTGTAACTGGCCAGTAGATGTCATAGTTGCAGCCACGTGGTTGAGAGATGCAAGCAGCAGCAGACAGGCCTAATTTGCTTTTGTGCATGTTAGATACTGAAAAATATGCTTTTTAAAAACAATTTAAGAGCAGTTATTAAAGACAATCAAAGCAATTCCAAAAGTTGGTGGTCAGACTAAGGAGAAAGCCCAAGACTTTCAATGGACTGCAAGGGATTGCAGGAGGCAGCATGTGGGCCAGAAGCGCTGAGCAGCTGGCTGAAACTGTAGGCGGGGAGTATCAGTGTCCAGTGTACCACACACCACATGGCTGGTGAACCATGAGCACCGTAGGGGTCCAGAAAAGGGTGAACTGATTCCCATGATGTTGGGCACCAGACGAAGCTGAACATGTAAAGGATGGGGTTGGAGGAACAAGAGTCAAATAATCCCAAAATAGCTCCAAAAGAGTATTACAAGATTATTCTTTACTGTAAGGGGAAAACTCAGAGAACAGGAACAGGGCTTCAAACTCAAGGTGTGGAGTGTGGGAGCAAAAGGGAACAAGTGCTGGGCTGGCAGCAGTTTTCTCTGGGTACCCAAAACGTCATGATCCATGCTGGTCCAGCCTCTTAAAGGTCACTGGCTGCAGGAGATTCTTCATCAAGGACTGAACAGAATCGTGATCTAGTAATATTTAAAAACATAAACAATGAACAAATCTCTAAAGTTTGTTTTTATGAATGCTTTAAAATAAAATCGTATTTAAATATAGTTTAATAAACAATTTTCTGTTCTGTAATATATAATGAGTTCTTTTTCATCATTGTTTGAATTAATTAGAAAGTTTCTCATTTCTTAGATAAACTGTATATAATATTCTAGAATAAGATTTATCTTACCTATTGGTGCTCTATTAATGAGATCATGAAATCAATTTTGTAGATTAAATTGCTTTTTATTGAAAAATAAAATTAAATAATAATGTAGAATAATATGCAGGTATATTATGAAAGGGAATGCTTTATCAAAGAAATATTTTCATTTTATGTGTTAATATCATATAGTTATGGCTTTCTAGGGTTCTCAACTTTTGGGTCAAAACCACTTTAGCTTTGAACAACCCTTTCACAAGGGTCACATACCAGATATCTTGCATATGATATATTTAGATTAAAATTCACAACAGTAGAAAATTATTGGTATTGAACTAGGAGCAAAATAATTGTGTTGTTTCTTAATTTTATTTTGGGGCATTGCCACAGTATGAGGAATAGTATTAAAGGGTTTTAGTATTAGTAAGGTTGAGAACCATTGCTCTAGTGGGATAGGACCAATGAGATTCCTGTGTGTATGTGTTTGTATAATTATATGTGTGAATATATTAATATATGTACAGTACTCTGTTAATTATATGTGAATAAATAATGTTTCATGTTCTAAAATTATAAAATTTACATTTCATCTATAATATGAATAAATAATAAAGAAATGATAAATTATACATGTATATGATTTTTTAGTTAGCATAGGTTAAAATAACAATGGCTGCATCACAGTTGGGCAGCTAAGGAACCAGCAGTTTCTAGGTCTTGAGGCTGGGGTACCTCAATGGTCCCAATCTGTTTCAGAAACGTGGAAGGTTCCTGGAATTGTGTTGATTTTACTCCACAATGGAAATCTGGAAATGCTGGTTCTGATATCATGATATAATCAGTAGCAGTTGCCAGAGGGAAAGTCAGGTCATTGGAAAGAAGAAGGAAGGGAGGAAGGGAGGGAAGGAGGGAGGAAGAGAGGGAGGGAGGGAGGGAGGGAGGGAGGGAGGGAGGGAGGGAGGGACGGAAGGAAGGAAGGAAGGAAGGAAGGAAGGAAGGAAGGAAGGAAAGAGACATTACATGTAAACAAATTCCAGGCAGTCTTTCTTTTGCCTGTTCTGTTTATCTATATGCTACAGAAGGTGTAGGTCACACTTGGTATGCATCTTCTCATATTAATTAAGACAATCAGGACCATTCTTCTGGTGAGACTTCTTATTTAAGTGATTCTAATTTGCAACAAGTCAACATTAAAGTCAACATATTCATTGCTATAACATCTGAGAGGGCTGTGATCAATCAATCAAAAAGCTACCCATTAGGAAAACAAACGAACTGTTGGAAGATTAAAATTAATTCATGTCCAATCTCACTTGTAATCCTAGCACTCTAGTGGAGGATTTCCAAGTTCAAGGCCAGACAATACCACAGTGCAAGATCCTATCTTACAAACAAAACAAACAAACTACATAAAGCCTAAAATTTTAAATCTTTTCATTGAGTCAATTTAGTGTCTCCAATTATGATTTGGTGAACTATGGACTAGAATGGCAAGTTTTCCTCAAAAAATGTGTGTGATTATGGTTTAAAATTACTAAGTAACTATTTGACTCTCCTATTCAATGCTTATCTTTAATATTGATCATCAGGACCTTAGCTATTGATTTATGTCTGATTTCCCAGCTTCTTGTTCATAACCTTAGAAAAATAGTGATTCTTGGTTCTTGAAGCATTATGGCAGGAAACTTCCTATTGATAAGAATAAGCGTGATTATAGGACAGAAATAGTTGTGAAATTAGCATATAAAATACTTCTAAAAATTTATGTTATTTTGACTTGGCAAGTACTTTGGAAATAAGGTTAAGTAAACAGGAAATAAACAGGACATTTTTTATTCTGAATGTAACTTAAGCATTTTGATTTTGCTTAAAAGATTAATATATTATCATGAGGGAATTAAACTGATTGAAAAAATAAGCACATTTAGCTTTTCAAGCATTATTGAAAGGCCATACCTTGGTTTAATATTATTCTTCTGTCATTAAGATAACATTCCTTTTCTAGTTGAGAAGAAAAAAATTAAGTGTTTATAAAATGCTAACAATCTTGAAGTCTGTGATGCATATTTATATTTATGACTCAGACCTTCAGTAATTTCCTTTGCAAGCTCTCAGAAAGCAGTGGAGTATGAATGGATAATGAATGAATTCATTTATATGATATTGAAAATATTATGACCTTGCCTTTGAGTTCAACGTGGAGCTAGAGAATTACAGAACTATGATATGAGGAGTGTTTTCATGCCTATGACCCTTGTGATGCTCTCTACTCTGAGCAGTGATGCCTTTGAAGTCTTTTATTGGAGTCAGAATAGGAAATGCTTAGTATTCATGGCTCATGTGCTGGAGCCTCTGGTCCTATATTGAGAGGCAATGAAAACAATATGTGTTGGGGTCTGCAATGAAGTAGGTCTGTGCTGCTTTAAGGGATGTATTGTACTTCTTGGTCTGGATCCTATTCATTAAGAAAGGAGTTGCCTTGCTCTCTTTCATGCTTATGTTTCACATTTCTTCAGGTTTACAACAGGAGAGGGTGCCCTGTAGTCAGACTGATTAATATCTCAACTATCACCATAGAACCTTCATCCAGCAAGTGATAAAAAATGAGGCAAAGACCTGCACCAGATCACTGAACTGAGCTCCCAAAGAGCAGCTGAAGAGTAGGAAGAGTGAAAATATGAGCAAAGAGGTCAAGACCATGATGAGCACAACCACTAAAACAGTTTAACTGAGCTAGGACTTAAGCTTAGCAACTCCAGCTTGACATGGAAGCAAACAACATAGGTCCAAACTAGTCCCTCTGAATGTAGGTGACAGTTGTATGGCTGGGGCAGACTGGGGCCCACCAGCAGCAGCACCAGAATTTATCCCTACTGCTTTGTACTGTTTTTTTTTTTTTTTTTTTTTTTTTTGGAACCTATTCTCTTAGAATGGATACCTTGCTCAGCCTAGATATAGTAGGGAAGGACTTGAACCTTCCCCAAAACAATTTGCCTTACCCTCTCTGAGGAATGGATGGGGGGTGGGATGGGGGTAAGTGGAGAGGATGGATGGAGGGGAGGGAGTGAGAACTGAGATTGGTATGTAAAATGAAAAAGGAAAGTTTGTTTTCTTTTTTAAAAAATAGTAATTAAAGAAGATGTAGCAAATTGCTTTCACAAAAGCCAAGGAAGCCACACAATGAAAAGAGTTGGGCTCCAACTGCACTCTAGTAGTATAACAAAGACAGTATACCAACAACAATGTCCTCACGGCAAATCTGAAATTAGTGTGTCAACCAAGTAGCAAAACCTTGGCAATAGTACAGGTTAGATAAGATGCGTAACCTGTTTGAATTTTTGGGAAGACAAGCATCAACCAAGTGAGTTTATTAGATCTGGAAAAAGTAACCAATATGTTAGTGCTTTGATCAGAATGACAAGCTGCAGAACTGTCACAAAATCATGAGCTAACCTAAGTCAAAGATGACAAAATTCAATCGAAGACTAAAGGGAAACAGCCAAGAAATTAAACAAGTTCCAACACAAAATAGAAATCATTCAGTATTCTAAAAGAGGTTTATAAGCCATTGTAAAAAATCAAATAATATTATTTGAACTAAAAAGATATCCAAAGAAATTAAAAGTGCAGTTGAGAGCATCAATAATGGAATGGGTCTAGCAAGAATGAATAAGTAAATTGAAACATGGGCTTTTCCAAGCACATTCAGACAAGAAACCAAAGTGGGGCAAAAAAGAATAAAAAAAAAGAAAAAAAATACTCGGAGTAATGATGTGGATTTTGAAATGACAAAGGGAAAAGATAGTTGATTTAAATAGAGCTTAAAGCTAGGATGATTGCTTGGTCAATAAAGTGTTTGCCTTGCAAGCAAAAACAAAAACAAAAGCAAAAAAAAACCCATAAAACAAAACAACAACAACAAAAAACCAGAGTAATCTGTAGCCTGTGGAATGAAACTTCTGGAATGGAGGCAAACTGAGTAAACTGAGTCATCCCCTTTTTTATGTGGCGTTTCTGATTTATCTGTCTGAGAATGAAGGAAAAGTCATACTAACATTTTCTGTCTTGAACTAGATATGGTAATATGCCTGTCTTCCACAATATCTTGTATATCTACAGAGAACCAACCCCTTCCACAAACTGACTTTCCTAGACACAGCATCATCCACCCAAAAGACATCTGCATTTTATCAGTAAGGGTTTGCAAACATTACAGTCAACAATGATTTGAAAATATGGCTACATATATGGGCTTTGAGATGAGCAATTTTCTAAGAATATCCATATGGCCATACTAAGTTTGTGGGGCAAGAAAGGTCACCGAATCCTTCAGCAGTGGTCAGAGTACTCTGACAGAGAGGAAAGTCTCTAACTGCTGTGAGAGATGGACTATGGCATTCCACCATGTTGGCCCTGAAGGTAGAAGAAGGGGTCTCTATATGAGGTATAGGTGAGAGATTTTAGCCACCACCGCTGACACTGAAGGTGGAAGAGTGGGTCTGGGGATGAATAATGCCAGTAATGTGTAAAGGCTGCACAAGTCCTCAGCAAAGAGCCAGGTCAGGAGCAGGCAACTCTGTTCTATGTTGTGAATTAGGTCTGTCTGTTAAATAACCAGGACAACTTAAGAATAACAATTATATTTTAATTGTTATAAGGGGAAAACTCACGCTACAAGAGTGGGAGGTCCAACTTTCTATCTGCCCAGTGGGTGCCACTCAGAGAGAGTGGGCACCTGGGTCCTCCCAGTTTTTCTTCCTGGGCCTCAGGTAGCCACGCCCACGTATTAACTAGATATGATTGGTTGACAGAGTTTCCCCATCAGTTCTATGCTCACATGGACATGGATTCTGTCAATAACCTGGACAAATAAGGATATAAATTCCTCTTTGCAGTCAACAGGAAGAAATAGAACTAGGTAACACTTTGATTTTAGCTTGGTGAGACTCATGGTAGACTTAGGTGCGAATTGTTTAAATTTTATTTTTTAACCTACTACTTTAAAGGTAGTGTTACAATTTTCTAGATCTGTTATAGTGATGGCATGGTTTGTTATAATATCTCTTCTGTTGAGACTCTTGGAAATGTAAATGTGTTACTAAACAAAGGTAATTGTCCTGCAGTTTAATATATATCGAAAAAACTAAATTAGCCAATGGCACACAGTTATGTCTTGGCTCAAAACTAAATTTGTCTATTAAGTTCTCCCCATTAATCAAACTTTATTCTAAAAAAAAAGAAAATCAGAGAAACTTACAATTTGTAATATATTCTGTATTGAAAGAATTAGGACGAAATCCTGAGCCCCTGTGCAAAATGAAGAATCAAAAACTGAAGCAGCAATTGGAGAAAGACAGCAGGAAAGTGCAATTTGAACAGGTGTGCAGAGCAGCTCTTGACCTCAAGATAAGAGGATGCTGCCCCTTTGCTGTTGTATTCTGATATTCTTGTAACACACCTATTGCTCCAATAAGGTAAGGGAGTTTTGCATCTAAAACAAAAAGTATAATTAAAACATGAATATTGTCTGAATGAGTTTTTAGTAAAGCTAGTTGAAGTGATTTAGTATGGCATATAAAGAGGACAGAAGCAAACTAAGGAAGACTTGGAATTTCTTTTATGTCTGAGTACATGGAGAAAACCACACATGTTTGTGTCTTGGTCCACCATTTACAGGAATTATGAAAGGACTGAACACACCTCTTTTTCATGTTCCAGGGTCTTGATGTAGCTCTAACAGTTCTTTCATCATTCAGGTGAGTTTTAAGAGGTTCTGCTAGTCTCTAGTGGAGCAGTATTAACACACAGCACATACCCAGATATCAGTTCGTTAACATTCAGTGTTTCATCAGTTCAGTGACTGCAATCTTTTTGTAGCTATGATGTTCATCTTTGTTTCCTTCTTTGGTGTTTTTTGTTAAATACAAGTCAAGATCCTGGGCTGGTCACATCTTTATTTCTCAAAAGCATGCATATCCACATATCCTTCCTTTTAACTCTTGTCTAGACTAAGCTCTGCAATGTTCTTTTAAGGCTTCTTCTTTATCTTGTTGCTTTTCTGAGTCAAAAACTTTAAATGGTTCCCTGACATTTCTAGTCTTCTCTGTGGAGCATCTCTCAGTGCATTCTGCTGCCTACTTTCAACTTCCATTTATTATGTCTCATATCTCATTATATTTCCATCAAAATCATCTCCTCCAGCTGGCTCATTTGGAGCCCTTAAATATACCTCTTGGGTTTTTGCCAGTATTATTATTTTACTCTCTCATTCATCTCACCTTCAATGTACAAACTCTTCCCTGGCAACCTTTTCCTATTCAAATTCTGCCTGTCTTTGTCTCAGTGTCTTCCCAATTAGCAAATGCTTTACCTAGAGAATGGATTGTACTCCTTTTCTTCAAATAACAATAAAAAGGAAATTTCAGATTTCTAAGACAGTAAGACCAATGCTATGTCTTCCCTTCCTTACAAAATGTGTTGTCAGAAAATCTTTGATATATCATCATCCTTTCTGGCTTTGAAGGTGGGAATCAATACTTTATGCTTATTCTAGATTTCAAAGCTGGGTAATAGAAACCAAACTGGCTTGTGGCAATGGGTGTTTGACCCTTTTTTTCATTATGCTCCCTGGACAGAGATTGAGACTTCCTGGTGAAATCAAATTACAATCTCAGTAGGGAAATGCCACTTTTCTGCAGTTGATGTGAGAAACAAAAGGACTCCTATCTGATCTGCATTCAGGAGTTTAACTGAGAGAAGGAAGAGAAGGTCCTTAAATACAAGATTGTGCATGTAACCTGCTGCACCACAGGTCTTTAGAACCTCATGACTAACTGCAGAGTGAGCTTCCTTGCTGCCAAGGGTCTTATTCTTAGGCTTTGTTGATTACATCTTGAAGAATTCCCCAAAATATCTTGATTCCATTCTCTCTGCTTGGTCTCACAAAATATGAGTCTTGGTAATGTGTGAACCAAAAGCAGGTATTGGGGATGTTGGACACTTGACTAACAAATGGAACTGCCTCCTTGTCACATAGTATGCATTTAATTTACACTTTCATTACTTAATTATGTTCTTTTTTGTTGAGTTGTATGCTTGTTTTGGTAGAGGATCTCTCTCCATAGTATGCAGTAGACTGCATTAATACATAGCCCCAGCTAGTCTTGAATTTGTGACATTTCTCCTTCATCAGTCTTCTGAATGCTAGTGTTATTTCATTCCAGCATGAACTACCATACACAGTTTAATGAGCACTTTCTATGACTGAAATATTCTTTGAATACCAGCTTTTTTCTTCTGTGAGGGTCTCATCTGCTCTGGAATACCATTCAAAATATCCACTACTGAGAAGTTTGCACTATTTCAGCAGGTTCTGAGAAACCCAAATACAAATAAGCAGACAATAATTTAAAAATTAACTATATTACATTACCTTGTTTCTGTCTCTAAAGGACTCATCCCCTCTACTCAACCCAAAACTAATGGATTGGTTCTAATTTCTTACCTTCATATACTGTTCAATATTAACTAAATTTAGTGGATTGAAATATTAATAAATACAAAAAGCGGCCACATTGTTCATACACAGATGTGAAGCCTGGAAGATACAACAATGATTGGCTGGCAAGTTGTGCCTCCTGGTGCAATGTTGGAACAAATAACATGGGAGTAACCATGTACTTTCTGCTTAGTTTTCAGGTCAACTTTACAGGAAGAAATCCAAAGCCATCACCTTTATTTGGCCATGAACCTAGGACTAGTAACATCATAAGCCCTAGGAGAAACTTTACTACTATTCTACCAAATGGACATAGTATTAATCTTACTGTTAATGAATAATTCTTGTGTCCATAGATTAATACATCTTTCACCCCTCATTAGAGAAGCTTCTATTTGCAATAAATGATGATTAGCACAGAGACCCACAACTGGGCAAAGCACAAGGAATAAGAGACTAGCAAATGTTCAGCCCTAAATAGAGCACACCAAACCATCACTTCTGAAGGCTCAGGTATCACTGTAGAAGGGACGGTGTTGTAGAAAGAGTGTAAGAACCAGGGGTAATGGCTGTCTACAAGGAAACTGTCTTTTGGACACATCAGTTGAAGTACACAGATTAATTTTCAGTGTATGTGACGGCACGCACAAGGCCTGTGCAAGTCTATGAGAGACCAAATCCCAGATTGGAGAGAATAGTTATGCATGAAATCACACCTGCAGCCGAGAAGCTATTGGCATCTATTAATAGCTGGAAAGGAGGGTCAGTTTTCTGTTTTCTTTAAGATTTTAGCCCCTTGTAAGTTGATTATGCTCCAGTTGTAAGTTATACATCCAAGAATCTCTGGCCAGCACAAATTGACCTTGATGGAGTGGGTAGAAGGACACATAGATGGGTGGATATGGAAGCCAAGTGAATCTGGGAGACAATGGAGGGATGATGAATATGATTAAAACATTAAATTCTCTTAGAGGGAGATGTCAAGGAAATCCCGGGAGGCTAGGGGACTGAAAGGGGTAGGTATAATCAATGTAGTCAGATAAAGTGTATACATATATGAAATCTTCAAAGAATGCATTAAAAAAAACTAAGCATAAAACTCACCTGTTCCTTAACTGGTCACTGTCACTTTTGCCCTGGATAAAGAATAACTTATACAATCCTGAACTAGGCTAAAAGTTACACGTTTGGGGCAAAAACAGAGTGTTTTTCTTAAAGGTTCACATAACTCAATTACAGTTGAAATAGGCATAGAGTAAAACCTAGGTATGTTGCCTATGCTGGATTCACAATCACAGGAGCATATATTCTTACCTTTTTTCCCTGTGGGCCACAAAAAGGTGCCATACCTCAAGACAGACGGCTGTAAGCCTCTGTTTCAACGCTGGGAATCAAACTTGGGTCCTCTAGATACGCAGGCTCTTGACCGCTGAGCCATCTCTCAACTCGTTTTTTTTTATATTCTTACTTTTCCAGTGTTTATGACCACTACTCTTAGAGATTATTGGTGCTAACTTTCCTCATTTTCCCAAAGTTATTAAAAATAAGGATTTAGCAACAAGTCAATATCATTTTAAGAAAACATATAGGAAAACTACTTTGAGGATCTGTGGGAATAGTCTAGGCAATATGTGGTAGTTTTGGGTTATGGAATGAATACTATGTGACAGTAAACAAGCAAAACAAGATGTATCTCTTTTTGCCAAATGCTTCAGTAGGTGGGAAACTAGGAGTCAACAATTGGTGATTACACATATAGTTGCAGGGATGACCTAGTGATCATAGGTGTCATTTTGAAGGTCCTTAGCTGTCTTCTGTCCTTTCTGGCCAAACATGCCAACTTAACATTCTGAACTGCCACTAGAAGATTCATCATTCTTAACTACCATCTACAATCAATATCTAATGTTTAAATATTGGTGTCCCTCATCTTCCCAGGTGATAGTTGAGGAAAAGCAGATTTAGGATAAAATAACAAATCTAATGAAATACAATAAGCAGTATTAAGAGAGGCTAAAACATAAATGCCTATTTTGAGTCATTTTGTAGTTAGTTTTATTCCTGTATTTATTTTACTAAAACACGGGAATATAACTTTTAAAATTAAACATGGCAAACTAAATGAAACTGCACAATAGCCACAGTGTTGAGTGTTATTTGGAAGCACAGAGACAGAGCAGCCTAAAAAATGGTTAGCTGCTCCAGCTTTCCAAACACTTTCTTTGGCTGAGTGTCCATTTTTCTCCTATACAGAATATGATGGTTCCTATGTTTCTTCCCATCTTGAATTTTTTTTTTTTTTTTTTAGTTTTCTGCATCATGAATGTTGATTGAATTCAAAGATAACATCATTTAGCAAAGTTCTGGACAAAAAGTGTATTGAATATGTTACAGTAATCTATTAATTACGACAAGATCTTAAGGGTGGTTAGACAAAGGAAACAGTTCAAAAGGATACATATGACATGGGGGCAGAAAAGTAGGTTCTTTGGGAAGAGGTAGAAGCAGGTAAGAGAATTAGGCCATGGCAGTGTCAGAGGGAGATGATTAATAACAGTAAAATAATTGCATGTTTGGAAATGCCATAGTTAACATATTACTTTTTAAATATTGTAGAATAAAAAGGAGTAGTAGGCTTGTAGTACTCTGAAAAAATGGGGGCGTCTCATGGCATGTCCCATAGCAATAAAGTGATGCTGCTTCTGGGTGATGGGGATGCCCTTATAATCCATCCCTTCTTAATAGCTTAGGCACTTTTAAGAACAAGAACTCTTACTTTACCCCTTAGTAATTATTTACTTAATATACAAAAGAATGATTCTGCTTTAAGAATCAAACCAGCATTATATTTGAAAATACAAATAAATTAAAACTAATTAATTTGAAATTTCAGGACACAGTGAATGCTTTAGTAAGCAATTGCATTAATCAAGAGGTGTCATTGTAGGATAGTTTGACAGGTGTGTGGGAGTGAGACCCCTATCATAAATACAGATGGAGTCAGAGGAAAACTTTTTTATTGTAATTTATTATTTATTATTTATGATTGTAACATTTAAAATATATTTTTTGTTTTAAATTCATGACACTTCAATTTATGTTATTTTGCTTTCAATCTTGTTATTGAATATATTTTTATGAATTAAAACCATATGCTGACAGAAATAGAAATATATTGCCCTTTAAGCTTAATTAATAATTCATACTAATTATTAGTTGTTGAAAAATATCAAAGTGAATTCCATAGTATATTATAGGTATATTCATTTTAATTATTATTTTTAAGAAAAATCATTAATTCACTGTTTTCAGTATTCAAAGCTATATTTATGATCAATATTTTTCAAGTCTTTATCAACAATTTCCAGAAAGCATGAGTGCAAACACTCTGGATTATTAAAAAAAATTCAAAAAATTCAAATATATTATTGTCAAATTCTTTTAAGAAAGATGTCAATGTTGAAATTCAGTTGATGCTTGCTTTCTTGATAGCATACACAGAAAAATTTGAGCTTAAATATTTTCTTGTACTATTTCCAGAAATCTTAATAGGAAATAAAAGCAAATAAACTAGAATTTATTCATTTAATTTTACTTAATGTCTCAATTACCTTTTCAAATATCTCTTCATTAGTCATAGTAGTATTCTTCTAGAAAAAGCTACCATAGATTTGAGGCATTAATGTGAGCAGTGAAGAATGAGGCCAGGGGGAGAGGCTTTGCATTGATGCTATTCCTGGCATGCAGCCTTGGTTTCATGTAATATGAGTTTGACATAATCCTGAACTGCATATGGAAGCTCTGCAGGAGAAAGAAAAACAAAGTAAAAAGACTGGCTTAACATTCCAAGTCTGATATCATGGCTCTTGATAAAACCATTGTAAGAAAATTGTACGCTCAGAGCTTGTACTTGTTTCAGAGTGAGTTCAAGACCAGCCTGGACAATTCAGTGAGACTCTACCTCAAGCAAAAATTGAATTCTCAGAATTTTCCATCAAGCTCATGATGATGTACTGACAATGAAATTTACTGAAATACAGGAAATTAAAACTGAGGGACTAGGGAAGTAGTTCAGCAATTAAGAACACTGGTGGCACTTGCTGAGGTCTCAAGTTTGATTCCCAGCAACCACGTTGCAGCTTATCACCAGTTCTCACTCCAGTCTTAGGGGATAAAACATTCTCTTTGCCTCTTCAGGGACACTGTGGGCATATGATGAACAGATACACACACACGCATGCGCTCGCACACGCACACACACAAACACAGAGAAAAAAAACTATATGCATTAAAAGTAAACAAAGTTAAAAATATTAGGTGAATTTAGGAATAACATAATATTTTGATGTTGCATGCTTTTGTGGGTGTTATATCAGAGATTCTCAGTTTAGGAAGTCACTGGTAGATGTGATAAATCTAATAAGATGATTTTTCTTCCTCGATAGTATATTTTTAATGATATTGTATTTACTACATCACTAGTTTACTTCCATTTGATATGTTTCATTAGTATATAATAACCAAGAGGAAATGCACATTAATGTTGTCTCACTTACCTGAAGGTAGTCTAGCCATGGGTATGAGAGGATAGAGTGCTACCTGTCTTAAATGTGCAGTGCCCTGAAGATCAGACACTCCTGACAGACAGTGAATAGCCAAAAACTAAACAAACCAAGCAAACAATACAGCATCTTTGTGTTTTACTTTAAAATCCAAAGTTCAATATTTTGTAACTAAATTTTCATTAAAATATACAGCAAATTAAATCTTACAAAAGCTCTAACTTGTGCTGATACCATAAGCAAATATTATTTTAATGATGACATTTTGGTATGATCCTGGAAATTTATATCTACAAAGCTCAGAATTCAAATGCAATCAGTATACGAAAAATTGCAATGTTAGTGGAAGGCATTTTATTTTTACCACCGGAAGTATTTAAAATTAGAGCTGGATGGCTGTCTATAATTCTACCAAGACTCTTCTATCATTGTTTTTCATCGTGAGTCTTCCATATGGCACACAAGAGAAGCAGTCTTTCAGCCTCCATGTGTATCAGATCTAGCGTCAGCATCACAAACATCCTAGAGAATGGTTTGTACCAGGTGTCTAACTTGTTATTTGCACATATCAAAAAGAGCATGGCCTTGATCCAGACCATAGCAGGGTCTGGTGTCTTCTCCTTTTGTCAGTCAGGAGAAGACTGTGACATGAGAGACACTGGTCTTGAGAGCTGCCTCTTTCTTTTGTCCATGAGCTCAACATTTGTATTTTTACATATATTATAAGAAGTTCTAAACAAATGAGAGAAACCCTTTGTGAATTTGGTGTGCTTCAATGAAAAATATAGCAAAAGGGAGGATAACTGAAGAAATCTAGGAAGTAAAGCAATAATGCCACAGCCACCCCCAAGCTGTCACACATTTGAAGAGTTAGAGTGTACATTTTGGGTAATTTTCACAAGTATATTAAATCCAAGTCAAATTGCTAAGATACTATCTCATAACTGTAATTATAAGTGGCAAGGAACATGTGTTGACAGCAATATTAAATGCTACATTTAAATTTATAATTAGCAACTCAAATCTGTAAACTGCCCCTAACTTTCTTCTATTGTCATTTATTTCTTACGTAAGGATAGCATTGAACAGATGAAATATTTAATGCAAACATTTTTCATAATGTCCTACTAAGGTCTTTAACAATGTTCTGTTTAAAACGAGATAACCAGGTCTCAGAGACCTTGAAATAGTCTTTGAATCTGGTCCTATAAGGAAAGAATTAAGCTTACATTCATCTACCGAGAGATCATTCAAAACTTAGTAGCTTATGTAGTTGGAATCACTAACATCACTGCTTTTATTCTTAAATCATAAGGCAATAACTATGAATTCATAACTACATATGCCATTTGATATGCCCCATAACCATGGTAATCAGAGAGCCCACTGGTAATAAGCTATTTTGTTTTGTGTTTCTTCGTTAATATTTTATGACGTTTAGAATAAAGACAAGTTTCAGAGACAGACATGGATCCAGCTGTGCCACTTATTAGCTGAAATGTATGTGAAGTCTTGTGCTGTGCTTGAGCCTGGTGGTATTTTGTACGGAATTGTGCTGTTGAAAGGTGAAGTGCTGCAGGATGTGTGCGGTGCCTTTGCCAAGCACAATGAGGCTCAGTGAATATGATGTCTTTGGTCTGTCTTCAATGAATATTTTTCACTCTGTGTTTTACATCTCACAAAGCACTTTCTTTTAAATAGTGTGTTCTGAACTTCGGTATCATCCTGTGGTCAGGTGGAAAGGTCTTCCTTCTGATGTGTATTCAAACGAACGTGAAAATGGGTAGATGCATATGCAAGTTCACTAAAAGGCTTCAGGAATAAACATGATACAGCAACAGTGACTTTATAAGCAGACAGGCAGGATGTGAAAAGGTATTCAAGAAGCATTTCCAAGGATGAGGGAAGACAGGAGCCAAATGAGGCATTTACAAGTGTAAATTGGGAGAAATTTGAACTGTTCTACACACATTTCTGGGTCGTGAAGTATAGTAGTATGTAGTTAAGGATTATTTAATTAGTTCTTTGGTGACACTTAGACATTTAAAAAACTGTTACAAGGATTGAATATTATGTCAATTAATGTTTTCTCTCACCATTCTGTCTTCATGTTACTCATGTCTTTATGTGTGCCTGTGTGTGTTTTCTCCTAACAAGTTCCTGTATTTCTTGTCCCGCTCCAATCTCTTATTTCTGTTAACACTTCTTTGACTACGTATACTAATCCTCTTGCCTCTGTCTTGCAAGTACTACAGTATATATGTATTGAGAATAACTCAGATAATTAAGAGATTTTTTTTCCATCTCAACATCCTTGATTGTACGTGCAAAGTCCTTTCTCATATATACATATTATAGAAAAGTTCCAAGAATTAATGCATGGGGACACTTTTTGGTTTACTGAATAAAATTAAAATAGTCAGACCACTTTCTCATTGGGTACTCATGGGTGGATTTTCTGAAGACAAAGCAGTGTTGCTGAGAGAACTGACTCAATTTTCAATGGATTTCTGTGAAAAGAAGTCTCAGTTCTTAAGTTATAATGGAGTCTTCTGATACCTTATGATCATGACATTAAATTTATGTCACCATAGTGAATATATAATAATTAATCTTTCACTTTCCTCTAGGAGACAGTGATATTTCTCAGGTCTCTAATCATAACTTCTCATAGTTCATAAAACAATATATCCATCCATATATCCCACTTATATCTAGAGGTATTTTTAAAAAAATTTCACTGTAACATAAAATATGATAAATCTATCTAAATTCATAGTAAAATATGTATGTCATGATTACCTTTCCAGCAGATCTTAAAGATCCTAACATTATCTATGCATTGATTAGTTTCCCCTGAGAATTATGTAGTTATGATTTGTATTTACAGTTCCCAGAAACATGCTTCCACTTTCAAGGACATGCATAGTGTTTCTTGGGTGAATATGTGGACTTATATTTCTTCAATATTATATATTCACATCTAATAAATAAAATATGTAACATATTTATATGCTATAGAAATTATTGATAAATATATTATGAATATAGTATGTTTATTTATATTTATTACATATATGTATGTGTGCATATTTTAAACTAAAAAATGGCGGTGAATTCTTCTTCTGTATGATTATTTATTACAAAAGAATTTCATTTGAGAAGAGGTAATAGTTCCTATTTTTATCCTGAGATAAAAGCATTGAGAATATTCTAATGTTAAGTTTTATTCTCCAATTTTGAAACTGTGATTCTTGTGTGCTTGTGTTTTTTCAAATAGGTGAGTAGAGGAATGTTGCCACCCCAAGCAGGTGGGCTGATATCATGTAGCACATTAATTTGCATCAAAAACATGTTAACATGCCTGTGTGGAACTCTTTCATCAGCCTGATTCCTAGCCAGCATTGTGGGGGTTACTCTGAATTAAAGAATACACTTACATTATGAATCTCTGTGGAACAACTTTCTAAAAACATTTGGGATATTGGAGAATTTTAAATAAACAGGTAGTTTACAGTCATTTAAGCAAAGGAAAGATTATTTTTATGCTGTTTTATCAGAAAAAGTATCCACTGCTTCTTAAAGACTGTGTCTTGTAGAAAAAGTGAGATGACTATTTCATGTTTCCTTACTTAACAGTCAAATGAAGTATAAGCTTTATATTAAAAGTATATAATATGTATGTTTTATAACCTAGTTAAAGAATACTATACATAAAATATATGAAATTCTTTTCTGTACATATGCCACTCTTTAATTTCAATATGGGAGAGTATACACATATAGACTTATGTTAAACCACAAACTTTTGATTGCCTTCATTAACTGCCTGATTCCCATTGTTTGTCCCAGCCCCTCCTACTTTTCCCATTTTTTCATGTGGTATTTCTCTCTGTTCCCAGCTTTAGCCAAATAAGTTTTCTTTCTACTTTCTGAACATGCTAATATTTTGCCGCCTGACGAATTTGCACATTATTTTCTCTTCTTGTAAATCTATCACTATTTGGTCTATCTTTTGTCATGCAGACTGCATTTGTGAGATACACATATGGAAGACTCTCCTCCCCTAGGAATCTTAAGTGTCTCCCTCTTATAACCTCTAGCAATATGGAATATATGGTCCGTACAATCATAAGAGCCCTGAAAACCTGTCGCAAGGTCTCTGTGAATGTGTGCAGAGTGTGTTTAGTTAACTCCATGCTCCACAAGTCAAGGCCCTATCACCTGTTCTCTACTGCATAAATAGTCTGTTTAGCAGTTTGGCTAGTATAAAGTATAATGATTGATAAAGTATATTGTGTTATGGGAATTCATTCATCCAATAGGTTTTTGGGTACCGGCACTTTAAGTTGTTGTCTGAGGTAATATGTGTGGACAAATAAGAACAGACAGAAAGCATGTTTGCTTTCTTGTGTGGTGGTCAGAAATTTTATCACAGCTCCTTGCACCCACAAAGTGGAATAAAGTGGCAGCTCTCTACATTAATTGTGTGAGTGTTCCCCAAGTAAATATTTGTTATCCTTTACTCTGGGCTTTCATGGACTTCCTTACTTATGCTTACATTTTGGTGCCCAATGTGGGATGTGGGAGCTCGTCTGAGACATGAACACAGAACCTTTCACAGCCCAAGTGTATGCCATTCTCAGTACTAATTGATTCTGTAGAACTTCTCAATATAGTTACTGACTCTCAATATGCAGAAAGAGTTGTTTTACACATGGAAAATGTTGAATTTATTCATGATAAGATAGAACTAACTGTTATTTATATAACTACAGAAGACATATAACTACAGAAGATAATAATCACCCCATATGCATATAAGATCCCATATGTGTCTACCAGGGCCTCTCGTGATATTGAGATGAAATTTTCAACTAAATGAAAATTTTAATTGATTGCAGAAGGCTTTTTTCTCCATTTAATAAAGAAGTAAAAATAGCATACCTGATGTCAATAAAAGGAGATGAGTATTACTGTGGTTAATCTTCTTTGTCAGCCTAAAATATCTGATAGGTGAAAAACTCATTAGAAGAAATGTATCCATTAGACTGCCCTATGGAAATGTCTGTAGGGAATTTTCTAGATTTCTAATTGATAAAAGAAGATCCTACCCATTGCCGGTGGTAGGATCTTTAGTCCGGTAGGACTGGGCTACAAAAGAAGGGTGGCTAAATAAGAGTGTGGGAGCAAGGCTATAAGATGTTTTCCTGTACAGTCTTGGCTTCAGTTCCTGCCAACAGTCTCCTGCGTGACCTCTGTCCTAGTATCTTCCTTGGTAATGGCTTGTAATATGTAAATTTGTATTAACCTTTTTCTTGTCAACTTGTTGTTAGTTATGGAACTTGTCACGGGGACAGGAAAACAAGCTAGGACAGAAGAACACACACTCCATAAAGCTAGAACAAATGTACAAGGAAAAATTGCACAATGGGATTAACTGTTTCAGTTTTCAAAAGTGACATTGAGTATAGGAACCATTGGACTTTGGCAAATGTGGTAGAACATTCTACAAAGTGTGGTATGTGTATTTTATACTTGGCTCACACAAATGGTGGACCATGAGTTTCTTTCTACTTCAATGACATGATAATGAGATAATATGCAAAGAAATGAAATCAACAATAAGTGCAGCCTCTTACATTCTTGGAGTTTCTAAAACATCGACAACTTTTTATAAAAGGTATATGCGAAGGAATAGTATACCAAAGAAAATAGTAATGGTGTGTAGAATTTAACACATAAATGAACTACTATGACTTTTTATTTGCTATTTCTCTAGATATTGATGATTGGATTGTTTTATTTTTAGGCTTATTTATGTATTTGTTTGCTTTTGTGGTACTAAGCCCTTAAACATGCAATACAATGGTCACTTGCATTATGCAATCCTCTGAATAGTGTGTATGATGGGATTTGTGTTTCTTCCTCTCCCTGTAATTTTCTATTGTTGTGATAAAACACCATGACAAAGGCAACTTAGAGAAGGAAGGATTTATTTGTACTTGTGGTTCCAAAAGAATAAGTGCCCATTGCCATCATGGCAGGAATCACAGCAATAAGTTGGTATGTCAACTGTAACAGTAAGCTGAGAGAACATATCTTAAACTGTAAGCAAGAAAGAGGGATGATACACTTAAAATGGTCTAAGGCTTGCTCCAGCAAGGTCACACCTCTTAAGGCTTCCCAAACAGTGCCAGAAAGCAGGGAACCACTTGTTCAAATTGCAGAGACTTGGGAGTATATGCTTAGCATTCAAATGGCTGCACTTCCTTTTGATGTATTGCTTTAAAGTTTTTTAGTTGAAATAAAGTTGCATAATTTTCCTCATCTCTTTCCTTCCTACAACCACTTTCATGTCCATCACTCCTCAAATTTATTGTTTTATTTGTGATTGTTTCTGTTTATATAAAGGCATGAATGCATATTTATAACCTACTCTATACACTTAGTTTTACCCATATGTATATGATTTGGGCTGAACACTTGGCATTGAATATCCAATTCGCAGATTCATCCCTCAGAATTACTTATTTTTCCCTATTCTCGGTACATAGTCACCAGTAGTTCTTTGTCTAAGGTTTGGATACCAAGATTTGCCCTTTTATTTTAGCATGTTTATTACTTATACTTCTTCAGGTCTTGTCTAGGCAGTCATATTGTTGAGATATCATAATTGAAGCTTACCTATATTTTCTAAAGATAAAATTGCTTATTAAATTTCTTGGACCTACACTTCTTCTACAATCCTTTCTCAATGTTTTCTGAGTCTATGGTCCAGGAATTTCGTATATATATATATACATATCTATATACATATACATATATGTATATATATTTGTGTGTGTGTGTATGTGTATGAATGATTAGTTGGTGATCAACATTTCATAATATTATGATCCCATGACTTTTGTCTATTGTGGTTGTCTATAATAGTCTCTACCTGTTATAAAGAGAAGTTCTTTGATAAAGGGTGAGAGTTACAGTCATTTGTGGGTCTAGGACAAGTACTTGGACTGTTGTTAGTAATGATATTGGTTTACAAAAGTGGTGACTGAATGTTCTCCCTTAATATTCATGAAGTCACTAACCCTAAGCAGTTATCTAGGTTTTCAGTACCAGGCACAATTTTACTCTAGTAATAGACTTCAAGTCAGATTTTAGACAGCTGCTAGCTATCACCAAGATGTAATGTCTACTATTACATTTTTAATTAGTATTTCTCTACTGGTCATTGCTGTGTTCATAGGCGCCACAGTTAGGTTGAACTAATAAATGCTTCCCTACCTCAGATGCTTGAATATCACCTTTCATTACTATGAAAGCTAGTCCTGAGGAAGGAGACTTTCAGTACAAATCCAACTTGGATTTGCGGAGTCTTAAGTCTTAAGACATTCTTAGTATTACTTTTCCTTTTTCTCCCGTCTGTCTGTATTGACTTACCACTGATCTTCCAAATTAGAGCAACATCTCACTTTCTCATCTCTCCATTCATATTACTTATATCCTGTTTTACGCAATAGTGAACTCCTACCATGATCTATTTTTACTTTCTAGCTTCTGTCATTGTTCCAGGTTATATACTCATATCTTAAGATTGGAAGCTGAGGACCACAGTGCAAGAAAACATGTACTGTTTGTCTTTCTGGGTATAGGTTGCCTCACTCAGTATTGTATTTTCTATCTATTTGTAAATTTTATGATTTATTTTTATTCACAACTGAAAATATATATATATATATATATATATATATATATATATATATATATCACATTTGTGTGGTATTTCAGATCTCTGTTTTGCTCCTTAGGTATCAATAACATATTACCCTTGTCTTCAAGTCTTTGCGAATCTCTAGGAAAACTCCCCACCTTGCACATCCATGTTTTCCATTTGTTGTGCTTGCCCCAAATCATAGGTAATAAAAGTAAAGGTTTGGAGAAGGAGCTGTGGGCTGCATTCCTGCAGCCCAGCTCCCGGCCACCTGGCTAGCTTATGCCCTGAAATAACAACAGACAAACTATATTCATTTAAACACTGCCTGGCCCCTTAGCTCTAGCCTCTTACTGGCTAACTCTCACATCTTGCTTAACCCATTTCTAATAATCTGTGTAGCACCACAAGGTGGTGGCTTACCAGGAAATATTCAGCATGTCTGACCCTGTGGCTGGCTTCATGGCATCTGTCTTACTGCCCTCTTCCTCCCAGAATTCTGTTCTGTCTTCCCCACCTACCTATGTTCTGACCTATCAGGCCAAGCAGTTTTCTTTATTAATTAACCAATGAAAGCAACAGATAGATAGATAGAAAACCCTCCCACATCACAGGTTCATATTAAAACATCCAGGGTTACCACAAGAAAAATAATTTCCGTGTTCCATCAGTACTTATAAATTAAGCATAATATTCAATAAAGTTAGAGTCCATATTGTGAACAATTAGATGAGAAAGAAATCCCAACATGTAAAAGACAGTAGGTCCTACATTTTATATATAAAATTGTTCTATGATTTTTATCCCAATTAACATTGCAGACTACTTTAATCTATTTTATTTTAGTCTAATTTATTCTCTACAACTTCAAGCACTATAATGAGATAACCAAATTTAAGTGATTGTATAGCTGAGTATTGTGTCTAAAGGATTAGAAATTTTCTTAGAGCAAGAGACCCAAAGCATTTTAATGTTAGGTGAGAAGGAAAGCAGAAGATGCTAGTGTTAGCTGATTGGTTTACCAACAAGGAAATGAATTTCGTTTCCTATTTCTTTTTATTTTTTATTTATTTTTATTTTTTCCTTATTTTTTTATTAAAGATTTCCATCTCCTCCCCTCCTCCCCTTTCCCTCCCCTCCCTTCCACCCATACCCCCACTCCCTCCCTCTCCAGGCCAAAGAGCCATAAGGGTTCCCTTCACTATGTTAAGTCCAAGGTCCTCCCAGCTCCCCCTAAGTCCAGGAAGGTGAGCAACCAAACTGACAAGGCTCACAGTGAGCCCATCCATGCTGAAGAGTCCAAGCCCATCGCCGTTGTCCTTGGTTTCTCAGTCCTCCTCCACTGTCAGCCACATTCAGAGAGTTTTGCTTCCTATTTGTGATGAGATGTAATTGTGTAATTTAGAGTTAGGTTCCATCCTTTAAAACTTAAGCTGTATCACTTCAATCGAAACTAGCAGTATCCTGTTTGCTGTTTAGAAAAAAAGTCTAGGCCCTTGAGAAAGATATCTTCTGGTGAAAAAAACAGAAAAAAAAATAAAAATAAACTTTTAAAAATGTTTACTCTCAAAGGAGAGAAGTAAACTATCACTATCACAAGTTTCTGACATTACATGCTCTCTAAGCAGCAGGTCTCAACCTGTGGATCACAGTCTTTTTGGAGGAGGATAACATGACCCTTTCACAGGGATCACCTAAGACCATCAGAAACCACAGATGGACAACTCATAACAGTAGTAAACTTACAGATATAAAGTACCAACAAAAATCATTTTATGGTAGGGGGTTGCCATACGATAAAGAGCTATATTGCAGGGCCATAGCATTAGGAGGTTTGAGACATCCTGCTCTATGGAAAGGGAGATCAGGGCCCCAGGCAGAAAGACACATGCCTGAGGGCTTCTTAGGCTGAGGGAACACATAAAAGACTATGGTTAATACAGGTTTTGTATTTATTCTTCAGTAAATGTTGTGACTTGCTAAGTTAGATGGCAATATTTTAAAATTAGTTAATTCATGTTGGAAAATTGCTTTTTGAAGTGCTGTGTTTTAAAATTTATGCATCTATAAATAGGCTACAAGTGTTCTCTATTTTTTAAGGGCCAGACTATAATAACTAAACAATAAATAACTCTAACTTTAAAGTAACGGGCCAGTTTTTAAGTAGAAAGTGCAATATTCCACTTTCAGTACCCAGGAGAATTAAACTTTTGATATGTATATTGTCTATCTGAAATTTTTCTGTGATGAATTGCAATTCTAGGAAAATACAATTTTCCTATAATATTTTGAAAGAAACTATGTATTTATTTGATTGTTCAGATAGAGGAATTCTCCATACAGTTTACAGGAAAAAATATTTTGTCTAGAGAAATATTTTATACCTTTATTACTAACTTGTTAATTGTGATTAGGAACAACTGGGTTAAAAGAATGTGCGTCACTGTGAGAATATTATTTCTCCCTTTTGGCTTCAGAAAAATTGGATAGCTACTGTTTTGGTAAAATATTGAACAATGATAGTCTCTTGTATAGGAGCAATTCCAATTGTGGAAGAAGAAAAAAAGTAGCTGTTTGTAAGATACATGATATGATAGAATTAAAGGAAAGCAAGAGAAGCCACTAACCCATGGAGCCCATCTCCCTCTAGCCTACCACTCACCCATAGCACAACAGAGTATGTAGAGCTATGTGCTCTAACTGGATCTGGTAAGACCTTTTTAACACTTAGGTATCAATTTCTTGTTTACATATTTCATTGTTTCTGTTTTTATAATTAATTAAACTATGAAAGCTTTGCTATTTCTCAGAAACGTGTCAGAGGAGAAAGTAAGCATATGAAGTTTGCTAATAGGGGTCACTCACCTAGAAAAAAAATAAGATGATCATTATACAGATCTAGCACTACATTCTATATTGCTGGAGCATCAAAATATTATTCCTATTTGAATAGTAGAACATTTTTATATTATCATAGTATTATTCTTGATTTCTTTATCACCGAAATCACTTCCTTTTCCATGTCTTTTCTGCATTCCCATCACTTTACAAATAATTATTGTTGTTCTTACATAGACATTATCATATTTGGTTGACAGGTTGAAATGATGACCTGAAACACAGAGATAAGAAAGTTCTGTAATCATGTTATCTCAATTTATAATGTAAGAAAAAGGCTGCAACAAATGTATAAATAATGAGAAATGAGGAAAGAGTAAGAGGAATCACATTCCTGACATCTTTTAACAGTGTACGTTTGGCCTCCATTTGTAATCAAATAACTGTGTGAATCTGTAAAACCTTAGGGGAGAAAATTTAAAAAAAATTAATTCTACTTTCTGTGATTAGATGTTGGTTTGTTGTAAGTTTATCTCATATTTATTGTGGTTCAATTGCCAGGAAATAAATGATACAACAAAGTTTTGTGTGTAATCTATACAGATTATGTATAACATGTCAGAACAATATTCTATATCTGCAATACATTTGAGACACATATGCATGTGAAATATAAACTTATGGGTGCTTGTACTTTAATTTGATATATTGAAATATTTGTTAGTTTAAGTATATAAGTCAATGTTATTAATTTTTCCTTACTTGATGAGTCAATGTTTCTGTTGCAAGATACTTTTTCTTACTTACAATATTGGATTAATGGACAACATACATATAAAATAGCTGGCCTCCGATGCCAGTAAAATCAGTTCTTATATTTTTCGGTTTACACATCATGATTCTCTCTTTGACATTTGTAAGGAAGGAATCAGATTGGTAAGAGCAGAAAGAAGCAAGAAAGGGAGCGAAGAAGACATTGAGAAAAAAAAGGATAGCAGTAAGGGAGAAGGAACAAGGAAGATTGGTAGGCTAGAACAGGTCAGAAAGGAGGAAAGGCACAAGAAATGATTAAATCTGGGGTTAATATCTGTTAATCACTAGTTATCAAAATTAAAGGTCCACTAAATATCAATTCCTGAAACTCCTCAGCACTCCAACTTCCTGAATGTATTCCTCCATCAATATGCACATGAAATGAATGCCTATTTCCATACCAGTGTTAAAGGAAGTAGTTCTTCCTCTACTCTGCAGAAATACATAAAATCTACATTTCCCTTAATAGTCTTTTGGCTTTATTTAACACTTCAATGAATTCTTAGTGCTTTGATAGTTTTTTTCTATATCTTGTAGTGATTCAAATATCTACATAGTTTTCTTTGATTCACCAAATTATTTATGATTACAAAGCTATTGGATATAGCACAAATTGTCTTTAAATTTGGGTAAGCTCACACAGAATTTAAGAACATATTGAACAGAGAATGCATGATTATTAGATTTTGGTTGTTAACCTTCCCTATTATTTCCATTTTTCAGTTCTCACAGGTTGCAAATTTATAGCAGATATCCCTTTCTTCCTATCCTGATATTTCACTATGTGTTCTGGAAGAACAGAGTCCTCTCTCACCCACCTTCCTCCATCTTGCTTTCATCTGTTTCTTCAAATTTTATGATACATGAAATCTATTTTCAATTTCTGTCTGTTAATACAAGTCTTTACTTTTTGCGCTAAAGCTGCCTACACCTCTCTTTTAGTACTCATTCACCCTGAGGAAAAATTATGTACTTCACTTGGGAGGATATTGTTTGTTTCTTTGGCACAATGCATAAAGAATAACAGGACTTTCTTCCCTCTCGTGTCAACATAAGAATAATGAGAATTTTTATAATCTTATTTATCCTCATTGATTTATTTTTTTGTTTTCTTCAAAAGTAAGTACTAAGAAAATGTCACTGGCATATAAGAAGTTGAAAAAAGCTAATAAAATTGACAATTTTCTTTTGCTGTAAATGATTCTGAAGTAGAAAAAAGTAAATTATGATTACATAAAGATATGGTGGTTAGATATAGAAATAAACAGTGAAAATGCATGGAGAAATATATGTGTGCTTATATTCCTATTATAATTGTATTATAATGTCAGGAACCGGAGATTTATCTTGCCTTTGAATGGTTTGATATCCAGGAGTGTTTAACTCAACGTAAATTCAGTATTCTAGTATCTTAACTCTACTGGCATTGAAGCTGGGTGAGGTAAGTGTTCACCAACTCCTATAGTTTGACTCCCCATGGAAAACCTTACCCTCTCTGAGGAGTGGATCCCCAGTGATGTGGGGGGAAGCAGGAGAAGGATAGGGAACTGGGATTTGTATATAAAATGAGAAAGGATTGCTTTTGATTTTGTTTTTAAAAGAGCTTGACTGAAAAATTAGTTATATGTTACCAACTTATTCCAATAAGGAAAAGTATATAGAAAAAAATAAAGAAGACGAAAGAAACCTGGCAAGATTACAATTTTTTTGTTTTGTTTGGTTTGGTTTTTTACCACTGGGTTTTGTTTGTTTGTTTGTTTGTTTTTGTTTTTCTGCATGGTGAAATTCTAGGATAGCTGTCTGTAATGGGAGTACTAGAATATTCTATATCAGAAGTACTGTGGAGTTGGTCATGTATGCCCAAATCCTGCTCTTGTGGACAGATGGCTGGAGAGGTTGTGTGGTAGGTCTGTATAGTCACATACTTTCTCTTATCTAAACATTACCAAACATTTAAAATGACAAAACTGAACTTATTCTATATCTGAGCAAGGATTATTTGTTCTTTTGATGATCAGTTTATTGAGTTCTTTGCATATTTTGGAGATCAGACTCTACATCATGTGTATCTTGATCTTGCCTGGGATTGAGAAATACAGAGCTTCTTTGTAATAGAAACAAGTCTATGAAGCTTGTGTCTGAAATGTGGTGTTATAAATTTTGCTTCTTCTCTCCAGCTGGTATTGGCAGATTTAAATTTCATAAGGACAAGTTGCATAAATGAGGTGGTTATGCTGGTGATTGGTGATAGCAATTTAGATGTTGTTCTTGGGGAGGAAAAGGAGTAGTTAGCTTCAGACAGTCTATGAAGGAAGAGATTTTTCATGAGTGTATAACAAGGACCCATTTGTTGCTAGTGTACATATCCTCCAAGGAATTCAGTGGTGTGTACCCTATTAAGTAATAACCTGTCATCTACTATTGGCTAATGGCAGTTTCCTGAAGAGGTAACAATTATTCAAGCTATGGAAATTCCCCTAAAAATGAACTTAAATGAGAGAGGTATTTCATATGAGAGAAGTAAAAGCTAAAAGATCCTTGGGAAAGCAGAAATATCTCAGTGATCAATGTTTTTAGATCTCACACAGAAATCCCATGTCACCTATTCCATGTGGTTGTATCATCTTACCCTGTCCATCAGATTCCCCTCCCTTTTTCTTGAAAATGTCCTGGGCTCCATATGTTAATTATTATTCTATCTCATTTCCAGAGGAATGGATGTTACCCTGTGATATTATGAGTCATAAGAAGACCTCCTTCATCCCACAGGCAGAGGAAAATTTGATTTGTTGAAAATTTTATTCACAGAAGTGTTGGCATTTTTCTTTTCTGGAATACATGTAAATGTGAAAATGCTGGATATGAACTTTACATCTACTCATGCCAGCTGGATTGATCATGGGAGAAATTTGTGGAATTTAAATGTTACTGTTTACAGGTGGAAGGAAGGAGGAAATAAAGAAAAATGGAGGGAAAACCTATCTGCATATGGAGGATAATATAGCAGGTGAGGGAATGACAGCTAATTAACATTAAAGATGTTTGAAAAAGTCATAAAGAAACATTATTTCATGAGCTTACTTAAAAGCAAAAGCAAATATATATGGAGTCTCTCTCTCTGTATCTCTCTCACTCTCTCTCTCTCTCTCTCTCTCTCTCTCTCTGTGTGTGTGTGTGTGTGTGTGTGTGTGTGTGTGTGTGTGTGTGGTTAAATTGGGTTATCCTACAAAGTAGGACAACACTATTTCCAAGAGCCAGAGCCCAGCTGATAAAAGTCTTGGTGCCAAGTATGGAAAACATCTCTTTGTGTTGTATGTCATGAAAGTTCAAGAGACTCCCAAAACAATATAGGCTATCATTATTATCCTCAGTTGCTTCCAAGAACTTGAGGTATGACTGTGTTTCTAAGAATGCAACACATTTCAGAAAAGTTACTTGGATAAATTGAGTCATACCTTCCTTGGAAGCCTCCTGTCTGTGTAGTAGGTCTTGTCGTACCAGAAGATGCAACACAAACTGCCAAGGGAGAATAGAAACAAGTAATTCTGCCATCTGTAAAGTTAATAAATGATGAGTACACAATATTCCACAATTTTGCTAGACTGTCATTTTTATCTTGAAGAAATAAACAGAAAAGGAAGAGAGAACTCATGCTGAGTACTATAAACTTGGGCACATATCTATGGCTGTGAGGCCAGGCACTCTAGACAACTGTCTAGTTACATTTTATTTTCTTTTTTAAAGAGAGGATTCATGTTTAGTGATAATCTTTGCACTTTTAAATGAATAATTAAAATCTATCATTTTTTATATAAAAGATATAAAAGGAAATGACTCTGGCATCTCCCTATTGCTAACTTTAGTGACTCTACTTAGGGAACACAAGAGAAAGAAGGCTTTTCTTAGCATAAATACTTCTTGGAGAATTAGAACTACAAAATTTAATTAAATTTAAGTAATGAAAATTACAAAATTATAATTACAAAATGTATGGGGTTTTTTGTTTATTTTCTGCTGTAATTTATTCTTACCTCGGGTTATCAAATGAAGATAAGGTTATCAGATCTTAGGATATAAAAGAAAGTTTTACCAGGTGGGATGAGTGCAGACACTACAGCTCAGGGGTCAAGATTCAGCTACAAAAACATATACCATTTTCCCAATTTCCTTAGTCCCAGACTATTCTGTGTCATCATAAATATCCTGTCTTCTTTTTATGATCAATTTTCCAGAAATATAGCATCAGGCACCACATTTTAGAATGAACTTTTCCTGACATCAGCTGTACCTTGGAGGGTACAAATACAGTATGTTATATATCCAGGAATTGATTACCATTTGAAAGTACTCAGAGAGAGAGAGAACAATGACACACACATTCCGGACATACATTGGCAAATTATAAGTAAGGACGAACACACGAGGAAGAAATATCCTAAGATGAAAGGAGGCCCTTTGTCACCTCAGACCTTCCTACATGAAGAGCAACTGTGGTAAAAAGGGGTCTAGCACACACTTCATAAAAGGTACTTGCTGTCAAATAGTAAAGTTTTACCTGAGCTTTCTTTGCCTTGTGAACAAGTTTCCCTATATAAAACAGCATCTTGCTAGTCAGGTTTTCTTAAACCATTACAATTTCTAAATGTAATATAAACACTTGTACCCACAGAAATTGTAGTTTCACTCATTATCATGCAAGGTTATCAGTATAAAGGAAACTCCCATTTGCAGCAGATATGGAGTCTATGGAAGAGGTCTACGACTTGTCAAAATGCAGAGAAAAAGTGACAGTGAGGAGCTCATCTTCTTGCTGGTAGATCTATCAGATAATCATTGTAATTAAGGCTCAGGAAAACCATGGAAGATGGAGTGGAGATGGTAAGAACCAGAGGATCAAGATGTCCATTGCGGGAATGGATCTTCTGGAAAGGTCAGGAGAATGTCACATGACATTTCAAGTGTATGGTTGTTTAAATAAGTCTTGCATGATGACAACACAAGTTGACAGAGAAATTATTTTTCTCCAAGAGTGAGCCCTTGAGAGGTTATGCAATTTTGATTTATCAGCTCCAAACACATGAACACTCAAGGAAGAAAAATGGACCCACATTCATACATATGAATGACAATGATAATTAAAAGAAGAGATCATAAAATTGAGAGGAAATAAGGGGTGAAGAACATGTTGGAGAAAGAAGAATAAATGTTGCAAAAAATGTAAATACAGTACTCACTAATGAAACTCTCAAGATATTTTAAATTATAAAATTGTATTATAAGACTAGAATTATGGTCTTTTTTAACTTTATGGTATAGCCGGAAACTAAGTTACCACAGAAAAGTAGCTTGGTCAAGGCATCTTAAAACCTCTGGCAATATATTACAGCTTCCCTGTGACATGTAAAATTATAAAAGTTTAATTTTTAACAAATAATTAATCTATATTGGAAATCAAGGATAGTAGATATAATTTTTTGTCCATTTTATATTATATGTAAGGTATTAGCAACACTAAGGAAGTATTTGGTCTCCTGGGTTTTTAACTTATAATTTTACTCTATAACTTGGGTTTCTCTTCTAATATAAAAAGTTTTTCTCAATATTTTTGAATTTTCATATTTACTTTTAAGTCTGTATCAGTTTCCAATATTTTATCCATTGCATATTTGATTACATGTTATATACAGGGAATTTTTTAAAAATTTTGTTTGCTTGTTTTTCATGGTCACTTCTGTGGGATAGTTTCATCTATTTGGTTCCCCAAGTTTCCTATTTTCTACCTATATGTTTATCTTCAGTAGGTTTGTTGAAATATGTGTGTAGTCTCTTTAGTTTTATGAAGGCAATAAGATTCACATTCCTGAGCTAAGCTGTTTCTACTCTAAGTAACTCCCACAAAAGACATACTCAATGAGAAGTCACTTTTTGATCGCTTCCGTATACTATCATATTTGTTGTCCAAATCTGTCTTTTGATTGTTCATTTTATAACATGTCAGACAGTTTTATTACTGATAAGCATAAAAGACACAGCTATGTGCATTGTACAGTCTGTCAGAACTAATGTAGAGGGACACGATGACAACTGAAAGTGATCTTGTTATTCACTGACCATGACAGAGGTCGGTACTCTGGAACAGGACTAAAAGCACAGAATCATGTAATTTATATACTATGGAATTATGTTTAGTTAATAAAGTAAGACATTTGCCATTAAATGTATTCAAGCAAACTATTGAATTCAAGCACTGGAATTTCCGCTCATTAGAAGACTGTTGATCAAGGTTCCAACTAGGTTAGAGTGTGTGTATGTGTGTGTGTGTGTGTGTGTGTGTGTGTGTGTATACCATCACTCAGGATCTTCCTCATAGAAAATAAATACTGGTTCAAGTCCTGAATTTTGATTTTATTGTCAACTCATTTTAATTATGAAAAATTGTAAAGGAAAAATTAGAATAGAGACAAAAAGGAAACTTTAATCTGATGGTCCACTGGAAAGCCAAGAGACTTTGTTATGACAGAGAAAAAGCCAAAATCTCATGGTGTACTCTTCAAAATAGGTACTACTATGTATATTTACATGTATGTTGATGTTTTTATGTAAATATATGTAAACAAATTAAATATTAATAATTAACATAATTAGCTAGGCAAACCTAATTTAACTATTAAATATAATAAAGCATGTGTTTTACATATGCAGGAATACTATGCATACTTTAAATAATCCAGAGTAAATATATTCAAAAGGGAGATAGTGTTATCAGTAATATGTAATGTTTTATAAGACAAGGTCAGAGAACGTTGATAACATCTGCAGCTATGGCAAGCAAGACACCAGGGATTTTTATTACCTCACTATGGGTTCACTGGCCATGAACGCAGACTTACTTGTTTTGATGTATGGTTAAGGCAAATGAGTAGAATAAGTTTTAATACATGTAATTAATTCTGTTAATTTGTAACAGCTTATATACTTATGACTCAAGATTGTAACCAAAAAGTTTCATTCACATTTTGTGTAATTAAGTTTAATTAGCCTACAATATGACTGAATCAGCTGGAAGAGATGGTTGTACATCAAGGACTCACTGAAATCCAGTTCTCAACCACTTCTGAACCAGCTCCACAGGATCTGACTCCTTGGACTTGTAAGCACACCTAAATTTCCACGTTCATACACAAGTGTGTACACAAGCATACACTCACATTCACACATAAAAAGTAAACAGATAGGCTTCTAAAATCATGAATTTTAGGTTGTAGAGGTGTCTCAGAAGTCACAATGCTTGCTATTTTGCAAAGGATCTGGGCTCCATTTCCAGCCCCTAATGTTTCACAACCACCTGTGACTCAAGTTACTGTAGATCTGACAACCCTTCTATTGCTGACATTTCATGCTTGTCATACAGATATATACAGACAAAACATTCAGACATAAAATAAATAAATATGTTTTAAAGTGATGCTAAAAATAATTCAAATCTAAGGATAAAATCCAGTTTTATATATTTAAAACTATGTTATTTTAAATTGCGATATTGGGTGATAGAATTTAAAATGTATGTCTTATTTAAAAGCCCGATTATTCAAGAAAATCAACAGATTTCCAGTATATCCGCAGTATATTCAGTGAACTTTTTGAAATATTATTGTCCAGTAAAATACTTAAAATTTGGATCCATTAATGGAGGACATAAAAAGTTACCATAAACCTGGGACACTGAAGGTCCACGTCAGAATCTCTGTTATTTCACTCAGACCACAAGAGGATTGATGCCTTTTTCCCTAAGAGAATGGCACATTGTAACTAAAATAGTGATTATTGGGAAGTTATTCTTTCAGTTGAGCTAATTAATTCCCTGTATATTTGCCTCTTTGCTTTTCCTTCTAGAACTTACATTCATTGAACGTGGGAATGCATAGAGCATAGGGCTGCTCTCCTTACCTTCATTCTTTCTCCAGGTTGTGTGTCTTTCCCTTTAACTTCTGCAAACTTCACAGGATTCTTGCTTTCATCGTCACTTTTTGTTTATTGTGCAGCTACCCAGTAGAGTTTATTGATAATTTGGTGAGTCTGGTTACTTTTGAGCTCAAGTTCAATGGCACATCTTAGGAGATTGAAATGAATTTTGTCCCACAGTCAGTGGAGGGCTTTTTACTGGCAATATGTCAACATAGGGATAAGTTTGGTAATTCTGGTTTTGGAGGGAAGACATATTTGTAGCATTTTAGAAAAAAAAAATAGTGTAAAGTCTTAAGCGTGATTAATTGTGAATTCAGAGGGAATATTCTTCAGTGCCTTTCTGTTAGTAGTCTGTAGCAGAATTATATGTGGTTGGCCAAGAACAAATAATAGAGCCTTGAAATTCTCCCACAAATAACAGGAAAGACTGTGATGAAAAATTTTAATTTCTTTTTTTATAGAACTGGACATTTATGAACTAGGTTATTTTAATATTATGGTTAATATTATTTTCTTTTTATCATCATGCTGTTAAGGTCAGTGTACATTTAAGATAAATTTAATTTATTATAATAAATGAAGTATTTCTATACACCTGTCTCACTAAACAATGAGAGCTGAGTCATTGGCATTATTATGTTTCTGTGTTTGTGAATAGAACAGCATCTGCAATGTAGTATAAGTAATGTAAATATATGCTAATTAATGAATAAATTAATGACAAACCCAGTCATCTGTTATTCTAATCATGTTCCAATGAGTTGAATAATATTTATTGTTAATTATTTTGTTTAAAATAAAATGTGAGTTAAAACCTAGTAATAAAAGGCAGTTATAAATAGTATAGAAACATCCCAGATAACATTTAATAGCTTTACAAGTGTATCTGTAATGAACTTTAAGATATAGCTTCCCCTGTAATTGCTGACAACTGTGTTGTTGTAGGTTGAAGATCATGCACGCTTATCAGCAGTTCTATTGACTTATACCTGTTCTGTTTATTGATTACTTAATTAGTTTTCTGAGATAGCTAATCAGAGAGAGATGTAGGTATTTAGGAGTCTTTCATTTAACCATGCTAAGAAATTTAAAAGAGAAATGTGTGACCTGAAACTAAAACACAATAAAGGCAGAGCTCCTAACAACTATGATACAATCTCATACTCCATTGCAGAGTAAAACAGCTAAAATTCAATTTCTGTTTTCGGTAATAATACTTTTGGTACATTGGTCACAGAAAAAAAAACTACATATACACAAATGAATATTTCTTACTGAATATAGTTTAACAGAATTAAAGTCACATTTTAAATTTTTATTAGGAAATTTAAAAATTTAAAAATTAGTATATACTATAATATAGAGTTAATACACATTAATTTTGAATATTCATGTTTAATTATTCACTACTTTGTGATATAAAATTCACACACAGTCACTTAATTTCAATAACTTTATAACTTTAGGATTTTAACATTCTCAGAAATTGATCTGAGAGGACCAGTACATCTTCACTTCTCTGCACTGTCTCAAGTACAACGCATTCTTTTAAGCACCATACACTATTTCTTTTGGTTTGAATGCAAAATATTGAACTATGGGTTGCAAGCCCAATGTGCATTTTGCCACAGGGTTAAACCCAGACCATGTACTGTATTTTAAAAAGAGTGACAATTACATGTTTTTTCAAAGTTACATCAATTTTTAAAAGGATTATTTGCTTCTATATATCTTCATTTTTGTTTAGTGTCAAATTTTCCTTATGTTAAAATTAACCCCTAGAAAATAAAATGGATGGGTTTGTAAAATAATGGGTATTGAATGCTAATGACCTCTGAGTAACTGAGCTCTGACTTCATTGCCAACTGATGAAAGCTTTCGCTCTAGAGGGTTTCAGATTCTCATTTGTCCTGCAGTGACCTCACTAGACAGTTTCTGAGCTTACAATGTTTTATGTAAGATCAAGGGAGGATTTTATTGTCAGGTTACATGCTTTTTAAAATTAATAATTTTTAGTTTTTTTAAAATTCAAATATAATGACCAAATCGTTTCTTCTTTCCCTTTCTTCCCTTCGACATTTTTCATATAACTTGCCACCTTAGTGCTATCTCAAATTCATGATCACCTTTTCAACATTTTTATTAAAAGTATTTTCTCACATGTCTTTTAGAAAACACAGTTAAATCTTTTTTGTTGAAAGGATTCGCATCTAGTAGAGTAAAAGACAGAAATGATAAACTGGAAAGTCACCGGTAATTCTTTTGTTTATATTAAGCTCAACATATTGGAGATACATGAATGACTAGGTTATAAAAAATGTTAGCTACTCATTTATTCTTTCATTCACTCAAGCATATAATCAATATTTATTAAGCATACAACATTTGTTCATGTGAATATTGAATCAGAAAGCTTTTTGGTTTCAGGGAAAATGTTTTTCATCAATGTTTTTAAACACAGAATAATAAAATGCTTATGTGTATCTCCAGCTCCCACCAATTCCTTTCCTTAATCATTTATATAATTATTTAGCAGACATTTTCAGCAACCAATGCTCATTTATATAAAATGAACAAATTAGCTCAAGACATGGGGGTATCAAAGTTATTTATAACTAAATTCAATTTAAAGAAATTAATATATAGAGGGTGACATTGTAACAAAGAATTTATTTTGTGAATGTAAAAAATAGAAATAACAATTGCAAATAAGAAAATGACCTTTTTAAGTTCACAATTTTTCTATTTTTTTCTATTTATTTCTATTTTCATATTTTATTTTCTATTTATTTCTAACTATTTTTGACTTGTGTGAGTTTATTTTCTAGGTATGCAATTTGAGAAATAAATCTAATTAAAATATATGAAAATTAATATTTAGCTTTGGACCCGATGCCTTGCATACTCTGAGAAATGGGAAGAAGAGCAAGGTGTTCGATGAATGTTATTGCTCTCTTTATCACAGCACAATGTAGTTTCATTTACTTCAGTAGTTTAACCTGTCTTGTGTGTTTTGGTTTGAAAAATGAATATTAACATGAAGTAGTAATGACAAGTGAACGATGGCATACTGTCATCTGTTTAGGGTGAAGATAAAGAAGATAGATCAGTGGATAAGTACGTGCTGTCAAAACATGAACTGCAGTTCTCATCCCAGCATCCTTGCCTGAGCTTTAGTGGCTGTGACAACCCAGAACCAAGAGACAAAAGCAGAGGATAACTGAAGAAGGATAGTTACTTAGATAACATTTGGATCAGTAATTGCTGTGTTCAGTGAGAGGAGACTCTGCCTTAGATTATTCTTTTCTAAGATTTATGTAAATAAGTCTTTGTATGTTAGTTGGTAAGAACAAGACTTTTCTTTACACCAGTAGAAAAAGTAGACTGAAGATAAGAAGCTCACACATGTACAAAACCAAACAGTTCTTAATCATAAGATGTGAACTTCAAGTCACTCTCTGACAGGGACAAGATTGAAATTACATCTATACATTTTCTACAAAGGTGGAAAGCAAGTTCACTGATAATTATCAAAGGTACCATATGTCTAAACATTTTTATATATACTGAATTACTTGTATAAGAGGAGAACGGTAAAAATTTACTCAACATTATTTATAAAAAATGTATTAGAAAAAAATTAATTTCTTCAATATGCCAGGAGGGGGAAAACTTCTTTTAATTCATACCTTCTAGGAATTTTCTTCTGAATATACTTAGACTATTCTGAGATATATTCTTCCACACCAGGTAATTACAGGTAGCTTTTCCAGGATTGCAGAACTTTTGTATACTACTTTGAAGTAAGCTTCCAATTAGTTTAACTTATCTGCTGAACATCTGCTTAATTTTGAATCATCTTTATAAAATTATTATATAAAAAGGATGATCCCAATATTTGTTGCATATGAAAAAACATCTAAATTTGTATGCAAAACTGAAATTTTCCAAACTGTTGGTAGGGGAATTTTCGGTCTGATAATTGTGTGCTCAAGGCTTTTTTTATTTCCTAACATTTTAATCATATATGAATTTTATTTCCAGAGGAATATATCCTCTAATCAAATGAGTGAATAATACATTGAATTGTTTTTTTAATCTCAGACCAGATATTTATCTTTCTATATTAAAATGAAGTTGGCCATGGCATTCTCTAGGAATGCACAAAACATATGAAGATATACTAGCTGCATGTATATGTTACACTCAAGGTTGAATATTTAATTGGAGGAAAAAAACCTGTCATTCTGCTATGTCCTTCTGCAAATCAAAGACATAAGTATTGAAATTGTACTGGATATATCCTTGAATATTTCATTTTAATGACAATTATAGACTACCTTAATATTAGTGCTTAATTAAAAGTCAGGGTCATATTTAGCTTTAATGGCCTGAGCCCATCATTGTAGCTTGGTGTAGAGCACTAGCCTCAACCAAACAGAACCTGGGGTTAAGTTACTATTACAGAAAGAAAAGTCAACTAAAATTTAGCTTTAAGTAAAATCTGGTAATATAAAATCTCAGTATTTGAGTGAAATGTAATAATCTAAGACTGCCTAAAGTTATTATCTTTGCTCTGGAGAATTGCACGTATTTGTGACTAATGACATGTAAAATTCATAACTTGCTTCTTTTAAATAGAAATAGGTAATCACAGATGTGGGATGACCCTAAAGCTTGTACTTATATTAGGATTTTGCAAAGCCATATTTACTGTCGCCTTCTGCAAACAGTACCAGTGATGTCCTTGCTGATTCATTTATTCTTTAACATCACTATCTAAAATCTTCCAAACTTCTTTGCAGGTTATATTCATTTCAGAATTTTCTGTCTATGAAAGAAATGGAAAATGATAGTGGGGTTACTTTTTAAAATAACTTAACTTTTGTTTTAAATCATTTACTAGACTTTGCTCAAAAACATTGAAGAACAGTCCTTGAAAATGAAAAATATAACTGTAAGTTCATAAGCTAAGTGAAGCTAATACATAATAGTATAAAATGCTATGTGATACAAAAATTAGACAAAAATACAAGAAAAGGGTAGTTTATTGTTAGACAAGTATTTTTCAGACCTGATTAAATCTTGGTGAATTATGTGTTTTACGTCTCTGTCTCTGTCTCTCTCTCTGTCTCTCTCTCTGTCTCTCTCTCTCTCTCTCTCTCTCTCTCTCTCTCTCTCTCTCTCTCTCTCTCTCTCTCTCTCTCTCTCTCTCCAGTCCAACAGCTTCACCATTGTTCAAATAAACTGTGGTTGTTTCCCTAGTGGGTCTATTTATTGCTATCTCAGCGTATCCAGCTGTTTGTTCCCATTCAGTATCTATGGATCAATGTTTGAACCAACCAAGCAGCTTTCAAGAACTTGAAATTTAGAGGAGTGCATTTCTTCAGATGTTGTACCGTACTAGTCAGTGGTCTGAGGAGAAGCAAGGAGGAACCTTCTTATTTCAGTAGAAAAGTAATATACAGAGCCTTTATAAATAATACAAGTAGTGTTGCTGGAGAGCTTCAGCTGCTTTTTTCATCATTACAAGTCACAGATACAGTTATGGATCTGATTAATTCTGAATAGCACATATTAATTAAAATTTAATAACACTTCATTTAATTAGGTAAGGCATTCTCAGAAGCCCTCCAAAGCTAGATTTTATTATTCAAAGAAGCAAAAATGCCCACTTCTTACTCAACATAATGATCCCATGCAAAAATGAATCTAGTGAGAGCTGCAGGGAAAGGCACATGAAAATAAGCATCAAATCTGACTCAATGAGGCTTTAGCTGCACAAATCTTGAGCTTCTAAATTAATTCATCTCTCATACTTCATGATTGATTCAGCACAGGGGCTGAAAATACTGTTAGAACCTAGGACTACATTGATATGGATATAAACATATAAAGAAACCAATATTTGATTCTCAACTTACTTTATTTAGTGAAATTTCATTACAAGTATGGTTATGAATGTGTGTATGTGTGCATGTTCTGCCTATTGACTACATAAAACTGTTGACATAATTAAACACAAATAGACATATAATCTAATCTATATTAATAGTTGCTTTTGAAGTTACAATCAAAGGCAGACATTGTTTCTCCATTCATCAATAGATTATGTCACAGTTGCTGTACATGTGAGTAATACACTTTTTTCTATTATGCTATTGATGTTTTCTATACTTTCAATGTCTTTTTGAGTATTCTGTTCATTTTTAATTGATGTATGTGAACTGTAATTAGTAAGCTAAAACCTAGTATTAAATTTGACAAGTTTTTAACAGATTACTAGGAGGATTTTAAAATTTCTTTTTAGAGCAATTCCAATACTGACTGATTAAGGTACTTTTATAAATAAAATAAAATAAAAAGCAAATTCTTGTCATGAAAGTAATTTTTAAATGGACTTACTGTAACCTCTACTTTGTTGCCTCCATTCTTTAACCTCTTTCCATGTCTAACACATCTCAAAATACCTAAATTTCCAAAAATAAAGTCTTTCTTGAAGTAACCATCATTTACATGGTGGTGAAAGCTCCTACTTTATACACTAGTAGAATGAGGGAAGACATGGTAAGAGAAAAGGATATTGCTAGTGAGCACAAGAAAACAAGAGTTTGCAAAGCAAGAATGGAACATATAGATTCAACTTCCACAAATGAAACAGATAAAAATTATAATTCACTTTTTTGTACATCAACTGCTGCACTGAAATCTGGAGAAACTTGCTTATCTACATAGGAGACATCCAAAATATATGTTCTCCTCAAGTAGAAGCCACTGAGGCCATAAACTAGTAGACACCTTTAAAAGGTGAGTTTACAAAATTATTGGATCTCAAAAAAGAGCATTAGAAAAAAAGAACTTCCTGAACTGAACTCTTGGAGGAAGCTATAAATTTCCATGACTTTTAATCTCCAGAGTTGATCATAGTTTCTGAAGAAATAAGGGAAGAATAATGGATGTGAAATATTTCCAGAATGTTCTTCATAACCAATCATTTTTTTTTTCATGAGGGAAAAAATTGTCCTGATCTTTCTTTTCTCCCCTTGGATAGAGTGTTTTTTGGTCAAAGTATACTTTACCATTCCTGTTGGAATAGACACAATCTAACAGACACAGGAGGAGATTACAGCCAGGAGTGCAGAACCAGTACAATATGGGAATTTAATCATAGTATAACAAATATTCCTATGCCCATTCTATCATTACTGTACCATTACACATCCAATAAATAACAGTAATTTTGATTCAAAGGCCTTCAAGGCACAGACTTAAAATAACACAAGCTCAAGAGAAAATGAAATAAATATTATAATTCTTCACAGAATGGCTAATAGAACAAGGAAAATCAGAGAGAAAGAGAAGCTTGGCTTAATTATATGAGATTATACTTTCTAAAACATAACCATCCTTAACATGCATGTCCTTCAAAACAAATCATGAAAACATGACAAAAATAATAGAAAAGAAAATAGCAAAAGAGAAATTTTTTATTATATTTGGAGTCTAACACATGTCTTTAAGTACATTGCAGAATAGACAGAAATTAAAAGGTATCTGTGATCAGAGCAGCAATGTAAGTCATCTCAACTTGATGGATATTTGTATAATGCTCTACAAAATAACTAGGTCATTTTGCTCAAGATAACCTGGAATCTTCAAGATTCTGGTCCTCCAGAAAACAAGAACACGGTATGGAATGGAGTGAAATGTTAAAGAAATTTACGTAGAGATAAGATTAAAAAAATCTATTCATAAGCATGAGAAAAGAAGACAATTAGAGAAAGGTAAAATACTAGTTTTGCTTTGTCTATATGTATGTAGGTTCTTTCTAAATTCATTACATAGAGTATCACATTAGCCATCTTTGTATGTGAAGGGTTTCAAAAGAGTTCTATGTGAATCTGTGGCAGAGTCAACACTGAAAGCTTGCAATGCTACTTAAACCAGAAGTGTGCTTTCTTGACTAACTATAGAATTGAGATTAGCTTTGTGAGACTAGGTTGGATTGTAAAATTTATTTGGAAAGTAATGTTTATTTTAGCATTTCATAGAGTTTCCCATTTGGAATTGAGTTTTGTGCATGGTGATAGATATGGATCTACTTTCATTCTTCTACAGGTTGACATCCAGTTATGCCAGCACTATTTGTTGAAGAAGCTTTCTTTCTTCCATTGTGTACTTTTAGCTCCTTTATCAAAATCAGGTATTCATAGGTTTGTGGGTTAAGATCCAGGTCTTCTATTCGATTCCATTGGTCGACTTCTCTGTTTTTATGCCAATACCAGGCTGTTTTCAATACTGTAGCTCTGTAATAGAGTTTGAAGTCAGGGATGGTAATGCCTCCAGAAGTTCATTTATTATATAAGGTTGTTTTGGCTATCATTGGTTTCTTGTTTTTCCATATAAAGTTGATTATTGTCCTCTCAATATCTGTAAAGAATTTTGATGGGACCTTGATGGGGATTGCATTGAATCTATAGATTGCCTTTGGTATAATTGCCATTTTTACTATGTTGATCCTCCCAAACCAAGAGCAAGAGAGATCCTTCCATTTTCTAGTATCCTCTTCAATTTCCTTCTTCAAAGACTTAAAGTTCTTTCACCCTGCCTCAAAATATCTTCCCAAGCTACAGATACTTTGACTAGCCACTTTAACAGTGGTCTTTCCACCTTTAGCTAACACTTCTTGTAAACAAAGACTGCTTTTCATATCCTGACCAACCAGACCTAAATAATTACACAAAAAACTGTAAAATTACAACACTCTTTGGCCAATGGCTCAGGCATATTCTTAGATAACTCTTATATCTTAAATTAACTGATTTTATTAATCTGTGTATTGCCATGAGACTGTGACTTAACTGTAAGGTTCTTGCATCGTTCTCCTTCAGCAGCTACATGACATGTCCTGACTCTGCCTTCTTTCTCCCTGAATTTCAGTTTAATTATCCTACCTACCTATATTCTGCACTGTCATATACCAAAACAGCTGCTTTATTAACCAATAATAATAAAACATATTAATAAATTACAGAGGTGAAATCTACATTTTTTCACCTTTTCTGCCTAAATAAAAAGGAAGGGTTTAACTTTAACATAGTAAAATTAAATATAACAAAATAGATATCAAGCAAGAGTTACAGTTACAAAATTTCCTTGTGAGTCTCAAGTTTCATATCTCAGTTATCTTTATTCATAACTAAGAAAATTTGTAACTTCTTCTGTAACACTGGGGCGTCCATCTTTAGTCTACAGGCTCATAGTATCTGGCAGACTTTTCCATGAAGCAGGAAATTTGAAGGACTGTTTTGCCTATATTGGTAATTTGTCAGACTTTCTTCTGCATCCTGCAGAATGTCTGGCAGTTTTCACTATGAAGCAAAAATCCTGAAAGATCCTACATATCTTTTGAAAAATTCAACAGTCACTTTTCTGTTGATCTTGCATTTCCAGTTCATACAGCATACCATCAAGCAGTCCAGGCAAGAGCAGTTTCTTCCCCAAATGGCTAGTCTTGTTACATTGAAGACAAATTCCATAATGAGTTTCTTCAACGCCCATCAACCTCTCTGAAGTAATTGGTGCTACCAGAAGCCAATATGTCTCACTGTCAGGAAAAGTCGGAGTATTTTAAACCTTTGAAATTACATATGTAGGTCTTTGAAATGTTGAAGTTTATCTGTCTAACTGGAATATATCTCCGTATATCTAGAAAATCCTAACTAACATGACTACACATTTGACTGTTATAAATGACTATTAATCTGGAATTTTTAATTATACATTACATTTTTAAATGAGCTACAGAAACATAATACCTTAAACTAGAGCTCTGCCTTTTTCTCCCTTTCATAATGGCAGGGGTATGTACACTACTAACTCTGGGATCATAAGGTAGGAGCTGGGCTCAACATTTCAACTCTGGGAATCGGCATGCAAGCAGCACACAAACCTCTTTTTATTCCAAATAAAAGCTAAATCTGTCATGAAGCACATTGTGCTGCCTGGAAATGTCTCTGTATATGGCAGAAGGAAGCAACATGCTCTCTTGCCTGTGTATGACTAGCAGATCCAATCCAACTGGTAATCCAGGCAGGGAATGCTGAGCCATGGGTATGCTTTCAGCTAATTTCCTCCTAACCCCAAACAGGCTTGCAGGCATCTGGAACCATAATGGGTGGTGGGCTACACAGATTAACCCAAACATTTGTTCAGCACTATGTAATCAGAGACTGATTTTTTTGCTTCTTAGCAACCCAGACCCAAATAATCACTCAAAAACCATATTAATTACAGCACTGTTTGGTCAGTTGCTCAGACATATTACTAGCTAGCTCTTATATCTTAAATTAGCCCATCTCTATTAATCTGTGTATCACCACAAGGCTGTGACCTACCAGTAAGTTTCCGATATCTTTCTTCTTCAGCAGCTACATGGCTCCTGTTTGACTCTGTATTCTTTCTTCCTGCATTCAGTTTAGTTTTCCCACGTTTCTATATTCTGCTGTGCCATATATCAAAACAGCTTCTGAATTAATCAATGGTAATAAAACATATTCATAGCATACAAAGAGGAATACAGCATTAACTTCTATTACTCACATATTCTTATTCACTCCAACTTGTTTTCTTCTGCTAATAAATTTACTGTCATTTAGTTGTTTTAATTGCACACCCTATATTCATCATTTTACAGTACTTAAATACATAAACTGGCTAACATGTAAGCTTTGAGAATCTGTCTCTTTAATTGGAAGTTATGTTGATCTTGTTCAAATACAACTAGTATTTGTATTTAGGTCAAATGGGTAGAGAAATTGGAAAGGAGGGTGAGAAGGAGAAGAAGGAAAAATGGAAGAAGGAAAGAAAGAAAGAAAGAAAGAAAGAAAGAAAGAAAGAAAGAAAGAAAGAAATCTTTCTTTTATCTTGAAATAGTGACTTAATTTTCCTCAAAGGTACACTACACTGTCTTACATGGTGGGTTTCTTAAAGGCAATGACTATAGAGTATTTGTTTGTAACTTCTTCCAAATAGGACATTGAAAATAGGAGTTGTGTTTTCCATTTTTGTAAATAATAAATTAATTATAGCACTTAATATTTTAAAAAATAAAACATTTCAAGATTTAGGCAAAGGTTTTGACAACTCCAGTGTTTACAAAATTAAATATATTTTATTTGAAAAATAATATTCTGTTCATATACAATATGCTGTTCATAAAACATATTTGCCTAAGTTTAAGAAATAAAATATCATTTTAAAATTCATTTTATTTTCTTATTCCTCTAAATTGGAAAAAGTTTGATTGAAGAGTTAAGATAAAGTAAGTTATTGGAAAAACTTTCTTTAGAACTTAAAAGTATTTCCTTTGAGAATAGTATATGGTCTTTCATCTAAATCACTCCTTTTTTGGTTTTTGGTTAAGAGATAAGATCTTTAAAAAGAAAGTTAAGTGTTTTCTTCTATGTTATTCATAGTGGGGACTGAATTCTGTAAGCAAGGACCTAGGTAAATGTACTTAAAGTCATTTCTAAATCAAGCATTTTCAAATAAGCCAAATGAGGACAATTGTGAACTGTTTTATGGCTACACATGGTCTTTTATCATGAAAGAGAAATTTCTTTGGAGTTCTGATTGCTATCATTCGTCATCACACAAGTGTTTTGTCAGTTAGAATGTCAAACATGCTATCTTACAACTGAAGAGTTCCTCAATATGACTCAGTGCAGCAATTATTCCAGAATGTATAGAGTTAGAATACTAGAAAGTGTTATAGGATACTAGAATGCCCATGCACCAGAAAGAATCATCATCAATATTTTATTTCTCAGTCTCTTATGATATGTTTGGATTGTGCAACATATCAGAGAACACATGTGAAACAATAAGACACTGCTTTCATGGATTCTGGTGTGTGTGTGTGTGTTAGTGAGAAGGTCTCAAGAACTTTACATAACAAACAAGACTAGTGAGTTAAAGGGTCTCTTTGTTTTACTAATTGGTGATGGTTGCATCTATGATGTGTGATGGACAAGAAAACAGACAACTCATTGACTACTGACTATCTAAAGTATTTTACTTGTAAATTGAAATAATAAAATAGAGTTAAGTTGTTTCCCTCCCTCTTCAATTCTTCCTCACTTTCTTCTTTATTTTTCAGCTTTCCATTGAAGCTTGCCTTATGTTCAGATTTATTACTTAAAAAAATTAACTTTCAGTAGCTTTCTAGCATATAAACATTTATTAGTGTTATTTCTTAACTGTTGTGTGCTTTGCTTTCCTCATTTAGAATGAGACTCACCAAGAAGTCCCTGGGTACTGGCATGAGGATTCACTTTTGATTTTTTTAATGGGGCTGCTAGGTTATTACCAGTATTTCCCTAGTATCTTCTACTTCCCTTTTACTTGTCTTCACTCCCAAGACAACACAGATAAACTCCTGGGGAATTTCCCACTCAGGTGATCTGACTTCTGGTCAGCATGTCTGCTATATTGATTATGAGTGTGTTTAATCCATAATTCTATTACTGACATGCCAATCCATATAGCCTATAATGTGATTTTGGCAGAACATATACCGACTCATGAAGGCTCTAGTTACTCTGCATCTGTCACTGTCATATCCTCCAGAAATTTTGATGCTATTAAGCTGAAGCTCAGTGAGCATAAGTACTTCATCTAAATTTCATTCTTTTCACTGTGGTGTGAGGATTGTTGTGATAGTAGGAAAGGAGAGCTCTTTATTTTAAGATTTCTTATATCATATTTCTGTTGAACTTTTCAGTGGAAGTGACCAAGTCCCCATTGATGGATTTAATGTCAGGAGAGGTTACTTCACATTCCAAATTTAATTACCACCAAACATAATATCTTTTAATTATCAAGCCATATCTTAATGTCTTAGGTAATTTTTGTTGAAATTTAGATTTATTCTCTTCTCAAATTAAGTAATATACTTTTATCTGACAGTCTGCATATGATGATAATCACTACTTAAATTGAATATCTGAAAACTAAGGTCGGTTCTCTGGTATTCTCAACTCCTCTGGCTTTTGACATTTCTTCATATCAACACTCCAGTGGCAATTTTGGACTTGGAAAATGTAATCACTCTGAAGTTCTGCATTTCTAAGTTGACAGTCTCAAAGTTGTTCTCTATTTGTTTGACATCTAACAAACTCTTAATGGTCAGGGGGAAAACTTAAACTGAATTTCATGCCAAGCCCCATTCTTCACATTTTTGTCATCTCCGTTACTAGGTTACTGCTGAGGATGACTTGTTTTAGTACTGTCTAGTTAGCATCCAGGGTGGCTTCTACTTCCTGAATGACAGTTTTACTTTTACTAAAAGCCTCCTACACAGCTAGCAAATGATGTTTAATCTTTGAGGTTTGGTGAAAATTCTACCCAATAAAAATAGTTACGCCATTTTCTTATTTTAAGGTAGTAAGTACTTAATAGGAACTGCCATAGCTATTCAGTATTGTCAACTGAAGAAACTATTAGATAGACTCCCTTTAAGGATATTTATCACAATTCACATAAACTCTCTGTTCTTTTCCTTATTTTATTTGGCAAAGCTCGTCTGCAAGACAGACTTGAAACAGACACATATCCATGCTGATGAATATTGGTAAGAAAATGATTCCTGTATTCATAAGATTTCAGGTTTTAAAAATTGGTTGGCCCAGAAAGACAATTATCACATGTACTCACTCATAGGTGGTTTTTAAATATAAAGCAAAGAAAGCCAGCCTACAAACCACAATCCAGAGAACTTAGACAACAATGAGGACACTAAGAGCGGTTTACATAGATCAAATCTACATGGGAAGTAGAAGTAGAAAAAGACTAGATCTCCTGAATAAATTGGGAGCATGGGCACTTTGGTGGAGGGTTGAGTGCGTATGGAGGAGTCAGGGAGAGGAGCAGAGAAAAATGTACAGCTCAATAAAAATCAATAAAAAAATGGTTGGCATCATATGTTATGCTGCATTTGGTGGACATGAAATACATGGAGTACGGCCAGAGGTAATAAAGCAATTCATGGTGAAAAGTGAAGTGAGAAAAGTGCAGTACAATGAAAGTCCTAGAGTGAAAACATCATTTTCAATTAAGATAGCAAAAGTTTTGAAAGCAATTGGACATTTTGAGTTGAATTTAAGTTTAATATTAAATTTTTCAGTTAAAAACTGGGCAAATTTTTAAGTGGTCAAATATATGGGATGACTAAGCTATGTGTGTCCAATGCCATGCTCTGTAGTCTCTAACAGGACTCATGAAATGAGACTTTGGACATAGCCTCAGAGGAGAATATAAAAAGTCATAAATAATTTTACTTCTTTCTCGACACTATGGGTCTTCCAGGGATGTTCATGCAACCAATTTACCTGATGTCTGTTTGTGTAATGCATTTATGAGCATACATGCATCTATTTGTTTGCCTTGGTTGTCTATTATTGCTCTTCTACTTCAGTGAATGAGTAGAATAGTTGTCACAGGGACTGTATGGTGCACAAAGCAGAGGGTGCTTTCTGTCTGATGCTTCATGAAAAGAAATTGTCATGCTATCTCCTACAAAAGTATTATTTTGAGAAATTTCATAGCAATTGAAACCCATTAACCGTAGCACTTTAAATCATGTTTGTGACAGAAGATTACTTATTTTTCATATCTTGATTGTATATGTGTCTGTTTTTATTTTTAACTTAGGTGATACTTAGAGATTATAATGTGAAAGATGTGGGAAAACAACCCTTGGTACTTTGCTTTTCACAAACAAAAAATATGACAAAAGAAAATTTAGAAGAATTGCCCCAAAGTACTATTAAATATATTACTTTTTATTTCTTCATTTTTATAAATTTCATACACTTATACAGTGAATTTTAATCATTCTCACCCTCTTCCAGCTTTTATCTCCCTTCACCCTCATACCTTCACTAACCATCCAACCCAACCTAGTTCCTTTCCTACATTCATGTCTTTTTGTTTTGTTTTGTGAGCTTCTGAGATGTATAAGTATCCACTGAAATAGACACTGAAGACAATGTTTGCCCCTCCTTCAGAATCCATCAACAAGAAATAGTTAAACTGTGAATTGATGCAAGGAGACCACTTGTTCACCCAGGCTGCCCAGAACCGAAATAACCAAACAGAAACAATTAATTAAATCACTGCTTGGCCCATTAGCTCTAACTTCTTATTGGCTAATTCTTACATCTAGTTTAACGCATTTCTAGTAATCTGAATATCACCACAAGGTCATGGCCTACCAGCAAAGTTTCAGCACATCTACCTTCAGCGGTGGACCCCTGGCATCTCCCTGACTCTGCCTTCTTCCTCCCAGCATTCAGTTCTGTCTTCTCCGCCTACATAAATTCTTCCCTATCAACAGGTCAAGCCAGTTTCTTTCTTCATTAACCAAGAAAAGCAACACACAGACAGAAAGACCTCCCCTGCTAGTGAATGATAGAGCCCCTTAAACCCTTGTCCCATTAGTTAGTGACTAATGCCAAATACAGCATTGGGCACCAAAATTGCTGTGAAATCATGCTTTTTCAATTACCATCTTTCCTTGAAAAAAAAACATTTAACATTTATTGTCCCATTATCGTTTTCTTACTTTAATTTTAGTTTGTTCATGTTCCATTTGTCATAAAAAGAGTGGTATAAATGTTTTATTTAAGGTTGAACATTCAGTTATTTATTTTCTGAATTCTGGGTAGCCACAACTCTCTGAAAACATCTCTGCTTATTATAAAAAGAAGATTCTCCAATCAAAGCTAATAAAAGCATTTGTCTATAGGTACAAACATTTAGAATGTAGTTTGTCACCATGTAAATTAGATGAAACAACATCATTCCAGCTTGTCACAGGGCATATGATACCCCCTTACTCCAACACTGGTTTTGACTAAGTCTGTAAAAGTTAAACACAGAAGAGATTAAAAGATATAAGTGGAACCATCACAAACAATGAGATTTCTGGAGTAGGAAAAGGACAAGAGAACATTAACATGAAAGGATGAAAAGGCTTTGGTAGCTATTTTAGTAATGTCTTAGAATTGTCTTTCATTTGTAGCTCATCACTGCAATATTAATTATGGGGAATTTACACTGGCTCCATTCACTGTTATTCCTCCCCTATAGGAAATGCTTCAGGACAGCTCTATAGACCTTGGGAATTACTGAACAACTGCAGAGAACATCTGGGTTGATTCATCCTCTCTAGAACTAGTAGTCTGTCATTTTAAAAATGACTTCTTTTTAAGACTGAGTCATCTCAGGTTTCTTTAAACTAAAAGCTTTTGAAGAGCTCTTCGTGAAGTTGTCATATAGTCTTAGTCAAGACTGAGTACCATTCATTAAGTCTACATGAATCTGTCACACATTGTGCTTCAAATAATTACTGCCTCCTGCATTTCCTTTGTCCTCTGCAAGCTTCAGTTTCAAATGTCAACAGCAGTCACTTTGTAGTGTTATATTTGTAGATTTAAAAAGTAAAAAGAATTCTTGCATTGGCAAATGTGCTCTTGAAAGGTAATGCCTTAATTCTCATATTTTTTTCTTTTTTTCCTCTCTCATGTTACCATTGTTTATTAAAATGTAGTTTAATCTTGTTTTCTCTACAAAACTCTTACCTTTTTTAATTATTGGGAGATTATTTCTCTTTTAATACTGGAAAGTTTGGCTCATTAAATGAGTAAACTCTGTTAGAAATTCAAAATTGCCCCCAGTGACTTAACTGTTCATCAGTTTAATGGGTTTAAAATTACATCTATGCTTTAGATTCACTCTTTTCTTTGCATATAGTAATCTAATGTCTTTAGATTACAGGTGTCATTAGAAGCAACCCTAGTTTTTCTTTCTTAGGAAAACTACCCTTGATTAGAAAATGCTGAATCATTTTAGGAAAAACATGACTTCATAAATGAAATATTAAAGGTAAACTAGCAAATCAGGAAAAGTGACTATTATTAAGACTATGTAAAGATGTCATGAAAGTCAAGAATAATATGTGGGCATTCAATTCTTAGTAAAAACGCCGATTAATAAACTTATGAAGAAATGTGGACCTCATTAGAACAAAGAAATGAAAAGTCAAGGTATTATGGCATTCTAATGGTCTTCTCTTACTGCAAAGTAAATAAAATAAATATTATCTCCACTAAAAGGATATATACTCAAATTCTCCATATATAAGATTGTAATTTTTCTTCCTTTTGAAAAAGGTTGGGCTAGAAAAAGATGTGTTTTAAATGTTCTGGTATTTACATATTCACTCAGTAATTTTGTAGTAGCTTATGCTGAAGAAAATAAAAGCATAAAGATGCTTCCTTGTCCTTATCACAGCACTGCTGATACTAAAGATAAATGGGAACAACAAGAGTTATCATCTGTTGAGCATTGGTAGATACTAGATGGTACACATAGTACAATGTGTATGAGTCATTTGTTATAAATAACAAACAAAATAAAAACTTTTTTAGTTAATTTCTTTCTTAGAAAGTTTTATTCTTATATAGTACAATATATATTTTCCTAAAGTCTCTAATTTTTGCATATCTCTGAAAGCTGTCATTCCATAACTAGATTTCTGAAAGTTTTACCCAATATTCACATTTATTCACATTTTCTCTTCAGACTATGGTTTATCATCCGTTTATGCAGTGAAATCAATAAAATGGGTGATAACCAGCCATAATTTTTTTTTGGTGAACAACTAATAAGGGACAACATATGAAATGGGACAAAATAACATGTGTGTGAAAAGAACTGAAAAATGGCTATACTTGTATGTATGTAAATATGTCCAATCTTTTAATATCATTTATAGGAACTTCATATCAAGAAACTGGACATAAAACACAGATTTCAGAGGATTTACAACTACTTCAAAGGATATATTTTTTCAAAATAAATTATAATTTAAAATCAAACTAACAACTTTCATCTCTACAACTTACATATATGTGTGTGTGTATTTGAAATAAACTTGACCCTATATGTCAAAATAGAATTACCTTCAAGAATAAAACATTATATTTTCAAGGATGAAAACAAATTCTAAAAAAAAAAAAAATTGGTGAAAAGAAAATACATAGACCAGAGATCAGAAATTAATATGTGTTTGAGGAATTTTACAAAAGTCTAGAAAATTATAAAATTATTGTTTGTTATAACAGAATAGTCCCACACTAACCCAGAATGGAGATAATAAGAGATTTCTTTATTTAAGAGTGGACTCACAGATCAGTATTCCTCTGCATGGGTTGGGAACAGGAACTGAATCCTGCCAAGGAGCCACACGTTTTTACATCTATATATACAGTACATGTAGCCACACCCAAATTGAACTAGTATCTTACTGGCTATTAGCTGAAGGATTTTTCATAGCACATCCCTCTTTTGTCTAAATAAAATAGTTTTAAGCCTAACACAAACCTATATACAATAAGAACAAAATCAAGTATAAATATTAGAATTACAACCAGCATAAACAATTTTAAGCAAGAAACATATATTAAATGTTTCAATAGTTACCCTATATTAAATAGTCTAAATTTTGTATTAGAAATGGCTTCAGTAAGTCATGAGAGGAAAGTAACTATAACTATCTAGTCTTTAAACCCATCAAACACTAGAGAATGGGAATAATACTACTTGAGTAAACAGGAAGCAAAATCAAGCAACTTCTGAAAGGTGCAAAAAAATGACACAGTAAATAGGATGCCTGGGAAATCACTAAAATTATCCTTTGCAACATTGGCACAACCAACTTTGGTTAAGGCCAAGAGTAACTGACAGATCATTTTTAGAAGCAGGAAAATTTTCAGAGCTATCTTACCCTTTCTTGGCAAGGTTGGGCTTATTTTGTTATCCTGCTTGTTGTGTCTGGACACTGAGGCATGGACAGTTCTCTGCCCAAGGCCAATTTAGCCAAGAAGAAAACTAACTACAAGTGCACTGTCTTCAGGACCCACTTTTTTTTTTTTCAGGAATAGATTGTTGCTGCCAGGAACAATTGTGTCTCATGTCAACAGAACATTAATTTATTTAAATGTCATGCTATAGAGTTCTTTGAACTGGTTGAAGGATAGCTATGTATTCATAATACAATCTTTAAGCATCTAAAGAACCTGATTAGTCTAACTTTAACTATGACAAACATGAATGACTATTGAGCTATAAATTTTGGTACTGATATAGCTTTAAGACGAAGTCTTGATATTAGAATATTAAACAATCTTTGAACAACTGTGTATTAAATGAGGACAAAAACCTAAAAATATGTGTATAAGTATGTTGATCAGTGGTAAAAATGTATAATGCAATATGATAAATATATCTTAAAGTTTCATAAATATACAAAATATATTAAACAGAGGTAGAAAAATGCTTACATACAATAAGGCAAAATAACTGCATAGGTGTACAAATATTATAAGCAAAATAGGAACATATTTAATGTAACAAATATAATTTGAATTTGTATTAATATACAAAATCTATACCAATGTATAAACAATAGCTCACAAGTATTTACTCTATTACTTACTACTATTATTATTAGTATGAGTAAGCTGATACTGATTGACCTATTATCCCATCCCATTTCTTTTTTTAAAAAAAAGATCTATACACGTACAAAATTTCCACGCCAACCCTAACATTATACTACATGTAATTAACCACTAATATATCTCTAACCTTGAGGACAAACTTTGTTGGGAGAGGCGATATAGTCTTCTAGAATTACTTTTAATTGTGATGGGTGCAGTGTTATTTTTATGGGATCTTGTAAAACTAAAATGATGATTAAGTTTTAAGATTACTGTTTGGCATAATTATAAGTAGTCTCTGAGTTGTTGGTAGGGTTTTTTTGAAGTTTTTATTTGAAGTTTTTAGACAGAACGTTGACCAAGTTGGAATTATCTTGAGCAGCTGGTACTCAAAATCAATCTAAAAGTAGTTCTGTCTGAATCCTAACAGCATATCAACCAGGTGGAATAGTTGTTGTGAGGCACCATCTTCTTTCTGGAAACTTTAAAGGTTACTGTAGGAAAATTTATTGTTTATTGTGGAAAACTTAAAATTTGTTTATATAGACATATATTTAATAAAAGATATAATAAACACAAAAATAGGTATGGAGAGAGGAAAAATATTTTAATTTTTTTCTGTCCCATATCAAAATTTTCTTTTAGCAACATGTTTGGACTTAGATAAGCCATTGTTCAACTCTAGAGCCAGGTTTAATTTTTAAGTAAATCACAAATTTTAATATATATATATATATATATATATATATATATATATAGTTACAATTTATATGTTTATATATTAACATATGTATATATGTTATATATAATACACATATATGTATATATGCATGTATGTTTACTATGGCCATAACTTTTAGTAAAAATATGATTACCAAATTATTTTTTTTGAGCTGAAAGCTATTGCCCATTTAAAATCTGAAAGGTATCAATGGCGTGGTATACATATTTAAATTTTTAAAATTCTATAAAATGGAACATACTCATCTGCCAGATTTTATTCCCTTAAGTACCCTTTGGGTTACTCCCTGAACATAGCGATGTATAGTAATGGACAGGACATGTATGACATCTTTTATTAATCTCCTTAACTTGTTGCCATGCAATAGAAAACTCTTTCTTTAAACCTTTGACTTCAACACGATATTTTTTATAAAAATTTGAGGCCTTCAGAACGTTTCCAATGAATAATAAATCAATTTATGATTATCTTATGCTAGAGGACCTGGCAGACCCATATGGGATTAGATGTATATTATGTATATGAGACAAAGCCTACTTCTGATTATATCCTGAATTAATAATGAAGTCAGTTCTGTATTATCTGTTATAAATTTAGTGGTCTTAATATGTAAAACAATGTTTTTTTTCTACATATGATGAATCAGTAACCATACAGAAGGGTTTTCTAAATTCCTTTAGTACAATGAGAATAGCATATAAATCTTAAGGTGGATACTATTGAAATAGTAATGTACACAATCTCTTTATGAGCAGGAAGAATATTGCACATGTATTATAATTGTCAGAATCAAAAATGCACATATCAAACTCTAGTACATTGTTTTTAGGTTGATATGCAGACTTTCCAAATATCTTCACAGACATTGTTATCTCAAATGTACCGGGATATATTTTAGTCATTAGCCATAGTAATATTGATTATTGTACTTGAAGAGTTGTTGCATTTATAACAACTATTAGTGACCATAAATAAGCCAGTAACCACTATAATATTTGAGAATACGAAAAAATAGCATGTATCTTATTTTTCCAACTCTGTATGTACCTCTGAATATCTTAACTCCAACTATAGTACCAAGTTTATATATACCACTTAGATCAAATGAAGTTTTGTGGTTCCTTTTAAAATAAATGCTGCATGGGTATCATTACATATCACACACTCTTAACGTGGCTGACAAGGAGGGCTGACTGAGAAGCCAAGGACAATAGCACTGGGTTTTGATCTTACTGCATGTACTGGCTTTGTGGGAGCCTAATCTGTTTGGATGCTCACCTTCTTAGACCTGGATGGAGGAGGGAAGGACCTTGGACTTTCCACAGGGCAGAGAACCCTGACTACTCTTTGGAGTGGAGAGGGTGGGGAAGCGGTGGGGGAGGGGGATGGAAATGGAAGGAGAGGAGGAGGTGGAAAATTTTAATTAAAAATAAATAAAAATAAAAATACAAAAGGCAAAATACAAAGGATTAGACTTATAAGCATAAAAATCAAGATTGAAAAATCACCTAAATTTGCATGTTTAAAAAGGAGTAGAACAGGAAACAAATAACTATACTATCAATAAAGAAACAAGCTATCAAAGGGAAATCTTATTCATATTTATATTTATATCATCTTAAGAAGATTATTAGTGAAAGTGTTTTAACTTTTTAATATTTTCCCTTTTATAAAGTCTACAAGTTTTTTATGTTTAAAATTCTATTTACATTTATTATTGGTGCTGTTGGCCTGGTAAACATTAGGAGAGGATCCCATAGTGAAGAAAGATTGATGGAGTATGTGCATATAGTGGCAGCAGAGACAAGTCCCTGAAGAGCATTCTGAATATTCAGAAGATAGCTAGATAGATGGATGCTGACCTCCAGTTAGCCAGAGATCCAGAAATCATCTCTAACTCTTCAAACTTAGAGAAGACTCTTGGTGATTTGTCTTACACTATATCATCAATTATATTATTTAAATATGCTTGGGCATTCAGGTACATCCACTGTTATACATTCCACTGTTATACAATCCTGCTAAAGCCAGAACTTCCAAATGTGCACATCAGTGAGAAACGGATGATATGACATATTGGTGAGCATGTCACAGAAGAGCAATCTGCCTGCTTTAGATTCCTTTTTCATTTGATAGTATTTGTCCTTCTCTTTATGCCCACTTGTTGGTTTAAGAGGCAAAGTTTTAATGGAGGAGAGTTATCTGTCTATGTTACTTTCATTGGTTAATTAATAAAGAAACTGCCTTGGCCCTTTAAGAGAACAGAAAATTAGGGAGGCAGAGTAGACAGAACAGAATTGTGGGAAAAAGGAAGCAGAGTTGGGGAGACGCTTCAGGCAGTCGCCATAAGCAGTGGCCATGCCTCTCCTCTCCAAGATGGACGCAGGTTAAGATCTCTCCTGGTAAGACACCCCTCGTGGTGCTATATAAATTACTAAATATGGGTTAAAGCAAGATATGAGAATCAACCAATAAGAAGCTACAGATAACGGGCCAGGGGCCAGGCAGTATTTAAATGAATACAGTTTCTGTGTAATTATTTTGGGTAAAGCTAGCCGGGTAGCGGGACGCAGCTCACCGTTTCTTCAACAAAGTTTGACTTATTTTACCCCCAATTTACAACACATTTTCCTGCCAAGAGAAAGACCTCATAAATAACTAAATTAACATGTGTGGTCCCAGTGTACACCCTTATTATCCTGTGCATATGTTGAACACTCAACATCACTGTGTTGGTTGTGAGCTCACTTTCAGCCTGGTGTTTAATAACAACATGGTGAAAGTGCTTTTGAAAACTCTAAGGTAGGTGACCTGTTCTATTAGTGATTTTTTTGTGCAAATTAAATTCATATTCTTAGGCATCAAGACAACTATTTTGATAAATTGAATATTGGATCTATCCTTAAGAAGTTCTCAGTCTAACATAGAAAAATATGTACATATTTATGCTATTTAAAACAGAAAAATATGAGAAGAATTCTTATATAATTTATTGGCTATGATTTTAAAATAATTTCCAATTAGTGGTTCTCATTTTTCTGTTAATAGTACCAAGCTATTTTATTTTCATTCTGTCTGGTGGTATCAACTGTGAGAGCCCCACTAATTCAACTGGAATGTGTATAAGCTCAGATATAACACTTTGTGTCTGATTAGATTCATTTTCTATGATCTTTTGGAGCAGGTTGTGTGGAAATTAGAGACTATAATTCCTTTTTCTGGAAAAGTCACTGAGTTTGTATTTGCTGATGTTGATAATCCCCCAAATATACACTGAAAATGGATTACTTTTATTTTTAAATTTTAGATAGAGAGCTGTCAACGATGTCCATATTTAGTTTTTTCAAATAATACATTTTAAATCATGTATGTATCTAATGATCAGGAAAAACAATATTGACACATAGCAAGTTGAATATGTTGTCTGTTGTTGTGAGGGTGATGACTGACTCTCAGGAATCTGAATGGAACAACTCTGATTACCTGTTTGCATTTTATTCTTGTGAAACTGAATATGTCTCTTCTTTAGCAACAACTTTACCAGTGTTCTGTTTTGTAGTTTCTTTTCACTTGCCTCTTTTTTCTTTTATTTTTGATGTTATGATTACATCTTTTCTCAAGACTTCCCTTATATACCCCTTTACTCTCTCTCAAACTCCTTGTCTCTATTTTCAGCGATTGTTATTATATGCATACATGTATAGGTATATATACTATTTATCTATACATACGTATATGTGTATGTACATATGTGTGTGTGTGTATGTGTGTGTGTGTGTGTGTGTGTGTTCCTAGATTCAACCTGCTTGATGAGCATAATGTTGCTTGCATATATAGCAAGGCTGACCATTTGGCATTACATAAACAATTAATGTGCCTTTGTAATGGTATATTATTTGTATTTTGACAAATGGATCTTGCCTGAAGACCAAAGGTCATGTAATGGTGACACATGCCTTTAATACCAGGATTTGGGAGACAGATGGATCTCTATGAATTCAAGGCTACTCTGGAAAACACAAAATCAGTGCAGAAACAAATCCAGATGGTGGTGGCCTACACCTTTCATCCTAGTTCTAGGGAGTCACACCTTTAATTCCAGCACAAGGGTCATATAAAATGAGAGGAGAGGCTTAGGCTGCTTAGTTTGTGGTCACCCAGACTTGGTAGAGGTAAAACTTCTCTGGTGGCTTGGCTGCTTTGCTTTTCTGGTTTTCTGGTTGAGATTTATTTATCAAAATACCATTAATATACCACTACACACTCTTCCCTGGGGAAGACTCTTTCTTCCATTCTGAGCCTTTAGTAGTTCCCTGTAAGTAATTGTTGGGATGAGGGCTTGTGGACTTTCCCTATCCACTTTAACATACATAGTTATTGTCCTTGTTTAGTTCAGTTCATATGGATGTAGTTTCTAACATTCCTAGGGGACACATTTTGGCAGTAAACTCCCTGATATTATGGCTCCTACAATTTTTCAATCCTTTCTTCCTCAATGTTCCCTGAACCTCACGTGCAGGAGTTGTTCTATAAATATATCCACTGCAACTGAACTCCACAACTCTGTATTTGATTGGTTTTTATCTTCTGAAATGGTCTCCATATGTTAAAAAAGAAAGTTTCTTGATGAGGAAAGATCACACTTTCCTATAGGTAAAGGACAAATCCTTAATGTTTTTCAAAATTTATTATTATTATTATTATTTAGAAGCTACACTGCTTTAGTAAAGTGCTACTTTTAGATCCCCTCTAAGATTCGTATGTTTACTGACGAGAGTATTTAGCTAGGTCTCTAGTAACAGGCATGAATTTTCTCTTATTAAACAAATATTTACACTTTAAATTTTTTTTATTTTTAATTTTGTGTTGTATTTTGGTGTGTGTATGTAACATATGTGTAAATATGAAGTTCAGGCTCAGAAGGAAGGCCAGAAATGTTGGCTCACCTGATGTTAGATTTATAGATATTTGAGAATTGCCTGATGTGAGAGGTAGAAACCCTAACTTAAATCTTTTAAAAGAGAAGTAAATGTACTCTCTCAACTGCTGACCCCTCTTCTTAGTCCTTGTGCTGCTTTACAGTCAATGAACTCTGAATGAATAGCAATGGGTGAATAGGAAATTGTTAGCCTATCCACATTTTTCTAGAGTTAGTTATCTCTGTTGACTTTTAATCATATTTTAAGGAAGACTGAATTGGTTCTTAGGTGATATATGTAAAGTCATCAATCTTAATTTAGAACTGAATCCTAAATTTATACTATTTTTTTAAAAACTTGATTTATTCAATCCTAAAATTAATTGATTTATTTTTAAATAATTAAATAATCTGTGATTGGTAACACTTGATTAAATAGAAGTTTTATAAAGTCTCTGTTGTTGGTATTAGTTTCACAAAACATATTTTAACTCTGACTTTCCTATTTGTACTTCTATTTTCTAATTATTACTATTATCAGGTAGAGTTTGACATTTTCAACATGATTTGTATTCTGAAGTAACTATTTTCTAGTCTGATATGTCTCCAGTGACCTAAAAATCTCTCAGTGGACTCCATCTCCTAGATGTTCTCCTCAGGAGAGTGAGTCTTTCTTTACAATTGGGATATTGATGACTCAAGAGGTAACACCTCTTTGGATTTGATGCTATAGCCAAAAGAGTGAGACTTTAGAACACTGTTCTTTCTTTACTGTGTGCTTCAGAAATACTCTTCCCATTACTTCTCCTCTTTACATTGGTAGTCTTGCTTCTGAACTCCTTAAGGTTGACAGTGATGAAACTGAGAAAGAAGGAGAGCAAGTGCATTTCACTTTTGTGTTAACACCCAGTAAGCACTGGACTAGCACACCACTAGCAACCTTTTCACATAGTTCTAAACATTTGCTACCCACTGGTGAAAAATGGGCCTCTACCATAGAAATTTCTAGTTCTGAGAGCAGATAGTGAGGGGTGCTCTTCATGAAGGCTCTGACTGTCACTGACCAACAAAATCCTTCTAGATTCTTCCCACCTTCCTACATACCTAACTTTATGTTCTTTCTCTCTTGCAAACAACAACAAACAATTGAAAAGGCAAAAAACCCCAAATGAAACAAAACATAACAAAACAAAATGAAAAAACAAAAATCTCACAGAAACACTGAGTCCACTTTTGGGTAGCCAGCTACTGCTGGTCATGTGGTCCGTCCTAAAGTGTAGTTGATATGCAAAGTGTTATTCTATTGGAGTAAACTCATTTTACTTTTCCTAGATGCGATAAATTGCAAATAGCTCATCTGTTAGTGGTAGGAGATTGTGTTTACCCCCCTTTTATAGTTATGGGATTTTGTCTCCTTTGAACTTGTATAATTCTTTTGTGTACTGTCACAGTCTCTATGAGTTCATATCTTGTCAGCTCTGTTGTGTCTGGAAGACACTTTCGTTATAGCCATCCAAAACCTCTGGCTCTTATAATCTTTCCATTTCTTCTTCATATGGATTCCTGAGCATTGGAAATGGTGCGAGGTTGATAAAAGCACATTTCTGACTGAGTGCTTCAAAGTCTCTTACTTTCTAAACATTTTTGAGTGTGGGGTAATTACCCTCTCCTGTAAGATAAAGTTTCTCTCCTAAGGGTTGAGTGGTGAACATTGATCTATGGTAGTCATTACAAGGTTATTTTCTTTTAGTAGAATATTAGTATAGGTTTTATTCCTTCAGATAATGACGTATCTAATCTCAGATTCCTAAGTATTTTAACAGTGTCAGGTTTGGGCATTCTTCACCTCCCCCCAAATATATGGTAACTCCGTTTAAATTCATATTATATATCTTTTTTCACAGACATTTACAATAGTAGGTTTCTGTATAGTTTTTCAAATGTCTTTACCGTTAGTTGTCCCTCTGCATACTCCATCTGTGAGTGTTAAATGGATATTCACAAAAGAAATGGAGATACCTAGAAGGAAAAAAAGAAAGAGATAGTATAAAAGAAAGGGGGATCACTGTATCTACACAGTAAGTGCTGTGGGTAGAGAGATTGGTTAAAAAGACAAATTGATTGACTTTTTTCTTTACTTGAAGCTCATATCACAAAAATCAAATGGAAAGCTAGACTATTACTGTTATCTTCTATTTGAGTGCATATTTGATTTAGTTCAATGTTGTTAGGAAATTAAAGTTGTATTATAATTCTGGTTATATTTCCATCCTGTTATAGTCACTATAGAAATTAGCTAATAATGCTAGCTTATTTTGGGAACATAGCATCAGATATGAATATGGTTTCTTGACTTTATATTTGAAGTAATTTTTTAACAGAGATACTGGAAGTTGTGTATTCAAATATATTTAAAGGAATATTTAAACTCAGTATTGAGTGAAAAGAAGCTACAGAGGATTATTCATCCATGTAGACACAATTATATTGTGGAGGATAATGGAATTGTGTTATTCTTAATGTCTATACATGGCTACAGTGAGACTGAAATTGTTTTTATAACTTTTCAGTACATTGAACGAAAGAAATGTATGACAGCAGAAAGCATCTGATAAATTAAATGTGACATGTTTTTTATCCATATAAAATGGTTTCTGAGCAGCTGGTAATTGTGAATATTTCAGCAGTCATTTTTGATGTGGAATGCTTCATCTGTGTTCAACACTAATGAGTTGTGAGTTGTACTTCATCAAAGTGACAGCTTCCTTACTTTTGTAAGTAGGCATATGATACACCTGGTAGTCGCTGGGGAAACATTCTCCACTCACCTTTTCAGTACATAGAATATTCTATTTCCTCTATCTTTTTGTACATATCACCATCACCTTTTCCTTGAAGGTAAATAATATAAAGAAAGGATGGATTTACTAGCCCTTACTAAATTTCAGCTGTCATGGTGGATTGTGTAATATACACAGTCAGTAACTATACAGCTCACATGACCACAAAAGAATATGTGAAACTTTGTTAGAAAAGTAAACCGGAGTGTAAAGAAGCTGGGTACTTTGTTAAATTTTGTGTTTGTTGCACTTGAAAGTTTATTTTAAGGAAGGACTGATACCTTCAATTTCCATTCATTTATAGCTTTCATGAACACGTTTATAATACAAGTGTTGACAAATGTTCAGTCTTCTGAAACAAAATTTACCCTGGTCCCATTTTAGTACTCAGGAAAATTATATAGAGAAAACTCCACAGAATAAGAATCACTTTTATTTTGTTTTATGCATTTTTAAATGAGTATACAAAGTAATAGATTTCATTATGACATTTCTATGTGCACTTTATGGTGGTAGTCTTCCTTTCCCATTCCGCTAGCCTATTCCTATAGCCCTTCTAAATGTTCCCATTCCTTCTTACACAAGTCCCCATACTGCCTTCATGCAAATGAATGTCAATATTTTTGTCTCCTCTCCTACCTCTTTAGACTCTCCTTCTGACATGGCTGTTATCCTAGGTTCATAATCTACCCTTTTCCCACATATATAAAATTAAAATTTGGGATCTGTATGTGAGAGAAAACATGTGATATCTGTCTGTCTGAGTTCAGGCTATATTACTTATTATCATGATTTCTAGTTCCACCTGTTATCTGGAAAATGCCAAGATTTTATTTTCTTTAATATCAAAGTAAGTTTTCACTATTTGTACCAAATTTAATTTATTCATACACTTACAAATGGACACTATAGCTGCTTCCATTACTTGTTATGAATAATGAAGCAGGAAACAGGGATGTTCAAGAATTTTTGTGTTACATTGACTCAAATATCTCTCCATATATGCCCAGGAATGGTGTAGCTCAATGGCTTTGTTACAGTTCAGTTCTGCTTCTCATGCTGTAAGAAACCTCCATGATGGTTTCCCTGGCATCTGCTAGTTTATACTCCCTCAAACAGTGAATAAAGTTTCTCTTTCCTTTTCATCGTCTCTAGAATTTGTAGTCTTTTTTTTGTAATAATCATTCTTACTATAGTGACATAGAATCTAAGAGTAGTTTTAATTTACATTTTCTGTGTGGCTAAGGATTTTGAATACTTCTAATATTTATCATCCATTTGTGTTTCTTCTTTTGAGTACTGTCTGTTCAGATAATATTAGAAAGCAATAGGTGCTTTGTACCATATAGAATTGTACTAGAAAAGGCTTAATAAAGAAAAATATGTGAAATAAATTAATTTTCCTCATGATCATACAGACAAGTATTATTAATAAGACTGAATAGTACTATTTAAAGGGAACATGAACACAGACAGATATAAACACACAATGATGTAAATAGATACATACACATGTGTGTAACCAATTTCTCATACCCAGTTGATGCACTCTACCTATAGAGTCTTTACTTGGTAAATCATTATACAAAATATCAAAGAGACAAGTGAAGCTATTATGGACAAACTCGAAGAAGCAGAAATGTTAACAGAGAGAGAGAGAGACTGTCAGACACGTGTGCACACGCCGAGAGAGAAGACAGCAAGAAGAAGAAACAGGTTTCTAATATCTGAGAAATCAGTGAAGTAGATGTTTATTTTCCAGAAGTGATGGAAAAGCTTCTGCACTTTCTCCCTGTATAGACAAGCACTTGTGGCCTGCACTCTCATGTCTGTCACTCCTGCTGTGGCACAGAGGGTCTAGCCAGTCAGGGAGCCAGAAGATGTGGAATAATATTACTTCTGCATGTATGCCAGTATTTTGTAGTACATTCTTCCACTTTCTTTTTGTCTATTAATTTATCACAGATAAAGGAATTTATCTATCATAGATTAAAAACAAGGGAACTTTATTTGTGTGGGTGTATATAGCTCCTTGTCATGACTCTCTCTTTCCTTCTCTGTCTCTGTCTCTCTGTCTCTGTCTCTGTCTCTGTCTCTGTGTGTGTGTGTGTGTATACTGTATAGACATGTATAGCTTCAGTAAGGCATTTGCCTTGACTGTTGATGAAAATTTGAACTAGATGTCACAGAATTATGCAAAACTGTTATCCTCAAATGCACAGAAAATATGCCAAGTAATAGAATCCTCAGACACTGAGTATGCAGTGGCCATCACAAGAGTGAAGAATGAAAATATTCTATAAACAAGGAACCATCATATCAATGCCACAAACCCAAGTGTTAACAGCATAAATTCTATCAAATGTGTGTATTTTAAAGGCATAGTTCTGTAGGCTACTTTAGAGGAACAATTCAAAGAGAATCCCCTGACAGAAATGTACAGAGAATATTTACTGTCCATAGGTTTATATTCTTAGAAAATTGTTTTCATATTGGTATGATATATTAGTTTTATCAGCTTCTTACAATTTGTACAATTTTAGTAGACCTTCACCAGCACAGATAAGCTCTGCTCTGCTCTGCTCCCTAAGAGTATCGGATACAAATCCCTTGCACTTTGAAAAGCAAATAGATTTATCAATCCTGACACTGAGGCCTTTCTATATGGCTCAGCAAGGACTCACACAAATAATATAAAACTGAAAAATCCGAAGGCAGGCACAGTAAGCAATCATACATCATACAGCAGAACATCATATAGCTGTCTGTGAACTAATTCTATGGCTAGTTACTATTTTTTCCATTTCTTAATTCTCCATTTCTAGAAGAACAGTATAAATAGGAAGCATCTACAATCAGAATTACTTTAATTAATGACAAAACAGAAATAAAACAAATTAAAAGATGAAGATAATTGCATGTGACCAAAACTAAGATACAACAGTTGTTTATCTGATAATGTATAGAGAAGTTCAAACTTGTCTAATTTGACATTAAATGATTGATATTTCTTTTAGTATTAAAATTTATAATATTAAGAGGTCTTATTGGAAGCTTTTTAATGTAATGTTTTGAGAAATTTACACGAGCACTACATCTACCTCACTCCACCCTTTCCCGACTCCAATTTTCCTGATGTCCTCTCCTATCCCACCCAAATTCATGACTTATTTTTCTCTAATTATTATTGTTATACATACAAATATATATTGTATATGTTTATTATTTAAATATTAATGGTTTTGGCATTTCTTAAAGCTTGTATTAGTGCATTAATTTCTTGAATAACAAATTTTACTTTATAGAAGCACTTTTCATGGGGGTGGCTTGAATAAAAGTTACTTTCTTTCTAATGTTTACCTTCTATTACTTTCAAATCATGATCCCAAGGCAGTGTTAATTAACAGGTACAAAGAAAGCTGCAGTGACATCGCTGTAAATCTCACTCTTGATGGTAATTTGCTGCATATCAGGTAGAGTGTTCTCTTGCTTACTAGAATGATTCTGCTTTGAGTTTTCAGTTTCACAATCTTGTTTTATTTTTTCTTTCTTTAAAAAGAGATTAGTTATTGGGCGGCGGTGGCACATGCCTTTAGTCCCAGCACTTTGGAGGCAGAGGCAGGTGGATCTCTGTGAGGTCAACGCCAGCCTGGCCTACAAAGTGAGTTCCAGGAGAGCCAGGGATTTTACACAAAAAAAACCCCAGTTTTGAAAAAACCAAGGGAGGAGAAAGAGCGGGAGAGATACTAATTCATCTAAGAATTAGCACTCTAAATACTCTGTGGAGCCTGGCAAAGTAGCAGGAGAGTGCAACTCGCACCTGGTTGGTTACCCTAATGGCTTTAACCTACTTCTGATTTTCTGAGAGTAACATGTGATTTATCTAATTTCCATATTAAGGACATATTTTTCTGTTAAAATTTCATTTATTTTTTCATAAATTGTATTCACACATAATTACACAATGCACAGTGATATTAGAATGGGTACACAAGGTTGAATGTTTAAATATGCTCATTAGCATATCTATAACCTTATATATCCATCAATTATTATTTCTATCTCTGCTCTTATCCACTGAGATCTGTAGTGAGGTGCTGTTAAGCACACAGCAGTGGTGTGAGCGAGGTCCCGAGTTCGGGCCCCGGGCCGGACGGTGGTGGCGCACGCCTAAGAGGGACACGCCTAAGAGGGACACGCCTTTAGACCAAGGGGGACACGCCTTTAGACCAAGGGGGACACGCCTTACAAAACAAGGTTTTGGGCTAGGCTTCCCCTTCAGAGATCAATATGCCTCTGTTACTCCACATCTACTTCGTGTCTTCAATGCCACCACTTTCCCCTGATATCCATGCATTAAATATCCTCAGATTACACATATGTAGAACCACCTACTTTTGTTTATTTTTGTGTTTAGTTCATTTTACCTAAGATGCATAAGGTTTATCCAAGTTGGCTAAAGCAGCAACATTTTCTTTTTTCTCAAGACAAAATTATACTTCATCACTAATACATATACTACACTTTTTCCTATATTTGTTAGCATCAGGACATTTAAGAGTGATCACATAACTTAGCTACTATGAGTAATGCTTTGGTGAATAAGGGAGTTTGGAAAATTCTCCAACAGAGAGATTTAATCCTTATGAAATTATTCCAGAATCATGGATGACTCATTTATGTTGTGGAATCTCCATATAGTGCTTTTTACATTGCCACCAATGTAAAATCTCCAAGCCTTAAATTTTCTATATTTTATATATGAGGAATGTAATCAGAACCTATTTATGGGACATGTTATGCAAAGAAAATCACCAACTATAGCATTCTTCCTCAGAATACTGAGGGGGATGCCCCTTGAGAGCTGTCTATCAATGGTCCCTCCTTTAACACTATATTTGGCTTACTAGCCACTCCTGTACTTTTCTCCTCAATAGTTGTTCTCCCATCTAGGGTTTGTATGATGGAGTATTTCTGTACCAGGCTGTGAGTACCTGGAGAACAAGTCCTACCACCATGTTTTGTTACAGCCACACCCATTCCTAAGTTAATTATCCCCACTGCAAGTGTTCAGTGAATATTGGAAGGATAAAATATTGCACTTGTGAACTTTTAGAATGTACAAAACAAATCAATGACTAACTGGCTTCCTTCCAGAATAGGCTAAGTAAGTCGATTGTGCATTCTTAGAGTCTTTTACAAATCATGACAAAGATTGACTGAGCCTCTGGCCTTTGTTAAAGCAAAATTTGCAGGCAAATGGATGGATCTAGAAAACATCATATTGAGTGAGGTAACCCAAACCCAGAATTACAATTATTATATATACTCACTCGTAAGTGACTTTTAGACATAAAGCAAAGAAAACCAGCCTACAATTCACAATCCTAGAGAACCTAGACAACAATGAGGACCCTAAGAGAGACATGTGAATCTAATCTACATGGGAAATAGAAAAAGATCTCCTGAGTAAATTGAGAACATGGGGACATTGGGAGAGGGTTGAAGGGGACAGGAGAGGAATGGAGAGGAACAGATAAAAATGTATAGTTCAATAAAAAAGAAATGTCCTAAAAAATGTCTCTTTAAAAAAAACCCACAATTTTATTATTCATATTGGATTTGGGGATACAAGTGGTTACTCTTTATCAGAACAGTAAACTTTTATTAATAGTATGGATTTAATAAATATTAATTCATTAATACTCTTTATGTCTGTTTTTATTTATTATATATTCTTTGAGATTTTCATAAATGTATATAATATATTTAAATCATTATTAGTACCCCTGATCTCCAGCTCTTTCTGAGTTTTTCTTGTTTGTTTCTTCTCAAAGTCAAGTCCCCCTCCTTTTTTCAGTAACCATGCAGGATAATTTCTGATTCTACTGCCCATATATTTCTACATATTAGACCACCATTAGAGCATTTTTTTAACCCTTAGGGACCTCACCCCTAATAAAACTAATGTTCCTTCCCTAATAGCCACAAACTGTCAACTGTCAATTGGTCTTCAGACAGACATGTGAACTAACATACCCTTCTCCTCCATTCATGCTGGAATGGAATTGAGTTCATCTTTTACAGGCAAAGACTGATATTGTGAGTTTATGAATTCAGTGGTCTCGTCATGCCCAGACGACATTGTTTTCTCCAAATCTTCCCTATATCCGACTCTTACTAATCCTACTGCTTCTACTTCTAAGCTACTTCCTGAGCCTCAGTTGGGAAGCAGTGAGGTACAGATGTTCTATTTTGTGACTAAATGTTACAGTGACACCTATTCTCTGCTCTTTGACCAAGAGTCACTAGCAAAGGTTTCATTAATTTTATGTACAGCTATATCTGTTTAGATGGCAGTTTTGTACTTCTTCTTAACAAACAGTTGTATGTTCATCTCTAGGAGTTGTTCTGTCCTGGCTACCCAGATAGCTTACACCTGAAATAATCACACAGAAACTATATTCATTAAACACTGCCTGGCCCATTAGCTCTTACTTCTTATTGGCTAATTCTTACATCTTAATTTAACCCATTTCTATTAAATCTGTGAATTGTCACATGACTATGGCTGGCAAGATTTTAACCAGAGTCTGTCTCGGGCAGAAGATCCATGGCATCTGCCACTCTGCACTTCTTTTCAGCATTCAGTTCTGTCTTCTCTGCCAAACAGTTTCTTTATTGATTAACCAATGAAGACAACACATAAACAGAAGGATCTCCTACACCATCTAGGGAGGATTTACAATATTGTTCATGAGTTTATTCCTGCAGAAGCAACCAAAATTTAATCAGAATGTGTAGTGGGAGCTGCGGGCAGGCCTGCTTTTCATCCCGCCCGGCTCCTGCACGGCTGGCTAGCTTATGCCCCGAAATAACAACACACAAATTGTATTCATTTAAACACTGCCTAGCCCATTAGTTTCAGCCTCTTATTAGCTAATTCTCTCACATCTTGATTAACCCATACTTAGTAATCTGTGTAGCACCACGAGAGGTGGCTTACCAGGAAGATTCTAGCCTGCATCCATCTCAGTGAAGAATGGGGCTGATTATGCCATAATATTTATGCTACTTTTTACCCACAGACATATTGTACCAGGCTGGTTGTTATCTCAGCACACAGGATTCACAATGCAGTAAAATCATTGATGGCATTTCTCCACCAACCTTTTTCCCATCATTTGTACCATCTTAAGGTACTGAGAAAATTAACCAACAATAAAGAAGCTTCTAGGTCAGGCTTAACTTGGTATCTTCAAGTTCTTTGACCGAAAGTTGTGATGTCATCAGTAAAAAAGTCTTATTAACAAGTTTTAATGGCAACCAAGAGCAATGAGAATGGTCTGAATATTATGGGGTCATTAGAACACTCCTAAACCAAAAACCTGAGTGGAGATATCCCATACCTGACATTGAGCAACTTACGGCCTCTTGTAGGATCATTTTTTACCATGTTAAGTCTACTGTTTCTTTACATATTTATGTATATATGTAAATATATTTGTTTATATGTATATATTTTTATATGTATGTTCCAGCAACTTTTTCTTCTTAGCCTCATTTTCTCCTCTTAAACCTATCCTGTATCATTTCCTCTTTAAGAGAGGGCTTCACTTATACCTCAGAACATTCTAGAATTCAATGTACAGTCTAGGCTGCTCTTAGCATCCCAGCTGCTAGAACTATAGAAATGTGCCACCATACTTAAACTAATTACTCTTCTTGTATAAGTAATTGACCATCATTGAATCTTTATAATGTCCCTCTCAGATGTATGAATTTTTATGCAAAATAGTGATTTTAATGATTTTAAATACTAATACTATTCATATATTGAAAATACAAATCCCAGAAAATATAATGATATGTAAAATTGAGGCTGTAATAATGCATCAAAATTTTTGAAATATTGGCAGCATATATTTTTACTACTTTTGATCATTCCACTTTTTGTTGTTACTAGGAATTTTAAGCTCATGGCTTTGCCTTCTTCCTGGCTTTTCCATCTCTTAATTTTTGAAGGTTCTGCCTTCTACTCTGCTTACCCACCCCATCCATAGAGTCTGCATGTCATTTCTAACCTCAGTTCTGATAATATTTTTGTCTGCTTCACTTGTTAATGATGCCTTCCCATTTTACCACCAACTTCAATTTACTCTTCTATGTCAGGACTTGAGAGGATCATCCTCAGCAACTGATCAATTCAAGGTGATTATCTCATTACTATTGATGACATAGACATCATCTCTATTTTTGATCTAAAGTATTATTCTCTTCTTGTCTAAAATTACTTGATTTTAGTATCAAGAAGGGATAAAATACCCTTACCATCTCTCTAGAGGTAGAGTGAATTATATAGATGATACTTCTGTAAATTTTAGATTTATTATAGTCTGTAGTACTTACCATAAAATGGGATTAACAATTCAAGGTTCACTTTTACAGTTAGTGCTTGCGGCTTTGAATTACGTGCTAAAACCTAGTCTGAGAGAGGAATACAAAATAGTCATATTGCCATATACATAGTTTTTTCAGAGGTAGAATTTGTGGTTTGAATGATGATCACTCTGGAAGTTGTATTAAATACATCTTTTTCCCACTCTCTCATATCTCTTGTTCCATGTCAGCTTCCATTTCAATACATCAGTTATGAGTTCCAATCACATCTGCTTATCACAAGCCATTTTTGTACTCTGTTGCAACAACGTTGCTTTATCAGAGAGTTGTCCTTTGAATATACAGAGCATTTGTGTTGAACTGATGAACTCATTACAGAGTACCTGGGCAATTAAACAACTAGAAAATACTATTGACGTTAAACATTCTTCTGTAAATTAAAATCACAAGAATAATATGTTCTAATAGTTTCTCAGAAGGTAAAATTCAACTTAAATATCCTACCCAACACACATATATCTATTTAGAATCAAGTTGTTTGCAGGTTGAAGATCCATTGCAGAATTGAACATGTGTGTGTGTGTGTGTGTGTGTGTGTGTGTGTGTTTCATGTATTTGAGAGTTTGGATTGTGTGAGTAGATATTATTATGTTATTTGGTAATATTGATAGTTAGGATTTTCTGCTTTTTGTAAGTGTAGGATAGATCTTCCCTCAACCTTGTCCTGAGGTAGGCAAGGAAGAAAATGCCCTGTTTGCCTGAGGCTAAGCTCTACAAACTTACAAAACAGACTTCAAATTCAATCATCTCTGTTTTTCCCTTGGAGTACTGTCTTACCTCAGTTTGATCATATGTCCAGATCAAATATAGGACTTTAGTGACTTTAAAATCCATCTTATTGGCTGGCATTCTGGGTGTTTCACTGGTTCTTTCTATCCTTTGAAAAGTATGACCAAAATTATTTTTAAGGACCAAAAGAATTTTCAGGAGACAGCATGAAAACCCCTTTCTTTGAGCAGTGACAACCACATTTAGAACCCTGTAAACTCAATATTACCCACATTCCTTCCCTTAAACAATATCTATTCCAAAAATACAATCTCAGTCTTCTGATGTGCTTATCAAACTTGTTCAAGTTCAATATCAATTCTATAGCGAAGAAAAAAACAAACAAAAAACACAAGCAAACAACTGTGAATAAGAAATTGCTTTAGATATCTCCTACCTGTGCCAAAGCACCAGCTAACTCTCCCCTCCAAAGCACTTGACACACCCAGGGCCAGAGTTCCACATCCCGTCAAGGAACCTGAGGGATCCACATATTTATATTATGCTCTTGACAAGGTCCACCACTTAATTAATTATCCCCATGCAGAAATTGACCAGGATATCTGGTTATGCTTAGATCTGTGGCCCCTGTACTACATAGGGACAGGAACTAACCAGACTGTCAGTCCATTGACTGATAAAGCTCACTATGACTGGAGGCAGCCCAAATATACATTAGAGTAATTACAAGGACTAAAACTTATCTAACATCCCAAACCTTTAACCTAGGAACTTCCCTTATTCTTTTGCCTACCAGTTTGTCTGTTAATACATCTTGACAACAGCAATTTTACCAACCCCCTAAGATTATTTGGTGGGTATGTAATAATGATTGGCCTAAATATGCCTTTTCTGATGCTCTAAAACTAAAAATCCTCTTTTATGCATCTTAGTATACATTTTGCCCCAGGTGTACCTATATAATTAGGAGGAATGGAGAAAACATTTAACATAAACCTGGGACTGGATTACAAAGAAAACAAAGAGCTCTACTAGTTCTTATCCCACTCCTAGTCCAAGCAGGGATAGCTGGCTCAACAACCATAGACACATCCTTTATCCTGGAGCTACACACTTTAAGAAACTAAGTAGACAGGTTGATCATGATATAGCTAACCAATCAGGAGTAATAAGGGAAAGTCTTGCTATGGTTGGAGAAAACTTGAGAGAGGGGGGGGGGGAATCAGATAATTGGTACTCTATTCTCTTGGTCTTCCTTGTTAACTACTCTGATATCAGCACTGGCTGGGCATTTATTTCGCATTCAGATTAAATTAATGGTAGGTTCTATATTTTAAATCACCTCCTGGCAATTATGTAGAACAAAGGACTAATTCAGTCAAAATAAATAATGGTTTGTTGTACGAGGGTGCTTGTTCGTTCCCGGCCACCAAGACTCCCATAATAATCACTCAGAACCTATATTATTTACAATACTGTTTGGCCAATAGCTTACCTATTAGGACTCCAAGATCTGGAGACCTAGAGAGGCAGTTTCTTCTGGATAGTAAACCTATCCATAGGGTCCATTTTTGAGGCATAGATTCCAATTCCCCAGTTTTGTTGTTACCCAAAGGCCAGAATCTTCCTTCCAGACTTAAAATATTATCCCCCCTGAATTACATTTTCCTATTTTAAATTCCTTGGGAGGAAGTTCTCTTTTTTATTTTTTTTTGGGGGGGGAGTTCTCTTTCTATTTATATTAATATATTTGATATTAACGGCATGAGATGACACCTACACATTTCCATAGCTGAATAGCAACCTCATTTTATGTCACTAATGGAAATCTGACCTAGCCTCTATGTGTGTCCTCGCTGCTAAGTCTCATACTCTATGTAATGATGGAGAAAGTTATCAGAATATTCAAGTGACAAAAGTTAAACGTGACAGATCCTTGTATTTTGAATACATGCTTACTTCCTACAGGCATTCTGATTCAACTGACTCCTGACTTTAGCATCATAAAATGGACAAATTTCCCATATCAACCCCCAAAATCAGTAACCCACTATAATAACCTAATTTAGTATCTCATAGTAAAGGGATAAAAACTATCAATTCAGTTATGGAAACCAAGATTTTGTTATCCTTTTTGATCCTCCCAAGTTACTTCTTTGTATGTTTTTGTTCTCCCATAACAAGCACAAGTATCCTCTTTTATACAACATATCTTACATCATTACCCTATAGTTCCCATGACACACATCCTTTGTTGTTCCTATGGTTCCTTCCTCTTACCCTCTGCTTTATATCTGCATACATTTTATTTACCTGATCTACAACTCAGTGAATATGAGATTACTCTATCATGCTAAATTTTCTGTTCTAAAGTTTTTCACAAAATAAATACAAATAAAAAAACTTATATTACTTGAAAAGAAAAAGAAATTGCTTTAGATATTTTCTACAATGAAATTGTGTCACAGCTATCTGTGAAGTCTTTGAGGCTATATAGCATATCTTTTGTAATACATATTCTCTATAGTTGACGTGGTATTAACTTATCTATCAGAGATAAAAATAAGGAATTCATTACACCTACAAGCAAGGAAGTAAGTAGAGGCAAGTTTTGGGCATGTTGCTTTCAAACCACAACAGCAGTAAAGGCACAAATGCACACTAATAAAAGTGCTATGCCATTCCTAATGACAAGTAGCCCCTGTCACAAGAGTTGTGGAAATACTGCCAAAAAGCAAAAGCACAAATAAAACTGTCCAGCATAAAATAGCAAAGAGTAATTAAGGGAGTGATTTGGCAGTCCCCACTGTGTGCTGTGATTACCCTTAATGAATAAAACAACTGCTTTGGACCAATAGCAGGGCAGAACTTAGGTAGGCAGGGAAGACAGAACCGAATGCTGGGAAAAAAGAAAGGCAGAATCAGAGAGACACCATAGAACCTTAGCCAGAGTCAGACGTGATGAAACTTTGCCAATAAGCCATTGCCACAAGGCGATACACAGATTAATGAAGATCGGTTAAATAAATATGTAAGAGTTAGCCAATAAGAAGCTAGAGATAATGGGCCAAGCAGTGATACAATAATATGGTTTCGGGTCTAAGATAGGCGGGCGGCTGGGAACAAACAAGTAGTGCTTCCTGCAACATAGGAGTGTGTCGATTGAAATACTACAATTGGGGGCAGGATCTATTTGCAGAAGTAGCAAGTATGATTTATTTCTATGCCCCAAAGAGCTTTTCCAGCTCTCTTTGTTCAGTGGTAAAATAGAGTTCTTCTGGAGGCAAAAGTAAATCTGTATTCTGAGAATCTCTGCTAGGTCCATGGAAGGATGGTCTGTTATAAACAGTAGGGTAGGGGCTTTAAAAAGGTACTGTTATTTGAAAGTATACCATAAGTAGCAAAACAAAAAAAAGGAAAATAGTGATCTCAAATTATGTATTTTCTTTTGTTTGATTTGAATATTCATCTTTTGATGTTTAAGTATCATATATTGTTGCATTAAAGTACAACATTCATTTATGATGGGGCACTGAAATGGCTCCAACATGGAATGATTTCTTGATGCCACTTTGAATCTGATTAGCTGGTTATTTTGTTAAGAATACATTTAATTAAGTCTGGCACTAGAAATTCATTGCTAAAGTGCTTGCCTACCATACAGGAGGAACTGGGTCACAAATTCAGCACCACACAAAGGATGCATGGTCATGTACACTTGTGGTCCCAGGATTTGACTCATGGAAGAAGAATTCTTTTTATTCTTATTCTCGAATGCATAGGCAATATAAAGCTAGCCTTGGCTAAACCTTGTCTTTTGAGGGAAAAAGGAAATTATAAATTTATTTCAATATTGTCATTTTTCTGAAATAGATAATGATGTTATACTCTTATCTAAAGTCCATTGCACCTTGGAGTAGTTAGTGATGGTGCTAATTATTTTTAATATAATTTTATTTTTATGGACAGTCTCCTATTTACATGCATTGTATTTTGGTCATATTCAATACACCTCATCTCCTCTCTAGTATTTCATTCATGTTACTTTTCCAAATTAATGCCTTCTTTCTTTCTTTTAAAAACACAAGTTGATGCTTCCTTTATGCCTATTGTTATGTGGCCATCCCCTGGATCTTACCCTTACAGAAAACTGCTTCTCCCATTCCCAGCATCTATCAGATGTCAGTTACAGCTCATTCAGGAGTCAGGCTCATGTCCTACTCCTCCACACATGCTAGAATTTGAACTGACTTCATTTTATGCAAGACTTTTGCAGCCATCCCCAAGCTGCTCTGAATTCTTGAGTAGAGAGGTTCTCTCTGTTATACCCAATCATGGAGTCCCCCCAAACTGACTAGGAGACTGAGTCCTATATATAAAAGCAAAGAGCCTTTATTCTTACACAAGTTTGCAAGTCTCTGCATGTCTAACATATTAGAGTGATCAAACAGCTAATTTAGAGTTGGGGTTTTATAGTAGCAAAGGTAGGGATGAGGGATTTCTAAGGTTCAGGACCCCCGATTGGCTGACATTTGTCTAGGGGTGTCCTGGTGAAAAGCTATGGGTGTGTGCTAGCAGGTGATCCTATACAATGATTGGGACATTAAAAATTTCCTCTCGATCGTCTGTTCCTGGGTGGTACCTGCATAGTCTCCATTTGTGTTCTTTATTGGAACTAGGTATTGCCTAAGGGTAAACTACTGAGACTCATGCCTCTATTGAGCTTGTCATGGCTAGGTTCTACATTTCCCTGTTCACATGTACCCAGTGACAGCACCCAGTCATGGGTCCTGCTTTCCCAGGGGTTTAAGGAGATATTATTGGGACCTAAGAATCATTAGCTAATCGATTTTTCCAGGCCAGTGGCTAGCCTACCAGGCCCTGTAGCTCTGTTCCTTGAGTACAACATAATTGTAATTATAATCTGGAATTTTCTCTTTGGTTCTGTGGTTCTGCATAAATAACTAAGATTTCTTCTTATTGTAGAAACATTTTAGTTAATAAATCCATTAAATGACAACTCTGGACCATTTTTTTCCTTTATATGTCAATAGACATTATAGGTAATTATTTTTATCCTTCATACCAAGGAGTTCCCTCTTGTCTCAGCGTTTCAACCTGTTCTGGGCAAGGAGCATGGGATGATGTGTTCTTTCCTATAACTACTTTGAACTGACATTGGGCATTGTTATCAGGGCCCAAGAATTCTTAAAGGCTAGCTAAAGGAAAGGAGGGAATTCAGGAAATGGGACACTCATCAGAAGCATGTAGTTTGCAGACTGTTGAAGACACAGGGAGCACTCACATCAGCTTGACTGGTCCACATCAGCAAGTCTTACAGTCATTTTGAGCAGGTTGTAGTCAACAGTTGATGCTTAGATGTATCTCCCAGCCAAGTGGAAACATATTGAGATAAGTTTAAACTGGCAACAGAAGTTAAACTTTACGTACTCAAAGGAAAAGAATACATTTGAAACTTTCAGGTCCATATTGAAATCCATATTATAGAACAAAGGAGATAATGGATATCTGTAAACAGCAGGAATAGACTCATACCTTTGAGTCCCAGATAAAACTACAGATTTTCATTAGAAACATGTATGTTTGTCTGCTGTCCAGAGAGCCATGTATGGATTAGAAAGAAATGTCCTTAGCCTGAAGAGAAACACCTCTAAGTTCATGTTTAGATGGCAACCAGAATAAGTCTAAAATCATGAGCTTGTGACCCAAACAGTAAGTAGTCATTACTCTATCAGCTTATCAGAACTATACCATAGAAGAGAAAAGAAATCAGAAACAGTTTTCCGTTTCATAACCTGTATTTACATCTTAAATGATTTTTTAGACCCTCAAAGCTTATGGGTTTTTATACCTTAAAACTTTTCAAATTAAGAGACCTAGTAGCTTTAAAAAAAGCAAGACTTGTATGTATGTATGTATGTATGTATGTATGTGTATATATATATATATATATATATATATATATAGAGAGAGAGAGAGAGAGAGAGAGAGAGAGAGAGAGAGAGAGAGAGAGAAGAGAGCTAAAAAGCTGACTATAACTTTGTGGTAGGATCTGGATACCTGCTGCTGCTAATTTGGCAAAGTCATAGATAGCCTAGCCATCAGTACAATCAGAGATCCCAGAAGGAAAAATAAATTATACCTGAGTGCAGACCAAGCCATTTCTGAACCTACTAAAAATAACAGGACATAGACTTCATATACAGTTAGGTCTCCATACAGTTAGGTCTCCAAAACATTGCAGGCAAAAGTATAAGAACAGCAATCTTACAGTCTTAGCCAGGCCCATAAAGTGAATTTTTTCTCTTGTTGAAGAGGGACATGGAAAAGACTGTCATTATTTTGTCTAGGCAAAAGTGGTACAATCAATTCTCTAATGTCATACTGTTTGTCCACAGTCTGGCCTGGGTTATGGTAGCAGGAATTGTACTCGGGCATATTGCCCAAGGGTCAGCATCATAATCCAGGTGTAGACATCATCCTGTTCCCTAATCTTCTTTGGAGACCTTGGGTCACTGCAAGAATCTCATAGTCTCTGTCTAATATAATAATCTTTTAATAATTATTTTAAATACCATATTCTTCATATCTCTGAAGTATGAGTGCTGCCTAGATATATCTGAATAGACAAACTTTGCTTCTAGTTACTTGTTTTACATTTGACTTTGAAAACATACACAGGGAACTAAATAAGGTCTATCTCTATAATTACTTATGTCAGTATCAGTACTTTAAGGATGACTAACTTGTATTTCCTAACAGTCTATAATAAGTTAATGGCTTTCATAAGACTAAAATTTTACATTCTGTCAGGTTTTTCCTTAAAAAATATTATTTTGAATTGAAACTAGTAAAGAAACTGAATTAGTAATTCCAAGGGTAAAAAACAGAACAAAATTGTTTCCAGCTGTTAATGCTGTCTCCTGAGAAGGTAAGGAAAAGGTACCAGGGTGAAATGGGAAAAGGAGGGAGCCTAAGGGCTAGCATTGCCCTCATCAAGTTCTAAGGCACTAAATCTATCTTTTAGGGAAGAGCCACAAGTTCCTTTTGCCAGAGATAAGGAGGGTAATAACCTTTTTAGGGAGTAAGAACTTTCTCCAAGTAACCTGAGGAAATGGGAACTTTATCCTAATGCCTGACCTTGGGAAAAGCACTTTGTAGTTTTATCTCTGTTAAGTATGAGCCTTAACAACAATTTTCAATTAAAGTTCCTCTTGGAATAAAGACAAAAATTTATGTTTTTATCCAAATAGCATAAGCCCAACAAAGTTAGCAAAGACAAGGAGGCTAAACATATATATTTAAACTTGAATATACCATGAGCAAAGAGATACATTTTTAAACCATTAGTTAATATTTTAATGCTTTGACCTTTTAAGGTAGTTTTCCATGTTGTAGTGATCCTCCCATTACACATTTTTCCATCGTTATTCTGCAACTATTGTTTATCCAATATTATGAATCTTGATTTAAATATCAACTGACATGCTAGGCTACTCCTGTACAAATCCCAGAGGATTGAGACTCATAGACTTTGGCACTGTTCCAAGCCCTCTGTCTCACTGCTTAGGTCATTATCTTGCTGCTTCACAAGAAATGAACATTCCAGTTTCTGTTCAGCGTTGGTGCTTATGACCATGACCCTAAGTTTTAGCTTTTTATTTTAAGTCCAAACATTAACAATATAAACATTTTATAAGCATACATGCACCATAGTCTTAACTGTTTTTTAAAGAAAAATTAAAATCTCTTAAATGTCTTCCTGCAATATCAAAAATGAAGTACCTCTTTGGTCCCACCTTTGACAGCATATGCATAGCCTATGTTTTAGATCTCAGCCTGGTCCATTTCAATGTAGTTGGTGCTTCTGGCCACTGTCACCTGGCACTGGTGTTTCTAAAACTGTGAAGATCAATTCTGGCAAATGAACATTCTTTGGTACTCTAGTCCTGTCATACATTTGTAAACCTCAGCTGTTTACTATGTTCCCTTTATGTCTTTATAACTATTAATGCCTCGTTGACTCTTAAATTAACAAAGTTTAGCTGTAAGAGAAAGATACACTTTTGAGTGTAAAAATGTTGAGGTGCAGCTTTAATACTATAAAATCTGATATATACATACATATATATATATATATATATATATATATATATATATATCACCCTGTTTTTGGAATAGGACATGAGTCATCATACAAAAATCTATTCCAATTCAATTTACCTTGCAGATCTTTTGTTGCTTCCTAGTTAGGCTCACTACATATAGTTGACTTTAATCAATGGCAGTGAAATCATGTGGCACCCATTTTTTTAACTCTAGAAAAATGGCAATCCAAAATTTAAAATGGAATCGTGCCTTATGGTTTCTTTAAAATTACCCATGCATAGATTTTAAGTTATCAATTTCCAATGTTACTACTTTTAATTAGTTTTATTTTAATTTTAACAGATTTTAACCATATCTAACAAAATAAACTTATTAATCTGAAGCTACAAAGTGTTTACCTAAACCAGGTAAAATTTTTTGATTGTTCTACTCTGTTTTCTTCCCCTTGCCATTGTGTTAGGTGCTCAGACTGACAGAGTGACAGAGGAAATTTTAAATAAGCATGGACCTAGCAAAGGAAGAGCCATAATTCAACACTAGAGCTAACTTATCAATGAAGAACAGCATAAAATAGTTTTAACATTATCTACCTTAAAGTGATCTTAATTTCTGTTAACCCAAATCCAGTAACGAGAGCTCAGAGATAAATTCTGAGGTGATGCCCACAGCAGTGATGGGTGGCAGAGACAGCAAAAATATCCAAGCCATTTTTTGTCTCAGCTCTATGCTTGCAAAAAAACGTATATAGACACACTTCTTAATAAAACAAGTATAATCAGTATTAGTAGGTATGAGAAACCACAGAAAACATAGTTCACATCCCCTTCTGGCCTTTTATACGTTTCTATATACCTTTAATCTGTTTTTCCTCTCTTATTCTTTCAGTTTTCCTGTTTTCTCCCTCTCTTTAGAGACAACATAAAAACTCTTACCAAAGTCTTCTTGCTTTTCAGAAAATAGAAACTCTGACCAAAGTTTTTCTTGCTTTCCCTCAGTAGTTTATAATAATTTGTATAGCTACACTATTTTAAACAATAACATAGATATGCATATATTATAACAAAAATAACTTTAAATTTGCATCACATAAAGTCCTGTGCCAGACTTTTTCCCATACCCTAAGCAATAATACTTGTAACCAGCCCCTTTAAATGATGACAGATACTTATAACCCATTGTATCTGAATGATCAAAGCAGCTCTAGTGGAGAGAAGTCCAGTTATAGAGTCATAACATGGCCACCCCAGATTAACACCTATAGCCAGTGACTGTGACTCATTGCTTTTGCCTCCAGAGCCAAACCTTGTTCAGGTTTGGCCAGAAGTCAGAAGTTGAGGCATGCAACCCCCAAGGCAGGCTCAGAGAACCCATCCACCAGCATGGGAGGTGGCAGAGTAACACACAGTATGAAGAAATAAAAGACTGTTAATTTCTACAGCCATAGTAATCAACCCCTAATTGTCTGTTTAGTGTTTGAAATCCTATTGGAACATACATGCCCCTTGGAAGCTGTGACTGGCAGCCTGCTATATTGTCACAACAAAGCTATATATCCCTGTCATCCATCCATACAAGTGTGCTGCCCTGCAGCCTCGAGCTTGTATGGCAAACCTGCCAGCGTTGCAACCACACTACAGGCCAAGGCTTCCTCCTTTCAATGGAATATTTAAGGTGGGTAGAGGTTGTTTGTCTCATCCCTTTCAGAAAAATATGCCGCTATGCTTATGATCCTTTCTCTGAAGTCCTGTAAGTGATCCAGTATCAAAGTCAAAGAAGTCGTGCTTTGAGTCTGTCTCATCACATCAGAATTGTAAGTCAGAAAGAGAACTCACAAAAGAGAAGGAAAAAACAGTACACAGAACGAGGCTGAAGTGAGCCGAAGATGACAGACTCAAACTGTTTCACAGGTGCGACCTGCCTGTCTATCTACAGAGCTGAAGCTGAGTCACCGGGAGCATCCTGCCTGTCTCTCTACAGAATTGGGACTCCAGGAGCATCCCGCACCTCTATCTACAGAGAGATCCACTCTTATATGGAAGGGTCCTGAGACCCAAATACAGAAGGGCCCTGGGGACATTTCCTCAGGTATTCCACCTGTGATCTTTCTGCATATCTTCATAGACCATCTATAGGCTCTCCCAGATTCTGGGTCCACTTACAAAAGGAATTCCAAGCAGAAAGACATGAAACAAAATGTACATACAGAAAACTTACTGGCCAGCCGACCGGCTCTACAGGGCGGTGGTCCTGGTGGGCTTCGGGGATCCCGGAGAGTCCCCAAATTGTTATGTCCATATTAGAGAGCCAACCAAAACTAACTAGGAACCTGTGGCCTTTACTGTCTTTGTCCCTCTTCTGGAGATATTCTTTAATCTTTGGTAGAAATGATTATAGTATAAATGTCTCTTTTAGAGCTCAACACTCCACTGATATATATTTCAAAATTGAAATTTTAATGGAGGCAAACTTTATTTCAAACATTGATCCGTAGTAGATTATTATGGCAAAATTCATGAAACCTTGAAGCACAACAGAACATTTGCGATCCTTATATAAAATTTTTATTATACTACATTGGTAATGAATTGACAGTTTACATATTTCTATAATATCTTTAGAATGTGACTCACTGACTATTTTTGAATGTGGCCTATTTCAGCTTTGGACACTACTCTCTAATGTTCTCTCATGATACAAATACAATTTTTATCCTGTTGTGTCAACTTTCTTTATTTTTTTTTCATTTGATTGACCAAGTTAACTTGTCTCAGGTTAGTCATTTTGATTTTCATTGCTGTTGGTATCCATGGGATAATATGGATCTTCACAACTTTATTGTATAGTGTATAAACTATATCCAGTAGTGTATCTGATATCACATAGTGTCAAGGCATGTGCACGCTCTCCTGCATTTATAGTAAGGATCTTTTGCATTTTGAATATTTTGGTTACATTTACAGTTTATGCAATAAACATTACTAATAAATTACTAATAAAAATTTCCTAGAAACTGAACGGGAAGGGAGTGAGCACATGCAAGGTGACCTAGAGAACTTAATTTCACAGCATGAAATAGTTGTTAATTTCAGGAGAGATATATGTGCTAGTGTGGTTCTCATCCACAGTTGAGGAGGGGAGGGAGTTTCCTTTTTTGACCTTAAAGTAAGTTAAACTAAGAGAACTATCCAATTAAGGAAGTGTTATCCACCAATATCTTTTTAATTTGATTCTTCCTTTGTTCGTGGGGTTATTAAGAAGCTTCTCCCACTTATAATTTACCATTCTATTTCTAATCTTACAAACATCTTAAATTTAAAGGGAGAGATTGCTCCTGTTGCTTGCTGGTTCTAACCTTGAGCTCAGGACTCCAAAAGACCAAGATGCCTTCCACAGTCACCTTTCATGCTGCACACATTTCATTTTAAAAACTGGGCTTCTGTTAGTAATGAATAAAAAAGTTAACAATAATAATTAATAAGTGACAGATACAGAAATAATCGAAAACACTTTACAATCCAAATACAGCCTGAAAATAAAATTAAGGGTATTTCAACTGTCACCTTATATGATTTTCTGGTACATTGTACATTGGTATCACTTTATTGCACATCTTAAGATGGATATTTGTAGTGAGGAGCTGCGGGCTGCATTCCTGCCCGGCTCCAGGCCTCCTGGTTAGCATATGCCCCAAAATAACAACATACAAATTGTATTCTTTTAAACACTGCCTGGCCCATTAGCTCTAGCCTTTTCTTGGCTAACATCTTGACTAACCCATTTCTAATAATCTGTGTAACACCACGAAGTGGTGTCTTACCGGGAAGGATTCAGCATGTCTGACCTAGTAGCTGGCTTCATGGCAACTGTCTCAGAGAGGAGAATGATGACTGCCTGAGGCATCTGCCTCACTTCCCTCTTCCCAGCATTCTGTTCTGTCTCCTCCACCTATCTAAATCCTGTCCTATCAAAAAGCCAAGGCAGTTTCTTTATTAACCAATGAAAGTCTTCCATCAGATATTTGATTCAATAATTTAAAAAATATTCTCTACTAACAAGTAGTCAGGACTAGGTAAATAGATCTACTTTGTATTTAATCATTTGTTAACTGCTTATGAAATGCAAAGGGAACTTCTGCATATTGTTGTAAACCACCAAACATGATCCCCAAACTATGGAACATGCAACCTGCTAGCCATGAATGCAGACCTCTAAATGTGAAACCTGCTGTCCTTTGATGCTGTCTTTCTCACAATCAACAGCTTAGATATTTCATATTCAGAAAATTAAATACAGGCTTAGAGTATAACCCATTATGTATACCTTATAGGCAGCAAAACTAACACCTGGGTAGACTCATCTGAGTGGAATACTTTTGTACTCTACATCACATTGACACTTATTTTTAGTAGGAAAATACATTTGAAATAAACATTTCTAAGAAACAAAACTCTTAAGCTGACAATTGCATAGTTACCTGATGGAATTCCTTATAGTTTTTCAGGGTGTGTCTGCATCTTAAAGGGCCCAGGCTTAAAGATATTCTGCATTTTCTGATTTTGCAATGGCAAGTAATTATACAAACACACTCATATAGTACATACAAGAACAGTCCTCCTGGCAACTGACATTAATTTAGCCATCATTCATTGAATGTCTACTGTGTCTCAGACAGTCATCTAAGTACCAGAGTATGTAAAGACCAAACTGTAGGCTTGAATTGAACTTAAGCAGGCTTTCTTCATCATTTAGTCTGTTGTAGTGAGTCACTAGCAGGACTGTCTTGATTTTTTTCTGTAAATATTCTGTGTATATTTACCTATCACTGATACCTTTTGTGCTCCTATGAGATGAAAGTTGCGATTGCTTCATTTTTGTTTCCCACATACCACCTACTGCACTAATACTCCCAGTACACATATTCTGTTGCACTTTTCTCAGTTACATGCACATGACATACACTTTCCTAAAATCCATTCATTGACTGAAATAGACTCCAGCTGTGATTATGTTTATATTTTCCCTGTAGCTGGAAATTTTCATCAAGTTTCTACTTTCAGACATGCAAATTTATGATTAATCAATGAGTCACTCTGAATGTGTGATTCATTCTTTGGTGAAGAGCATGCTAAGATGCATTGTAAGGTGTGAAACTGAGCATTGATGGTCTTCCTGACTTATCAAAATAATTTCAAGCTGCTGGAAATATGGGAGTGAGAACAATTTTTCAGAAGTGAGAGTTACTCCCATTAACAGGGTAAACAGTTCTAGGTAATGCTTTTATGTGTATGAGCCTAATATAAGCCTTCAAAGAGAAATAGAAAAAGTTTCACTCAAATCTGGTAAAGGGTTATATCATTTCTGGTGTGTGCTTGGTCTATAATATGCATTATTCCATGTATATGTGAACATATGTACAGGAGTATGTCCTGAGCATCTACCAATGGAGGCCAGAGGTCAACATTTGATTTTTTTTCTTTTGCTGTTCTTTACCCTATATTTTGAAACAGAATATTTTCATTGAATACAGAGCATGCCATTTCATAGGGTTTGGCTAGCCCTTAAGTGCAGAAATTTTTCTGTCTCTATCCCCATGCTAGGGTTACAAATATGTGCCAAGACATTCAGCTTTTTCATGACATGTATTTTATGCAACCACCCATAACTGTTAAGTAGTGGAAAATATAACACTCAACTGAGTTACAAAAAAGAAATTCTGAAGGAATAACCATGGTCCACGAGGATGGACAACTGTCTGGTGACCAAGTATATTAGTTAGGTAAGGGTTTTCATAGAAAATGAACAGGGACTTTTTATATGAGTTGTTTGGATTTTGTTTGAAGGGGAGAGGATAATGAATGTTTATTGTTTGAAAGAAGAGAATATTCATCATAACTAGTTTACTTAGTAATCTGAATTAAACTTCTTATACATACATTATTGTAGTGAAGAGCTATGGGTAGGCCTGATTTTCATCTGGCCCAGCTCCCACATAGCTAACTTAGCCACGGAAATAACAACACAAAACTCTATTCATTTAAACACTGCCTGGCCCATTAGCTCTAGTCTCTTACTGGCTAACTCTCTCTTGTTTTAACCCATATTTAGTAATCTGTGTAGCACCACGAAGTGTGGCTTACCGGGAAGATTCTAGCCTGCATCCATCTCAGAGAGTAGAGTCGTGGTGACTGCTTGAGGCAGTTGCCCCACTTCCCAGCATCCTGTTCTGTGTACTCCAACCCACCTAAATCCTGCCCTAGCAATGAGCCAAGGCAGTTTCTTTATTAACCAATGAGAGTCTGCCATCATTTCCCCTTTTTCTGTTTAAACAAAAAAGAAGGGCTTTAACCTTAACATAGTAAAATTTCATATAACAAAACAGTTATCAAGCAAGAATTACAGTTACAATATTTATATATATTTTATCTTTTATCATATCTAAGGAAAACCATAACTATCTATCTATTCTTCAACTCCATCAAAGACTCCAGAAGGATATAATATTACCTAAGCAAACAAGAAATAAACAACTTCCAAATTCTAGAAATGACAGGGACATCTCACTGTCTGGACAGTCACCCAAAGTTCTTTTGTACTGTTGGGGCATCCATCTTCAGCCTTCAGGCCCACAGTATCCAGCAGACTTTTCCATGAAGCAGGAAATTTCAAAGATAGTTCAGTCACTATCTGCTGTGTCCTGCAGAATGTCTCGCAGGCTCTTTCATGAATTAGGAACCCCGAAAGACCATCTCACCTTTAGGCAAGTTCAGCAGTCCTCTCTCTATGGGTTCTCTGTGTCCAGTCTATGCTTCAGTCCAGGCAAGAGCAGTTTCTTGCCTAAATGGCTATCAAACTCCATAAGGATCCTCTTCGATGCCCATCTTCCTCTTGAAGTAGATTGGTGCTGCCAGGAGCAGACGTGTCTCATTGTCATAAAAAAACCCTAAGTTATTAAAACATTTAAATGCCATATTCTGTAGTCTTTGAAAGATATTAGTAATGCCTATCTAACTGAAATATATCTCTATATATCTAGAAAATCTAACTAACATGACTACAAGCTTGACTATTATCGATGATTATTCATTAACAACCTTTATTTCCTAATTATACATTACATTTTTAAATGAACTACACAATCACAATACCTTAATCAATATCAGAAATACATATACATGTAACAAAATTGACCTTAAATTTAAATCACTAAAACAAAATCCATATCAGTGCAAATTATTCATATCTATATCATATTCCCCTTTAAATGTAAAAGAACTTTGAAAAACAATATTTGGGAATATGGGCACAGTTGTTTTTCTCCAAACTGCTTTCTGCTGAATGGGGACGCTGTTAATCAGATCTTTCATGGTATAACCTGTGTGCCAGGTTCATCTCAGTCATCAGTTGGGTGAAGTAATTTTCTGAAGGTGTTCACAGCAACCTTTCAGGAGGGTGTGGTCTATCATACCATATTGGGATAGAAGCAATCCACAGGGTCACATTTTCTGTAAAAAAAAAAAAAAAAGAATCTCTTTTCCAAAGTATCATATCCTTAGATCCAAATTCTGAAGTCAAGGTATTTTCAAAATATCCATCTTGGATTAGTTCAGCAGCATTTGTAAACAAATATCTTTTAGCAGCTGTTGCTCCTTCCTCAGCATTCAAACAATTCAAAGAGAGCATAATAGCATACAGTATCAAAATTCTCTGTGTATTTTCCATTTTTGTGCAGCTTTGTTTTAACCTCTATTTCTTTTATTTTTACTTTTACTTTTTGAGACAGGTTCTCTGTATATCTTTGTCCTGGAATAACTCTGTAGACCAGGCTGTCCTTGAACTCAGAGAACCTCCTGTCTCTGCCTCCCAGGCATTGGGATTAAAGGTGTGTCCTGCCACACCTTGAAGTCACAGAGGTCAATCTGCCTCTGCCTCTCAAGTGTTGGGATTAAAAGTGTGTACCACCACACCAAACTACTTTTTTTTTTTACTTTTAAGAACTTTAACCTTTAGCCTGCATATATTTATTTTTAATGCACTGTAAACCATTTAGACATTTTCTTTGTCTTTGAATCTTTCTTTTACTGTATATCTCTCTTTTTGTGACCACATGAGTCTTTAATTTACCAAAGAATATTGGTAGGACTAAAGCCGTGACTTTGACAGCTATATCCAGCCCATTCCTTAGCTTTTCAGCCTCATGGCAAAGGTACTGCTGTAGCCATGTTTATCACCACAACTCTGTGGTGGTTCAAGGTCCCTGCCAGAAAGCAAGCTGCAACAGTGTTAAACAACAATCAAAAACTCCATAGTCAGGACTGCCTGCTTGAAAGAGTAAGAGTTTGCCCTGGCAGGATGGCCCAGAAAACTGGCATTTTAAAATGGCACAGCTTTTTTCCTGCTATGGCTGAAAACTGAAAAACACACTTTCAGCATTTCATCAACACCATTTAAGTGTTTCATGGTAGGACCTCTTAAAAGAACTGCAGGGTTTTGTAGCTAAAGCTGAGTCAGGAAGCCTCTCTTAGATGAGAGTGCTTTCTTGCCTCTAGCAAGCAGAGCAGACCCGAGAAATTGCTACTACCAAGAAAACATGCTTTACTCTATTCTTTCCCAAGCTTTCTCAAGCTTTCTGTGGATTCAGTTAGCCATATGGGCGCCATTCTGTAGTGAGGAGCTGCAGGCAGGCCTGCTTTTCATCCCACCCAGCTCCTGCATAGCTAGCTTAGCCCCAGAAATAACAACACACAAATTGTATTCATTTAAACACTGCCTGGCCCATTAGTTTCAGCCTCTTAGTTTATTACCAATGGAGGCCAGAGGTCAACATTTGATTTTTTTCTTTTGCTGTCTTTACCCTATATTTTGAAACAGAATATCTTCATTGAATACAGCATCCTGTTCTGTCTACTCCACCCACCTAAATCCTGCCCTATCAAAAATCCAAGGCAGTTTCTTTATTAACCAATGAGAGTCCTCCATCACATTATCATTCTCTCTGGATGGTGATGGCGCATTTGTTTAATGCCAGCACTCAGGAGGCAGAGGCAGGCAGATCTCTGTGAGTTTGAGGCCAGTCTGGTCTACAAGTGCTAGTTCCAGGACAGGCACAAAAGCTACAGAGAAACCCTATCTTGGAAAAAAGAAAGAAAAAAAAAAAAAAAACCTCTGAATACATACATTATCATTCTCTACAAACAAATCCCAACAGTCCCAAGCACATGTAATATACTTATTACAAAATCACAAATAAGAAAATGAATGAATATATCCCACATTGAAATGGAGGCTATTAAGAGCTCATGACTATTCTTAGATTGCTGGATAGATAACTGTCAAAGACTGCCCTTAACAAAAATACCTCTTACCAGGGTAGGGGCATGAGAATTTTAGAAATACAAGTAAATAATATGAAGACACATAAAAAATTACAGGACACATAGAGAGTATCAGGAGGGCATTCAAGTGACTGAAATCCTGAAATCACCCATGTTTATTTTCCACTTAAACTGGAGGAGAAGTTAACAAAAGATTTTAGTAACATGATATAAAGGATAGCTCACAGAGTTAATCATTTTTTTCAGTCTGAGACAGCAAATTATTAGCATTCAGTTGTCTGTGTAGTAAAACTGTTCTAAATCGCAAATTTATATACTGAAGACTGCTGCACCTCGGGGGATTTCATAGTTACAAAAGAAAGAGCAGGAGTATATTTGCATATCCTGACCATGTGTCAGGAAGCATGGACCTACTTGAAGGACTATTTTAATGTGCTGGGGTCACTAGTCAATAGTTAAGAGTTTTCTATTTCCTACAAAACTGAGCTACTTTGGGTGTCATTTAAATATTCTCCAGTGTTTCCTGAATAATATAAACAGTAGTTATACTCCTGTTTATGCTCACAAAAGGAGTACTGTAGCACTTTTGTCTCTCACATGGCAGAAAGATCCTACTAATGCCAGTAACAGACATAATATTGTGACAAGCAAATTGCCAGGAAATAGAATACTTAATTGACACAACATATATCAGACTATAAGTGGAGAGTCAGCTCAAGGAAGAAAGTGATTGATTTCCCTAATTTTAAGTGGCAGCTTCTATGTCCTTATGTACTGCCTATCATTGTTATTGTTATTTTCAAAAAAGTAGAATCAAAGGTGACTTTGCATTAATGTTTTCATATGTAGTTAGCAACAGAAACTTTATCAATTCTGTCCAACATAATATTAATTATAAAATTAAAAGTTTCCTTGAGATATCTTGTCCAGTACATTAAGTGTTGTTGAAATACATGCTAGTGATTTCATAGTACATTATAAAAAGAAACAAAATAGTGCAAAGTCCAACTTTTACCTTATTGTTTCAAGACTTTCAATTATATGTTTGGAATGCTTGAAATGGTATTATAATTTAAGACATTTCCATGCAAAACTGTGGCTTCTTTAGCAATCACATACTGAACTAGATAAACTTTAGCTTGGTTTGTTGGTATTTTTCATTTTTTTCTCAGTTCTCCTTATTTCTTTCTAATGGATACTCCCCCATCAAAAACAAGTGATAAAAGTTATTGCTTGGTCAATCTCGATAAAAGAAAAAGTTAAATTTGTAAAATTAAAATAGTGCTGATATAGCTAACTTTTTTCCTTACTATAGGATGTGTACATGTGTGTGTGTGTGTGTGTGTGTGTGTGTGTGTGTGATATACTACAAGTATATTATGCTATCACTGTTTTAGCCTTGTGCTTATTCTGTAGGTCTTGTGCTTCCAATCCTCCTGCCTCAAACTCTCATGGAGCTGGTATTATAAGAGATCTTTCCAGGATTATGGAAGGTTATTTTTCTTTAGATATTTTTTTATAATTCACATTGACTGACCAAATAAGATAAAGCAGTAAAATTTTGAAGAACACATTAGTATTCTAGGCAGCCACTCCAAGGACTTTCTGCATTTTGAACAAATTAGAATTATTTCATGAAATTAAACAATGTTAATAAGACAACAGTAGTAGATATTGTGGAATGAATCAAATGTAGTTGTGTTTTCCTAATTATTTTAATTTAGCAGTTTTACAGAACACATTGGATTAATATGTCTTTAAAAATGTCTTTTATTTATTATTAAAATAGCTTGTTCCTGGAGCAGCTGAGGAGAGGGCGCCTGAACTGGCCCTATACTATAGCCACTCTGATGAATATCTTGCATACCACCATAGAACCTTCATCTGGCGATGGATGGAGACAGAGACAGAGACCCACATTGGAGGACTGGACTGAACTCCCAAGGTCCAAATGAGGAGCAGAAGGAGAGAGAACATTAGTCAGGAAGTCAGGGTCACGAGGGGTGCGCCCACCTACTGTGACAGTGGGGCTGATCAAATGGGAGCTCACCAAGCCCAGCTGGACTGGGACTGATGGAGCATGTGATCAAACCGGACTCTCGGAACGTGGCTTACATGAAGGGCTGACTGAGAAGCCAAGGACAATGGCACTGGGTTTTGATTCTACTCCATTTACTGGCTTTGTGGGAACCTAGCCTATTTGGATGCTCACCTTCCTAGACCTGGATGAAGTGGGGAGGACCTTGAAATTCCCACAGGGCAGGGAACCCTGACTGCTCTTTGGACTGGAGAGGGAGGAGAAGGGAGAGTGGGGGGAGGGGGAGGGTAATGGGAGGAGAGGAGGAGATGAAAATTTGTAATAATAATAAAATTCAATTTAGGCAAAATAAGTTATCTTATTAATGTACACAGACTATATTAATGTTTGCAAATTCTATTAAATTTTAATTTAAATATTTATTGTTTCAGGATTTCACAGTATATAAAAAATAAAATATTGAGAAATACTGCTCTATAAAATAATTATTGGGAGTTTCCCAGCATCTGAAACATTGCTAGGTGGATTGGATAGTGTGCCTGCTTATATGTATATGTTCTAACTAGTAACAAGAATATTATGAGGCCAGGAAGATATGTTATTTATAAATGTGAAGTAAAACAAGAATCTCTAGGATTAATTGTTTTTATTTTGTGGATTTACATCGAATCAGCAAAATAGACCATTCTAAATTGACCATACAACCCTGAAAATGTATAGAATAAAAAGATTATCACCTGTGGGCATAATGATTTAGTTACAGATGCAAAATGCCTTATATCATAGAAAATTTATAAAGCAATTATCTATTTGTAAAATATGTTTCATATTGTAATTGAATATTTAAATTTCTAACATCCTTCATTATTTCTTAGTATGTTTCCTATTATTTTTCTGAAATAAAAGTACTTAGGTATAATATTTAAATATGCATTTTCATATTTCTTCCAATTACTTGGAATGTGTTTATCTCATTAAAATAAATATAGTCAAAATAAATACTATTCACATCTGGACCATGCGTATATTTGCAGGAAAGAGATACTTTCAGAATCTGAATTGCTGTCACACTAGGAGATGCTTTGGAAAAAAAGTTTACATTTGTTAGAGTTTAAAAAGTTCTAAATGAAATCTCTCTATAAGCATCTTTTAGATACACTCAGAAGCTATTGGACGTCTAAGATGATTTTCATTAAATTAATAAATATTAAAGAACAGCTATGTTATATCTCTTCCTGGAAGACATAAGTGTTATATGGACATTATTTGTACTTTTAGATTATTTGTATAGCTAATTTTGAAACACTAAACCCTTGTGTAACTTCTGAAAATGTTATTTGACACACCCCTGGTAAGAATTTATGTGGTGGCAGAATCAATATGAACATTTCTTCTAAACTCAGTAAATGTTTAGAATCTTGTAAGACCCTGTATCCAAAGGGGGGAAAACAATAAAGTGTTCTTTAAAACACTGTGTAAAGGGTATACACTGTGGGGGAGATTTGTGTGAATAAGGTGATGTTTTGAGCATCCATTCTCAATTTTGGCTAAGAGCAGGACAAAGAGAAAGGGAGGGCCTAAGAGTGCTCTAGAAGAGCTGATATTAGCTAACTTTAAAAAAAAAAGTTTCTCCATGTTTAAAGGGATTGTTCAGTGCATGGATTCAATGGGTGAAGCTGTGTGATTGTTAGAAATCTTTAAAAAGTTGAATTTCACATTTATTTCCTTTATATAAAAAACAGCTTTTAAAAAAAAAGATTTATTCTGACTACAGATTCCCTTACCTTTACTCCTCCTATGCCCACCCAACTTCTCCACTCACACAAATCTATGTTCTTTCTTTCTTGTTATAATACAGAGATATGTAATAACAACAATAAAAATCGTAACAGAAATAAAGTGGACTAAGCCAAAATAAACAAATGGAAAAAGAGTCAAAGAAAAAGCTAAAGAAACACATACAGATACTGAAAGGCAGATATCCACACACATACAAAACCTTTAAAAACAAATTCAGAAATCATAATATCTAAACAAAAAAATCTATAAGAAAAATAAGAAATTTCAATAATGCTTTGTGAAACAAGCAAACAAACCAAACTTAAAAATGTTCTTGAGTTCCTTTTTGTTGCTCTATTGCAGGGCATGGGGCCTGCCCTTAAGTGTGGTTTGTACACCCAATAAGACTGTTGGACAAAACTATTTTCCCTTTATGAGCAGTTATCAATTGGAGATAGCGTCTGTATTATGGAGGGATGCTTGTGTCTGAAGGAATACCTCCGACTTCCCTGAGGAAAGGTGATATACTGCTGGCTTGGGTGTGGGGCTGCACTGGAGTCATTGCAGTGTAGTTTTATAACAAGGCCAGAAACTGAAGAGGACAGTAGCATTGGATACTTCTTGGTGGGTTATTCAGAAGCCATATTTTCAAGATAGTTTTGTAGCAGTGATTAGCGATAAAATATAACATTCTATAACTTTTGAAGCATGAGAAAAAGAAAAGCTGAAAAGTTAGTTATCAATTAGTAGTGTGTTGGGGCTGGAGACGTGGCTCAGAGGTGAAGAGCGCCATCCAGCTAACTTAGCCCCAAAATAACCAAACAGAAACTGTGGTAATTAAATCATTGCTTGGCCCATTATCTATAGTTTCTTATTTGCTAATTCTTACATCTTAATTTAACCCATTTCTATTAATCTGTGCATTGCCAAGTGGCAGTGGCTTACTGGATAAAATTCCTAGTGTCTGCCTCTGGCGGATCCATAGCATATTTCTCCCCCTCTTCTTTCTTCCTCCCAGATTTTAGTTCTGTCTTCTCTGCCTACCTACGTTCGGCCCTATTAACTAGGCCAAGTCAGTTTCTTTATTCATTAACCAATGAAAGTAACACTCAAACAGTAAGAACTCCTACACCAAGTACATGCTGTTCTTACCGAGGAACTGTGTTCAGTTCTCAGCACACACAAAACAGCTCACGACCACCTATACCTCCAATTCCAGAGGTCTAATTGTCTCTTTTGATATCTACAAGCACAAGACACTCACATGATGTAAAGGCATATATGCAGGCAAAATATCAATATACATTCAAAAATAAAGGAGCTTCAAAATGAGGCAAGATGTTTAGAAGTAGGTAAACATTTACCTCATCATTAGAAATGGAATGATTTGCATTGTAACATAAGCATTGACACACTAGAAACTTGGATGCTTCCTATGCTGCTGTCTCAAGAAATTTATATTTATTGTTACTTGAAAATGAGTACAAAATAATGAATATAAGTTCACCTGATTAATAAAGCTAGTATTCTCCTAATACCTTCTATTGGAATGTTCTATCAGAATGACATAGGCTAGCTGTTTAAGCCATGTAGAATTTATTGCAGCACTTTAATATTCAAGCTTTTGGCTGTACTGGAAAAAAAGGCAGCCCAGAGCCAGTGCAGTGTCATTGAGAGTCAGAGAGTCGGGAAGTGACACAAACCCATTCACTGAAGGTACGGGAGGAAATTGGACAGAGAAACATGTGACCTGAGCTCACTGCCGTGGAGGTTGGCGTGATGAGTCAGGACTGCAAAGAAAGACTCTAGTCACATCTGCTTCATAGGAAAGAAGATTTCCTAAACCCCAACTCTTCAAATAGAAGAGGGCTACTTTGTTTTTTTTTTTTTCTAATTATGTAACTTTTACCCTAGTTTAAAATGGAAAGCAGAAACAGGTCAGAGTGAGTGAGTCATTCTCACAAGGAAAAAGTAAAGAAAAACAGGAATCAAAGGCTTGAGCCAGAGGACATTCTAAATCTGCAGAATGCTGTGTTTTTAGAATAGTCAACCAAATAAACAAGAAATGTAAAAGACAAAAAAAGTGATATGGGTTTGGTCCCCTGTTCCATCAGTTCCATTCCAACTGGACTTGGTGGTCTCCCGTTAGATCTGTCCCACCGTCTCAATGGGTAAACACACTCCTCACGGTCCTGACTTCCTTGCTCATGATCTCCCTCCTTTTGCTCCTCATCAGGACCTTGGGAGCTCAGTCCGGTGCTCCTATGTGGGGCTCTGTCATTTTCTCCATCCAATGCCAGGTGAAGGTTCTATGGTGATTCATGAGTATGGCAATAGGATCTGGACATTTCTGGCACCCTCTCCTCAGCTGCCCAAGAACCTAGCTGGGGGCGTCTTCCTGGACACCTGGGAACCCCTCTAGAGTCAAGCCTCTGCCAACCCTAGGATGGCTCCCTTAACTAAGATATATAATTCCTTGTTCCCATATCCACCCTTCCTATATCCCAACCATCCTATTCCCCCAAGCTCTTCCCATCCTCCACTTCACACTTTTCTCGCCCCATCCCCCCTCCCCCAATCCCACCAAACCGAGCTCTCTGAATGTGGCTGACGGTGGAGGAAGACTGAGAAACCAAGGACAACAGCAATGAATGTGAACTCTACAGCATGGACGGGCTCACTGTGAGCCTTAACCTTCACCTGGCGATGGATGGAGATAGAGACAGAGCCCCACATTGGAGCACCGGACTGAGCTCCCAAAGTTCTGATGAGGAGCGGATGGAGAGAGATCATGAGAAAGAAAGTCAGAACCATGAGGGATGCGTTCACCCACTGAGACGGCAGGACAGAACTAATGGGAGACCACCAAGTCCACTTGGAATGGGACTGATGGAACATGCGACCAAATCGGACTCTCTGAGGGTGGCTGATGGTGGAGGCTGACCGAGGAGCCAAGGACAATGGCGATGGGCTTGGTCTCTACGACATGGACGGGCTCTGTGTGAGCCTTGTCAGTTTGGTTGCTCACCTTCCTGGACCTGGGGGGAGTTGGGAGGACCTTGGACTCAACATAGTGTAGAGAACCCTGATGGCTGTTTGGCCTCAAGAGGGAGGGAGTGGGGGTGTGGGTGGAGGGGAGGGGAGGGAAGGGGGAGGAGGACGGGAGGAGATGGCAATTTTTTTTTTGTTAGCTTAGTTTTTTTTTTCTCATGGTTTATTTTTTTTTTTATATTTAAAAATTTCCATCTCCTTCCCTCCTCCTCCCCCCTCCCTCCCCTCCTCCTCCCCCTTCCCTCCCCTCCTTCTCCCCCTTCCCTCCCTTCCCCTCCACCCATACCTCCCCTCCCTCCCTCTCAAGGCCAAGGAGCCATCAGGGTTCCCCACTCTATGCTAAGACCAGGGTCCTCCCAACTCCCCCCTGGTCCAGGAAGGTGATCGACCAAGCTGAGAAGGCTCCCACAGAGCCCGTCCATGCAGAAGAATCAGAGCCCAGAGCCATTGTCCTTTGCTTCTCAGTCAGCCCCCACTGTTGGCCACATTCAGAGAGACGGGTTTGGTCGCATGATCCATCAGTCCCATTCCAACTGGAGTTGGTGATCTCCCATTAGTTCTGTCCCACTGTCTCCATGAGTGAATGCTCCCCTCTCGTTCCTGACTTTCTCCCTCATGTTCTCGCTCCTTCTGCTCCTCATCAGGACCTTGGGAGCTCAGTCCAGTGCTCCAATGTGGGGCTCTGTCATTTTCTTCATCTATCGTCAGGTGGAGGTTCTATGGTGATATGCAAGAAATTCATCAGTATGGCTATAGGAACTGGCCTTTTCAGGCTCCCTCTCCTCAGCTGCCCAAGGAACTAACTGGGGGCGTCTCCCTGGAAACCTGGGAACCCCTCTAGGGTCAAGTCTCTTGACAACCCTCAGGTAGCTCCTTAAATTAAGATATATGCTTCCCTGCTCCCATATCCACCCTTCCTATATCCCAAGCACCCCATTCCTCCGAGCTCCCCCCGTTCTCCCCTTCACACTTTTCTCTCCCCATCTTCCCTTGGCCCAGTCTTGCCCAACCCTCAAGTTCCCAATTTTGCCTGGCGATTGTGTCTACTTCCAATATCCAGGAGGATTACTATATCTTTTTTTGGGAGTTCACCTTCTTATTATCTTCTCAAGGATCCCAAATTTATAGGCTCGATGTCCTTTAATTATGGATAGGAACCGATTATGAGTGAGTACATCCCATGTTCATCTTTTTGGGTCTGGGTTACCTCACTCAGAATAGTGTTTTCTATTTCCATCCATTTGCCTGCAAAATTCAAGATGTCATTGTTTTTTACCGCTGAGTAGTATTCTAGCATGTATATATTCCACAGTTTCTTCATCCATTCTTCCACTGAAGGGCATCTAGGTTGTTTCCAGGATCTGGCTATTACAAATAATGCTGCTATGAACATAGATGAGCATATGCTTTTGTTGTATGATTGGGCATCTCTTGGGTAGATTCCCAATAGTGGAATTGCTGGGTCCTGGGGTAGGTTGATCCCGAATTTCCTGAGAAACTGCCACACTGCTTTCCAAAGTGGTTGCACAAGTGTGCATTCCCACCAGCAATGGATGAGTGTACCCCTTACCCCACAACCTCTCCAGCAAAGGTTATTATTGGTGTTTTGGATTTTAGCCAATCTGACAGGTGTAAGATGATATCTCAAAGTTGTTTTGATTTGCATTTCCCTGATAGCTAGGGAGGTTGAGCATGACCTTAAGTGTCTTTTGGCCATTCGAACTTCTTCTGTTGAGAATTCTCTGTTCAGTTCAGCGCCCCATTTTTTAATTGGGTTAATTGGCATTTTATGAGAGATGGCAATTTTTAATAAAAAATAAATAAACTGGAAAAAAAGTGATATGGGAACATGATACGAGAGGGAGTGAATAAGAGAGGAATTTGAGATAATTGTAAGGATAATACAGTAGCCTAATAGACAAACACCAACTTGTTGTCTGGGGTGAGACAAATGCATGTTTACTCTTACTTATCTAACAATAATTCTCAATTTCCAGCTTGCCATTCTACAATACTGAGCAGATATTGCAGTTGTTACTCTGTAGAAACACACATTGTACTTCTTGGTTATTGTTGAGTTTTCAGGAGAAGGGAGTCTGTTTAGCATAAAGTCATTGTGTCATCCCTTTGTTCATTCAGGGTTTATTGAATTCATACAAAAGGGCATAATGACAGAAAGGTGGGATGAAGTCAGCACCCTGACACTGCTGTAGCATCCTTAGCTTCTGAGGCCAAGCAGCAGCCTATCAGCAGGGCATAAGAGAGAGTCTGACAGGAAGTCTTTGGAGAGGTTCCTGTTGGAATTGTTGTGGTCTCACTCATCTGGGAATATCTTGATTGTTTCCTGTAGAAACGTTTCCTTATCTCTGAATATTACTCAAGCCAGTCCAATGGAATATTAAAGACTTTCTTATAGCAGTTTGAGTAGAAAAAAAATACTGACTTAGATTCAGGGATTTATTATTGGCATTAACCATGTGTCTGTAGGAAATGTTGAGTAAAAATGAGTAAAGAACAGAAAAAAATACAAAAATTTATGAATTAAAGAACCCAGAGAGGATAAGGAGAGGAAGTTTTGTGAAACTTGTCATCTGTTGGTGAGCACAGTACAAGTACATTCAGGGAGCAAAACAGAAAGCAGGTTAAGGGAGAATGGACTCGGAGCTGTGTGAGAATCAGGGACTGATGAGGATAATTAGAGCTGATGGGCACATACCTAAACCCACTGAGATTATTTAGAAGTAATGTCATTCTCTGTCTTTCACTGTGTCAAATTTCAGTGTTGCTGGACATTGAAAAAGAAAGAAATGCTGGATGCTGAGGATGATAGGGCTATTTTAATTGTTTATCTGATTTTGACTTACTGTGCTTCAACATTTCTGTTAATATCAGTCAGGATAAATAATGGGATATTTAAATTTTCCATTATCATTTTGTGAGGGTCAGTGTCTAATTTAAGATATAGTGGTGTTTCTTTTCTAGATTTGGTGACCCTATATTTTAGGGCATAGATATTAAGAATAGTAATGTTCTCTTGGTTGTTCTTTTCCTTTGATGAATAGCTAGTGTCCTTTATTTTTCTAATAACTTTTGCTTTGATATCTATTCTGTCAGATATAAAAATGGCCACACCAACTTGCTTCTTTGCCCCATTTGCTTGAAACCATTTTTCCCATCTTTTTACCTTAAATTCATATTTATAGTTGATGGTAAGGTGTACTTCTTAGATATAGCACAAGAATAGATCCTGATTTTACATCCATTCTGTTAGTCTGTTTTTTTTTAAATGAGGAATCAAAATTATTGATGTTGAAAGGTATGAATCAGTAGTGTTTGATGATTTTTATTATAGTGTTGTTTTTATTGTGGTGGTGGTGGTGGTGGTGTGTGTGTGTGTGTGTGTGTGTGTATGTAAGCAAGTGTACATGTGCATGCTTGTAGGTTTTTAACATCTTTCAATTAGCTTGTCTGGGATTTTTTTATTCCTTATATTTTCTTAGGTGTGTTTAACCTCATTATTTTGGCAATTACCTTCTGTAGGACCGAATTTGTAGATAGTTATTTCTTAAATTTGGTATTATTGTTTAATATCTCATTTCCTTCTATTGTGTTTGAAAGGATTGTCAGGTGCAGGTATAGAAGTCTTTGATGGTAGCAGTGGTTTATTGGAATCTGGAGCATGTCTGTCCAGGCCCTGGTAGCTTCTAGAGTGTCCACTGAGAAGTTGGTATTATTCTAATATGTCTTCTATATAGATTGCTTGTTCTATTATGTGGTTATGTGACATTCTTTTCTGTTTCAGTTTATTTGGTGTTCTCTATGCTTCTTGTACCTTGTACCTCCTTATTTAGGTTAAAGAAATTTTCTTCTTGGATTTTGTTGAAAATATTTTTTCTGTGCCTTTGACCTGGGTTTTTTCTCCATCTAGATTTTTATTATATTTAATCTTTTCACATTGTGCCCGATTTTCTGAATGTTTTGTGCTAGGAGGTTTTCAGAATTAACATTTTCCTTGACTGCAGTATTTGTTTCTTCTATTGTGTCCTCAGTTCTTTGGATTTTCTCTTCCACTTCTTGTATTTTGGTGGTAAGGTCTTTAAATTCCTAAATTTTTGGTTCCAGGTTTCCCTTTTTGGGTTTTCTTTTTTTTTTTTTTTTTTTTTTGGTTTTTCGAGACAGGGTTTCTCTGCAGCTTTCTTATTTAATTTTTTTTAAACTATTGTCCTGGGAAAGATGGCTTAACCTATAAAGTCACTTGCTGCCTCATGGATCTGATTACATTAGTTCCATCACTGGTGCCCACATAAAGCTGGAAGAGAAGCACTGACTAACAATTCCTCACAAGCTGTGACAAGAGTGCCCTAAGCACGCACATCACATCCAGAAATATAGAAAGCAGTTTTCAAAGTGTCTTTTGCTGATTTTTCAGATCAACACATCTTATTGCCACTGAAAGATCACTTCTGAATTAACTGAACACATTCTAAGGGAAAAGAATGAAGATTCAGTAGTCTATTATGCAAGTCATAGACACATTTAAAAAGAAAGTCACTGTTCTCAACTATAAAGCAAAAATTTTTTGAAGACTGTCATTTGCTGAGTTCTAGTCCCAGGCATCTTACTATAGCAAATTTTGTAGCAATGATAGGCAGGAATAATTTTTTTGCGTAGTTTTATTTTGTTTTAGTTTGGTTCCCCCTCCCCTTCCCAGAGTATTACTGTGTGTCGAGGCTGGTCTCAAGCTCATGGTAATCCTCCTGTCTAAACATTCTAAATAATGGATTGCAGTCAGGTACCATTGTCTTAGTCAAAGTTCTATTGCTGTAAAGAGACACCACTACCATGCCAACTCTTATGAAGGAAAATATCTCATTAGGACTTGCTTATAGTTCAGAGGTTGAGTCCATCATCCTCATGGTGGAAAGCATGATAGCACACATGCAAACATGGTGGTTGAGAGTTCTACATCTGGATCCTTGGGCAACAGGCAGAGAGAGATTGGCATTGACTTGGGCATTTGAAAACCTAAAACCCAGGGACATACTGCTCCCAACAAGATCATACCCACCCCCCAAAATACTACTCCCTAAACATTCAAATATATGAGCCTGCAGAGGCCATTCCTATTCAAACAACCACAGCCATCATGCCCAGGGGTCCTAGATTTTATTGGTGATAAAGGAGAAAAGTATCTGACACATGTATGATGCTTTATAACTGTTTGTTGTGGAGCAAACAAATGAATGTATAAGTCAGTGAATGAATCACTCTTCCCCTTGGATTATTTACTGTTTCCTCCTGTCAATAGGAAATTATTCACTAGTCAGTGTGTAGAATAAATAGCTGTTTGGAGTCGTGAGGCATAAAGATGTGATACATTTTATATTTTATGAAAGCTTACATCAGTCTTTCTTACATATTGAAGATATAAATTTTTCACTTATGTATTCACCTAATGTCTTTCTCATCTCTTATAAGATCCTATTTGTTTTCTTTTTCGCTCAGTTACCATCTGTAGCCTGGAATAGATTTACAGTGCTGCAGTGTTAACGTATGGCAAAAAAAAATCAATACATTCCCTACAATCTATAAACTATTTTTGAAAATTGATGTGACTAATTATAACAGAATTCACATCATAAATAAAAGGAAAAAAATGAACATTTAAAAAGTAATTAAACCCAGCATTATCTAGCTGCTGAACAAAGCAAATATATTTTCTTAAGCCAATGAGTTACATGAATTGGAAGCAGAGCGAAGTCTTAAAGGTCAATAAGTCCATGACATAGCCTAGTACCAACCCTGTACTCACCAATGTTCTTGGCTTAAGAAGAAAAGGAATAACTTTGGTTTTATTTTATTTTATTTTATTTTTTTGTTTTTCGAGACAGGGTTTCTCTGTAGCTTTGGAGCCTGTCCTGGAACTAGCTCTTGTAGACCAGGCTGGTCTCGAACTCACAGAGATCTGCCTGCCTCTGCTTCCCGAGTGCTGGGATTAAAGGCGTGCGCCACCGCCGCCCGGCTAAATAAAAGGAAAAAAATGAACATTTAAAAAGTAATTAAACCCAGCAGTATCTAGCTGCTGAACAAAACAAATATATTTTCTTAAGCCAATGAGTTACATGAATTGGAAGCAGAGCGAAGTCTTAAAGGTCAATAAGTCCATGACATAACCTAGTACCAACCCTGTACTCACCAATGTTCTTGGTTTAAGAAGAAAAGGAATAATTTTGGAAGAAATGATCTGGCTCTTAAAACTGAGGAAGATGTTGAAAAATGTGAAGAGTTCAGGAACTTATAATATCTAAGATCCCCACTCTGACCTCACCTCTGGAACTGACTAGCACATATGCATATCCTTAAATTCAGGGAGAAAAAGCTTACATTCTTTGTATTGCTTATTTTGGATTGGCAGTTCTAGATTATGACACTTAACTGTTGAGCTGGATTAATGTTTATACTGTGATCTGAATTAAGAGAGAGAACTTTAGTGGAACCACCGTCTTCTCCTCTGAGAGAGCAGATCCTAGATCTAACCAAAACATAACATAAGACAGAATCTTCTATAATTGAAAAGGGGATGAATGTGTCACAATAGCTAATGCTTGTATTCAAATCATTAATACTATGCATTATGTAAGAAGGATTGCTGTCAACTTCCTTAGTTTGTGTTTTCTATTCAGTAAGAAATGGAAAATGTCCATCTAAAATGGCAGATATTTTAGGTGCAGAGAAAACAAGCAAAACAACAGCAACAAAAAATAATGAGGCTTTGAAGCAGTAGAGGTGAGAGTAGCTGTGTAAAAGAACTCTCCTCTCCAACTGCTAATCACAGGTGGAGAGAGTATTTAGAAGTATTAGAAGTATTTGGCAGGGTATCTCAGGTTACTGGGGTCTGAATCTGCATGATGTTTATAGTTATGAGCAGGGAAAAACATCTGGCTTTTACTACTAATAGACAGAGATTCTCAAGAGTGGTAATAGATGAGAAAATTTTGGAACAGTGGGAAATGGATTTTATGTCACATAACGTCATAATGTTTTAAAAACCACCAAGTGTAGAAGTATCTATACTATCGAAATGGGGCATACATGCTATAGAAATTGTCATGAAAAGAAAACCACTTTTCTAGTTTGGGAGAAATGCATTACAGTTTGTCTTAATGCATATGGTTTTATGGATTTCACAAGATTTTCATAATATTGGACCTTTAATACTCTCTCAGAGAAGGGTAGAAATTCAAGCATCCTCACTCTTTTATGAGGTATGAAGGCAGTTTTTTTAAATTATTTTGTTTTCCTTCCTCTCATTACTTCCACATTTCCCCACTCCATCCCCTTCCACTCCCCAGAGAGGCAAAAACATATTGCTACAAGAAAACACCGAGGTTATCCCCACTGTATCCAGTTTGAGTAACATACCCATCCAAACAGAATGGGCTCCAAAAAGCCAGTACTGGTAGAAAGGATAAATCTTGGTGCCACTACCAGTGCCCCCACAGTCTGCCCCAGCCATAAAACTGTCACCCACATTCAGTGTGTCTAGTTTGTCTATGGTGGTTTCTTGTCTGACTGGATTTGGTGAGATCCCATAAGCTATGTAAACTGTTTCAGTGGACATACCCATCATGGTCTTGACCTCTTTGCTCATGTTCATACACCTGCCACTCTTCTGCTGGACTTTGGGAGCTCAGCCCAGTGCTCCACTGCAGGTCTCTGCTCCTGTCTCCATCAGTTGCTGGATGAAGGTTCTATAGTAACATTTAAGATAGTCATCAATCTGACTACAGGTAAAGCCAGTTTGGTCACTGTCTCCACTATTGCTTAGGGTCTTAGTTAGGGTCATTCTTGTGGATTCCTGGGAATTCTCTAGTTCCAGGTTTCTTGATACCACCATAATGGCTTCCTCAATCAAAATATTTCTTTCTTTTCTCTCCATCTCTGTACTTTCCCAAACTTGACTATCACAATTCCTTAAGTTCTACTTCCCCCTCCTCTTCCTCCCTCTTCCTCCCCTTCAAGCCCTCCCTTCTTCACTCACCCCCATGCTTCCAATTTTATCAAGAAATCTTGTCTCTTTTTTACCCCTCCCAGGGGCAAACATATATGTTTGTATTAGGGTTCACCTGGTTACTTAATTCTAAACAGAAGAATCTCAAGTGACCAAAAGACACTTAAGGAAATGTTTGACATCCTTAGCCATTGGCAGAAATGCAAATCAAAATGATTCTGAGATACAATTTTACACCAGTTACAATGGCTAAAATCAAAAACACCAGTGATAGTTATGCTGGAGAGGATGTAAAATAAGGGGAACACTCCCCAATTGATGGTGGGAATGCAAACTTGTACAACCACTCTGGAAATCAGTATAGCAATATCTCAGAAAAATCGAGACTCAACCTACCTCAGGACCAAGCAATGCCACTCTTGGGCATATACCCCAAAATGCTCAATCATACTACAAGTACATTTGTTCAACTCTTTTTATAACAGTATTATTTATAATAGACAGAACCTGTAAACAACCTAGATGCCTCTCAACTGAAGAATCCATTAAAAAAATGTGGTACATTTACATAGTGTAATACTACTCAGTGGTAAAAAATGGCATCTTGAAATTTGCATGCAAATGGATAGAACTAGAAATAGCCATCCTGAGTAAGGTAACCCAGAGCCAGAAAGGTGAACATGATGTATACTATGCAAAAATGGATAATAGCTATATAGCAAGAGGTATCTAGGAAGTTAAGAGATATTCTTCTTTAACATACTAGCCATTGGTAAGCTTCCCATGCTTCTATGAAAAAAAACCTTTCATGATGCTACTGTAAACAACCCTAATTAAATTCATTCAGTCACATACATATGCAAAAAGAATGATATTAGAAAGGAGACTGTTGTAAGAAGAGGAATGGCACCAGCACAAACTGAAGAGAAAGAAGGCATGGGTTAGATGGGTGCAGAGGTGTGGGGAGGAGATGATAGGCATTGAATAGTGTCAACTACCATGAAAAATATATTCTCAATAAAATATATTCAAAAACAACCAGGAAGAAGAATAAAGGGTTAAGAGGTGAAAATGACCAAAATACATTAAATACGTGTATAAGAGTATCATAATGAAATACTTTTCTATGTACAATTAATATATGTTAATAAAACAATACTACAAATTTTCAGATCTTTTATATTTTACATATATCATGTACAATTATTGACTTCTAAATGATTAAAATTGAAATATTAAGAGAATATAAGTACTCTAGTATTTTTTCAGAATGTTTTGATTTTAATGAATTGTGTTTAGACATATCAGGCTCTACCATATTTTTCTTCTAGAAAAAAATAGAGACTTTGGGACAATTAAGAGAATTTGCTAATCTTCCAAGGGAACCATGTTTCCTATTATTCTAGCTCTAGGAGATATGAATTTTCTGAACCCTGTAAACACTTCATATACACATTCAGGCACATGCACCAACACATAATTTAAAATAGTAAAAATCAAGAAATCAAGAAGAAAAGCATCATTCTCCCTAGAGCACTCAAGTGCCTCTGTAATCTTGTCCTTTTTCTTCTTTTACCAACATAGGCAAGGCAGCTAAGTAACCAATATTTAAAAGTTTCAAATCACAGAGGTTTAGAACCTTAAAAGTCAGGTCTCAAGGATTGAAATTTTAAAAATATAATTCCAGATCCATGATTTTACCCACAATTTGAGCTTAGAAAGTCACCCTTTTAAAATTTTCAGATTTGCTAAAAAGGAAAAGCCTACAAGATTTCTCTCATTTCTAAATCCATGTGACAATATCCCCACTGCCACAGACCTTTATTTCACATTCTGCAAAAGTTTTATTGATCCGATGTTTCATGAAGTGTTCCACTCTTTGCTGAGAGTTGGGTCTGAAAAACAGAAAAAGAAATAGAAAAAATAATAGATGCATATGGATATGATTTTCTGTTTCAGATAGACAAAAATATTACTGATGTTTGTATATGCTCCATTTATTTATTTGTCTATTTCTTTATTTTGTTTTCTTGAGACAGAATTTTTCTCTATAATAGCATTGATTGTCTTGGAACTTGTTTTGTGGATCAGACTTGTTTCAAACTCATAGAGATCTACCTGCCTTTTTATCTCAAAGGTGTGTGCCATTATCACCAGGCTACATGTGTTTCTTTTATTGTGAGCTGTACATACTATGGATCAATACTATTATCTTTCAGTGTAAATGTGGTCTACAATTATTTATCTAAAATGTTTAAAGACATATTATTTTTATTGGAAAACCACAATAAAATGTGTTGATTGGTCTGGGACATCATAGGGAATAGAGGCAGAAACCTGGAACCTCTGTGGGTCTGAGCATGAGTCTAGGACCTCTGAGGGAGTAAGCCTGAGCCAGGTCCTCTGGGGTTCTGGGCACACCTGAGCCTGAGAACTCTTAGTCAGTAGTCAGAGACAGAAACCTTTGCAGGACCAACTCCAAACCAGGAACTTCTGCAGGAGGGAATACAGACCAGGATTTGCAAAACCAGGTCCAGGCCGATAACCTAGGCCAAAGTCTGACTGAGGCAAGGAACTCCACCATGAGCAACAAATGCCAAAGGAGTGGGACTGAACCAGCTACCTAGGACAGAGTGGGCCTGAGGAAGCAAGCTCCACGGGAGCAGAAGCCAGGAGCCAATCCACTCTCAGGAGCCAATCCAGTACCGAGTGCCAATCCAGTCCAGGGACACTGGATGACCAGGATTGATCCAGAGTCAGCAATCTCCATTGGAATAGGTACAGGGGAATAACCAATGAGCAAATGAGCCAGAGCCAGAGTCTGCTGAGGTTCTGGACATGAATCTGGGACCTTCAAGGGAGTAGACCTAAGCCAGGACCCCTGCGGGTCTGGCTATAAGTCTAGGACCTCCCAGGAACTAGGCCTGAGCCTGGACCTCTGCCAGTCTGGGTGTGAATCTAGGACCTCCTAGGGAGTAGGCAGGAACCAGAAATCTCTGCAGGGTCAGGCATGAGTCTGGAACCTCAAAGATAGTAGACTTGAGCCAGGACCTCTGTGGGTCTGGCATTGATCTGGGACATTAAAGGGAATACACAGGAACCTAGAACCTCTGTGGATCCAAGCATGCTTCTTGGACTTCTCAAGGAGTAATTCTGAGCCAGGTCCTCTGCAGTTCTGGGCGCATCTGAGCCTGGGAACTTCTAGGTGGTAGAACAGAGAAAGAAACCTTTGCAGAACCAACTCCAAGCCAGGAATTTTTGCAAAAGGGGATCCAGACCAGGATTTTCAGAAGCTAGTAACCTAGGCCAAAGTAGGCCTGAGAAAGAAAATTCCAAGAAAGCAGAGCAAAGCACAGAAGCACTGATCTATCTCCACAAATATGGACTAACTAATGGGGTAACTGACTGTACCACAAGAAACAGCCATCTGAGCTTTGCATTCTTTGGCACCTAGATTATTCAACAGAATCTCAGAAAGCTCCAACCACATCTATTAGAGGAAAAGTTGGGAAGAAAAGGTAAGAACACGTACAATACCACAAAGAGCAACACAACACCAGTAAAAACTAAAGACCCCATAAAATCAAGACCTAAACAACCAAATATAGATAAAGCAAAAGAAAATGACCTAAAAAAGAACTTAAAGAGAATATTTGAAATTCTTAAAGAGGAAATGAGAAATTCTCTTAAAGAAATGGAGGAAAAGACAAACAAAAAATTGGAAGACATCAGCAAATCCCTCAAAAAAAAAAAAGAAAAAGAAATTAAACATATGAAAAAACTATTCAAGACTTGAAAATTTAAATAGTCACAATAAAGAAAATACAAGGCGAGTGAAGTATAGAAACAGAAATCATGAGAAAATGATCAGGAACCCGCAAAATACAAGCATGAACAGCCGAATACAAGAGATGGAAGAGAGAATCTTAAGTGTTGAAGATAGAATAGAGGAAATAGACTCATCAGTTAAAGAAAACATTAAATCTAACAAAAGCTTAACAAAAAATATCCAGGAAATATAGATACCATGAAAAGGCCAAATCTAAGTATAATAGGTATAATAGGAGAAGAATTTCATCTCAAAAGCACAGAAATTTATTTAACAATATCATAGAAGAAAACTTTCCCAACCTAAAGAAGATATGCCTATGAAGATACAAGAAGATTATAGAACATCAAATAGACTAGATCCAAAAAAGTCCTCTCGCCAAATAATAATCAAAACACTAAACATATATAGTATAAAAAAAGTTTTTTTCTTAAAACTATTGTAAGTCTTTATTTTGTACTTCTTTTCATGAGATATATGTTAGTTATACTTGTGAAACACAGAATTTTTTTTCTCATTTTTTTATTAAAGATTTCCATCGCCTCCCCTCCTCCTCCCCCTTCTCTCCCCTCCCTTCCACCCATACCCCCACTCCACCCCTCTCCAAAGACAAAGAGCCATCAGGGTTCCCTTCACTATGTTAAGTCCAAGATCCTCCCAGCTCCCCCTAAATCCAGGAAGGTGAGCAACCAAACTGACAAGGCTCACAGTGAGCCCGTCCATGCTGTAGAGTTCATGCTCATTGCCGTTGTCCTTGGTTTCTCAGTCCTCCTCCACCATCAGCCACATTCAGAGAGTCCTGTTTGATCCCCTGTTCCATCAGTCCCATTCCGACTGGACTTGGTGGTCTCCCGTTAGATCTGTCCCACCGTCTCAATGAGTAAAAGCACTCCTCGCGGTCCTGGCTTCCTTGCTCATGATCTCCCTCCTTTTGCTCCTCATCAGGACCTTGAGAGCTCAGTCTGGTGCTCCTATGTGGGGCTCTGTCATTTTCTCCATCCAATGTCAGGTGAAGGTTCTATGGTGATATGCAAGATATTCATGAGTATGGCAATAGGATCTGGACATTTCTGGCATCTTCTCCTCAGCTGCCCAAGGAACTAGCTGGGGGCATCTTCCTGGACACCTGGGAACCCCTCTAGAGTCAAGTCTCTGCCAACTCTAGAATGGCTCCCTTAACTAAGATATATAATTCCTTGTTCCCATATCCACCCTTCCTATATCCCAACCATCCTATTCCCCCAAGCTCTTCCCATCCTCCACTTCACACTTTTCTCTCCCCATCCCCGCATCCCCCCATCCAGCTTTAAAGGATAAAGGCCAAGTAACATATAAAGGTACACCTATCATAATTACACCTGACTTCTCATTGGCTTTCTCAATGAAAGCCAGAAGGTCGTGGTCAAGCGTTATGCAGAAATTAAGTACCACAGATGCCAGCCCAGGCTACTATAATCAGCAAAACTTTTAATCACCGTAGAAAGAAAAAAAGCGAGATATTCTATGACAAAGCTAGATTTCACAAATACTTAGCCGTTATTCTCAAAGTTTTGTGGTTACTATAGAGTCAACACATTTAGATGTATATACATTTAGTGTATATACATTCAAATATTTAAATGTATATGCATTTGCCTACTATTCTTTCAGATAGGTTTCAATTAATATTCATTTGGATGAACTCTGAGTTATCCAGGACCTAATAGCGTCGGTTCCCAAAATGTTATGCAGGAATAACAAATTAACTATTTAATCTCCTTTAGTTATCCAAAGGGGGGAAAAAACTTTACTACTCATCTCTATCATATCTAAGGTGGTTTTTAGATGGAATATCTTTATATTGCTCTTTTTCATCAACTTTAATTTATTTATAATCACTATGGAAATATAACTCTTGATAAGCCTGTAGATGCATTAAAGGGAAAACTCAGCTAAGGAGGGAATATCCAATGTAAATGTGGTGACACTCTACCAAGGACTAGTCTCCCAGGCTGAATAGAAAACAAACGGAGGATGAAAGCTGAGCAACAACATTCATCTCTCATCCTGCTCTGCTTAACTTTGGGACAGAGTATGGCCAACTGCAACATGTTCCTGTTGTGATGCTTTTGTCCCCATGATGGACTTGAACTATAACCAAAAATAAACACTCTGCTTGTTTTTGTCATTATTTCACCAGCAATATGAAAAATAACTCATTTATATGCTCATCACTTTGATAGAGTGCCAGAATCCCAGCTCTCCTCTACCTTCCTTAAACTCTGTGAGCCGGGGCCTCCAACCACTATGGAGAAGAACTGAGGTATCTAGCACTCCAGGAGTGATATACATTTTCTTGAATGGCCTATTGTTGACCAGAAGTCAGGGATGCTGTGTGCTATAAGAGCGATCACTGAGGCTGACTGGGGAGAGGAGTTCTGATCATTTTGTAAGCAGCATTCCTGGTGTCATAAAGAATCCATTAAAATCACCACTAAAGATTTGGTATCAAACGTAACAATTCTAGTGGAAAAACACTTTTCTCTTAAAAATAATTAGATGGAGATGGAGGTAAAAATATCGGTTGATTGATTGATACCAATCTGAAGAGGTGGTGGTCTTTTCTAATTTCTGTCAATAGACACTGTGATTGACAGCCTAACTATCACACACTCTCTCTGTTCTGAGAGTTCTCTTTTCAGTCCTCTTTAGTTGATTTTAAATAGCCTCTGGCCTGATAAAGGAAGAGCACATGACAGAGATGATGTCACTGCACTTTGAAATATGAATAAATTTGTTTGCATTTATTCAATGACCTTGCTTTTTACTTCTGACTTTCTTAAAATCTATTTACTTAAAAAATTAGCACTGCAAATGAACCATCTAGACTACATTTTATAAAAAAATAAGGAAAATAAATGGTTATAATGAATAGAAATGGTTAATCTCTCACATAATGATTTAGTTTAAACAGCTATAGGAGAGTGTTCTATTAAAATATATTATATTATAATTCACCATTATGGGTTCTAATGAATCCCTTTATTCCCATAAAGATAACCATTCAATCAAGTAGTACAGTGAATGAAAATATAGCAGCATTTTGGCCACTTAGAAAATGGGAGAATGGAGACATTTAGACAGAGAATACTCAATAGGAACACATATTAACAGTATTCCTTTTTTCCTTTTTATGTGTTTATAATTAATATAAAAGTACATTAGTTTTCAATTCCCCTTCCTCCTTCCAGGCCCTTTAATATACCCCAAATTTTAAATTGATAACCTCTTTTTTATTACTGTGTGTGTATGTATGTACAAATATATGAATACAACATGAGTACATTTTTGTTTTGTTTATATTGTTTCGGGGATAACCATTTAATACTGGAACCAATAAAGGGACTCATCGTTGAGGAAGCCAATACTCCCTATCAAAGCAGTCACTAGTTATCTGTAGTTCTGCTTTAGCAATGAGACCAAATGAAATATCCCCCCTTTTAAGTCATCATAACTATTGATATTGTTACTTTTCTAGTCATGTTTATGTTTTAATTTATAGGAAAGAATGTTCCACAGTGGACTTCCTGGTATTCTTTTTCTTACCATACACACATTATTCCTTGTTGAGCCTCAAAGTAGGAGCTCTGTGTGAGTGCATCCACTTGGGCTACACTACTTATGACCATTGTTCTCTACATTGTGTATGGTTGAGGATTTCTGCCATGGTCTCTATGTGCTGACAGGGGAAGCCTCTTTGATGAGTGGTAGCAGCCACAATTCATTGGTTTCTGTGTGTATTTTATATCATATATGGAGCTCTGAAGACTTGAAGCCAGAATTTGCAGGTGAAATTGAGTACTTGGCAGTTGTCTCTCTTGGTGGCTTACCTGCCTTAACATGATTCCCATATCACCACTTGCAATAGAGATTTGAATTGACATAGATCTTGGTTAATTGATACAAATTTAAAGTCAATTTTATTATATGTATTTCTGCTCTTGATTAAGGTATTGTGTTTGTGCAGCTCATTTTAAAATGTAATGTATATTTTAGAAATATAGATTAATAATCATCTATGGTAGTCAAGCTTTTAGTCAGGTTAGTTAGATTTTCTAGATATACAGAGACATTTCAGATAGATAGGTATTCTTCAAGCCTTTAAAAGACTACAGAATATGGGATTTAAGGAGATGTCCCCAGCATGTTCCTTGGGCAGCAGATGAGAGGGTGCTTGAATTGGCCTTATCCCATGCCACACTGATGAATATCTTGCATATCACCATAGAACCTTCATCGGCTGATGGATGGAGATAGAGACAGAGACCCACATTGGAGCACTGGACTAAGTTCCTAAGGTCCAAACGAAGAGCAGGAGGGAGAACATGAACAAGGAAGTCAGGACAGTGAGATGGTGGGACTGATCTAATGGGATCTTTTCAAGGCCAGCTTGACTGGGACTGAATGAGCATGTGATCAAACTGGACTCTCTGAATGTGGCTGACAGTGAGGGCTGAGTAAGAAGCCAAGGGCAATGGCACTGGGTTTTGATTATACTGCATGGACTGGCATTGACGGAACCCAGTCTATTTGGATGCTCACCTTCCTAGACCTGGATGGAGGAAGGAGGACCTTGGACTTCCCACAGGGCAGGGAACCATGACTGCTCTTAGGACTCAAGAGGGAGGGGGACGGGGGAATGTGAGAAAGATGGGAGGAGGGGAAGAAGTGGAAATTTTTAATAAATAAACAAAAAAATTAGGACTTATCATTAAAATGAGACATATATATTCCTGGTAGCACCAACATACTTCAAGAGAAAGATGGGCATCAAAGAGGCTCCTCATGGAATTTAAGATGGATGCGCCAATAATACCGAAGAACCTTGAGTGACTGTCCATGCAACAATATTTCTCTGTCAATTCTAGAGTTTTAGAAGTTGCCTACAATGCACTTTCTGCTTAATTAGGTAATATTATATCTTTCTGGAGTCTTTGATAAAGTTGAAAAATTGATAGTTATAGTTTTCCTTAGTTATGATTAAAGATAATGTAAATGAAGCCCATGCTAATTTGAACAAACATGGAAATTCATAAATACACACTGAAAACAGATACTAAAAAGAAATCCCAGACTAGCTCAGAATTGAGTATAATAAAGGGCTATCTATTTAGGGGTAGACTCACAGATCACAATTGTCTGCTCAAACAGGAAAACAGCAACTGATCCAGCAGCTGGAACAGAGAACAGACATGTGCTTTATATTGGCATTTATAGTATAAGAGTCCATGCCCATGTGTACAGGTAACTTAAAGGTTACTAGTTGAATAATTTCCTATAGCACCTCCCCCTTTTGTTTAAATAAGAGAGTTCTAAGTCTAATACAAAATTATATACAATAAGACATTATTAAGTTAAAAATTAGAATTACAGTCAGCATAAACAATATTAAGCAAGAAACATGTTTCAATAATTATCCTGTCCTAAGCAGTCTAAGTTTTTTATTATAAATAACTTGGCCAAGTCATTAGAGGATTGTAACTATGACTGTCTAGTCTTCAACACCATCAAAGACCCAAGAATGGAAATAGTATTACTTGAGTAAGAAGGAAGTGCAAGCAGGTAACTTCCAAAATGTGCAAGAAAAGACAGGGAAGACTAGCTACCTGGGCAATCACCCGAAGTTTATTTGCAACATTGGAGCAAACAACTTTACCTAAAGCTTAGAGCAACAGACAGACCATTTTCAGAGGCAGAAAATTTTTTCAAAACCATCTTACCCTGTCTTGGCAGTATTTGACAGTCTTTTTTCTTGTATCCTGTTTGTCTTGCCTGGACATCGTACATTTTGTGAGTGGTGGATGAATGTGCAGTTCATTGCCCAAAGGCTAGTTTTTGCAAAGAAGTAAACAAGCTCCAAGTGGAGGGTCTTTGGTGCTCAACACTCTCTCAGAAATAGATTGGTGCTGCCAGGAGCAATTGTTTCTTACTTCAACAAAATGCTAAGTTATTGAAATATCATATTCTACAGCTCTTTGAAGTGAAGATTACCTTTCTATGCAGAATACAATCTATGTATCTAAAGAATACTAATCTAATTATATCTAATATAATAATAATACTAATCTAATTAGTCTAACTACAAGTATGACAAACATGGATGACTATTGACTATATAATACCTATATAACTTAAAGACTAAGACATCATATTAGAATATTAAACAATCTTTAAACAACTATGCAAAACATGAGGACAATGACCTCAAAATGTATCAATATACAAAATGTTTTAAGGAGAGGTAGAAGCATAAAATATGACAAAATAACTTTGATTAGGTATACAAATATTGTAAACAAATTGGAAACATATTCAATATAATTTATGTTTGTAAATACAAGAATCTATAACAATGTAAATTGTCTATATATAATGGCTCACAAATATTTACTCTATTACTCACTATTATTATTTGTGTGAGTAAGCTCACACTAATCTATTATCTAATCCATTTTCCCTTTTTTCAAAGATAGCTGAGCCTACATAATTTTTCCCCAACCCTATAACAATTATAATCAACCCCTAATTGATGTCCCTATCCTTGAGGGCAAAGTTTGTTGGGAGAGGGAATGTTATCTTCTAGAATAAATTTCAACTGTCATGGAGGCAATGTTCTTTCTATGGGATCCTGAAAGTAAAATGATGGTTAAGTTTCAAGATTACTGTGTGGTATGATTGCAAATAATCTTCGGGTATTTGGTATGGTTTTTCTGAGGTTCCTATTTGGAGTTCTTGCCAGAATGTTGTAAAAAGGTACACCATTTCAGCTAACCTAGTTGGAACCATCTTGAGCAGCTGGTGCCCAAAACAGGTCTTATCAGCATCATGATGTCATATCATCCAGGTGGAGCTGTTATGGGGCCCCATCTTCTTACTGGTAACTTCAAGTATTACTGCAGGAAAATTCATTGTTCATTGTGGAAAACTTAAACATAATTTATATAGACATATGTTTAATGAAAAGTGCAATAAAGATGAACATACATGTGAGGAAAAATATTTTTTCTAAATTCTTTCCTCTTTCTGTCCCATACCAGATGGTTCCACACATAAGACAGAAACTCTGATTTTTTTTTTCTTTTAACAACATGCTTGGATTTAGAGAAGGACAGAGCTGTTATCCAACTTCAAATCAAGCTTTGATTTTTTAAGTGAGTCAGGACTATTATTCTAGTTTATGTTTAGAGATTTCTATTCTCAAATGATTTATCTTCATCAGTCATAATTCTCTTTGCTTGGTGATCCTATCTGAAAAATTATTTTTTCCTCTTTAGGCATGTAGACGTCCAGGATTTTTTTGCATTTTTGAAGATGAATATTTTCCTGCAAAGACAAGAACAGAACCCTGCTCTAACCCTTTTGAGGTTTTCTAATCACCTGTATGGTTGTCATCTCTGTGGATGAGCTATCATTTCTCTTTCTCAAGAGATTTCTTTTTTCAAGCTGAATCATTATTAATTTTGATGGTATCCATAACTTTTCTTCTGTAGAAACAAGAGTGAATCCCCTTCCCCCATGTAGCACATCTCCTCACTTCCATTGTGAGGTCAATGCATACTTGAAATACACCAGCTGATGTAATTCAGAAGACTTTTCTATTATCCAATGTCTCTCTGCTGCTGTTGTTCCTTTCTCAATAACATTTAGAAAATTCAGGGTTAATAAAGCATTATGTAATCTATTTTGGGGGGTATTTTCCATCCTTTTCTGTTTGTTTAACATATCCTTTATAGTACAGTTTGGTCTTTCTGAACCTGTAGGATTGTCTGGTATACCTGAGGTATGTATAATTATAACATGTATATTATAATAAGCAAAAAAACTGTTTCATTTTCTTAGAGACATATTCTGGACCATTATTTAATCTTTATTTGTTCAGGTATATGCATGATGGCTGTAACTTCTAAGTGTGTGCTTACTAAATAAGCCTTTTCTGAGCTCAAGGCAGTTTCCCATTGAAAACATGAATAAGTGTCAATGGTGTGGTATACATATTTTGATTTTCCAAATTCTGCAAAGTGGAATACATCCATCTGCCAGATTTTCATTGCTTTGAGTGACGTTTGGGTTCGTCACTGCAGGTAGCAGTGTTTGGTTATAGAAAGAACAAGTAGGATATCTCTTTATACTCCCCTTAGCTTGTTGTCATGTAATAGAAAACTCTTGCTTAAAACCTTTGCTACTGACATGTTGTTTCTTATGAAATTCTGAAGCCTTCAACACACTTCCAATCAGTAAATAATCAATTTCTGCATTTCCATGTGCTAGAGGACCTGGCAGACCTGAATTGGATCACATTGCTTTATGTAGATGGAACAAAGCCTATTCTTGATTATATTGTGAACCTGTCTGAATAATGAAGTCAATTCTGTGTCATCTGGTATAAATTCAGTGGTTTCAATATGCAAGACAACTCTTTCTGCATATTGTGCATCAGTAACCAAATTAAGAGGTTCTTTAAAATCCCTTAGTACCATGTTAATAGCATATAACTCTACCTTTTGGACAGAATTATAAGGGCTTTGTACCACCTTACTTAAATCTTCTGATTCATAACCTTCCTTTTTTGATTTATTTACATCAGTATAGAATGTATGGGCTCCAGTTATTGTTGTGTCACATACAATGTGACAAAGAATCCAAGTAGTTCTCTTTATAGGGTAAATTCTATCACTTTGGGATAATTACTTTTAATCTCTCTTAACAAATAGCACAAGCTCTTTGTTGAGGTTCATTGAATTTCCATAATTTCTTAATTTTATTAGTAGGAAAAGGTACTATAATATCTGCTGGAACTGTACCTGAAAATTGAAGAAGTCTCAGTTTTTCTTTTACAATTAATTCAGACACTTTTCCATATATGTTTTTACTTGGTTAATATGATAAAATATCCATTCTAAGATAATATCTTCCCTTTGTATTAAAATTCTTGTAGGGGAAATTTTTTAATTCAACATCACTAGAATGCAATTAAGATTTGGATTTATCCTATCCACATATGCCTCCTATAATTTTTCTTCAATGAAAATCAATTCCTTTTTTGTTTGAGCTGTTAATTCCCTGGGACTATTTAAGTCTTTGTGAACAAAGGTTCAAAACCCATCTAAGGATTTGTTCAAACAAACTGTTAGATTAGGTGTTATCCCAGTAGCTGGTCATAGACAGGAAATGTCTCCTAACAATTTTTGAAAGTCCCTAAGAGTCTGTAATCAGTCTCTTTTAATTTATGCCTTTTGTGTTCTAAATTTTTATAAAAATATTTTATACTTTAGGTAACTGACAGAATTTCCTCTCTGTATTTTTCAGGAGCAATTTGTAATCCCCATTTTGGCAAAACTTTCTTTACTTCTTCAAGCATTCTTTCTGAAGTATCCACATTTGAATTGATCAGCAAAATATCATCCATTTAATGGTAAACTATAGATGTGGGAATTTTAAAAATATTTTTCCAATGGCTGACTTACAAGTTTTGCCACAAGGTGAGGCTATTGAACATTACATGAGGGAGGATGTTCCACTGGTATCTCCTAGTAAGCTTAGAATTATTTTAAGTAGGCACTTTGAAGGCAAATTTTTCTCTGTCCTTTACTTGTAAAGGTATAGTGAAAAAACAAACTTTTAAATCAATAACTATAAGGGGCCATCTTTTTGGTAATAGAGAAGGCAGAGGAATTCCAGATTGTAGAAGGCCCATAGGTTCAATTACCTTTTAGACAGCTCTTAGATCTGTCACCATTCTCCGTTTACCAGATCTCTTTTTACCAACAAATACAGGAGAATTCCAAGGGCTGGTTGATTCTTCAATATGGTGAGCATCCAGTTGCTCCTGTACTAGCTGTTCTAAAGCCTACAATGTCTTCTGTTAAAGGCCACTGTTTAACTGATATTGGTTTCTCAGTTAACCATTTTAAAGGAATGGGTATTGGTACCTCTAAAGGTTTGCTACTTGCTTTGTGTTCTTGTACAGCCTGAATGTCTGATGACCTCTGTGAATAGTACCTTATAATATCCTTCCTAGAAATACGAGTTTCTGGGACTTCAGAATTGTTAATGTGGGTATTTCATTGCTGCAGGAAGTCACAACACCGTATTCACTGCAATATTAGTCACATACAGCCTTATCCTTCTTGTCTGTCCTTCTCACCCTACACATTCAACCCATCTCATGCTTTGTTTCACTTGAGATAGGGTTCCAATTCCTAGGAATTCAACATCTACCTCTCGAAGAGCCAAATTTTGATGTCAAGATTCTTGAGTAGTGATACTCACATTCACACCCTTGTCTATCAAACCCACAATTATAATGCCATTTTTAGGCACTCTTAGCTTTGATATTTGATCATTTATAGAAGTTTGCCAGAATATATGTTTTCTTATTCCTATTGGAATTTTTGATTAATTCTCCATGTTTATTTCATTATCCAGAACAGTATAGTTTTTAAAGAAGGCTCTAAATTTTTTTAATATTCCTTGTAAGACATGTCATCTACAGTTACTGGGAATTACTGGACCACTTTTGGCCACTTTTGAGTTTCCCAATGGTATCATGTTGCCTTGCCTGTTTTTTATTGATCTGCATTTATTGTTCCAATGTCAGTCTTTGACACACCTCTACATAATTCAGAAAGTTGATACCTTTTATTTTTATCATTCTTAGAAGAGACGTTATTTCTAGGAATTTCTTCCTATTCTACCACAATTAAAACATTTGGTATTTTATTGTCTTTTCATACCTTTGGAAATTGCTTCTCCTATCCAAGATTTAGTATTATAATCAAATGTCTCAGTGTTCCTTGTATGTAGGATCCCTTTATCCATAGGTGCTGATCTAACTTTTAAAGGCCCAAGTATCTTTTTGCATTTTAAGTTGGTATTTTCAAAAGCCAGAGATTTAATAAGTACTTGTCTAGTTTGTGGGTGTGTTACTCCTATTTGTACAACCTAAGTTATTTTTTTGTAAGTAAAAAGTCACTAAAGTATTATCTTTGGCCCTGTTTAACTGAGGAAAATGTATGTGAGCTTGGGAAATTTCTAAGCTGCAACGCACTGCTATAGCAGGGATATAAAAGAAAAAAACACCTGGTATGTGAAACAAAGTCAGGCGGGCAGGGGTGGAAGAGCTTCTGGGCCATGGACCATTTGGGCCTTTTGGACCAGTTCACCCAGTAGATGTGGAGTTGGGATTCACGTGTGACACCAGATGAGGATACATGCTAAAAAGATATCCCACACTAGCTCAGAATTGAGTATAATAAAGGGTTATTTATTTAGCGGTAGACTCACAAATCACAGTCTTCTGCTTGAACTAGAAAACAGCAACTGAATCCAGCAGCTGGAAGAGAGATAGGGCATGTGTTTTACTTCGTCATTTATAGTATAAGAGTCTATGACCCAGTAGGTGGCAACTTAAAGGTTATTGGCTGATGGATTTCCTACAGCGTACATACCCAAATATACACACACATACACACCACTCTATATAATATTCAAATAAGGTGGTATTTTATATATGAGTATACTAACCATTAGCTTTGAAAGTGAGACAACGGGATTTCTTCGTCTAACTTAGTATATAGCTTATTAAAATGTTAAATGACAGTAATTGGAATAAAGCAATATGTTATAAATAAGCATCAATGTGGAAACTTCATTCAGTACGGCTAAGTGCTGCTGATGACCTGAGGAATTCCATAGTCGCTGTATGGATAACTGTCCAAAGGCATTTCACAACCTATGAAATGTGAACATCTGTGGAAGCCAGGAAGCAGTTTGAAGACTTTACTCTTTATCTGCAATGTGAAAGTAAGATGAGAGGATTAATACAGATTAATTAATAGTGGAGCCTCACATTATCAAATGTTCAAAACACCTCTTTCTGAGAAATAAAAAACAAAGCTAAAAAACCTTAAAGTTGAGATAATAGTGAAAGATGAGACACCTAGGTGAAAAGCATGATCCATGTTATCTAAAGTAGGCGTTAACTGGGTACCTTATCCTTTTGTCCTCCACACAGATGTCCATTGATAACTCAGCAAAGCAAATTCTGTCCATCCACATTCTTTCATGGGCTGCTATATGTCAAGAGGAAAACTTACTGCATCTGGTCATTTAATATAATCTCACGAAACTGATATTGGCTTAAATGTATAAGTATAATTTTATTTCTCACTGTGAATAAATATTGAAATTTAAACACTTCAAATGAAGAAATTTGGTCATAATGGAATTTTATACTTCTAGTATTTTACTGCGTGTCCCCTAAGCAAAAATTGCTTATAATTTACTGTCTGATTCATTACCTACATTGGATCATTCGTGACTCAGAGTTTAAATTTATTAAAAAAAACCAGAACATATTAGCAATACTTATATATCTTTCACTTAATATTTAACATGTTGAATATGTTTGATTACATTACTTAATTTAGAAGACTGAACAACAAATTCCAATATTCCTGAAAGCACTTCTTTTTTTTTTGGTTTTTTTTCAAGACAGGGTTTCCCTGTAGTTTCTAGAGCCTGTCCTGGAACTAGCTCTTGTAGACCAGGCTGGCCTGGAACTCAGAGATCCGCCTGCCTCTGCCTCCTGAGTGCTGGGATTAAAGGTATGCGCCAAGCACTTCTTTTTAAAATTTGGTGCCATAACACCCAGCACTGATTTGAGGAAATACATCCCCCAGCAATTGGGTGCCCTATTTTGAAATAAAAACCCTTGGAAAATGCCTGCCCTTGTGGAAAATGGGTTTATGGGGAAAAAAAGGTTGTCAAATGCCTCTGTAGTTTTGTAGCTTCCATTTTCCATTTTGAGAAAGCCAGGATGAACTTAGAACCAAGCAGACATTCAGTGAGTCTGTTGTGGAAGATAGTGAGTCTGTGGGTACCCAGCTCATAAGACACTAATGGCTACAGTGAGCAGTGGGAAGGTGTGTCCATAATGTGAAGCCTTCCCTGTGCATTATTTTAGAAATGCTAAAATGTTTCTAACTTCTGGTAGAAAGTTAAGTAATTCACATAAGAAGTATATCATGATTTTAACTTTTAAGAAGGAAAGATTAAATAGTATACATGTAGCTGTAAAAATTCATTATTTTTGTACAGGTAAACAATATCAAACAAAAATTACTGGGTCAGTTTCAGTGGCAGATATTGAAACCTATCACAATGAAAGAAGAAATATAGGTGTTTGCTCCCTAAGAAATTTGTCATAGGAAGGGATTGGATTCACCCACACTAAGCTAATCAGTCAGAAGCACTGAATCAGTGTAGCTGCATCAGTTGTAGGGAAACAATGCTTAATTTATAATCTTTACATAGTCACAACAGAAGCTGCATGCATGTAAAAGCCTAGGTGTGAGCAATGAGTCTGGAAGGAACAATTTTAAGGCTGTCTCTGTGGTTATCTTTGCTGTGGTTCTCACCACCCAGCTTTCTTTGCTGAATATTTTCAAGCCTGAATCACCTGCATTCCCACTGAGTCTATAAAGTATCCATTACCCTTCCATTAAGATCATTTTCTGCTTGAGCTATAAAGAGTTATTTTCCATTTTTGCCAACTAGAATATTGACTATAATCCACATACAATACTGGAGCCCCTCTGGTGGATACATTCTGTCCTAGTTTCCACCGTGAGCCAAATCCTAATGAACCCTATGATCTGTTATTATAATAAACTTCTTGAAGCCTATAGTTATAATGTACCATGTCTTCAGTTGTTCACAGCTTGGAAAAAAAAGTACATAGTAATATTTAGCGAACACCTCTTGCAAGGAAAAAAAGAAAAGAAGTTGGTGTTTTTTTGTAATATGACTCAAAGCTGTCTTGCCCCTAACAACAAAATTTTCTTATAATACTGTAAAGTTTCTAACAGAAATATATAAATACATTTTATCCTACTTTTTGTAAAATTTAGACATAGTGATATGAACAGTACAAATATTAATCATGTTTATCATTTTTAATGAATTTGATTTCTAATGATTTCAGTTGTTTTGTATAATAAATAGGAATACATATTCAACTTAATTTTCCAAAGTGGATATAAGTTGTTTTTAAAGATAATGCTATGAAAGATATATTTACAAATACTAAGTTTTAAATAGAGTATAAGAACGCCTTCATCAAAGTCTGTCAGACGGACTTTATAAATGTTCACATGACCAACATTTGGCTGCAAAGCGGTAGAAAGTCATGGATCCAGTATCCACAGAAAGCCATCTACTTTTGTTCCTTTGCCCTGTAAACTAATGGAGAAATAAAACAGGTTGATAGATGGTGATAATTTCAGAAAAGATAAAGCTACTAGAATTCTTTTTTAAAGGAGTAATAAGTGTGTTTATAAATGTACATATAGTATATATTTTAAAGTCCAGTCATCTCTTATATGGATGGCACACCAAAGACCACGTAAACTTTAAGCCAGCATATCATGGCTATATTGTGCAGAACTTTGCCAAAAATGGGGGAAGGAGGAGAGTAAAGCATACACTTAGGCATGGAAAACTATGAACTAAATATCCATGTTAAAAACAGTTTAACATTTCACAAAAGAACTAACAGTGTATAGTAAGTAAAATATGCAATCCCACAGACAATACTGAGAGTTTCCAGGTATGCCAAAACATTCAAACTGGAGCTAAAGGAAGAAAATAAAATCATGCCAGTTTTATCATGCAAACACATGATGGTTTGGAAGGAAACGAGTGTGTGAGTTCATTATTTCATGGCTGCTGCATGAAAGGCAACTATTAGCAGAGAGGAATAATGATAAAAATCTAGTTCAGGGTAGCCCGGCTCATGCATAAGCCATGGCTCTTGGCATAGTGTCAAGGAAAAAACTTCAAAATTAGTGGAATGAAAGAAACCTAGTTCTTAGAACTTGGTCATAAACAAGAAACCATACCTAAGGCAAACAGACCAATGCTGGAGCAAGAATGTGTAGAATCATTTGACCCTAGTGTTTGTGAATTTCTTCTTCCCCTATATATTGAAGGCAGCTTCCTATCTTTTCTTGAAGTGTTTGTTTCTGACACTGGGGTCAGAAAGAACGTGAATTTTCACATTATTGATCCTGTAGAAGGGTGGATTTATGTATTAAGAAGAACCTTCTGGTATAGTCAGTTTACCCTAATTAGGTGTTATATATGATTTTTAAAATATGGTGAAGCTGAAATAGAACCACAAAAAGAAAAAAAATCAATGTTTTATAGCACAGAGGAGAATGAAAAATACTCTAAAATGTAGTCTCAGTAATAAGACATAATATTACATAAAATAATAGCAGGGCATGTTGACTGAACACAGATACATCCCCCAAGTCCTAGAATCATGCATCAGCAGACCTTAGATTTTTCACCTCAGGTACCATGAGTGGTATGAGCTGCTGAGGAAATGTAACTCCAGACCCATGCTTAAGAAGGTTCAGGATACACTGTCTGAATAACTCAGTTTTGTCATCTTCAAAATGTGGTGTACAGTAAACAGTAGTTAGAGTTTTAAAGGGTTTGAGTTAATGAAGTTGTATCTATTAAGAAATGAGTTATTTATTTATTTATATATATATATATATTTTTTTTTTTTTTGGTTTTTTGAGACAGGGTTTCACTGTAGTTTTAGAGCCTGTCCTGGAACTAGCTCTTGTAGACCAGGCTGGCCTTGAACTCATAGAGAGCCGCCTGCCTCTGCCTCCCGAGTGCTGGGATTAAAGGCGTGCGCCACCACTGCCCGGCAAGAAATGAGTTATTAAGGAATGTTGCATATGTGGCTTTGTTAGACAGCTTTACACTTAGTGATGCATCACTAAGAACAACTGTGTTTTCTGGCAACCATTTTCCCTGCTTTGGGTAGCACCATCTTTCCAGGTTAGGAACGACGAGATACTCATAAAGAAACTGTTTACAAGTAAGTGAGAAATAACATCCTTAGAAACAGCGTTTGTTTCCATTTTCTTAAAATACAAGTCAGTCATTTTTAACACCTCTTAGAGTTGTCTGAGCACTTTATCCACCCACTCATGTCTCTAAGTAAATACCATTATTTTCATACAAGCAATTGACAATTCAGAACAATTCCTTCCAAATGAATATCAAAACTCCAGATGCATAAATCCAGTGTTTGCTGACCTTAAACATAACACAAATTCCAAAGGGTAGAAAGATCCAAACAAGTCATAATTACTGACATAACTGGAATTGCTGCTGTGTACCATCTGCAATAAATACTGTTTGAGTGTATCAAGGAACTACTTTATGTGAGTTATTTAAAGAATTAAGCAGAATAATAATAAACATAATTAATAAAGCGTCTAATAAAGTGTTTATTTAAAACAGTTATAATTGCTTCATTTTCAAAAGTACATTAAAAAGTATTCTCTGTACAGATGAACTACATTTTTAATTCCTCCTAAACATTTATGATATTAACCAGATTTCCACTTAATATTTATCATTTAACATCAAAATTTATGCTTATATTCTTTTATGGCTTGAAAATTCTCTTTAACCATGCCATATTTTAAAGGGGTTAAGTGACTTTACATCACAATGTCACCATTCAGTGTCTTAACTTGTGTTTTTAAGTTCACAGAATTAAATAACGCTGGATATTATTTGCTATATTTGACTTTCTCTCTCTCTCTCTCTCTCTCTCTCTCTCTCTCTCTCTCTCTCTATATATATATATATATATATATATATATATATATATATATATATATTGGTTTTTCGAGACAGGGTTTCTCTGTAGCTTTGGAGCCTGTCCTGGAACTAGCTCTTGTAGACCAGGCTGGTCTCAAACTCACAGAGATCCGCCTGCCTCTGCCTCCGGAGTGCTGGGATTAAAGGCGTGCGCCACCACCGCCCGGCGACTTTCTCAATATTTGCAGCTTATAAATAAGATGATCTCCCATCATTAACCAAACAAGTAGAAACTCGATACTTGAATATGTTTAATTTTCTAGTACTGTTCACATTTCAAACATATATGAAGAAACCCATACTAGTTAAATCAAATTTTATGGCCGCCAGCATATATCTTGATGCAGGGGTGCCGAAAGAGAGAGACTGGGGAGTGTGCTCAGGGGAATTCCCTGCTCTGTACAAAAGTCATTTACTGATTGAGTGAGTGAAATGTAAGGTGTCCAATGATTTCTTTTGCAATAGAGGGGGGGAAATGTAGAGTTATGAGGCTTGGATTGCTCCCACAGATCCACCTCATATATCTTGTTCAGATATTCAACTAATGCCCTTATGACGATCCTTTGTTTTTCTTCACTCTAGAGAAGATAATGACTCTTCCACCTGCTTTCAATTTCCTCTCATATGGTTTTGAATAATTTTGCATCAAAGTCTACTGCTTCATGTGAATGTAGTGTTTACGTTTATGGATTGCTCTACATGCCAGACCGTGTTTACATTTTCCCTCTTACATTAAGTTTGTTCTTGGAAACTTCCTGTTATTTTTCCTTTGCAATTGGTTCCTTTGTTACTGTTCAAAGTGTAGCTGCATGCCAGACAGGCTATGGACATTTTCTAGACCTGCTTCCCATTTGAACTAGGCTTCATTCCTAGAGCAAGAAAATGTTTATATTGATCCAAAGAAACAACAGTCAAATTTCCTTGCTTGGGTTTTAATTATTAAGAAATCTCACTGTTGAGTATGTTGTAGAGATAAAATTCCATTATACCTCTAATGTATTAATTAGCCATAATTATCTAATTGCAGCATCATCAATAATAATAGTGAGAACAACGAAGCTCAAATGAGACTAAAGTGCTTTGACAGATATAAATAAAGTGGTTTATGTCACTATAAAACTTTCACTCACATACATAGTTATAAAATCTATGCTTATAAACAAATCTTAACATCTTATAAATAAATCTTAAAATCTTGTAAATAAATCTTGCTTATAAATAAAATAGAAGTTTCTATATTTATATTATACTGGCAGGGTATTTAGTTAATATACTGACATTAGATTTCATAATTCATGCAACTCAGTCAATATGCCAGTATTTTAAATTGCCCAATGATGATTTTCATAAATAAAAAGGTTTAATTTAAACTCTATTCTTCTTAAATATATAAACAAATATTTCTTTAATTTGGTTAAATATTGTGTTTTAAGGTGTTAAAATTGTTTTTAGTAATTTTCCTGAAAAACCTGATGTCTCAAATTTTTTGGCAGAATGTGTTTTGCTTGTTGTTTTCATTAGGTACTAGGAAGTTTAGTGGAGGTATTCCTTGTGATTCCCAAACTACCAAATAAACTACCAGATATTCATGTGAAAGAAAAATAAACTTTGAAATTTTACCTGCAATGGAGTTCTGTCCTGATAGCTTTTTTGTCATAAAGGTTGCTTTTCTCTTCTAAATCTTCGGTTTGTTTATATGAAGAATAGAAATTACCCAGCCTATTTTCCTGCCTCCCTATACTCTTCATTCAAACTAGTCGTTGAATCCCAACATTTCCTCCTTGAAAAATATCCAATGTTGAGGATGTGTCTCAGGATTTAAGAGCATAAATTCTTTAGCAGAGAAAAGAAGTTAAATCCCCAATCCCCACTCTCCATGTCAGGCAGCTCACATCTGCAGTTTTGTCTCCAGGAGTTTCAACATTATTTCCTGGCTACTGCAGGTGCCCATAGACATCTGTCACATGTCACAGACAGACAGACAGACAGACAGACACACACACACACACATACTGAAACATCCTTTCCTGGATACTGCAAGTGCCCATAGACATCCGTCAAACTTCAGAGAAAGACAGAAAGACAGAGAGACAGACACAAACACACACACTGAAAGTAAATCTTTAAATACATGTAGTCTAGAATCCACTTACGAGGGAGTACATACCATATTCATCTTTTTGGGTCTGGGTTACCTCACTCAGGATAGTGTTTTTTTTATTTCCATCATTTACATGCAAAATTCAACGTCATTGTTTTTTACCGCTGAATAGTACTCTAATGCGTACATATTCCACACTTTCTTTATCCATTCTTCCATTGAGGGGCATCTAGGTTGTTTCCAGGTTCTGGCTATTACAAGTAATGCTGCTATGAACATAGTTGAACAAATGCTTTTGTAGTATGATATGGCATCTCTTGGGTATATTCCCCAGAGCGGTATTGCTAGATCCTGGGGTAGGTTGATTCCCAATTTTCTGAGAAACTGCCACACTGATTTCCAAAGTGGTTGCACAAGTTTGCATTCGCATCAGCAATGGATGAGTGTTTCCCTTACTCCACATCCTCTCCAGCAAAAGTTATCATTGGTGTTTTTGATTTTAGCCATTCTGACAGGTGTAAGATAGTATCTCAAAGTGGTTTAGATTTGCATTTCCCCGATCTCTAAGGAGATTGAGCATGACCTTAAGTGTCTTTTGGCCATTTGAACTTCATCTGTTGAGAATTTTCTGTTCAGTTCAGTGCCCCATTTTTTAATTGGGTTAATTAGCATTTTAAAGTCTAGTTTCTTGAGTTCTTTATATATTTTGAAAATCAGACCTTTGTCTGATGCAGGCGTGGTGAAGATCTTCTCCCAGTCAGTAGGTTGCCCTTTTGTCTTAATGACAGTGCCCTTTGCTTTACAGAAGCTTCTCAGTTTTAGGAGATCCCATTTATTCAATGTTGCCCTTATTGTCTGTGCTACTGGATTCTAGCCATAAATAAAGGATATTGAGCCTATAATTCATGATCCTAGAGAAGGTAAATAATAAGGTGAACCCAAAGAAAAACATATAGTTATCCTCCTGGATATTGGAGGAGACAAGATTGCCAAGCAAAAATTGGAAACTTGGGGGTGGGGGTGGGGTAGGGGTAAGAGGAGTTGGGGAGAGAAAAGTGAGAAGGGGAGGATTGGGAGAGCTTGGGGGAATGGGACTGTTGGGATGGAGAAAGGGTGGATATGGGAGCAGGGAAGTATATATCTTAATTAAGGGAGCCATTTTAGGGTTGGCAAGAGACTTGACTCTAGAGGGGTTCCCAGGTGTCCATGGAGATGTCCCCAGGTAGTTCCTTGGGCAGCTGAGGAGAGAGTGCTTGAAATGGCCCTATCCTATAGCCATACTGATGAATATCTTCATATCACCATAGAACCTTCATATGGTGATGGATGGAGATAGAGACAGAGACCCACATTGAAGCACTGGACTGAGCTCCCAAGGTCCAATGAGGAGCAGAAGGAGAGAGAACATGAGCAAGGAAGTCAGGACCGCGAAGGGTGTGCCCACCCACTGAGACGGTGGGGCTGATCTAATGGGAGCTCACCAAGGCCAGTTGGGATGGGACTGATGGAGCATGTGATCAAACCGGACTGTCTGAAAGTGGCGGACAATGAGGGCTGACTGAGAAGCCAAGGACAATGGCACTGGGTTTTGATTCTACTGCATGTACTGGCTTTGGGGGAGCCTAGTCTGTTTGGATGCTCACCTTCCTAGACTTGGATGGAGAGAGGAGGACCTTGAAATTCCCACAGGGCAGGGAACCCTGAATGCTCTTAGGACTGGAGAGGGAGGGGGAGGAGGAGGGGAAGAGAAGAAGGGAGATGGGAGGAGGGTAGGAGGTGGAAATTTTTAATAAAAAAAGAACATGTAGTCTCCATAATGTATGTGATCTATAAGCTGCCATTAGGAGGTACATGTCCTTGTTTTGTGTGTTCTATAACTGTGAGTGTCCACGAAACATTCCTCATTAGGAACAGACTTTATATCTAGAACAACAAGGTTTGGATTAGAGCAAAAAATCAAAATCATTAAGAAATTTCACTATTGATTCTATTGGTAAGACACAATACTTATAATCCCTTAATAGAGTAATCATTGTTATTTACTTGTACTATTATCAGCAACAATAGATGATCTTCCCTTATCATCTGTAGTCTCAGGCCATGAAAAATTCATCAGCAAGTGAAAGATTCATTCTGCTTCTTTGAAGTACAGAGAAAAGAAAGGAAGCAACAAGATATCTATCATTTCCTAACTGAAATTTAGCGGTAAACTGAAATTATAGGTATTCAGCCCATGTCTTCTTTTTATAAAATATGGGGAAAGCTTTGACTGCTTATGACAGGTGGATACTAGTGGTGGTTGTTAAAATATGAGAAAATTGATTTACACCATTTTAAGAGGGTCTAAGCTAGCTGTCCCAGAGGGTCCTAGAGGGATACAGAATTTTACAGTGTCAGGAGCTGAGGGCCAGAGCTTGAGGATGAACTTTAACAGAAGAGTCGGCAATATACGATGAGTCAGATGAGACAGAGTCCACAAAAAGAAATCCTAACTTTCAAACTCAAGATTATAGGATTCATAATGGAAAAGGAGTATTGGGGAAGCCAGGAGGACAATTAAGGAAAATATAAAAAAGAAATTCCATGAAGGGAAGTTAAGATTCTGCAGGCATCTGTGTTCCTCCACTCAGTGAGATCATTTGTGCATCTTTCTTCACAGAAGTTAAATGATTCCCTCCTGCCTTCCATGAATTTTATATTTTGCTATATAAGCTTAGGTCTTCAACCAACTGCGGATTGTATTGGTATATTATCAGTACTATAGCTGAGCAGTCTGTTTATGGTAGTTTGTGCCTGCCTTCTTTCTTACCTGAAAAGGCGGGATCATTCTGCCTGTATTCTTAGGTCAGCATCCTTGAACTCTCCCTCCAGTGTGCATCCTTAACTACTGATCTTTACTATTTCCACTTTTTCTGCATAGAAATGTACGTTTGTTTCTTTCATTCTCCCAGCTTTCATTTACTACCAAAGTCATCAACTGTTTACTTATTTTTATTAAGTTTTTTGAAGTAATAGCAAATTATTGGTCTCCAGGGCTTCAATTACTCCCCACAGTATTAAGTAAGCAGAAATTTAGGATGACCTAATTACTAAGTTGATTAACCTGTTTCTATCTCTCATCCAGTTTATCCTTCTTGGTATATTTAATGTGCTCTGCTGTCTTTTTGATACTGTTCCATGGGTTATTCTTTTCCTCAGTTTTTTTCTATTTACCTGATCAATATTTTCTATGGCCTTATTTCTTGCAGTTCATCCTTCTAAAGACACACTTTATAGGAACAGGAGAGATCTTCTTTTTAAAAAATGAAAGCAAAATACAATAGATTTTACTCATAATTGGAAATATAATCTGTCTATTATGGATGGTGAATACCTCTGAACTATGGCATGAATAAATACCATCGATAATGTACTTATTTCTATTGTCTATGTTTTCACTTTCCATCCCTACAGTAATGTTTAAGAAAATTGCACATAGCAAAGAAAGAAAATGAATGTGAGCTAACAAAAGTACATTTCTTGTGTAAAATTCATTTTTGAAACAGTATCTTCAACAAGAATTGAACATTCGTTAAGCTTAAAACTCGCAAGTTAATGTTCACCTTGTAAGAATCTGTATAATACTGCTGCATGAAGAAACGGCTTAGTTCTACGAAAACTTGGATTGTCAGACATTTGAAGGTTAAATTCAAGATTACTGTATAAATTTTAAGAATTAGCAAAAATTAACACAATTTATTTATTCAGTTCATGGATTAAATAATATTTTAAAGTTGCTTGGATCAATTTTATGCTTATAAGAATAATTGTGATCGCAATTAAGAATTAAATGATATCAAGTTCACAGTACTTCACAGGCATAAACAAAATGTACTATATAAATCATCTTGTCTTTAGCTGTCCAGCTAAATGCCCAGCATCTCACCTGTCTTCATATTTCATGTAATGAGACATCCATGGTCACCATGTTTCTATATGCAAAACAGAAACATTCATCCAGTCCATCTGATTCAGGAAGCAAAATTTTACTTTATTTGTGAGGGTCCTTCAAGCTAAAAATGGATCAATCTCTTATTTATCTTTGAGACTTTACTTGATTCACTGAATTTTGAGTGTCTAAGCTTGTTTTCTCCGTAGTAACAGCTCAAATGCTCAGTGAGGGCAGCAACACTGGGGCCTTCCTGACAGCATATGCTCAGCGTTTCACATGTTACTGGCTTCCTATCGACACATGCATTTATTTTATTTTTGATTTTACATGTTTACTAAATAAAGACAATCTTGGCATGGCTTCATGCTCAGGAGTGTCCGTAACTGATGGAGGACTCTCATTGGTTAATAAAGAAACTGCCTTGGCTTTTTGATAGGGCAGGATTTAGATAGGTGGAGTAGACCAAACAAAATGCTGGGAGAAGGAAGTGAGGCATATGGCTCAGGCAGAGGCCATGCCTCAGTGAGACAGACGCCATGGAGCCAGCCGCCAGGTCAGATGTGCTGAATCTTTTCTGGTAAGCTACCACCTGATGGTGTTATGCACATTATTAAATGTGGGTTAAAGCAAGATGTGAGAATTATCCAATAAGAGACTGAAACTAATGAGCCAGGCAGTGTTTAAAAGAATACAGTTTGTGTGTTGTTATTTCGGGTTTTAAGGTAGCCTTGCGGGAGCCAGGCAGGACGAAAGGCAGGCCTGCTCTCCTCATCACTACACGTAACTGCCAGAAGAGGTAGGTTCCTGTCAAAGACTTTCCTTATAACTGAAGATGCTGATTCACCCATGGATCCCTGTGAAATGTACATAATTTACATACTTCTTGCACATCATAGAGGATAATGAAGCAGGTAATTCTTTGAAGAGTCAGAATAATAGAAATGGCACTTAACAGAAGTCTCAAAATATTTTCAAAAGCAGAGGAAACTTTTTTTCACATTAGCTGTGTCCTGAACCTTAAGGGCTGAGGCAGGAAAGATCATAAGGTGTCTAGAAAATTAGAGTTACAACTGAGCAAGTTTTGAAAATGAGTGGCACATTTTACAACTGTTAGATGTAAAGGGCTTATAGAAAGCCAAATATCTTAGAAACTTAATATAACAAATATAAACAAAAATATCAATTGAGTGCTGTAGTATCAAAGGGTAACTCAACAGTGTGCAAACTAAAGCACTTTGTGGAATCCGTAAAGGGAACCAGTGACCACCTGGAGGGACAGTAGGGAATAGCTGAGAGACTGATCTCATATTACAAGTGGGCCATCTGAAGCTAAGTTTGTCTAATATGTTTAGTGAGATAGAGAAGAAAATTGAGATGATAAATATATAAAATGCCTGAAACACAAGGAAGAACTTAAATTCTATTATGCAAAATCTTTCCCTGGGTCTTCTACCACAGAAAATGCTCTCAATGTGTTTACTCTTTGTACTGCTTTCTTTGGGAAAATCTTGCCTACCTAGTTCACCTTACCATATTGTTTTAAGGTTCAGAAGAGATGATGGATAGCAAAGTACTTTAAAACTAAAAAATCCTTTACAAATGTGAGCTGTCATTGTTGCCATTCTGCCATGCCCTGTGTGTGAACCCAGAACAGTTCTCGGCTTTAATCTGTCATGTCATTCTTCTTATTCTTGTAGAGCATGTCCCAGAAGATTTTCATCATCAGACTATTTTAATCAATGACAAATGCATTTTCTTGAAAGCTTAATATTGTTTCTATTACAAATATTCTTTGAACTCTTGAGGAAGCCTAATATGCATTTCAAGGACTATTATACTTTGGAGGATTTTCTCCCTATCTCTTGGATTTCATAGCTACATTTTCTACATATTATGCGGGTTCAATGAAAGTATTTCATCAGGCAATGTGCTGTATAAAAACTTAACTGTTAAATCCCATTCTTTCTCCCCACTTCATCTTTTCTCATTTCTGAATTTAAATTCTCGCATCACCTATGAGCTCCATTTGGTGCCACCTGTTGGTCATAGGAATGAAACAAACATTGAAGTTTCTGTAAGGCAGAAGATACAGTGTTGACCACTTTATTTAGTGGAGCTTGAAGTTAGACATTGGGAGGAACCCAGCTCAAAAGTTTTTGAATCACTCAGTTGTCACTATTTTTAATGCTTTTTATATCTCTCTTGCATCCCTTTCCCAAATTAGTATTACTCCAATGCTTACAGGGTTTGTTTTTTTTTCTCTTTTATTTTTTTCTCATTCTTTTTTATTAAAAATTTCCATCTTCTCCCCTCCTCCTCCCCCTTCTCTCCCCTCCCTTCCACCCATACCCCCACTCCACCCCTCTCCAAGACAAAGAGCCATCAGGGTTCTCTTCACTATGTTAAGTCCAAGGTCCTGCCAGCTCCCCCTAAGTCCAGGAAGGTGAGCAACCAAACTGACAAGGCTCACAGTGAGCCCATCCATGCTGTAGAGTTCATGCTCATTGCCGTTGTCCTTGGTTTCTCAGTCCTCCTCCACCGTCAGCCACATTCAGAGAGTCCGGTTTGGTCCCCTGTTCCATCAGTCCCATTCCAACTGGACTTGGTGGTCTCCCATTAGATCTGTCCCACTGTCTCAATGGGTAAACGCACTCCTCACATTCCTGACTTCCTTGCTCATGATCTCCCTCCTTTTGCTCCTCATCAGGACCTTGGGAGCTCAGTCCGGTGCTCCTATGTGGGGCTCTGTCATTTTCTCCATCCAATGCCAGGTGAAGGTTCTATGGTGATATGCCAGATATTCATGAGTATGGCAATAGGATCTGGACATTTCTGGCACCTTGTCCTCACCTGCCCAAGGACCTAGCTGGAGGCGTCTTCCTGGACACCGGGGAACCCCTCTAAAGTCAAGTCTCTGTCAACCTTAGAATGGCTCCCTTATCTAAGATATATAATTCCTTGTTCCCATATCCACCTTTCCTATATCCCAACCATCCTATTCCCCCAAGGGGTGGGGTGGGATGGGGGGATAAGGGGATGGGGAGAGAAAAGTGTGAAGTGGAGGACAGGGTTTGTTTTGACCATTGACACATACCAACAAAAGAGCAATGCAATCCCATTGGTATAGATACATTTCATGACTATCTGTTCTTCCCCAGTATATATGAGAACACGTTAACTTGTATATAATCATACACTCCATTAAGACATTCTGATTTTAGTGTAGGGAATAGGAAATCTATACATTATAGTAGACTAATAATACTTTGCAAAGTTTTTTTTTAAAAAATTAATGTTGACTAGATTTGAATGGTAAACAGTTAAATTCTGTCACACCCAAGAAAGACCTCTTTAACCATGCCTTTAACCATGGTTAAAGTGGATTTCATGGGCACAGTAAATTTCAGTTATTTGATACTATGTTTTCATGATATCTTTAAAAGTAAGAGCAGAAGTTGAAATAGAAATAAACCTTCAATTACATTCTTACTTCTCATTCATTGTGAGGCACAACTTTAGAACAAAAAGGACAGGGACAGCAATGTTTATTTATTTTCAGCCCTCAGATCTGCTTAGCTTCTTTCTAACATACTGAGTTCTATAAAGAACTGTGGAAAGTATGGTAGGGTTTGGAAACAGCTTTCCATAACACTTCACAGCCACGTCCTTCTCTGTTCTCTCAGACTTTCTACATGCCTTCCCCTAATTATTTGCTCTTTCCATCTCACAATTTGATCTAAGAGTTGCCAAGTTTCTGAAGCATTTGCACTATGAACTATCACTTTGAAATAATACATTGACAGGCTGCACTTGATGGTGTTACATAAGCCTAACCTCAAGGACTCTATTAGTTCTCCCTGTAAACTGGTTTGTACATGTTCCCAAGTTTGACTGCTCATTTTCCTGTTTGGAGTCTGTTAAATTCATGACTAGAAGATATATTGAGGACTCCCAGCTCTTCTTTATTGATATTACACTGCCTCCCAGCTTGTCCTCATTATATTTCACATTAATAATGCACTTATTTTTCCTTTTCTTTCCTTGGCACTTATCCAAATTGTTTCAAGAATCTACTTAGATATGAGAGCATCTTATCAAAGCCAAACCTGGGTCCTGTGTTTTATGTGGATGATGTCACCAAACCACTGCAGATTCATATATGGAAGAGAGACACTACACTTTGAGAATATGTAGTAATTGCTGGAAGCTCAAACCTGTAATTATTGTTGCCACTCTGAGAACTCTAATGAAGTCTCTATATTTAGCCTTTGCCCTTATCCATCCAGACTTTGTTGCCATGATTTTCTCTTGCTCTTTTGTTTGAATTTATATTAGAAACAGAAATTGTGAGAATTGCATTAAGAAATTGTATACAATTGCAATTTTAAATGTGTATTGACTTGGTTGTATAATATAAATAAAAATAATTGAAATTTAACGCTAGTTACATAACTTTCAATTTTATCTGAAATTGCAGACTTTAAACTTCAGTTTTCTGGTTTTGAGCTTAAGGCAAAAGACTTCTGTAGCACCTTGTTCTAAATTTCAGTAGAGGTATACTGAAGGAAATTCCTGAGGAGGATTCCTGGGTCAGAGTTCAAAACCCTGTCTGAAGCTCTATCTGGGAACTGTCAAATTTCTGTATTATACTCTGTGTGTGTGTGTGTGTGTGTGAGAGAGAGAGAGAGAGAGAGAGAGAGAGAGAGAGAGAGAGAGAGAGAGAGAGAGAGAGACAGAGAGAGGGGGAGAGACAGAGAGAGGGAGAGACAAAGACAGAGAGACAGAGACACACACACAGAGAGACAGACAGAGAATTTATTTGTGGTGGGGTGTTTATGCATGTACATGCCAAAGGTCTGTCAACTGTCACCTTTGGTTGCAGCCTATGGTGGATTTTCCACAGGTTTTCTCACTTGCCTGAAACTTATGGATTAGGTTAAACTGTCTAAGAAGTGAGCCCCAGGAATGAGCTGACTCCACCTCTGAAACATTTAAGATAACAGTTAGGCTATATGGACATACCATGCCTTACATTTTATTTAAGTTCTGGCAGTCTATCATCTCAAGTTTTTATGCTTTTGTGGTAAGAATTTTACCAATTAGCCACAAACCCAAACCAGTATTATACTTTTGGTCTCATATGATGTTATCTTCTCATCCTGTTCTTCACCCTCTTTCTCTTCTTCCTTTTCCTCTTTCTTCCTTTCAATGCTTCATTCTTGTTGAAAAACTTCCCTTGGCTCTAAATTGTTTTCAGGGGACCTTGTCAAGAAAGACTACAAAGAATCATTAGATCATTCTATCATTCCATACATTTTAAAATCCCTTTGAAGATTTTCACCTGGAAGAGCTGCCTTATCTTTCATTCTGAGTGGATTACCCATCTTTTGTTGAGCAGATATCTGGAAGCTAAGTATTTCTGAGCTGGTCAAAGCCAGTTATCTGGTAATCTCTGCATTGGCTGTTAATAGAGCCCATGTTGCCTTCCTGGGATTAAGCTGGCTGCTGCTGCTTTCCCTTTCTCTTTCCTCTTTTCTTCATCTATAAAACACACAGATGGCTACCTTATCAATTCATTGGAAAGAGTGTGGATAATATGTGTAAGTGGAGTATCTGAAAGTGACATGGGAGTATATTGATATTGTAGGTATATTGAAGCTTTCCCTGCTTAGTTGACTCCTGTACTTAAGATAGGGCTTATTTATGCCCCCATCCATAAGTGAAAACAACAGTGCCTAGCCCATTGTGTGAACTCATTGCATATTTGTTAAATGAGTAACTGCTGGAATTGAACTAGTGCTTTGTTCTGGGCAAGCAGTGGGTACTGTGAGTTTTGTCTCATGCTTCTATTATGTAGGATTCATTGTTATTTGCCTATCCATCAGTGGTATATATGTTTAAGGAAATGTCTCCAAAGTTTTTATTGGATGGCTGCATTTTCCTTATAGGAAACTAGAAAAATTCCAACCTTTGAAAGCAAACTGATTGAGAGTTGAAAATTTAATCAACAAGAACCAATTTAAAAGTGCAAAGTTGTAAGAAAATCTAGAGAATTCTAATTATATATATAAAATCCTTTTCTGCTCAACAAAAGCCTCAACTTTCTATTGGATTGTAAGTTTAAAATATGCTGATAAATGGCCTTTGAAGAACAATTTAATACAGAGCAATACCAACTCTTAAATTTCTTTCTATGCTCAGAGGGAAAAAAGTCTGAATAAATCTTTGGAATTATTGAGATTTTATAGAAAAGCAGTCCTGCCTGTCATGTTAAATGACTGAAGATTAATTACTATTTTTTGAAATAAATATGAATATATATTGATATGGATATCTAAGGAAACAATTGTGTGTGTGTGTGTGTGTGTGTGTGTGTGTGTGTGTGTGTGTGTGTTATAGGCAAATGTCTGTTGGCTGAATCCTTTAGTAAGATTTCCATATAAACTTTTGTGTGATAACTTAATTTGAATTTTAGGCACTGCACACTCCTCAAGTATATTTGCAGCACAAGGAAAACCTATTTTCTGCATATGGAGCTCTAGAAAATGTATGGCTAGTATGAGAATATGCCGAATAGCCTGGAGAAACTGAGGAACAACCTGACTGCAAAGAAGCACTAGAAATCTCAAAGAAGGATGTACTTTTTTCCCACCATGTGTTTTAGAGGGCTGTTCACAATTTCTTGGTGTTGAAATTAATCAGATGGCATTAGAATAAACATTATCCTTCAGTTAAGCTGGGGTGGTAGGCTTTGTTATGATATTTAAAATATTTTAATTTTTCTGGGACTGTGATAAATAAACTCTACTACATAAAAACCTTTTAAAGTCTCAGGTTTCAAATAACATTCAATATCATAACTATTTTGCACTTATTGTCTTCTTTGTTGGTGTTAAAGATATGCATTCTGGGATGGGAAAATAAGTAGCAGCTTGGCATATGCAAACAAAACATAGTCTTTAACTCAAGAATAGAATTAGTTACCTATTATGAATAACAATTACTGTCTGAATTGGTGAATTGAACCAGCACAAATTCATCATTTTGTGGTTCCTGTAATTAAAGACTCAATTCTCTGTGTAGCTAATATTTCCATATTGGCATGATTTTCTGTTGGCATACAAAAGAGTTTCAAAGTAGCCCATAATTTGTTATCAAAGTTTTATTTATTAGAGGATAAACTTACAGAAATAGTAGCAATCTTCAGTCCTATGTGTGTGCTGGGAACTGGAACTGAATCCAGCAGCCAAGAGGCACACACACACTTTTGTCTACATTTACAGAGCATGAGACCATACCCAAAGTGGGCCAGTATCTTCAAAGTTATTTGCAGAAGTTCCCACAGTACCTCTCTCTCTGTCTAAATAAGAGTGTTCTAAGCCTAATACAAAACTATATACAACAAGAACAAATATCAAGTATTGCCCAGGAAAAAGAAGAGGCTTAAACATATAAAAATTAGAATTACAACCAGCATCAAACAAGAAACATATGCTAAATGTTTCAATAGTTATCCTGTTTTAAGTAGTCTAAGTCTTCAACCCCAATCATACCTCACATCAACAGAATCCTAAATTAATTAGATGTCATAGTCTATAGCTCTTTCAAATGTTTGACTGTTAACTATCTATGTGGAATACAATCTCTATTCATCTAGAGACCTGATTAGTCTAACTATAAGTTTGACAAACATGGATGACTATTGACCTATTCTTCTTAATACCTATATAGCTTAAAGTCTAAGACTTCATATTAAAAAATTAAATAATCAGGAAGGAAGCTGCTGCCTTTACTCCCACCCCACCAAGTGAGGCTGTGGTGCACGATTAAAGAATGTCACAGGTTCACTGGGAAAAGTCCTCCTGAGGAATGTCATCTGGCATACAGATGCTCACAATAAGATTCAGGAGGAATCTGACATGTGGAAAATCAGAACCAGAGAAGCAAATGGAGGATGCTTACCAGAGGACCAGAAGGAACATAATACCCAGCACTCAAGTAAGATGAGAAGTGATGGTTTTGATGAAGAAAGTCAGAGAGACTGCTGGAGGCCAAAAAATGAAATTTCTGGGGCCCTGGAAAATGATTTTCTTAAGGCTAAATCCTGGAACAAGAAGTTATATGAGTATGAATCCAACATGCCAGACAGATGGTTGGCATGGTTATAAAGAGTTGTATCCTGAAGAGTTTGAAACAGACAGTAGTGACCAGAAGGATATTACCAATGAGACAAAAACATTTCCCTAGGTAAAAGCATCTGCCCACAAATTCTGCAAACATAAGAAGTCAAAGAAGTCCCATAAAAAGAAGCAGAAAAAACGGTCCCACAAAAAAACAGAAGAAAAACAAAAAGGAAGCTATGGACATAGCAGCAGATTCCTCAAGTGAGTTCTCAGAAGAAACTGGAGCTTCTACTACCAGGAAAAGGAAGCAATCATACAAGAACAAGAAAAAAAAAATCCAGGAAAACGTCTTCTAAAAAAAATCTTTATCTTTATGGGGAGAAAGGGCTACTTCCCAGTCAGATGATAGACACTAAGAAAACAAAAAAGAAAAAGAAAGAGAAAAGTGTTCATGTTCCTGTGGTTAGCCCTAAAGTACAGGAGAGGACAAGCAAGCACAGGAATTGGAAAGTGGCTACAGATGCAAGGTCTTCTGAAAGGTCAGAAGATGACTAAGTGAGAAAGCAGCCGTCCGGCTTCCCACGGACTCTGGTTGTTTGCAGCTCTTAACAGTGGGGTTTGCTAGTGACCCCTTCAGCACAGGAGTCAGAGGTCAGAGTTGTCCTACCACAGATACCTTTTTTTCCTATTTCAGATTGTTAATCTCCATCCTCTTTTGTTGTTAATAGGGAATCTGGTATTTTGTTAAGGTTTCTTGAAGAGGTTATTTTTTGCAATTAATCGCTTAGGGTAGAATATCTATACAACAAATTAAAGAACCCAGAAAGATTAAATCAATAATGATCTGGGTACACCAACTGGAATGTTGAAATTGGGGGAATCAAGGGTCTGGGATGAAGAAAGGATTGAAGTAGTGCTAGATAGAATAGTTTGACAAGGACAACTTGCTATTTATACAGGAGGTATCCTGACTTCAGCTTTGGTGCTTTGATTCTTCTATAGTTGGGCCCTACAGGTATCTAATTTACTTAGTGAGGAAATAGGTATAAGAACAAACCTTTTCCCTTCATGGTAGGATCAGCTAAGTAATGTAGGGTTTCTGCCTAATTTCCCAGCTGGTCAGGGTCTACAGCAACATTGAGTATAACCCAAATATAACAGTAACAGGATAGTAATTGGTTTTCTAGTTCCATTGCTTTATATTGCCTGAAATGGGCTTGTGTTTGAAATTATTTGTTAAGTTGTCCTCTCTATCAAATGGTAAGAATTAGGATGTAGTCACATTGCCAATGATGCTTTCAAAGATATTCAGGGCAACAGCCATCTAAATGTTTTTTTTGTTTGTTTCTTTTTTTCTTTTTGCCAAGTTGGGGATTGAACTGAAGGCCTTGCATATACTAGGCAAGTGCTCTATCACTGAGACATACCCCAAGCCCTATTGTTTTCCTGGGTTTTTTGTTGTTGTTTTGTTTTGTTTTGTTTTGTTTTTCGAGACAGGGGTTTTCTGTAGCTTTTGGAGCCTGTCCTGGAACTAGCTCTTATAGACCAGGCTGGCCTCCAACTCACAGAGATTAGCCTATCTCTGCCTCCCAAGTGCTGGTATTAAAGACTTGTGCCACCACTGCCCAGCTTCCTTGCTCATTTCTAATTCTATTAATGAATTTAAGTTTCCCTGAAACCAAATGAATCAATTCCAAAATGAAACACACTCTCAGGGACAGACCCAGTTCTTCCCAGTCTGATTTTGTGTTAGGATTATCAAGAACATATTATTTTCCCCTGCTATACTGTGATCCAGATAGTAGAAGAAACCAAAATACCACTGAAAAGTGGCTGGCAGTTGACTTTTCATTAAGAAGAAAGATAAGTGATGTTGTCAGGGTTTATGTTTTTGAGGTTGTCACTTTTGGAACTGAGTAGAAAGCACAAAAGCTCAGACCTAAGACTGGGTTATGGTTCTGCCACTGATTAATTAGTTCTAGAGCAGGTTAAGTTAACCTCCAAACCTTACTTTTGCATGTGTAATACAGAAATACTTCATGGTTAGCATGAGACACCAGAAATAGAACACTACTATGCTGACATCCCATGAAGTAGCATTTTATAGTTTAACTCTTTGTGCTCTTTATGAAACATACTTCTAATAAACTGCTTGTTTTTAAAATAAAAAATAATCTTTAAGCAAATGCGTAGCAAATGAGAACAATGATCTCAAATATAAACAATGTATAAGTATCTTGATAAGAAGTAGAAATGTATAGTCCAATATGATAAATATATCCTAAAATTGTATCAGTACACAAAATATCTTAAGCAGAGGTAGATCCATCCATGGCAAAATAACAAAATAACCCACAATATGGCAAAATAACTTTACATAGGTACACAAATATTGTAAACAAAAATAGAAGCATATTCAATATAATAAGTATAATTTGCATTTGTATCAATATACAAGAATCTGCACCAATATAAATTGCCTATAAACAATAGCTCATAATAGAATATTATTCTAATTATTAATTAATAATAATAATAAGTATTCTAATTATTACTCACTATTATTATTAATGTGAGTAAGCTTGTTCTTATTATTGTCCCATCCTATCCATTACCCATTTTTTATCAAGAGAGATCCGTGAGCCTACTTCTTTTCTACCCTCAAGCCTATACTCGTAATAACAATACTAATAATGTTCCTAACCCTGAGGACAAACGTTGTTGGGAGAGGGGCATGGTTTTCTAGCATCACATCCAAATGTCATGGGGGCAATATTATTTCTATGTGATTCTGTAAAAGCTAAAATGATAGTTAAGTTTCAGGACTATGCCTTGTATAACTGCAGATAGTCTCTTAGTAGTCCACAGGGTATTATGTAAGTTCTTATTTGAAATTCTGGCCAGAGTGTTGTAAAAAGGTGCACCTCGTCAGGTAGCCAAGTTGGAATCATCTTGATCAGTTTGTAACCAAAACCTATTTTAAAGTGGTACTATCAGGATAATGACATCATATCAATCAGGTAGAAACCTTTTTGTGGGAACCCATCTTCCTTCTGGAAACATCACAGAAAAATGTATTGTACACTGTGGAAAACTGAAACATTATTCTTATAAGACATATCTTCAATGAAAGGTAATATAGAGACAAAAATAGGTAAGAAGAGAAGTAAATTTTTAAAGCAGAGTTTTGATAATATTAGCGCCTAAATTTTATCTGTCTTCTGTCCCACTCCAAGTGGCTCCTGATAAGAGACATAAACTCTGAGGTTTTCTTTTTTTCTTTTAGCACATGCTTGCATTTAGAAAAGGATAGTCACTGTCCAACTCCAAAGCCAGCTTTGATTTTTAAGTGAGTCATAACTATTATTATACTGAGAAGTAGGAAGATATGTATGGCTATGTAGGAAAATTTTACTCTGCAGAGAATATTGGTACTGTAGATTTCTCTTTGCTTAGTGTTTCCTTCTGAATAGCTATCTTTTCTTCTTTAGGCATCTTATGTCCAGTCTCTTGACTTTTTGAAGATAGGTATTTTCCTGCAAAAACAAGAACAGAACTATGCCCCAACACTTATGAGGTTTTCCTACAACTACAGAATTGTCAGTTCTGTGAATAAGCTGTCATATCTCTTTATCAAAAGGTTTCTCCTTTTCAAACCAAATCTAGATTAATTTTGATGGTATCCATAGCTTTTCAACTCCCATGGAAACAAGAGAAAAACATCTTCCCCAAGGTAGCACTGCCCTTGTTTCCATTCTGAGATCAACACATCCTTGAAATATATCAGCTGATTTAATGCATAAGTTTATTCTATTATCCAATATCTCTCTGCTGCCATTGTTTCTCATTATCATTAAGAAAATTCAAGGTTAATAAGGGCACCCCTCCCCAGAAAACCCCTCAGTGAAACATCTCTTGATAATTTTAAACATCTTCTAATTTGTTAAAAAAAAATGTGAGCCTTTGGTCCTTCTTTAGAAAAACCAAGTTGGCTTTATATTTAAGCTCATCTCCATGTGTGCTCAGAAGGCCTCGTGTTCAGTCTTTGGCTGTGGTGTGATTGGGTTCTAAACGGTTCACTTCAGCAGACTTGAAAACTAGAGATACCCAAATCTTATTACCAGGACGGGGAGGACCGGGCATGGCGATAAACAAAAATAGAATAAAAAAAATAAAAAATAAAAAAAAAGGTTAATAAGGGTTTATTAAATCTATTTCTGGTGCTATCTTTCATCCTTTTCTGTTTGCTTAACATATCCTTTATAGTTTGATTTGATCTTTCTATAATTCCTGACCTGTAGGATTGTGTGGTTATGCCTGTAATATGCTTTATAATAAGCAAAAATTCTTTTCTTTCTTAGAGACATGTGCTGGATAATTGTCTGTCTTTATTTGTTCAGGTATACCAATGATGGCCACAAGTTCTAGTAAATGTGTGATTACCAAATCAGCCTTTTCCAAACACAAAGCAGTTTGCCCATTGAAAACTTGATTAGGGATCAATGTTATGGTGTACATATTTTAAATTTTCAAATTCTGCAAAGTGAAAAATATCCATCTGACAGATTTCATTTGATTCTGCATTGCTATGTGCTAGATTACCTGGCAAACTAGAATGAGGTCAGATTTGTATTATGTGTATTAGATAGAGCTTATTCCTGATTATAACTTGAACCTGAATGAATAATGATGTTAATTCTGTATCATCTGGCATATATTCAGCAGTTTCAATATGCAAAATAACTCAGCATTTTGTGAATCAGTAACTATATTGAGGGGTTTTCTAAAATTTTAACAGCTCTTAGATCTGCCATCATTCTCCATTTTCTAGATTTTTTTTAACAACATATAGAGGAGAATTCCAAGGGCTGGTTGATTCATTAAAAGGGTGAGCATCTAGTTGTTCCTGTACCAGCTGTTCTAAAGTCTACAACTTCTCGTCTGTCCAACACCATTGTTTAATCCATATAGTTTTTTTAGTTAACCATTTTAAAGGTATGACAGTTGGTACCTCTGAATGTTTGGTAGCTGTTTTGTGTTTTAATACAGTCTGAATGGTTGGTGATTCATTTTTATAGTACCTTATAATATACTTCCCGGAAACATGAATTGCTTTATATTTTCTTTCAGAGACTGTAGAAATACTAATCTGGGTATTCCATTGCTGCAACAGATCACAAACCCATAGATTCGTTGCTATGAATTTCTGAGTAAGGCATCATATTTCCTGTCTGTCTTTTTGGCTCTAGCCATTCAACCCATTTCATGCTTTATTTTATTTGAGGTAGGGTTCCAATTCCTAGGAATTGAACATCAGCCTCCTGAAGAGGTCAATTCAGATGCCAAGATACTGGAGTAATAATAGTCATATCTACTCCCATGTCCAGTAATCCAGAAGATTGAGACCTTCTATGTTTGTCATTCCCAGACTAAATATTATTTTTAGGAATGCCTTGCCTACAATCCTTTCTCAGAGTCCTATTGTAACACAACTAAATCATTTGGTATTTTGATGTCTATTCATACCTTTGGGTATTTTTTCTCCTATGCAAACTGCAGTATTATCATCAAATGATTCAACATTGGTTGTATGCATTCATCCTTTGATACTGATTTGACCTTTAAAGATCTAAGTATCTTTTTGTATTCTAAGTTGGCATTTTCAAAACCCAGCAATTCAATAAATACTTGTCTAATTTCGGGTTCTATTACCTGTATTTTTACTGTTTTAGCTAATCTTTGTTAAAAGTCACTACAGGATTCTCTTGGGCCTTGTATGATATCAGTATATGATTCAATTCTTCTTTTTAGTTCTTGAATTCTGGCTCAAGATTTCAAGGCATATAGATAAGATTGTAAGTAGCTTGACTGCAGATCAGCATGAGGGCACTTGCTAATAATTTGATCTTGGGAAGTCTCAAATTCGTTGACTCTACCTTGACATTCCAGGGCTTTAACCTCCTCTCTTTAATAGCACTTACACTGTGACTATGGCCCACCTTCTAGCAACTCAGAGACTAACTGAAACCAATCGTATTGAGTAACCCTACTGCTTAAAGCCCATCTCTCTTAAAGTCTTTACCATCTCTCTATCAAATGTTGAATTCATGGCTTAGGATACTACTACTTGCTTAATTTCTGTTAGATCTTTTATACATATAGGTTTACATTTACATTATGTGAATCCATTTGGGTATTGAGTATTTGATGACATTTTAGAGGTAATAACAACAAATGTAGCTAAAACTCTTGGTCAGTCACCTCTGACTCGGAGAGGGACTGGCATTGCTATATCCTTTGCCTGTCCCTCCTCTCCTTGCTTATCAGTTTTGACAAATTTCTCAAACATTTCAAATCTTTTTATCACTATCTTTTGTAAAACTTAAATCTCTTGACCTGTGACTATTTCTAATGATCTCATCAAAACAATTAATTTCTGGTTCTCATTCTGCACATATGATTCCAAGATTTTATATTTTTCTGTTCATGATATCTTCTCATCTTTAGATATTATTTGGATGGCATGTAGATTACCTTCCTGAAGGTATGTTCTATCTGCTAGCTTATCATAACTTTTTAACAAATTTTGTTAGTCAATTTCTACAGTATGAATCCTTTCAGATAGTCTTTCAGTTTCTTTTTTAAGGTTTCCTAATCCATTGACATAGAATCAGTTTTGCCTGTAAAATTAACATTATCATTTAAAATAGTATGAATCCTTTCAGCTAAATACTGTATCCTTCATAAAATTTTCTCATTCTTAAGACTGTTATCAAACTATTTCTTTAAAGATGTAATATGAAGAACAAAGATAATAGCAACCATGGCCACAAAACTATATGTACAATGTAGGTCATAGAGCTCTTGCAGAATTCATCCATAGTAGAAACAAAAGGCTTTTATATCCTTGGGTAGTGATGTTGTCTACAATTGTCTTGGGGTTTGTTTGAAATATTCAAATTTATGTATTAATTTTTTAATCAAATTAACTTACCTCTGTTATAATTTTCAGAAAATATGTTGTTGATGTAATAGTCTTTATTGTACAACAGGTGTCTCAGTAGCAGCAGTAGGGCAGATCATAAATAGTGCCTGAGACTTAGAATTACTAAAAAATTTATTTAAATACTTAAAAACAGCATACCTGCATATGGAAAATGTTTGAGTTGGGCCAAAGATTAAGGAACCCAGAGCTTGCAGACAGTCATGAGCTGCAAGGTTACTGTCCAGAACTTGGGACAGGCATTCATGGATCTGTACTGGGAATGCAAGAACACATTCTAGGTTCAGGGTTGGAGCTTCTGCTCCCTGATTCAGGGCTAGTCCTGATCAGAGCAGTCCTGAAAGATGTCAGAGAGGCCAAAGTAGAAAGCAGTGGGTGGCAGTGAGCAAGAGGAAGCCATGCAGGCTCAATCCGAAACAGGAAGGTGTTAAGTTGCTGTGGCAGGCCCACTGAGCCAAACCATGTATAGCTGCATCTAAGGGATATAGTCTGACGGGGATGCAGACTGGAGTCTGGGCAGGTCCTGGCAATGGCATGGACTTAGGCCATGTTGGGTGCCAATTTATGGGCATACAAAAGAGTTCCAAATAACCTGGAATGGAGTATAACAAAGATTTATTAGGAAATAATCCCACAGAAATAGTAGCCATCCACTGTCCTCTGTGTGTGCTGGGAACTACAACAGAATCCAGCAGCCAAGAGGCCTTCCACACGTTTCATATGCATTTGAGACTACGCCCAAAATGAGCGTCTATATGAGTAATCTACATGTTATCCAAATAATATCTAAAGATGAGAAGATATTATGAATGAAAAAAATTAAAAGCTTGGAATCACATGTGCAGAATGAGAACTAGAAATTAATTGTTTTGATGCAATCATTAGAAATATTCACAGGTCAGGGGATTTATGTTTTACAAAAGACAATGATAAAAAGATTTGAAATGACTGAGAAATTTGTCAGAACTGATAAGCAAAAAGAGGAGGGACAGGCAAAGGGTATAGCATTGCCAGTACCTCTGAGAGTCAGAGATGACTAACCAAGAGTTTTAGCTATATCTTAAAGGCTATTGGCTGAATGAGATTAAGGCTGCAATTAATAGTAAGTCTACTAGGCCTAGGAGCTTAATTGAGACCACTGCTGATAAAAATAATTCTCACTTGTATTGTTCTTGGTTCCCTACTGGCTGCTGAGCAGGATATGCCAGCCCTCTTTTGTATTGAAACTGATCTGTTTACAAGTCTCCTTCAGCAGAGTGTGGGAAATGAGAAAACAGTACAATGTCAACCATTAAAAAGAAAAGTTTGACCCAGAAAAAAAAATCCCTTTCAACATGTGCATGAACTATTCATTAGAAGTAAGTCATTTCACAAAATGCACTATACATTTGTACCAGGAGTGGGGACATACCAAAGGAAGTCTTTTTGGTGGAATTAAAGCCCAGACTTAACAAGTCAATCCATCACTTACTACCAATTTTCTTAAACTTCCCAAGGATATTTAATCATAATAAAGTGGTTGAAAATTTAGTTCTTATTACTCAAGTCATACCTTGACTTTCAAATGCTTGCTTCTCTTTTATTGCACATCATAAGCTATAATGTTGCTTATGCCAATCTTCCACCACTTCAACAGATTTGCATTATGAAACATTCCAGCCACAGGTAACTCACTTCTGACCATGTTTAAGATTGAATTCACCTCACAACAGTGAACAAAAAATGTTAGTACAAATCCACATAGTAGAAATCAAAATTATTAATACTATGAATGTCCTATAATCATTAGTGAGTGATTAGTAAGTTATTGGTTTTAAACTAGCATAATGACATTAATAAAATGTACTGAATAAAATGTACTTTACCAATAATCTAATAATAGAAAGTAATACCATTAAGCCCTTCTCCATTCCCTTAGTTTTATCAAAACAGTGGTAAAAATGAAAGAGAAATAAGAGAATACAGATAATTCCTTATCTCTCTTTTTGTAATGTGCTTCATTTAATATATTGAGATGATTTTTCAACAGTCATCCTGTTCCAAACTTGTTTATTCAGTGCTTAAAGGTCTAAGTTACCACATGAGACTTTATGAGGGTGTTAGACACCTCAGGTCCTTATGCTCTTCTGACAAGCACTTTACGGGCTGAGCCATTTTCCCAGTCCTTTTCTGTCTTTCTAAGTGAATCTGAAGATAACAGGGGAATTTCCAGAGAAAACATGAGATAAGGACACTGAAATATAAAGACTTCAGATTTATTTTATATTGTCATACACAAAAAGGAACCTGTCTGCTAATATGTGTATTGTTGCTTATGTATCAATTTCATACAAGCCGAGAATTAGACTCTGAACCTCTGCTTTTATTTTATGGGAGAATTTAGTATGAAGAGAGACCAGTCATTCTTTTTGTAGGGTGAAGGGGAGGCTGTCATTGCATTTTTACCATTATTTTACAGACTTTAGCGTTCATTAAAACTCTCTTAGCTGTCTTCATTGCCATCATTCTTCCTTCTCATGCATTATTCAAGACAGATTTCACTTGAGGTAAATAGTTTGATTTGAAGGCTTTTGTATCTGGACTTAGAAGCAACAAGAAGTGTTAGATGCTCAGAATATTAAATGTACAGAGTGGAGCAGACTCTGCTGCTAGGAGGGAAGGCACTTGCCGCCAGCACTCGGGCTGCTGTTGTGCTTCCGCTCAGTAAGTATTTGTCATTCTGAAGGAGGCCTGAATGATGAAGCCTACTGTAGAAATCAGAGAGCTTAGTTCCCAAGCACCCTAGCATTCTAATCTGTGTTTCAGTTAGTAGAGACTTTAGATGTTTTACAAGGTAAAATATCACATTTGTACATAAAATGGCCAATATTTTACTAGTCTTTCTTATTCTTTAGATATTATATAAAAAGCACGAAAATAACCTTTATGTTTCTCTTGAATTAACTGAAATTTGAGTTGTGAATTCTTTCAACAAATCATGTGAAAACGAAGGAGGCACAGGAAGTATTTCACCTTAATGGCCTTGAGATAAGATACATTTTTCACTGATATCATAACTTCCTTATATCATAAATATTAATTTTAAAATTAAAACACGGAATAACATCATGAAAAATTGATTTGAACTATACATGGCTGAAATTTGTATTGCCTAGAGATAATGGGCAAAACAAGGTTCAGTAAAATGTAGCACATTTAAAAATCAATCCCAAACTAATATTATAATTTTTTTCATATGCCAAAATTCCCTTTCTAAATGAATTTCTGCTATAACTGTTAACAAAAACACTATATTCACAAAATTATTTCCAGATTGAAATGCTTTTAGAGAATGAATTTTATTTATCCTTCCTGTTCTAACACAATGTCATGAGCAAATAGTTTCATTTACTAAAGAATAATACACAGAACATTCACTAATTACTATGGATAGTACTGAGCTGAGTTTCCTACATGGATTCTGTAGGCTAAGGGTTGCCATTACTTTGTTGGTACTCCTTAAGTTTCCCAGTGTTATGTAATCATGAGTGGTATGAGGAAGTCATGGAGGATTATGAATTATGTTCTTTTATATTTAAGCTGCACATCTGTTAGTGAGTATATATGCACTTTAAAAACTAAATCCTATATTATATATAAAGACATACTGGTTTCAAAAGCACTAATAAATGTACACATGTGCATACACACATATGTATGTGTATGTAATTGCTACTTTATTTAAGCAAATTTTATCAGAGAGTGAATCCATACAGCAGATAGAGAATAGAATCTCCTAGTGATCATTTCATAATCATACTGTCTTATTGATTTCTCTGTGACTGTGTAATTCAGATCTGAATATTCCCTAATTATTCATTTGTCAATGACTTGTGAAACTGTGCAATTGATGATCTAGTAGGATTACATCGATCATTGAGTAAGGGAAATTTTGAAAAGACATATTTTTCCTCATTCTTTTCTTTGCAAAAATTAGTGAAAGCCTCCTCTGAAGTGTGTTCCATGAACCCCAGTTAATATTAACAACCACCCATGATCTAAAACCACTTGCCAAAAGCAGTCTTTGCTACATTCTTTTCTGTTTTATAATATTTGCCTCAGACTCCATAATTAATATGTGGAGACTCATCTAAGTACCCAGACATATGATTTCCTTGGTCTCAGGAAGAAAGGAGTTTCTCATCTGAGTATCAAGGAGATACTAGAAAAGAGTGAACTTAAGATTCAAAACTAAAATCTGAATTATGAAGGAAAGAACATATAGCTTGCTCAGTTAGGTTCTTGAGACCATGAATAACCAGTTTTGTGAGTGAGTGTGTGTGTGCGTGTGTGTGTGTGTGTGTGTGTGTTTGGGTATGTGTATGTTGATGTCCATATGTGTATTATGGTGGCTAAGATCAACAGTCAGTTATGACAAAGCTTTAATGACATAGCAACCTTTTTCTACAATATAGACTATTTTTTCTTTACCTCTTCTATTACCTTTGATTGAAGAATGAATTATTCAACTGATTATAGTGGTTGCATATGATATAAGGCTCATTTAGCACTAGGGACAATTGATAATATATGTTTTTTATTTCTCTATAGCTAAAGCAATAAACATGGCTTCTTATCAGTTTATAGTTATGGAAGTAATTCCCATCCTATTCTGTATGGGATGATATTAACATACACACAAAAATAGCATCTTTGCTGAGAAATACTATCACCATGCATTACTCTTCTCATTTCTGTGCCTAAATATAACACAAGAAAAAATGTAAGGAAGTAAATGTTTGTTTTGGTTTATAACTGATGGAAGGATATATTCTATCATGGTAGGAAATCATGGTGGCAGGAGTGAGAAACACCTGGTTATATTTTATCTTCAGTATAGCAACAGAGTGAACAAGATGTGGTGGGTAGGTAAAAAACAACCCACAAATATGCTCTCCATGACTCAATAATTCTAACAGACTCCTCCTCCTAAAGTTTCCACAGTCTTCACAAAGATTGCTGCTACCATATGGGAGCTAAGAGTTGGAACACATGAGTGAGCCTACAATGTGCAAGCACACATGGTAAGTTAAAACAAACTCTGTGTAAGATTGAGGCTTCTCTAGTTACCCTTTCAAAATATTTGATGTTCAAGGCTTGGCATGTATCTCAACTCTTTTATGAAATCACTCATAAATGGCTCACGTTAAAGGTGTAGATCTTTCAGTTTTTGGAGTTTCTTGATTATGTCATCAATTCCTTGAACATAGACTTAGAAAATACTCAAGGGATTGGCAACCTAAGAAAGCGGGTTGAGTATAATTTGCTTTATATTCTTCTTGAAAGTTGGTCAATCATCAAGACATACTGTTTTACGTTGGTTTACTGACATTAGCTGATGTTCTTAGAGGGAAATATGCCATAAATAGTGAGATAATGACGTGCTCTTTCACAAAAGTAATACCATGGCAAAGATGCCAACTAAAATAAACCTGCCATGAAACTCAAGCTAAGTCCATTCACTCATGGCTAAGTCACTAATGTGACTCCCTTGAAGAGAAAATGTGAAGCTCACCATTTAACACTTTTAATGGAACAATGGCTCTTCTGTCACATAATAAAAATATTATGACAAAAAGGAACTTCAAGAAAACATGACTTTTCCTGGCTCACAGTTCTGTAGTACAATCCATCTAGTAAGAAAGGTAGATGGAAAACTGACCCTGAGAGCTGAGACTAATGGCATCTCCCTCTTTACTTACATAGTCCAAAATTTCAGTACAGAATGGCTTGTCATGCACTCACAGTGCATAGGTCTTCGCACCTCTATTAGCTTAAACAAGATAACTACATGCAGGCATGTCCAGAGGCCCATCTCCCAGATAACTATACTTTCTGTCCCAGAGACAATTAACACTAAACCTCATGGTAGGTGTGTCTTGCATGTGTGAGTTACATTGTATAAAATACCTAATGTTGGCCATAAAATTTTTCCAGAAAAACAAAGCCTACCTATGTCTGTTAGTTTGCTTCTGTTGTGACTTGAGAAAATTAATTGAAATGGGGAAACCTTTACTTTTGGTTTGTTTTAGGAGTTTAAGTCTATTGTATCTTCTTTTCTGTGGCTTAAGATCTGGGAAGCAGAGAGCAACAGGAGGAGCCTGAGTAGGACCAAAGCTAGTCACCTCATAACAGGTTGGAAACAGTATGAAATTGATGGACACTGCCCTAAGGACCCACCTCCCTCAAGTAGGGTACACCTCCTTAGTTTGCATTTCCTTCCATTTGTGTCATAAAGTTAGAAAATTACCAATTGATTGGAAAACTACCAAGTGACTGTCATGATCCAATCATCTCCCCAAAGCACACTCCTAAACACAACTACTTTGTGAACCAAATTTCATTGCCTAAACCTTTGATATTTTGGACTGAATAATAATAAATTTCAATGTATCTCATAATCTCACACAACAATACTCATAAAACAAATATACACCAGAGTCCCAGAAATGCAAGTTTAGCTGTTGAATATTCTTGCTGTATACCTACTTACCAACATAAAAAAGTAATGCCATAAAAATCAATAAACTGGTAACAGACATCCAATAGTTCTTTTGAAAATTAATTTTAGGTTGGGTCATAGAAGGTCATTTGGTAATTTTCTAATCTACTAGATGTTTTCTATCTTTGAGAGACTATTTGAAGAAAATACAAACTTAGAGACTATAACCTATATGAACAAGTCAGTCCTTAAGGCAGTATGCATGGGATTCTGTTTTGCTTTCCCCACTACCCTTTGTTTCTTATCTTTTATAGTTAACTGCATGCTCATTGACAGAAATAAGAATGAATACAACTGGATCACTATTCTTATTCAAATTTAAGGGAATAATAATCAATCTGTTGATTACTTCTCCCTTATCACAGAAGGCACTTATTCTTGTCATGTGGATGTAGTGAAACTGGCAAGACTTATATCATATCCAAGATCAGCTTTTCCAAACAATGTGATCTTATTTATTATAAGTAATCTAAAATAGACCTGCAATTCCTTTTAAAGTCTAAAGATGAATTTATCTTTTCTTTTATAATGAATAGAATTGCTTGAATACAGTAGTCTTTTCTTATAAGACTGTATTTTAGCCAGAGATAATATGATCATTTATATCAATAAATATATTATAAGTGTTAAATAGTTTAAGCACTCATCTGTTTTTATCCTTAATGAATAATGCACACAAATTAGGCATTAAACCCAAGGGAATCGTACATTTTACTAATTATATAAATTCAAGGTAATTCCATGTTATTGATTATGCATAAGAAAACAGAATTTAGCTCTACCACGTTGTATATTCTTAATTTGGGACACATTATGTTGTTTTAAGCTAAGAAATATTGGATACAAAAGGAAAGGCAACAGTAATCACAAAAAAAGAAATTATTACAAAGAACTATAAGATATATGTTTGTATTTTTCCTTTTCAAGACATTAATTTTCTTCTTTGGTAACTAGGCACACTATTGCTTTTGTGTGTGTGTGTGTGTGTGTGTGTGTGTGTGTGATTACTCTTGATGAAAGAATGTGACCTTTCAGGAATTGGAAAGTACAGTTATGATTTTTTCTTGTGACCTTGTTTTATATACCCAGCTTGAAATCCAGATTCACTGTGGGAAGTCATGGTGGGGGCTTCAATGTTGGAGATGATAGTGTTGAAAATAAATGGAAAAAAGTCATAAAGAAAAGAAGAAACCCTATCTTCCATTGGTTTATATATATAGCATCTCAAAATATTTTAGGTAAATATATTCAAATGTATTCTGCTCAGAAAGTGCTGTGTGTGTGGAAAATAAAAGGTGGTGCTTCTGGGCATGTTTTTTACATAACTTCACCATTTAGAATAAACCATTTATACAAATATATGTATACAGGCTCTTATTTCTGAAAACTGATGCTTAAAAGAAATCCCACACTAACTCAGAACTGAGTGTAATAGAGGATTGTTTATTTAGGGGTAGACTCACAGATTACAGTCCTTGGCACAAATGAGGAAAAGGAAGCAAATTATACCACCAGAAGAGAGGCCAGATGCCTGCTTTACATATAATATAATATATATATATATATATATATATATATATATATATATATATACATGAAACATATATATGTATATGTATATACATGAAACATATATATGTATATATATAATATAAGAGGGCACACCCAAGTGGTCCAGTAACTTAAAGGCTACTGGCTGAAGGATTTCTTACAGCACCTCCCCTTTTGTTTAAATAAGAAATTCTAAGCCTAATACAAAATTATATACAATAAGATAAATATCAGATATAAAATTTACAATTACAACCAGCATAAATAATATTAAGCAAGAAACATGAAACATGTGATAAATGTTTCAATAGTTATTCTATCCTAATGAATTTGTCTTGAATAATAAATAAATTGGCCAAGTCATGAGAAGAAAGTAATTACTATTATCTAATCTTCAACACCATTGAAGACCCAAGAAGGGAGATAATATTACTAGAGTAAGCAGGAAGTGCAATCAAGTAATTTACAAAATGTGCAACAAATGAAAGAGACAACTGGCTTACTGGGCAATCCCCCAAAGTCTCATTTGCAATGTTTAAGCAACCAACTTTGGCTAAGGCCTAGAGTAACTGACAGACTATTTTCAAAGATAGGAAATTTTTCAAAACCATTTTACCCTGTCTTGGCAAGATTTAACCGTCTTTTTGTTTCTTTTAACCTGCATGTCCTGTCTGGACAATGTGCATTTTGTCAGTGATCAGTGCATGGGCAGTTCCTTTCCCAAAGGCTAGTTTTGCCAAGAAGAAAACAAGCACCAAGTGGAGTGTTTTTGGTGCTCAACATTCTCTCAGGAATAGATTGTTGCTGTCAGGAGCAATCATGTCTCAAGTCAACAGAACCCTAAGATATTTAAATGCCATATTCTACATTTCTTTGAAGTGGTTGAAAATTACCAATCTGTGCAGATTACATATAAGTATGACAAACCTGGATGACTATTAACATATAATTCTTAATACCTAATAACTTACAGACTAAGACTTCATATTAGAATATTAAACAAACGTTTTTATAAATCCAGGTTTTTTTATTTTTATTGATTTTTATTGAACGCTACATTTTTCCCTGCTCCCCTCTTTGCCTCCCCCACACACACTTCAACCCTCTTCCAAGGTCCACATGATCCCAATTTATTCTGGAGATCTTGTCTTTTTCTAATTCCCATGTAGATTAGATTGTTTGTAATAGCCAGAAACCGGAAACAATCTAAATGTCTTTCAACTGAAGAATGGATCAGAAAAATATGGTACATTTACACAATGGTGTACTATACAGCAGAAAAGAAACAAAAATATCTTGAATTTTGCAGGCAAATGAATGGAGCTAGAAAACATCAACTTGAGTGAGGTAACCCAGATACAGAAAGACAATTATCACATGTACTCACTCATAAGTGGTTTTTAAACATAAACCAAAGAAAACCAGTTAACAAATCACAATCCCAGAGAACCTGGGCCCTAAGAGAGACATGCATAGATCTATAATATTAAACAATCTTTAAACAACTGTGCAACAGTTAAAGACAATGACCTCAAAATGTAAACAATGTATAAGTATTTTGATCAGAGGTAGGAATGTATATTGCAATGTGATAAATATATCCTAAAATTGTATCGATATACAAAATTCTTAAGCAGAGGTAGAAGCATGAATGCATACAATATGACAAAATAACTTTTCTAAAGTATACAAATAGTGTAGATAAAAATAGGAACATATTCAAAATAACTTACATTTGTATCAATATACAAGAACCTATAACAATGTAAATTGCCTATAAATAATAGTTCAGAAGTATTCACTGCACTACTCACTAATATTATTAGTGTGAGTAAGCTCACACTAATCTATTATCCTGTCCAATATTCTTTTTTTTAGAGATCCCTGACCTTACCTAATTTCCCCTCAACCCTCAATCCTATAACAATTCAACTCCTAAATGATGTTCCTAACCCTGAGGACAAAGTTTGTTTGGAAGGGGGGCATTTTCTTTTAAAATTACTTCCAGCTGTCATGGGGGCAATTTTATTTCTGTGGGATCCTGTGAAAGTAAAATTATGGTTAAGTTTAAACAATCTGGTTAAGTTCCAGTTCATAGTCTGGTATAATTTCACATAGTCTCTGAGTATTCTGTAGGGTTTTTTTGAGGTTCCTACCTATTTGGAATTCTGGCAAGAACATTGTAAAAAAGGTGCACCA